>NW_017728913.1:31275778-31315931 GCF_001723895.1 Crocodylus porosus | reverse complement strand
CCTTCAAGAGTAAATTGGATGCTTATCTTGCTGGGATCCTATGACCCCAGCTGACTTCCTGCCCTTTGGGTAGGGGGCTGTACTCGATGATCTTCCGAGGTCCCTTTCAGCCCTAATGTCTATGAAATCTATGAAACTGGTCTATAACAACAGAAACTTGGCACACAAAATCGGTTTATACCCAGAACAGAACAGAAGTTTGGCACACATTAACTGGTATAAAAATGGTGGACTCTGGTCTAAGAGTTGTTTCCTCCTCCCTGCCACGAAAAGGTGAATGCCGATTCTGTTTGCTACTGATCTAAACTATCTGTTTACAGAAAACCATGTAACTTAGATCAATTCTACTGCAGGCTTTTTGAATATCTGTACTTGATCAGAATGGATGTCTTTACACATGCTCCAGAGGTGGGCGGGGCGGGGGGGAAGGGGTTAAGTACAGTGGCTTTTGGGAGCTGCTCTAATTAAAGATCCCACAGCATCTTGTGTATTCGGTGTCCTGCACTTCACAATGGCAGTAGGTGTTTGAGCTTTAGTTAAAACGTCTCTGCCACCATTTTGAAGAGTGGGGATGCTGATTACATGAGACATCAAGGCTGCTTGAGCTAATTAGCATGCTCCAGCAGACTCGATTAATCAAGTCTATTCTGATATGCTGTAATTACAGTGTGTAAGAGCAGACTTCCCGCACATCTACAAGTACCCATTGATTGGCTTTATTATTTTGCTCAGAATATTTCAAATTACCTTTGTGTTTCAAATTACTTGTAACGGTGATTCAGATTTTAGTTCCTAGAAATTTTACAGGAAGTTTGGGATGTCAGTGTGAAATTTGGGAAGTCAGAGTGTAATGAGTAACCCTCCCACCCCCCAAAACCTCCCTCTCTACTTAATGCCTTCCATGTCAGGAGCAGCAGAACAGCACATCCAGGAAGTCTGCCTGGCACTCCCAACTGTGGATCTTCTGAGAATATGCTTTTAGGTAGTTTCAGATCACTTCTGTCTTACCAATAGTTAGGCTCCTCTGTGTATCTAAATAACTGTTGGGCATGAATGATATCAGCAGACCAATTTTAACAAGCTGAGCTCTAGGCATTCACCCCTGCCTGCTCACTAGCTCTTTGCTGGAAACTTCTTTCACCTCTCATTATCGCTGCCCTCCATACTTTCCTTCTTCCTCTACCCTTTCTTCTCTACCTCTATCCCTGGAACACACCCTCATTCATTTCTTTCATTTTACTTTGTCACATTTTTCTGACATCCTTGCTTCTACTTACATCCTCCTATTTTTTCTATCCCCTTCCCCATCCCATATCAAAAAAATAGATACCTTAATCAATAAAATAAAAAAGCAACTTAACAGATTATTATTCATTAGCATCCTTAATTGCTTTACTGTCCTTTCATCCATTTCCTACTTCATTTCTTTTACTTTTTTTTGTTGTAAATATGGAGAATATATTTGTCTGTATAACATGTAGCTAGGTGGTCTCCACTGTAACATTAGAATACAGCTCCATGATAAATAATGATAATAGCAAGATATTTACGTTTTTTTCTGGATTTAAGGAAAAAGAAGCCAAAAACATATAAAGCTTTGGGAAGTTGAGTTGAAACTTTTATTCCGTATGTATATTTGCTCTATATTCCTCTTCCTGACCCTGTCTCTCTTTTTATTTTTTGTGCTGGACAAAATAAATTATAGCTGGATCATATTAAATGAGTTTATCAGCATATGCACAAATATCCAGTTCTAGCTGAGTAAGTTAATCTTGTAACAGATAATGCTTAAACAGCATCAGTAGCAGTTGCAGCAGAGCTATAACAAATTACATTAAATGTTCTACAAAAATAAAATGGATAGTTTTTTATCTGAGAAAAAGAAGAAAGTAGAGTATGAAATCCCCTTCTCACTAGTGGTTTGGCCTTTAGCAGGATATACGAATTATTGTTATTGATGTTGTTCATGTTTTACTCCTTCATGGACTGAATTTCATTGCAAAACCTTTAACTTAAAAGAAAGCCAAATATATGTTAGAGAAAGCTAAATCCTTTTAGAATCCTTATCATTGGGGATGGTAGAAACATGGCTAAGGGAGGTTTTAAGAGACTTAAGACATTTCGGTTCTAAAGTTTTGTTATAGCATCACACTTGTGAATGCTTAAGTTATAATGCTTAATCCTACTCTCATATATCATTATGCAGCATGCATCACTACATACCTTGGAAAGTCAGTTTTTGTGCTTACACATGCATACCAGCATAGTTGCTGATTTTGCAAGATGTATAGTGATATTACTACACATCAGACAGCAGGATTGAGTCCTATGTAGTGATAATAAAGATAACTTGCAAGATGAAGTTACAGTAATATGTCACCATTTCCTTTCTCAATAAGCAAAATTAGCTTGCATCAGTTACAACAGTTAGGGGAGATCAAGAGGTAAAAGGAAGGGATGATTGAAGAAACAAAGCAACAAAAAAGAAATCAAGTTGAGAAAATTTGTAAAGAAGAATGATAAAAGAGATGGAAAGGAAAGCTAGGGAGAAAAGGAAGGGAAAAGAACAGAATTTTAAAAAGCTGGTTGTGAGACAAGGGGGTAGGATGAAGTATAGACTATCTAGTCCCTTGTCATTCTTGTTTCAAATTAAATGGAGGATTGGCAAGGATTTCTGTACCTTAGATTGAGTTTATCTCCCACACTTCCCCTACCTCACCTCATTTCACTTCCCCTCTCGTGCTGCTCCTCCCCACTAGCCTTCCCTCCTTACAAATATTGGCTTTGTCTAGACAGTAAATATTGGCTTCAGAATGCCCTTAATTACACCAAATTACAGGGATGTTAAAACATCATAGTGGGGTGTTAGAGAGTGCCTTCCAGGGGGTGCTGGAGCCACTGCAACCTTGCCTGGTCTCTGAGAGAATGCCCTGGAACCAGCCCAGCCTTGACTTCTAGAGCAAGGGGTAAACCCAAACTCCTTTTCACTCTGAGAAATCAGCCTTGTGGTCCCTCACCACCCCTGCTTCTCTGTGGACCAAGGCACTAACATCCAGGTCCATTCCTAAGAGAGGGAGTTCACGTCTTCTTGGGGCAACGCAGTGCAACCCACAATTCCAAGCATTACAGAAGACAGTCTCTTCAGTCCCTCTGTCCCTAAGCTAATCCACACAGCCCGCAGCACCCCCAAAGGTATGCAATTCCTTTTCTAGCTCCCTAGAAATCCTTTAATTTTGTCAGTCCCAAGACTCTTTTAGCCCCACACCTGGCAGGCTGTATTTTTCCAGCTTGCTTCCCCTTTTGCCATGTTTATCCCCTCTCTACGCCATCTGGGCTTTGGCCATGCCACCTTTGTTGATATGTCAACATAGCTATTAAAGACTGACGATGGTCCATTTGGTCTCATCCAGCATGTAGCCAGCTTTTTCTGGTCCCACCTTTTCTGTGCACAGGCCAAGGTAAATTGCAGAATATTAGAACAACAATATGCTTATCTTTGCTTATCTTGCTGGGATCCTTTGACCCCAGCTGACTTCCTGCCCCTGGGGTAGGAGGCTGGACTCAATGATCTTCCAAGATCCCTTCCAGTCCTAATGTCTATGAAATCTATGAACATTGTAAGCACAGGTACCACAGGGTTATCAATAAAGCCTGCAGTCAGCCACAGTGGGACACACATGGAAATCTACCTAGAGAGCTGGTGTCTAGGTATACAAATCAAATACTCTTAGTTTTTACTATAGGTAGCTCTTTATAGAAATTCCTGTACATAAGGTCTTGATTTCACATCACAAGCATCATCAATATATTACCAGCTGCTCACTTGCCCCTTCAAGAACAAGATACACTGTTAAGCCAATAGCTATGGCTCTAAGAGGGTTAACGCAGGACTCTGCCATCCTGGCAACCATCTTGGCAGTTCTGTGTCATGCAAAGTGTCCCCAGGCTTACTTTTATTTCACTGAAGAAAACACTGGAAGACAACACTGATTAAGAAATGCACCCTGATTGGAGGAGGAAGGAAGGGCTGATTTTTGGGGACAGTTATGTGCTGTATGTGAGAAAATTAGGTAATTTTATTAACCCTACTTTTCAAGCAAGGAAAATATATTTTCAAGTAAGTAAATAGCATAGGAGGAGATTTTTTCTTTTGCTTCTGATGGTACTATTTCCTCTGGAAAAATATCTTTGAATTTAAATGGGAAAATAAACAAGCAAAACCACAAATCTTTCACTTTTCATCTCTGTAAATGCAGGCCCACCTGGTGTTTGGAGTTTATCTAGGTAGGAGTGAGGAGAATTTCTGTGGATGGTTCTTGTTATGAAAGTAATAACACATCAGTGAAGTGGGAAACAGAGAAATATGAAGCCTACAGCAAAATCAGATTGCTCCCAGAGATGCAAGATTAAAAATGATGTGCCTTGATCCAAGTGAGTGATTCAAAGAAACTAGAGTTAGGTCCCTAGACTCCCTATGCAGTAAGTGAGGCAAGTTGGATGCCTCCAAGAGTCTAAGTATTAAGCAGGGAGCTGCCCAGAAATAGCCAAAAATGAAGCATTAAACACCAGGGTTAATCCTGCCCCTTTCTGGAGCTAAAGCATCTAACTTAGTACTACATAGTAAGCATCAATATCTGCTTGTAATCCAAAGTCTTCTTTGGGCAGAAAGTAGCTAAATCTTAGAATTGAATTTTGGTGAGGCATGACTGGCGGTGGGTGATAATATGCCTCTTATATAGTGGAATAGTAGTTAAAACAATCACCTAAGAAGTGGTGGACCTGGGTTCTTTTTCAGTCTGATTGAATTTGAACACAGATCTTCCACTTCCAGGGACACTGTCTTGGCAATCAGTCTATACAGGAGCCTATATACACTATTCAATGACTGGCTGGGGAACACAGTCCAGGGAACAAAGACTGAACCCACCTCAGCACTATGTTCAGCTGAGTGCCTTATGCTGTAGTGTAGGAGTTTGGCTCCCTCTTGTTGGCATTCTCTGTGGACCAGCTAATCTTGCATTCTTGCCTGTCAAAATGCAGTCAGATTATTTAGAGGGCCTAAGCAAAAGGAAACACTACTTGGCCATGTCCAACAAGTATGGATGTTTGGCTCCTGGGGGATAAGAAGCAGTGGCACACCTTGTGCTGCTGCTAGATTTCCCCATGGAAGGCCCATGCCACGCACCCTCTGGAGCATTACTCTAGGTGGGGTAGGGGAGGCTGGGGCCAACAACTGTGCTGGCCCCAGCAGCCTTACCTGGCATCTTGGATGCCAGGGAAGCTGCAGCCATGGTGCCCTTGTCCTTGGAGTCTGTCTGCAGCTAGAGCATGGCTCTGGCAGGCTAGGCTCCAGTTTTAGGTGGTAGGCATTGCAGCCATGTGTGCTGCCTGCCCTGCTTTTTTTCTGTGCAGGTTTTTTTTGACCCCAGAATCTCCCAGGCTGAAACCCCACCTGCATTGCAAGGGAGCAGTGTGGGAAATGCCTGAATGTGTAGTGTGTGGTACTGCAGATGGATATGCGGTGCCACATACCACACAGCAGCACTCATCTGGATGTGGCTTTTGTGTTCAACTATTAGCTTATTATTCAATATATTCCCTTTGACTATAATCCACTTGACACCTTGCCCTCTTTCTAAACCTACATGCAAATATAGGAGATCTGGCCTACAGTGACACTTATTTCTGGTTTGTACAGAAAATGATAGCTAGTATTGAAATGTGCTTGGGATCCCATGCATCTTCCACACACTTTTACTGAAGTGAAGCAATATTACGTAAACTGGTTCTCATTTCACCAGAATTTGCAGAAGCTAGATTGAATACCACAGCCAAAGAAGCATCATCAAGCATTCATCCCTCAGAGAACCATTGAGCAGAAGGAGGCACCATGGACTTCGTTATACTTGCATTAGTTTTCTTTTCATTACACAAGACCTATGTGAATTTAGTTTGGGAGAAAGCATTGTATTACTTTCTGGAAAAAATCCCTCAACAATCCCAAAAGAAAGACTACATTTAATAAACTGTTTCACAAAGCATCCCCAGCATTAGTAAGAGTTATCGTAATTTTGGCACGTGTTCTTTCTTGCTTCTATTTGTTGTGCTACATATGTCAAAAGGTATTAATAGTGTTAAAATAATGTTACCATATTTGTGCATTGTATGGTTAACAGAGAAATATTTTATTATAATAAGTGTTGCCGGCACAAGGTGCCCGAGGGAGGCAACAATTGGGTTCGTTGCCCGGTGTGCGTCGCGCCAATAAACACTCTGGGGGGAGAAGTAGACAGAGTTTATTTGAGCTCAAGTAAAAGGTGCAGGGAGACTGTATGGTCTCAAATCCCTCGCCCCTAGCCCTGCAACAGTGTATATTTATACCCTAGTCATTTTGTGCACTATTTTTCCACTAGCTGGCCCCCCTCCTCCTTCCCTTTCCCTCCTCCTTTCTCTCTCTGAGTGATGCCCTTGCATCCCACAGATAACAGTTTCAGCTTGCCTGTTTTCCAGAAGGACAGGAGATTACAGGAGCCAAGGAAAGGGTTACAAAGGTTGGGCAAGGGGGGGCCCTGGCTCACCTGGGCCTAGAGCAGAGGGGCTTCATCGACACTCGTGGTCTTCCATCCCTCTGTTACCTAGGGTTATGCCCAGTGACACCAACATAAGAATTATACTTTTAATTATTGAGAAGCATTCACAGCCTCTGGTGAATTACTGCAAAATTTAGTTTGTCCTAATCTGCTATGGTGAGAAGTGCAATATAAATTTAAACAAAATTGTGAAGAAAGAAAGATGTGTGATTAAAGCAAATGACAAAGTTGAGAGATCTGGTTTATTTTTTTTTAATTGAAGCTGAAGGTGAATTTCTCCTGGTAAAGTTAATTTCTGTACACATTCTCTTCTGAGAGAGGCCACAGCCCAATCTTCCAGCATCCCAGGTCCTTTTCTCCCATTTCCCCAAGACAATGTCACTTAGGCTGAACTCTTCTGCTCCAGCCAAGAATGTCACTTCATAATTTCCACATTGTGCTGCAGAGAGAGCCAACCTCTGAGGCAGGTTGGGTCAGCCAATTAGAGCTGCCCTGTGAACTGCTGCCATCTGTTGCCAGGCAGACTTAAAGATTCCAAAAAGCACATTGAGATTTGTGCCCTGGCTGGTCAGCATCAGTTCAACTATATCTGCTTCTTCAGGGCTCAGTGTGCAAAAGTCTCTGGAGGTGTCTCCAGGTAGGTTTTTCTATCAGGAGAAGAAACCTGGGACAATTGTTCCAGATCATTCAAATATATGTACACAGCCTAAAGTTGGGCTCCTAAATCTCTGCCTCTACAACTAGCCACAAGTAAAAAGTAAATTTTAAAATAAGATTATTTTTCTATA
Organism: Crocodylus porosus; assembly: GCF_001723895.1. Lineage (NCBI taxonomy): Eukaryota > Metazoa > Chordata > Crocodylia > Crocodylidae > Crocodylus > Crocodylus porosus. The sequence continues at coordinate 31,308,553 of NW_017728913.1, read as the reverse complement.
TATCCAACTATAGATGTAGAAGGTTATTTTAGACCTATATTTTTAAAAAACTTTGAATCTGGTTTTTAATTTGAACTCTTCCAAGGTCCTGCTGAAAGTTGTCAACTGCTGTAATTTTATCATGTCTCACTTTTTTGGTGCCTTCAAACATGAGCTTCTGTAGATAAGATCTTAAGTGAAAATTCCAGTTTTAATTTTTTTATAAAAAATTATTTTTAGATGCCAGAGAAATTTGAGAAAACAACAACTTTATTTCTCATAGTTGCAGAGAAAAATCTGAAAAATTGGACTGAATATAGCCCAAAGAAGCAAAAACCAAAAGGCAGGTTTAAAGATCCATCTCTTTCTTATCTTATGTCCCCACAAAATACATGTTTTTATTGGTTCTCTTCTCTCTCTCTCTCTCTCTCTTTCGTTTTTGGAAGAGGGACGTTGCCTTATTATATTTTAATGTCTGTGGTTGGCAATACTGTATTGGACAAATCACCAAATCTCACAGTGCCTCAATTAACTCCCCTGCAACTTGAAACTAATCAAATAATATTTACCTACCTTCTAGGGCATTGGGTGACATAATTTATTACTGTCTGTGAAGCACTTTATTAGCCACAAATGGAAGGTAAGACAGAAGTGCAAATTATTAGTATTATTAATAATGAAAATAATCTACTTGAAACATGACTAGAATTAATTGCATTTTATTTGAGTTATACATATTTTATTATATTCACTATTGTGATTTTTCTATTATTTTAGGACAAAATTTACATAGTGAGACTGGAAAGGAAATGCATTATATAAATTCTTAATAGATTTTGATTTATAAGAGGATTGCAGTTTTCAGTTTCTTAAAAGACTCACTGTTACTTCATTTCTGTTTGAATCAATGAATAATTAACATGCAAAGCTTCTTGTATTTCTTTATAGACAACCTTGTGACTGGTGTGTTAGATAAGTATTAATGTAAGATTACTGATAAAGTTTGAAGGAAAAATAATAGCAATAATGGCTACAGCTGCTACATATGTAAGATGGGTTTCTGGGTTCTGAATGCTTTTTAAATGGGGATGGTTGAATAAGAAAAGAATAATCAATGATATTTGCTCTTATTCGTCAAATAAGTTATTTGATGAATAGTATTCAAACACCTACTGACCTGACTGAATCCTGACAAAATGTCCAAATATATTATATGAAAAATGAAAAAAGTATTATATTTACTTGATTCTAAGATGAAGCATTTCATCTTAGAATTGAGTGTAAGAGCACTGGGGAGGGTGGGGGGAGAGTAGGCATTGCTGTTGCTCAGGCCCCAGCCTCTACCCAGGGTAAGAGCTGTAGTCACAGCTGCTACCTGCCCCCAAGCCCCCATTGTCTCTGAATCCCAACATTTCCTACCTGCAGCATCTTCCCCTCACCTTCCCTGCAACATAATCTCTTCTCCCCTGCGTGCCTCTCTCCCTTCTGCCTTATCCTTGCTCCATGCTGGTAGGCTCCATACACACCACAGCCTTGGCACTGAGCACAGCCCCAGCCCAGTCCCATAGCTGTGGTGTGCAGCTGGGGCCTTGGGACTGGGAATGTGGCTGTGTAGTGGCTGGACTAGGGCTATATTCCATGCCCCAGATTAGCATGGGGATAGAGACTACTGGCACAGAGTAAGGGAAGGAAGAGAGGACCAGAGACTGGGGGAGTGGAGAGCAGGAGCTGTGGGAGGAGGGGGTTGAGGGAGCAGAGGTTGGGGGAAGGGAGAGGCAGATGAGAAGATGGGGGAGGGTGGAAGCAGAGTCTTGGGGTAAGGAGGAAGAGCCAGAAGGGGAACAGAGGCAGACTGGGAAGGAGGCCCCTGAGGCTGTGGGGGTAGGGAGGCATGCAGGGAGAAGAGGTGTCAGGGGGCAGGCATAAACCGGGTAAATGTTCTCCCCCTCTGTACTACCTACTCCCTCCAGTGGAAGGGGCAGATAAATTAAAGAATACCCTCTGATAATTAAGTTCTATACATGGAAAATTATAACAACTTTACAAATATTCCATGTATAGAATCTAATTACTGGGGGATCATCTTAAATTTAAAGTAGTCTTAGAATTGTGTAAATATTCGAGTAATTTATTCCTCTAAAAATACTCAGTCAGTTCTGTTTTTTAGTCCCACACTGCCATCAATAGCCAAGAAAACAGTATAGTATATGCAACAGCCAGAGTCTCTTGTTTCTTTTGCTTTATTTGAAATTGAATTTTCTTTAGAGGAGTTGCATCATTTCCTGTCTGCTACTGACAGCACAGCTACTGGTGGACAGATTAGAGAGAAGCTATCCAATAAGAATGATCCTTGCCTAAAAACAGCAGAGATGAGATGGGGAATGTCCCCAGGATCTCCATGCCTAGGAGATCACACCTCAAGAGTACCACTTGAGGGACTATTTAGCAGTATCATATCCATGTGCACCTCCAGGAAGTCAGTTTTACAAAGTAAATATTCATAAATTAATAAAACCTGGGGACCTTTTCTAAACTTGTGTCTTTTTTTGAAGTCCTTGTGGCACATCTTACACTGTGGTCACATTTCAAGTATCTTTCTGCTTCCATGAGGACCAGAAGCAAATGAGATTTGCATGAAAACATTTACAACTCAAGACCTGAGGTTTTATCAGGAAATCACACATTGCAAGACTTGCAATGCAACTGCAAAATTGCCACACTATAAAGGTTTTTTTGCTTGTCTGACTTCCTTCATAATAATTTTCCATGATAGAGAGGACTTTGGTCTGTAAGCCTGCAATAATATAACCTCCAGTATCACATATTACTTTATATATCCTCCAGCATAAGCCAATTGTAGTATTTTGAATTTCTAAGTTACATGAAATAAGACAACATTACATTCCCCATCTCATTGTTTTTCCTATAGAACATTAAAAAATGCTTTCAGTTTTCTCTGAAAGCATTCACCATTGATGAATTTAAGCTATTGTTTCAGTGCTTATGCAGTATAAAAACACTCAAAGCCTTTAAGGCATCATTTCATATTACTTGCATCATTCCATTTGAAATGCAAGGTCTGTTTGTCCTTGTTGATATGAACGGGTAATTAAAGTCAATTAAAAAGGAGTAGAATAAGAAAGTTAGTTATGTATTAGATTAGTTAACTTCTTAAAGCAAGGCTGTTCTGCTACTCTGTACAGCTACTCATTTCACATTACGTATTAAGAGTAATCAAATAATATTTACCAAAAAAAATGAGCCCTTATTTTATGTGCTCTCCCATGTTTAGAGAGTACAGTTATATGCAATGAAATTACAGGGGGCTACATTTAAAATCAGCATTAGGAAATATTTTTAGATGTGACATAAATAGATTATGGAAGTGGTGCTTAATCTATGGCCCACCAGATGGATTTGTTCCCCCAAGTGACTGGATCTGGCCCATGGCACAAGGGACAGCTTGTCTTGGTGCCTTCCCTACCCTCCACAACCCTCCCTGGTCTCCTCTCTCCCTTCTCCTCCCTTGGCCATTAGTAGCCTTCCCACCTCCCACCACCCTCTACTGGAAGGGAGCAGTGGCCTGTGGTACAGCTAAGTCACGAACACCTGGCCTCCTATTCTAAAAGGTTGAGCTCCACTGATATATGGCAATTAATTCCACTGGAGGTCATCGAGAAATACTGTTGCTAGATTTTTAGAGGGTTGGATATGACTGGTAGTAGAATTTTAAACAAAGGATAAAATAATAAGTAAGAGCAAATAACATACTTTAAGATAGTGTCTTCTGACCCTTCATGACAAATTCATAGACATACTTGATCAGAGATCATCTCATATTATCAATATTCAAGTACATTTGTTTATTCTCTATTTAGATGTTTCTACCTTTACCCTCTAAATATGTATACATTCCTGCTCTAAGCCCAGTCTTGTGCCCAAGAAGGCAGTATCAAAATCAACATTAGCATAATCAGAATATTTTCTCCAAATGGCAAATAAAAAGCATAGCAAACAGAAGAAAACCCATGCATAATTCTAGAGCCCTCAGAAGGGAGATATTGTTTCAAACTGAGTTACCGAAGACCAAAAAATGATCATAAAGTTATGCTCTGATATTGTATTGTAATCCTCCACCTCCTCATTGCATCAATGCTACAAACCATTTTTTAAGGGTTAGGAATGAAAAAAACCCTTTAAATTAGTGTTGTGTGGTTTGGGATTAGTCATTCTGAGCCCTTTTGCTATGATTTAGGTATAGGTATGTTGAAAACAGATTTTGGGAGTAAAATTAATATTTCACAAGGACCAGGTTTGCTTCTTATTGGCAACATTATTTAATCCAGAGGTTTTTTCCCCCTATTAATTCTACATGAGCCAAAGAAGCACTTGTTTAGAAGTTTAAAACTTGCTTAATACCTTAGGCTCTGAGCTCCATCTTTTAGTCTGGGCTACTCCACTTCATCATAAGTTTGTATTTGTTTATTTGGCCCATACCTGGAGCTCTTGGAGGGCCATTTGAAATACTCTGTTCAGAATCAATCCTTACCACTGTTCCATGCTTTCCTGTGTCAACTGTTACTATTTCCCAAGCTCAAAATCATCACATATCCCCCATGCTGAACTTACTTTGGGTGTAATGTAATTGTAATAAAGCTGGTTAGGATCCCTACTTTGAAAAGAGTGAGAATGTGAACAAGTTGACATCACATGGTTTGGGGACAGCTAAAAACAATTTTGTAAGATAAAAAATAAAATCATATCTTTATGCTCTGGGTTAACTTTATATGGTTTCTGTGCCTTCCAGAATTTGTGTTTTAATCATGTTGTCCAAAAGTTGATGTTCAGCTCCCTGAAGCATTGGAATGAATTATCCACCCTTGTCTCATTGAAGGAGTCAGGATAATCACAGATGAAACACATTCTGACAGGTGAGCCCTGAAATATGCTTTAAAAAATTATATCCACACAATTGCTGCAGGCCTGGGATAACATGCCCCTGTCCAACTCTCCAAAAACAATTACAAGTGTGTTTTCAAGCTTTTCCAGGCTTCATATTAATTGTCTTCCCTGCCCTCTAGTGGAAGCAAAAACAGAAAAGTCTTCCAAATGGACCTTTAAGTAGAGTCATCACTAGATTCATTTAAACCTCCCCTACAAGAACAAATACTAGATGGCAATGTAGACACCATCAGTATAACAAAGTGGTAGCTAGATGTGATGACCTACTGCATATTTTCTAGTCTTAATTTCTGTGATTTTATTATTCTTGTCCCAAACAAAGCTGGCACTTTCAGTTTTACAGACAGAACATCCATCTTGTAACATTCTGACTGTTGAAATAGTTATGAAATGAACATTGCAGCAAGCAGTTTTTTATGTATAGAACTGTCGGATTCACGCTGTTTGAAATGAGTGAAGATAGTGTATGAAAAAGAAGGAGGAGGAAATAATTCAGGTATTTTAAGCAGCATCTTAGTAAGATTAAAGGCCAGCTTTTAGGTATAATTGCACTTGAAAGACTGCCAAGTAAGTTAACAATTGCCACTATATTGCTTATTGCACATTTGTAGATCTTAAAATAGTAGAGAGATGGAGAGAATTGTTGTTTAAAACAATGACCCGTGGGACTCAGCGAATGGGCATGAGTGCACACTACTGCCACTCACTTTTAGATCCATTACTACAAGTTTTTATGGGTTAAACTTGTATTTGTTCCTTTTGATTCCTGAAAACAGTTAAAGGCTGGAGATACTTTAGTTTATGCTACTTGACTCTGCATCGTTCTAGTGGAAATGTCTAGTAGCTTTATTTCTTCCCAACCTCTGTATGGGGTCAGGTGTCTGAACAATCTGCTACCCTTGTAACACCGAGGAATTCCCTTATTTAAGGATTCATTCCTTAGTTAAGAAGACCGTTCCAGCTTTGTGGCCTTCAAATGCCCACTGAGGTGGCATGCACAGTAGTGATAGTGGGAGATCACAGAACTCATATAGACATTATTGTTGACTCGAAATCCTTTAGTTTAGAAGTATGTGGCCAGGAAGTAAAACTTTGCAACAACAATAAAAAAAGAAACTGAACTGATTACAGTGAAAAAATATGTATATTAAGTGTATGTTACTTAATGTATCAGTATATTTCCAGTATAGCATCTCAGCCAATGTTGCCAAATAAGTCGAATGTTACTTTAACATTAAGAGGGAAAGTGCTAAAGAATGACATCATCTTCATCTGGTGCATGTAATTATTTGAAATATGGAAGACGCTTTAATGTACTGTACTTGAAGGACTATTCTTGCATAAATACATCAATCTATGTTATTTGTATAGATAAAACATTTAGATGATGGGTACAGGTCATGATGTTTGAGTTGCAAATGACTTCTTTCCCTGAATGTTTATTAATAACAAGCAAATCACCCATGTATTTACATCCTTCCTGAAATATCACTTTTTCCAGCTACACCTACAGTCAATGCAGGTAATAAAAATCTTTTTAATTTTATAATCTCACATGATTTCATTGTTTAATCCTCCACCCTGTGCATCACTCTCTGTTTCTCAACCATGCTCCTTCTCATTACTTTTCTATATCTTTGGTGCGTGGTATGGTATTATCAATGAAAATTAGCATTTCCAAATTATGCTGCTATTAATATACCAGATACATGATAAAAAATTCTAAGCATTAATAACAACACATTTTCAACTTTCAGCTCAACACACTGAAAAAAATTGCATGTTATAAAAAGCATCTTTTTTATGAATTCTCTGGAATAAGGCTGGGGATTTTGACTGGGGTGTACCAATGCTCCTGCCAGGGCTTAAAACCAGAAGTTCCTGGTAAGAGTGTCTTTCCCCTCCACTCAGGATCAGACCAATCACCATATTTGGGGTCAGAAAATAATTTTACCCATGGTCAGATTGGTACAGACTATGGAGATTTTTGCTTTCCTCTGTAGCAGGGAGCATGGCCCTCTTCCTGAGATCTCTTGAGCATATATTAACAATATTTTATAGAAGCAGGATGTTGGCTCCTGTGGTCTCCCTGCTTTATGTGTGTCAGGTTAGGGTGTTTTGTCTTGAGTTATGTCAGGGTTTTACAAGGAGTTTAGATTATGAATTTGTGTAGAATGGTTTAAATTGGTATGATCCTGCCTCAGGCAGAGGGCTGGACTGGATGACCTGTGGAGGTCCCTTCTAGCCCTACTTCTCTATAATTCTATGAAAAGATCACATTTATAAAACATGGCACAGAGAGGTCTTTTATACCTTCCTCACTGGCAGCTATGGAGGTGTGTGGAGGTATTTACCACTGTGCCATTTAACCCTTTCCAAAACCAACTAATAAGAACCAGTCAGTGATTAAAATACAGTAGAATAAACAGTATTTACACTTCTATCAACTGAGATGCAACAGTTCAAAATGTCCAGAAAAGATTTGGCATAGATACTGTTTAATTGACCATGATAGAGTATCAAAGTAATGAATCTTATTGTTAATCCCTATCAGTGAAATTATGAGAATTTATTTGATAGCTCAGGTTTTCTATCCTCTGCATAATAGAATTCATTTACATTTTCTTGGCCTTCAGAAGACATATTTCCTATCTGCCATTCTTATTAGAGATGACTAAATATAATCACTGCTTCATATTAACTCATGCTACTATAAGATGACTTGTATTTGTAAATAAGAAAAAGCTAATAGCTCTAAAGCTTCAGGACAAACCCTCAAGAATACCATTACTTTTGATAAAAAAATGAAAATATTTTGAAAATTTAGAAAGTTGTAGTCTGAAACCAAAGAACTAGTTTTATGATACTTCTGTTATTTTTAAAAATATTTTTCCTTTATAGTACTTGATTTTTCTTTCCTATTCATTTGTATTTTAGAGTGATATTTAATGTTTTATTAACCTAAATCTTTTTGTGAGGCTTTGCAAAAGTTTAAGCATATTAAGACTGTAAGACAGGAAGTGAAGGGACTTCTTGGGTCATTGGAGTTTTATCCCAAAGCAACCAAGGCACATAATCCTGTTCACAAATTCATCGATCTCCAAATAGCTGTTGGGGATTTAGTGTGTGTGCTTCTTTTCCCCACTGCTTCTATAGGAAGGTTGTTCCAGAGTCCTACCCCTCTTATGGGTCAATGCCTTTTTCAATTTTTCAATCTGAATTTATTCACGGTCACTTTTTACGCATTTGTTTTTGTGTCAACCCTGTCCTTTATCTTAAGTAGCTCTTCTCCTTCTCTACTGATAGATGTATGGAGAGTAATCGCATCCTCTCTTAGACTTTGTTTTGCTAGGCTAAACCAGCCAAGCTCTTTTGGTCTCCTCTCATATGATAAGTTCTTCATTCTTTTGTTCAACTTACTCATTCTTATCTTCATCAGTTTTTGTTTGTATTTATCTTTTTTGACACTGGGTAACTGTACTTATATGAGTAATCCTTTTGAAATTAATTGTTTCACTTAAATGCCTGAAGTTATTTGTGTGAAATCTTTCACAGCATTGGGACTAATTGTGCAAGGAGGAAAATGACATGCAACCACTGACAAATCTGGATTATAACTTCACCAGAAAGAAAACTATGAATTTTGTATGTACCATACTAGTTCCAATAGTATTTATATGGGCTATATTCATTTGGAAATGATTTATGATGCAATCAATTTTCACTAAATTTCAAATAAAAATTGCTAAATATTTGTGAATTATTTTTAAAATGTTGGTGAATAAAATATGGAATAAATTCTCCAGTAATTATATTACTATGCAGCATTACTCTTAACATTATTATTTTTTAAAAGTCAAAGTACCATATTTTCGCGCATATAGTCCATAGGCTATACACGTTTTTACAAATTTGACGGATGGGTGTGGGCTATACAAGGGTGCAGGCTATGAAGAGTCTTTAGAACAGCATAGCCCATCCCCACCTGTCCCCGGTTGCGGGCTCCAGCTCTGGATCCAGTGGTCATGCCCAGCAGAGCCCATGCTTGCAGCCATGTCTCGGGGGGAGGCTGCAGGCAGGCGGTGAGAGTGCGGCTAGTGGCAGTGGCGGGGAGTGGGGCTTGCAGCTCACAGCTACTCATCCCTCTCCTCCCATGCAGAGCCCGCAAGCCTGACCCTGGCTGCAGGCTCCAGCTCCGGCTTCAGCGGCTGTGCCCAGCAGAGTGCGGCTGGTGGCAGTGGCATGGAGCAGGGCTCTGCAGGGGAGGGGAAGGATGAGGAGCTGCGAGCTGCAGGCTCCAGCTCCAGCTCCAGCTCCGGTGGCCATGTCCAGCAGAGTGCGGCTGGTGGCAGCAGCGGGGAGCGGGGCTCACAGCTCCTTATCCCTCCCCTCCCCTGCAGAGCCCGTAAGCCCAGCAGAGCCCATGCTTGCGGCCATGTCTTGGGGTGCAGGGAATACATGGGTGTGGGGAATACATTGACTATTTTACAAAAATACAATTTTCTGCGGGTTATACATGGCTGCGGGTTATACATGGGTGCAGGCTATGTGCGCGAAAATACAGTACTCCATGTCCAAGAGTCTGCCACGCTGTGTTAAAAAAATCCCCCAGAATATAAGTAAAATCATCTTAAAGTGCTTAAATATTGATCTTAGTGAAAGTTAAAAAAAAAAATATTATTCTTCCACCGCCCACCCCCAAATGTATTGAGAACTTTAATGTCATGCTTTAGCCTGGTGAGAATTACAATTATTTTTTGAAAAATCAATGTTTAAAATGAAAGACATTGAGAGACACTTAGCTATAGGGTTGTCAAAGTGAGAGTATAATAATACAATGTGATACTTATCTCTGATTATGAATACCTGTACTATTTCCAGAAGGAAGTCTGTGTTTATATGCTACAGTACAATCAAGATAAAATTATTATGCATGCAAGTGGCAGTTAGTCCTATTATGGATTTTTAAAGTTATAATGCCTTCATTTTAATAACCTATTGTATTTCTAACAATAAGTACATAAGCTTGTCACTACCCTTACTTAGGCATGGTGTAACAGATAAGAAACCAGCATATTCATTAGTTAATACTGGGGTAGCATATCAGCTTCTATGCAGAATGGCCAATTACAAAAATACTTTGATACATGGTTACTGGGATTCACATAGCTTCCCATTACTTTTTTTGCCCCCCTCCTTTCACACTTATGCCTTGCAAGGATCTATGACTTGACATTTTTAGATCTGTCAGTGAGGGGTACAGGTTTAAGCCTTTAAATTCCCTGCAAAAAATACTGGTAGCTAGCTACTCATTTTCTAGAGGTGGGTGGGTGGCAGTGTGAATATCAGTCCAAGAACAGAGCATGGCCAGCCTACACAGTTCTGGCTCTTTGACAAGGAGGAAGCATTGCCTAGCACTGGGTCTATAGCAACCACTACCTAACAGAACTGAGCCAATAGACAACTGCGGGGTGCGGGTTATACATGGCACACCAAAGTGACAAACGGATACTAGTAAATCTGGCATATTGACATAAATGGTTGAAAGTAAAGTGCAACAGTGGCAATTAAGAACCCACAAATTTGAATAACCACCAATAATATGTTTGTAATTAGGCTGACTTACACTATGTGCTCATTATATATGTCCTGTGATAAATATATTTAAGAGATTGCCTTCGTTGGAAAAAAAACCCCCACAACCAGTCACTATTCATTTTAAATAGGAGTCTAAAGGCAGGATGATGTTTTGGATTTCATTATTCCCAATTAATTTAACTCATTGTTTCATGGAAAATTTAAAAAATATGCATTCCTAATTAAATGGAAACTGTTGTTGTCCAAGCCATTCTGATGAAAAGCAGTGCCACTTTTTTCTAGCACAAACTGGTGGATAACTTATAAAGTGTGCAAGAATGCTCAGAACCAAAAAAAAAAAAAAAAAAGCTGACAAGTTTTTGAGTTTTGTTCTATGCATTAAAGGAAATTTGTAGGAAAAATAATTAGTATGTGGCCCTCATTGCCATAATAGCTGAGTACTTTCCATTCTGACAGAAAAATAACTTGAGTCCAACTAGGTAGAAGGCACTCCTGGGACAGTTTCTCCCAGAATGAAGACTGCATACTTTCCTGTATCATACCTCTTCCTGGGGACCAGGAGTTGAGCTGAAAGAAAAGGCTCCCATGCCTTACAGAGACCAGGGTCACCCCTGTCCAGAGAAGGTGCGGGCAACAGCTACTCCCTGCCAACTCCTTACACACTGGTGTGAGAAGGGGACAGGAGGATTTTTTGTGTTGCTCTGTTCACTCAGCTCCCAGTGCCTGGTATAGAAAGTGAGCAGAGGGCAGGGCTTTGCCCCAGTGCTCCAGTCCTTCACGAACAGCTCATGCTTTCTCCAGACCACGATCACTCCAGCCTCAGGAAGGTGCAAGGAACAGGAGAGAGGGGGCAATTACAGACTGAATGCATGTACTACTCCCTTTCCTGGAATCAATTCTAAGGGTAAGAAGTTGACATTGCTAGAGATGAATGCTAGTACATGGCCTATATTAGAGAAGGAAAGGTTGAAAATATGTGAAGTACACATAGAATGGAAAAGGGTGCTGAGGAAACCACAAAATAGATCACAGGGTAGAAAAAACTTTGCTATGAAAGAGGGACTGACTGTCTGAGGAAAAACACACAACAGGGGATTGAAATGTTCTCTGTTAAATACCACTTATTTACCCTGCTACCTTTACTTCTTAGTCAAATTATTTAGTCATATCTACATAACTGGTATTTTTATGTCACTGAAAAACCTTAGAATGTCACATGGTAGTAAGTATGTTGTTTCTGTGATGTATATTCCTTCTTGACCTTATGTCCAATATGCATACAGTAACTATTATAAACACACCTTATCTATGACTGACCTACTAATAAATACTTATTCAGATAAAAATAATGCATTCTTAGAAAAGTTCAAATTCATATTATATCGCAGAGATCAAATAAATGCAAAGCGGATGCCAAATCTGCCTATCTCAAGCCCAAAGATTTAATATGTTTTTGTTATATTCTTTTGTAAAACGGAGACAGGAAACAAAGAGGTTCATCTGACTAAAATTAACACTTTCCTGGGAAAATTGTTTTCAGAGGTTGTAGTTTAACAAACAAACTATAATTTGCACCTGGGAGGAATTAAAAATGTTTTTTGAGGTTTAAAAGTTAATATTTTAAAGATAAAGAAGAGGTACTAATAAAAATAATTGAAACTAACCTGGCAGAAAGCAGGGTAGATACACCTTATAGATTAACGGAATGAGAGTTACATGAGCTCTTGCTCTTGAAGGGTTCTGCATCTCTGATTCTGTTATTCTATAAGAGTGATGCTTAATTTTCTGGCCCCATAGCTTTTTTTTGGTACGGTAGCAGAACTTCAACATGATGTGTGACAAGCATCCCCACTCAACTAAGTAACTTCTGAGACTTGCAAAACGGGGTTTTGAATGGCCATAAACTAAGAAGAGCCCAGAACTCAGGTTTCTCACATCCCAAGAAAACACCTTCTGTTCCTTCAGATGAATCGGATACGTTTTTTATAAATCTCACATTTGTTGGCATGTGGTAGATGTCCTCTGAAGATAGCTACTAGATCAAGCCTGCTAAGAGACTTGGGTAGAAGACTGTCTAGTTCTTGGATCTCAAATAGTTAGGTTATGGGCAAACAAAGTAGCCAAAAGGTGGAGAGACATACCATACATCAGCTGTTCCCAGGTAAATGAACATAGCTCATTCTTACCCTGCGGTAAGTAAAACCTAAAAGAGGGAAAGAGGCCTCAAAGGGCATGTCTACATACGCATTTACTGTGCCATAAGTGGCTTTTACACCAGTGTCTACATGTGCAGGCGTTACAGCGCAGTAACACTGTATGTGGATTGATTTGAGATTAAAGCCCTATAGTCCCTTCCTCCCCTCCCTCAGCCTCCCCTCCCCACCCCTAGTACTAAGAGTTCAGCTGCAGCTCCCTGATGCAGACACCAAGTACTGCCCAAATCATCAAAGCTCTCTGAATCTTTTCCAAAGATTTCGAGAGCTTTGGATTGATTTGGACCTTTAAATTGGTCCCCTGATTTGATTCAGATTTGGAGATTTGGCCACTGAATTGGTCTGAATCTCCTCCAAATCAAATTACCACCTGAAGCTTCGCACAGCCCTACTAAACAACTTTCAAGGCTGGAAGACTGATTTTTATGACAGGAGCAACCTCAAGCTGAGATAATGAAAAGAACGATGAGAAACAACATCTGGATAGAGAGATATGGATGGAAAAGTACCTGGACTTTGGACAGAGACTTGAAATCCCTATAAAAGTAGGATCCAATAATGCTGAGATGGTGATTCACACTCTGCAACATCAGGGAGCACAGGCACATCTGTTCACACCTGCTTGCATTATCCTCAATGAGCCTGGACTGGCCACCCAGTGCCAACATTGAGCAAGCAAGCTGATAACTGCATGTCCATAGAGTGTGTTTGTCTGTGTGTGTTTGACTGTGTGAATGATGAGTGTGTTTGTCTTTGTGTTTATCTTTGTGAAGTCTTTTAATGGTTTTGTTTTATGTAAACAATAAATGTGGCATCTTGCCTTATCCCCCCTTAGATGGCCTCAATTGTGATTTGAGCAATTGGCAATTTGTATAACAAATTTGCAGACATGTGCCCATACTGCACAATAATTTTCAGTTACTGCACCATAACATAAATTACTGCAAATTAACAGCGTATGTGTAGATGTGCCCAAAGAAACATATACTACTGGCTAGCTTAAGTGTACCTCAGAGAAAGAACAGAATATAGACAGTTACCTCTGGGCAATTGACACATAAGTCCATGTATCTTATTACTCAGTGGGTGCCTACACATAGCTTTGGGGTGGGGACAGGAGTGGGGGCAGCATTTAAATGGAGTGGCTCTCAGGTGCTGCTCTACTTAATATGCCCACAGCATCTCATATATTCAGCATCCCACATTTCAAAATGGTGGTAGAGGCGCTATAACTACAGCTCATTAAACGAACTTTGGTTAAAGTCCCCCCCACTGACATTTTGAAATGTGGGACACTGAATACACGATACACTATAGCATGCTGGGGCATTCTAATTAGAATGCTCCAGCAGACTAGAGTAATCGGTTTAATAAGAACACACTGGAGCATGTGTAAAAGTGCCCAATGTGTCCATATGTGAGAGAAATATTACTAGTCTGTTCTGCCAAGCTGGCAAAAGTTCTGTGAATATTCAGAAACAGAACATGAGGCTTCTTTGAGAATTTTAAAAAACTTCAAAAGCTAAAGAAATTTGGTAGAACTTTAAGGATCATACTCTTGGCCTTGGGCACCTAAATTTCACCCAACTTTCAAGTTAGGTATCAAAGTACTTTTCTGGATCTGAGTTGTCTTGTCTACAGAAAACAGACAGGTTAAAAGCAGTACAAATATAAGTAAACTAATGACATATGTTATATATGAACTGAAGTGAAGATCTTCAGGTAAGAAGTGATTTTCCCATTTCAAAAGGGGAGTGTTTCAAAAGAGCAATGGGTGCTACATTCTAATTGTTTTGTGTGGATAAGCCAGGAACAAATCAAATGTAAAACTGCCAACTTTAATACTACTTCATCCAGGGTTATAGCACACTCCCTTTTTTAAAAGTGGAAACATATTCTTTCTGTCTTATTTCCTCAGTTATAAAATACAGGTGGTATTTTTTCATCTTTTATTGAGGTTACAAAGATGCATTCATAAGAACTTTATAGTCATGATAAGAAGGACCACATACATCTGTAGATAAGTTGAATATTCACATCTAGAAGAGGGGCAGACAAAATACAGCCTGCAGGCTGAATGTGGCCTGCCAGGCAATTCCATCCAGCCTGCAGGGCACCTCCATAAGCCTTCTGCAAACCCTGGCCCCTGCTGCCCCCTGCAAACTAATGCATCCCTGCAGGAGGTGCAGCTCTTCTTACTAAGCAGTCTCCCCACCCCAACCTGGCCTGATCCACCCTGAGCCAGGGGGAGCAAAAGACAAGAAACCTCTGCCTGGAAGAGGCTTTTCCTGGCCACACCATGGCAATTTCCAGCCTCCCTGCTCGTGAGAGTGGGAATTCATGTAAGGGCCCCACTGGGCCAAGGCCAGGGATTCTTGCTGGGAGAAAAGGATCTGGGAGCATGGGGAGCCATATACCAGTGACAATTTTCAGGTGGCCCCACACACTGCCACCACATACAGCTGGGGTCTCAAATGGGAGTGCAGGAACTGTAGCTATGGGGCTCAGTGGGGCTGGCCCTGCTCACTGCCATGACATGTGGCCAGGGACTTGGATGGGAGCACTATTGGGCCAGGTGGGGCTAGCCCCACATACTACCACTATGGGCATCCAGAGACTTGGGTGGGATCTGCATGTTATGGGGCCAGGTGAGGCTGGCCTCATATGCTACCACCACCTGTGGTGAGGGACTGGGGTGGGAGCATGGGGAGCTGTGCACTATGGGGCTGGGTGGGGAGGACACTGTACACTGCCACCACATGCAGCTTCAGGGACTAGCACACTCCAGGGACTCTGAGGACCACCCGCAACACACATACCCACATCTTTCCTCACTTCCCACCATACCCCAAACACACCCACGTCCCACAGCCCCCCACATACTCCCACTCCCCCACCATAATCTCACATACACCCTGCCACACAACCCATCTTTCCCCCCCCTACACACAATATACAAGAGTAAGATTGTATTTTGTACTATTATGTAATCACCTCTAGATACACTGTGCAAACACACATAAATCAGGAGAATTTTTTTAAAAACTAAATTAAAATAAGTTATAGTAGGTGTTAGTTTTTTTAGTATATGATTTTTTTTCCCCTGGTTTCTAGATGGCAGCACCCTTCTCATCCAAAAGGTGTACTTGTGGAGCAAGGGGAGAGATTTCCTGTGGCAAAGGTCAGGGATTAGGGGTGGGACTTCTGGTCCCAAGATAGAAACCAGGAGGTGGGGCACCCTTGCAGCTTTTGACAGCTCACCAAAACTCATTAAGTGGCCCTCCAGCCAAAATAATTGCTTGCCCTGATCTAGAACATCTATGGATGTTCTGGAAAAAATGTACATACACCCCCCCCCATGAATAAAATGATATTGAAAATAGATTTTGAGAGATGATGATTATAAAAGTTAACTTTTTTAGATCGGATTGTATATACCAGCAGACAGAGCAATAAAAAATATTTGCTCAGGGTATTTCAGTTTCTGTTTCAACAGAAAAGCTTTCTGGTTTGCTTATGTTCAATACCATATGCAACCCCCTTCTGTAATACTGTTACAGGGTGTTTGTAGATCTTCTCTCTCTAGGGTTCTCTTCCCCTCTGACATTCTATGAGGGTTGCTGCCTCTCCTTTGAAGACTCTTTTGTAGAGCTGTGCAAAACAGCACTGTTTGGTTTTGACTTTCATGTCATAATTTCAAAGGGACAGTGTTTCATTTTGATGTTTAATTTTGTTTTAAAGCACTGTTTCATTTCATTTCATCAAAACTGTTTTGCTGTTACAACCTGTTTCGATGTTTTGCCCATAGGCTATAATGGGGAGTCATGAAAATGCTTATAACTTTGTCATTTCTTGCCTGATTGAAATGAAAGCAGCAAAGTTGGTAGCCCCTGCTGAAGCCAAAAAAACTGTCAAGTTTCAAGGAGATACATGCAGGAGTTTCTGGGAAACTTCACCTCAAGCTGCTGACAAGCAAAACTCATCACATGTGACTTTGTGTGTGTGTGTTAAGGTGTGCCCTCACTGGTGCCGGGCCCTCTACATGACATGGTAGTGTGTCCCAATGAGGTCTCCTCCTCCCCCACAACCTCATCCTGGTCTACCACTTTAAATAACTATAAGTAAGTAAGCAGCACTAGCATCTCAGGCAGCCAAACTGTCACATAGCCTTTCTTTCCTCTTCTAAAGGAGCTTCTTCTCCAGCAGGTACCAGAGATCTCTCCCAGCCAGTCTCAGCCAGCCCTGGGGCTTAGATGCACCCAGGGTGCTGCCTCCTTCCAGTCAGCTAATTGGAGACAGGTGCTAGGGTTGTAGGTTGAAGCAGAGGCAGGCCACCCTGGAACAGTGGAGGAAAGGCAGACAGAAAGAGGGACAAGTTGCAAAGGTGAGCAAGATCACCCAGACCATTGGGGAGATGCTTGCTGTGGGATCATTTGCCAGCTCTAAATAATCCCAGACCACACTACCCACTTGCTTCTGGTGTGCAGGTTCATGTGCAGATGCTGCCTTCCAATCTTCTCAGCCAGAAGAGGCACAGCAACAGGAAAAGCAGACTCAGCTGAGTCACTTGCCTCCACAACCTCTACGTCAGCCTCCTCTGAAGTGCTTTCTGGGGAAGGAGACCTGGCTGTATGGGGAAACTTGAGGGGTTTGGAGCAGAAACTCATATGATTCCCCCTCCTTCCCCAGAATTTCCCTTGCTATGGCACTCAGATCCAGATCCAGCTCTTCTTCTGGCACTGGAAGGCTCAGCATGGGAAGTGAAATGGGGGTGGAGGAGACTGTCATGCTGGTGCTGCTTGTTGTCATGGTGGTGGAGGAAGGGGGTTATGGCTGGTGCTCTTGGAGGGGATGCAGACTCCCCTCTCCCCTCTCCTTGCTACTAGTCAAATAGGAAACCTCATGCCTGTTAGTTCTAGGAAAGAGGCTGCATCTCGGTTTGCCGGGGGGAGGGGGCACTTACTGCTCTCCCTTTACCCCATCTTCTGCCCTTCCCTGAAGGCTTGCTAGCTGCCTTTCCAACATGCTTCATGGTATATTTCGTAGTGTGTTTGCCTTGGTGTGCTGGAAAATCTGTGTGTTCTTCTGTAATCTGATTTATGTAATATATGTAGATAATTGTATGTATGTGTATTTAAGTATTTATGTAATAAATAAAATATATTAATGTATGTAGTATGTGTTCCTGAATAAATTCTATATTATATATATTCAGCATATGCTTCCCTGCACTTTGAATAGAATGCACACTGTGAGAGAAAGTACAGCTTTCTTCTCTTGGGGAAAAGAATCAAAATAGACTAACAAAAACAAAAAGATGATTTAGGGAGAGGAATAAATTGAAAGGAAAGAGTTAATATAATAATAAAATAAAAGGGTTTAGAAAGCAAAAGGTATTGAATCCTACTTGCTAGGAATAGGCTAGCAAATAGGAAATGATAGCCTTTCTGTGACACTGTTGAGCTGCTGGAAGACACAGCTCAGTAACTGACCCCAAGGCAACAAGCTCAGTTCAAACAATGCTGCTTTTTATGCTGTTTTTCTATCCCTCCCCCAGAGCACTGGGATTGAAAGGGACCTCAGGGAAGGATCACAGTCACTGGCCAGCTACAAATGTTAATATCAGAGCAGTCCTTCCCTCCTCTTCCCCCTCCCTCTCCTTACTTTCTGTTTTCCTGCAAGCAAGCCCAGGTTCAAAACTCATTTTGACTACCCTTGTTTTGTTTCAGGGCTGTTTAAAAGCCTTTTGCTTAGTTTTGATTTCACTGTTTTGAGCTTGAAACAAGTCAAAACTGTGTCAAACAAAACACTCAGTGATATTTTTCACAGCCCTACTTTCCTGCCACACCTTTATGGGAGAAAAATGAATAGATCACAAACAAAAGGTCACCGACATGAATACAATGACAGGTATCTCGCTGGACTATTGTTGCAGGGCTCTACCTTCCCTCGTATCCTGGCCATACCCAATTGGTCTGGATCTTTATTTCTGATTTTCTGGCAATGGTCTGGATCCTTCATCCAGCATTTATCTTCAGCGGGTTTGTTCAGCCACTAATTAATATTTGTTTTCCCACCATGTAAGTTCAAGGACTGTTACCTAGTCCCCTGAACTTCCAGGTAAATTCCTCTCTTTCAGTTTTGTTGTATAGTGTGCCTTTTAGGGAAAACCTCACAGTCTCCCAGTCCCCTCTATTTTTCCCTGATATTCAGCCTTTTTCTAAGGCTCAGTGGTATTCCACAGGTGATCATACTCTCGCTGGGTCTGTTCCAACTCCAGTAAGGTAATTCAGTGTCAGCATCTGCACCTCCACATAGCTGGTTGCTCTCTCTCTGTCCCCTTCCCAGGGAGCTAAACTTGCTGCTGGTTGTTTTTAGGCTTTTCTGGTTCCTGTCCTCTTCTGGTCCCAGCCTGCTTTTTTCCTTTCAAGTGTCAGGACTTACCAACAAGGGAAACATCATCTGATGATGCCATCTTTTTGTGCCATGCTCCAGGAGCTCCTAATAGGTAAGTGCTTCATATTCTCTTCGTAACAGGGACCAATGTCAGTCACCCTGTTGCAAATACATACACAAAATGCATATGCACATTTCCACATAAATGTTAGTATAATTCCCCCATACAATCAAATTCTGCCTCTGTTAAAGCTTAGAGTAACAGATAGTATATATGGACAAACAAGGGCTAATTTAAGGATGGTGTATGCCTGAAAAGTAGTTGTGGACTTCATTTGCAAATTCTGTACCTTATCTTTTTGAGTACTTTCTGTGCCTTCAAACTTTAAAAATAAGCATTATGTTGTATGTTCTCTTACACAATTCTACTAGGAACCATTATTTAATGTACAACAGCTAATGAGGTACATCGTTTCCCTTTCTAACCCTCAATATATTATTTCCAATTAGGGAAAATAGTCATAAAATAATTGATACATCTTCCTCATCTGTCCTACTATCTTCTTTTTATCATGAATATCTGAATCATTAATTAAAATTAACTTGTGTATTGCACAGTCTATAAGTCTTCAGTATACTCACATTCTTCATCTTTAAGAGATGCATATAGTTTCAGTCTATGAAAAAAGGACAGACTACAATATTCTCTTCTAGATTCTTATTAATGGGTCAGGAATTCTTATTAATGTTACAGGAATAAAACCACATCCATAAGTAAAGACCTTTTTGAATTCTCAGTAACTGTCCAATACTTTAACTACTATTTTTTTCTGATTTGTATGATTATTCAACCAAACTGAATAACACTTACTTAATAGCTGAAGACGACTCAGGATTTGCTTAAGAATCGTTTTTCAGACAGGTCTCAGGAGCCTCAAATATACCTACATTTAGAATTTAAGAGCTAACCCTGGAGGTATCTTAAATTCACCAGGAACCTCTCTGTTTGACTTGGGTCTTTGTATATTCCCACAGTTGTCTTGTCATGGGTAGTTTGAGTCTTCACTCATCTCCAGGCAAGATCAATGTTTCTCCATTTAGCTTGTGAAGAGCCCGAATTGCTAGGTATTGTCAGAATACACTTAACATATACCAACAAGAACAACTTCACTAGAAAATGCTGGTGTATCCTTTATTCTAAACCTTAGCCGGATGAGAAGATAATAGTGATAGCTGATTATTCAATAGCTTAGTGGATAGACAACTCGACCAGGAAGTGGATGTCCTATATTCAATATCCTCCTACACCTGAGGTTTCTTAAACTTACTAGATGAGTTTTCTAACCACCAGGATAATGGCAAGGCTGTGGTAAGGGAATCTATATCCATCCCTCTTGCTGAAATGTTGCAGCAAAGAATGCAAGATTCATGATGACAGAGAAACAGAAATTTAAAAAAAGTAACACGATTCTGTAGTCAAGTGCTTAAAGCACTCTTTGGGACAGGGGAGGCCTTGTCTCTGTTTTCGAAGCATCATTCCTACATGTAATGGTCATGGGTAAAATGCATAAGCGGCATCTAACTTGTAAGTGCCTAAGTTGCTTATAGGATCTAACCCTTGCTTCAGGAATGATTCCATTGAATTGATAGAAGACAATTTGCTCACAGGAAGGGGGATGAATGTAGCAGGTAAAAGTGGAAAGGTACTTGGGGAGTCAGATGTCAGGCAAGTTATAATGTGTCATATATATAATGTCTATATTTAGTCTATGATTTTTTTGTATCCAGGAAGTTGATGAAGTTCATAGGCTCACCTGTGAAAAATGGTTTGTAAGTTTCCTTTGAGGATTAGAACTGAGAGATTGGAAAGACAGTGGTTTTCTTGTAAGAGATGTGACCCCACAGGTAATTGGTTATTCCTGTCTTTAATAGATTCCCAGCGTGCATTCATTTTGGTGCGCAGTTGTTTGGTCTCTCCTACGTATTTTCCATCAGGGCATTAGGAGCATTGGATGAAATTGATTACATTTCTGGAAGTGCAGCTCCAAGACTGAGGAATGCTGATGGTTCTGTTGTGGGGTGTAGTAATTGTGGGGGTGGTGGAGATGTGTTGGCAGGTTTTATATTTCTTGTCATGGCATGGTCTGGATCCATTCTGTGTGTTCTGGGCTGTAGGTAGTTTGCTTCTGGTCATGAGGTTAGCGAGTTTCGGTGCTTGTTTGAAGGCTAGGATGGGTGGTTCTAGGGAGATATCTTTAAGAATAGGGTCTCCTTCTAGTATGGGTTGCAATTGTTTGAGGATTTTCCGCATGAATTTAAAGGGGGCAGGGGGTGATATGTGTGATTCATGGGGGCATTTCTTCTATACTGCAGTGATTCTTCACATGGTATCAGCATAGCTCTTTCAAATGTGTAATCTATCTCTCTGGAGGATCCTTGCTGAATGAAAGCCTTTTTAAGATTAGTGAGGAAAGCCCTTTTAAGATTAGTGAGTAATAGTCTTTGCTATTAGTGCACCTTATTCTCACATGATCATAGTTGTCCTTGACCCTCTGGATTTCATCATGAGACTCAGTAAAAGTATGTTTATGTTTCCAAAAGATTTGGGGATTTCTTCAGTTGCCAATAAAGTGAGCAAAGACATTTATCAAAGCTTTCCAATCAATTCAGGTTCACATCCATGCTAATTAGCTATTGCTGTACCTTGAAATCTATACCAAAATCTTTGATTGAAATGAAAGAGGAAAGCTCTGTTCTTAACAACTGCAAATTGCGTGGTTACAAGAGTTTCTGCTTGCTCAAAATGCATTATAATAAGCTAGCAAAATTTTAATGTCATGAAATGAGGTTACTGACCAATACAGAGAATAAGTGAAAACCAATCTCTTGAACACCATCACCTAAAACTTTAGATATAATTTGCTAACTATGAGGCATTTGAAGACATAAAGGTACAAAAGGTAGCAACATTATCCTTGAGTACTCATGACTTTGGAAAGGTGAATGTATTGATTAAAAACTGCTGAAATGTTGTTGGCACTGTTTTATGTGGCCCATCTGTTAGTCATAATATTGTATCAGCTAACTAATGTATAGTACCTTGTGTGTAAAACAACATGTTCTCTTGTGATTGCAGAATCAGTGACTAAATAGTTCTCTCTGGAGGAGGTGGAAATCATTGTTTAAAGACTCTGTTTCATGAATAAGTGCTGTTTTCATTTAAGTGAAAACATGAAAAAATATTCTTGTAGAAATTTATTTTTCAAAAGGAAAAAGTCATTTCAGAAAATAACTTTAAAAATTTCAGAATATAATTGTTGAATTCTGACTATGCATTTCAAATTGTATTCTATTCTATGTTTTTGATTTTCTTACTAGATGTAGGAATTATACCTAGATGTATATTATAATATGTAAGTATACCTAATTATATATTAATTAATACCAGGTCAAAATCATTGAAATTATAATAAAAATATTTTACTAACATTAACTGCACCTGCTACTTAGTACAGAATAAAATATTCTCATATAATTTTAAACGACTCCCTTATTAAACAAAATTAAAATAATGTAATATTTCAACTATGATTTTATGCCGTAGAATGACATCTCAATAGTAGTAGTTTAGATTATGAATGCATCAATATATGACACAAAATAAGGAAAAAATATAAGAATTAAGAATAGTGAAATAACATTTCAATGTTCTAAAATGAAAAATTTGAAGAGCCATTGTTTTTGCATTTCAAAAGTTCCCACTTCCATTACAAATGGAAGTAAAACAGTATGAAATGCCAGTTTTCTACAAAATACAAACTGAGTGTCATCCTGCTCTACATCTCACTTTGAAATGCTCATTGATGTGGATGAATAACTAAACTCTCATTGTTATGCTTTGTCTAAGGGAAAGATTCCTTTGCTGAACTAACTTATAGTAGTAGACTTAAACACTTGCATTATCATTAAGTGTCCTTCCATAAAGTTCTTTTAAAAGTAAGATTTTTTTTAGCATTTTAAAAGTGAAGTTCAAAACCCTTTTTCTATTGAATAATTAGAGGCATATAGTCTTATTTTGCTTCTCCCCCCTTATCTGTATTCTGGATCCATGACCCTTGCATCTCTGGCTTCATAGTAGACCGAGTTCTACGGGAGAAGTGTTAAGATCACTGCTACCAAGGGCTGTTCCAGGTCGGGGTCCACAATGCAGGTCACATTTTGGTGACTTTGCAGTACCTGAAGCATAGCTGTAGCCCCAGGCTAGAGTGTAACACCAAGGTATAAAATGGGAAGCAGAAAAGGAAGGGTGACCCTCCTGCTGCTACCGCTGTTCCTAGCTGACCCAGGGTGGGGGAAGCCCTGGGACTGCTCCTTTCCTGCTCCAGCTGGGGTCTTCAGGGAGGAGCTAGGATACTAGGTCCATGCTCCCTTGCCCTTCCCTGCACTCCCCACAAAACAGCTGTGTGGAGTACTGCGCAGGGCTGGGATGAGTGGTGTCAATGGATATCCCCACCTTCTCCTTCCAGAACCTGCTCCTGGACCACGGGAGACACCATAGAAAATACTGTGGAACTGCTTTATAGATCTAGACCTAGATCAATAGATGTGTGTGTGTGTGTGTGTGTGTGTGTGTGTGTGTGTCAAAACATGTCATTGGTTTATATACACACGTGTGTTTGTATAAATATAAATGTGTTTGGGTGTGTATGTATGTATATAATTATACACATATCAAGTGATTACAAATACACATATGGATGTTTGTGTGGAAACACATGCACATCTATATCTATCTACAGTAAAAGCTGCACTATCTGAAATCTTACAAGCTGGCATGCTCTACTAACCGGCAAGCTGGCTTGGAAGATAAAGTGAAACCGGAAGTGCCCACCGTGGCACTTCCAGTTTCTCTAAGCCCGCACAGCCCGGGGCAAAGCATCCTGTGCTGCCAAGCCCCCATGGCCTGGGAGTGTAACAGGCTGTGCAGGGCTGTGTGGGGCCCGCAGGGCCTGCGGGACAGGCGGCAATGCAGCGGGAGGGGAGGCGATGCCATGGGAGGGGTGGAGGGATGCTCCAGTTGTGGTGAGAGAAGTGGCAGATGGGGTTGCTCAATTAATCGGCGTATTTTGTTATCCGGCATCCCACATTCCCCAGGGATGCTGGATAACAGAGCTTTTACTGTATATCTATCTATCTATCTATCTGTGTTCCCTGAAATATTTTAGTGTCCTTAACAGGTGGAAATTTACATCTGTCATTTCAGAATTTTTTGAGGGGAATTTCCCAACATATCCTGTTTTTTTAATCTCCTCATAATTCCCAACTTTTGTGTACCTATCTATGGGTCTGAGATGGATTAACTACTTTTTTAAAGTCAACTACCACTGGCAAGAGTGATATGAGAGAGCATTCAGTAGAGGGCTTTCATCATGACACTACATGCTGTGCTACATTACATGCTACCAACTTCAGAAAAGAAGCATGACACTGCATGCTACATGCTACAGACTTCAGAAAAGAAGCTGGACAGTAGGCAATGATGAACAATTCTTCTAGGGATTAGAAAGATAAGAAAAAATTAGGATCCTTGATAATATTTATCTAAATGTTTAGATAAAGAAATCTTATTTCAATCTCCTCAGCATCACTCAGAGGTATTCAATACAAAATCCCAAAAATATATTAGCAGAATTTGTAAATGTCTATGCAACAATTGAACTAGGCAGCAACCTTAGCAGCACACAGGAACATAAAGTATTAAGACAAAATATGCATGCTGATCTAGAAGGGGTGGAAGAGCTTTGCTTTGATGCAGCTGAATCCTAGCCAAAATAGTTATACCAGATTCACCTGGTGGGCTCTTCTCATGTCTAAGTCATTCCCCTCTGTCCTTCTTTCCTGGGCTTCCAACCCCAACCCCCCATATAGGTTGTAATTCTATGTTGGTGCATGCCTTAACTCTTTTTCTTAGAAAACAGAAAAGCTTGCATCTGTGAAGCGGCTGGAGAGAAAGTGCTTGAGTTTCCTTCCAATGCTATAAATACTTGATTCCTAATAGTTAGAGCACTCATTGGAAGGACATAGATCCAAGTTCAAATCATTTTGAGCTGGCCTGTAACTTCCCAAGTGAGTGACCTACACACTAGTTTATAGGGGTATAGTTCTCACAATCACTCCTTTTGAAAAAAAAATCAAATAAAACTTTGTACAAAACAATTAAATATCTTGAAGAATGAGTGCCTGTGAAACTTGCTTCACGAGGTAAATCTCAACTGATAATATACTTTATTTATATCTCATAATGTAGTATGCACAAATCAGCTGTAGATCTGTGTTTGACTCTAGTTATATCACTGTAAATCAGGAGCCACTCCAGGGAACTGCTTGGATTTACACAGACATATTATGGCTGTAGGAACCAAATTAGAGCTTATATATTTTGAAGCGCCTTCTTAGTTTCTGGACTACTTAAAATGAGCAAACCTTTTAATACATGGTAATATATATTTTGTCTCTCCAATATGCCATTTTTTTTTAGTCAATGTAAATATATCTTTACATTTTCAGTAATTATTCTATTTTGCAGAAGGCAAACACTTCTTTTTTGATGAAGTTAACTTGAGATAATACAAATAAAGGTGGTCTGTGAAGTAAAGAAGAAGTTGGGCTGTATAAAACAGGATCAGAGGAAAGTAATAAAGTCAAATATTAAAAAGGAAATCATCATGAAATGATCTTTATGGTTTTGAAAAACAATCGTAATGGTTATCAGACTACTTTGTTTAACTTATCAGCACTTCAATGGTGAGTCTATAAGCACAGGGAACACAACAGCAGGAAGTGTATTTAAATGTGATACTTTTATAATTTTGATTTAGTATAGGCATCAGTATGCACTAAGCAGCATACATCCAAGGGTTGCTAAACTTCAAAGTATACAAATCTAAGTCTAATTTGCACTTGAGAGGAGGCACATGAAGGACTTCCGTCAATATAGTGGGGTTCATTATGTTTCTGTGTTCAGTATTTGATATTCCTTTCTAGTAATTTAGTCACATATCTAATTTGCATGAAGAGTTTCTCTTAAATGTCAGAATTGAGATATGACAATAAGTATTCGCTTTGATTAACATGTTCAAGATTTTGCTTGACCTTAAATGAAGACCTTGCTTCAAAAATGTGGATCACGGGGAAGAAAAAAATGTATACAGTCATTTAAGATCAGAGCATCCTACACAATACCTACAGATTGGGTGTGAAAATAGTTTGCTATTTTAAAGATGTTTCCTTATAGTATTGCTAAAAGTTATGATTCAAATGAAAAAAAGAAACATTTTTATCTTCCTTTTTTCCTGCCCTTTAGAGACTTCAAAGCTTTTTTTGTTTGAATTAAGTGAAATAGTTTTATTGATGCAATTCAATGATATGTGGGTGGAGGATGATTTAAAATGTTGCATTTCAAACATTTTATGTGGTGGTTTGTGCTATTAAAATTACATAATGGCCTTGCAGTTTAGTGCATAAATAATATATATTTTTGCAAGGAGTCTGTGTTTGAGTACAAATACAGATCTTTGGTCTTTGAACTACCATGAGCAAGCACTGTTCCACAAACTTGTGAAAACAAGAATCAGTGATAGGGCAAAACCATCTACCAAAAGCAGGGAGGTCCAGAGACTACTCAACTCCTTTCTACTTTATCTTTTCTTTAGTGATCAGGGGGAGTAGGAAGTGGAAGATGTGGGTTTGGTTGAAGTCATAGGGAAGTCTTTCACTTCCTTATGAACAGTCTAATCAATTGCTATTATGTAAGAGACACTGCTGTTGTTTTAGAAGGAAAACAGTGTTTTTTGAAAGAATAGTTATTATCACCTACACTCAGGAGATGATTCTGGACTGTGGATCCTCCTCAGGTGGAGGTGTCTCTCTGCTACCCTGTTTCAATAACATAGGCTTCAGTGGAGGGGATGGAATCCAGAAACAAAGCTGTTCCTATTATTTCCTATTTGGCAGGTTCCTACTCAGACTAGTTTTTTGTATGGTCCTTCGGCGGTGCTTTAGGGTCTAAATGAATTATACAGGTGCACTGAATATGGACTGTAGATTCCACTACCAGATGCAGGCTCCTAAAACTTAGGTAATGCAGAACCTAACTTGTAAATAGCTATGTTGTTTGGGTCTAGCCCTAAATTCTTTTATCGATATGACCAAAGTGTCTTAAAATGACACTGATGACTAATCAGCTTCTCTTAATCTATAAACTGCTCCTTGTGAGTGTCAACAGTGTAACTATAAGACATTAGTAAAAATTTTTGGTTAATAAAAATCAAAGTCTGTTCAACTTGTAAATACAACAGAAGTATATGTTTTGGCAAATTAATTACTTGCTCTGAATAGGTTGGCCAATAACTATAAACTGCCTCTTCCACAATTGACTCAGCAGCTGTGACTGTCATCGCAGGATAAAAAGCTGTCCGCGGCTGGTACAAATTAAGTCAGGAGCCTGAATAGCGTAACTAAGGAGGACTAATAAAAATAAAAGGGTCAAAGTGCATGAAGTATTTTACAGCAGATGTATAGCAATAGAGTGGGCATAAAGAAACACTTCTTTACTGTCCGAGCCCCCAAGACCTAGAATAGACTCCCCCCAGAGGGAGCAAGCACCGACTCTAGACTCTTTTAAGAAACATTTGGATGCTTATCTTACTGACCCCAGCTGACCCCAGCTAACTTCCTGCCCCTAGGGGAAGGGGGCTGGACTTGATGATCTTCTGAGGTTCTTTCCAGTCCTAATGTCTATGGAATCTATTAAAAATTCAGGGGACAATATTCTGTCCTCTTTATTAATCAGAAGTATGCCCAAGTCCAATTGTTTGTTCATTCTGTAGTTGCCTGAGTTCAGTTATTTGTTGTAGCTAAAATAAGTTTTAATATGCTTATTAAATTAAGTATTGATCATGTAGATTTCTTTTAATATGTCTGAAGGTGTGTCTAGTTTTCTCAATGCCTTGATATATTTTGTTCACGCAAAGTGTCATTTGTATTTATATGAACTCTAAAGTGATGTGGGAAGGAGGTATCAGAATTACTGATCAGGTTAAAATGGAGGATGTTAACTTTTTTTTTTCTCTGATGAACTAGTGTTTTAGGCTAAGTACAGATGTTCAAAAAGCCTGAGGTAGAAGTACTCTAAGTATAGCGCTTTACTAAAAGGGCTCTCGATGAGGTAGGAACAGAAGTGAATATGTGTGCTGTTTAGTTGGAGCAGGAGGGGCTCTGAGCCTACCTGCACAGCTATGGCCAGCAGTCTGGGGATGCCCTCAGGAGGCTGCAGCCACTTTTTCCAGCCCTAATCCTCCCCCCCAGCCAGATGGCTGCTGTCAGTGCCAATGGCTGAGGGGAGAAGAGGCGGGCAAATGGAGACTCTCTGGCCTGCAAACCCAGCCTAACCCCCAACCCAGACCAGCGCTCCCAAGAGCTGTTGTTGGGGGCACAGGTCTTGGTTGGGGGGCGGGGGGAATTCACATGGCAGAGAGGCTATATTTGCCCTGAGTCTAGACTCCAAGGGAGCTGCAGTATGTCACAGCCTGGCTGCAGTGGCTGCTGGGAGGGAGACCCCAAACTCCTTCCCCTGCAGCTATCCCAACTGGGATGCAGCATGCCGAGGGGCTGGTGTAACTGTAGGGGCAGAAACCTCCTCCCCTTGCTGGCCAGGCTGCATACAGGGCTGGGATCAGAGGCTTTCACTCGGGTCAGTCACAGAAGAGAGGCCAGAGCTGGCCCAGTGCTCCAGTAAAGCGCAGAAACTCTGCCTGAGGGTAGAGCGCAGCCCTGCACAACACCATCTGGGATGGCAGCTCCATGTTTACCCTGAATGATCAATACTCAATGCTTTACACTTTGATGAGAGCCTATAAATCTGTTACTGAACTCTGTCTAAATAAATCTAACACACAGAAGGAAATGTGTGCATGTCTGCGTGTGTGTGTATTAATAGTCAATATCTAAGGGTCTAATTTTGCACGGAGTTGAGCACTCAGTGTAGTCAGTAGGAACTGGCAGCACTCAGTAATCATAAAATATCAGGTCCTAGTAGAATAAGTAGAATTTCTTTAATCAAAACAGTCTTATACCAGGGTTGCTTCTTAAAAAGTGGTTTCCTGCTGGATCATAAACAGTAGACAAAATCAATGTTATTCTAAAGGCCATTTTTATTCATTCTTGTTATACTATTTCTCAGCTAACTAAAACCCCACTTCGCAAGCAACTTGTTAAGGATCATGACCAATAGTAAATCTTTATATCTTTCAAAGCAGTTCAGCTACCTTTAGATAATCCTAATCTGATATATTCATCAAACCAAATAAAACTTTTTATACTTTTCAGTATAATTTCCTCCTCCTTCTATCTGCTGTCTGCTTATTTATACCTTTCAATCTAGACTAACATGTTGAGTGGTATACATGTTACAAAGAGTTCCTGGGTTTTCTTTTTTTCTTTTTCTTTTTTATTTCCTTTTTAGCAAACTAGACAATGAGGCAAAGTTACAATAGCTATGTATATTAGTCCTATTGACCTGACTAAAGTTACTCTTTATGTTAAGTCTATTAAAATTCAGTGGCATTGCACTAAGGAAAAATAATGATCACAGCTCTTACGACTTTCATTACTTTCATTAGTAGATCTCCAATTTTTTTTAAAAAAGAGATATGTAGCATTATTCACATTGTATAGATGTGGACACTAAGGCACAGAAAAATGAAGTGAGTTATCAAAGGTCATTCAGAAAGCTGAGGATAGAGACAGGTTTCCTAAAGTTTCAGTCTAGTGCTCTACCCACAAGTTAGCAGTTACGTTATGACTTACTTGGTGACCCACTGGGTGCATCTACACAAGACACTACATTGCTGTAGCAATGTGCTACCGTGACATAACCTCAGTGGGCACAAACCATGATGCCGCAGCCGCACTGCCATAGTGATTCACTCCCTTGCTATAGCATGTCATTATGGTGATGTAGCAACTAAAAATAACCATGCGCCGCTTAAAGGAATTACTAAATGAAGGTGTAGTAACAACGGTGCCACAGAGGCAGGTGTAGAAGCACCCACTATTCTTAGGAAATAAATGACTGAAGTTTAAAGTCCACGTTTTATTATGAACTTTTACTTTTCCATTGTTTTGCATCCTCCTTAACTTACACTTTTCAAAGGCTTTTTTAAAAGTCTCATTAAAACTTAATTCCTACCTCAAACATTTAAATGCAATGAAAGTTCTCTGTTATATTTTACCTTCCGCAAAGGAATTGGCAATTTTTTTTAATAGGCATGCATTGTGCAGATATGAACTGTAAGGGACAACATTTTAGTTCAGTCCTTTGGGAGACAGCCACACAACTCTTATTAGCATTAATGAGAATCTAGAAGTTAAATCTTACTTCTCTGTATTGAAAATGTTCCCTGATGTGTCTGAAGGAATACCATTTTCATATCAAATAATTGCAAATGTGCTGGTGCTGCTCCATAAAACCTAACACGCTAGAAAGGGAATCCCAGATCTTTCATACTCTGTAGCAAAGGTGATTTCTGGGAATTGTTGATTGAATAACTCTACAGAAAACTGTATATCATTTTTATTGATAAGAAAGTTGTCATTTATGCAGCTTTGATAGATTTTGAGTCACTTTAAAATGTCTGAAATTCAGCATTAAATGTCAGCTAAATATTTGTCCAGTTCAGGTTCTGGAATGTGATTTCCCTGCAATATCTATTAATCTCTGCCTCAAAGGATTTAGACACCAAACTTTGGTGAATACAAAAACTGGTATTGGCTTAGAAGATATTCCATCATGGTAGAATCATTCCATCCAGTAGTCAGTTTTAATGATAGTACCCTTTATCCAACATAGTTCAGTTGGAAGGTACTAAGAGATAGAAAAGAGACTGCAAGTCATTTAACCAATAAAGTTTGGTTTGGGGTAGAAAAATATTCAGAATGTCATATTGAAGTATTTGCTATATTAAGCTCCAGTACCATGCATTACTTCAGGAGGTATATTTTGTATGGTATGAAGTCGCTACACAATGCATCACAGGAGAGAGTAACTGGGAAGCAATATTTACATGCATGCAGTTACAAACTAAACCTGTGCAATGCAAATACCTTTAACTGCACTCCATTCAAAGGACTATCTCTGTAAACCCAACAAACAAGCAAAATCCCTTTAGAATTGTCCACTTCAAAGTAAATATAAAAGCTACATTGTTGTTAAAACATCTGCTTTGTGGCTTGGGGCAAAGAATATCTACTGTAGCTCCATAGTTGTATGGTTAAAATCTGTCTACCACTCATGTAGATTAGTGTTTGTTTTTTGCTATTGTATTGTACAGTACCAAAATATCTCTCATCTTTTATCTTTTCCATCAGGCTGGCCTGCCTCACTTGAACCATCATTTTAGCAAAAAGAATTGAAAATGATTCCAAACAAATTATTTGATGAATTTTACCTCTCTTTTTGGGGGGAATTGTCTGAGAACAGACTGAAAAGTTCTCAAATTGATTCATTATTCAGAATTATTCAATATCTTTTGTAGCAAATAATTCTTGGTATATCATTTGAATTGTGAATTATGAATATTACAATCAAACAGTTGCATAAGTTCTAATGGCTGTGCCATACCCAATTTATTTTAGTAACTTAAGCAATGTAGCATGAATTGCAAACTCTACCCCTGATTGTAATATGTTATGTATTTGCTAGCAATATATGCCAGGCAATCAAAAAACAAGAGTGGCACCTAAATTATATGATTTATTTGTGAATTGCAAATTTGACAATCAGACGTTCAATACAAAATGTACTCTCAGCAAATACTCAAGCAATCAAGCCCAAAGTGTACTTTTTACAAGTATCCACACTAGTGAATCTTAAGGACTTGGATGTTTGCAGAAAGTGGGTACATAAAAGATCGTGAACACAGCTGAAATGAACTTCACTTTATATACAGAATGAATATTCATAGACATTCTTTTCTACTAATTACCAAATGTTAGTTATTGATTACACCTGCATGTTCTTGCCTCTGTTGCTACAAAAATAATGCATTTTCTCAGGGAACAGGGCATATACATGGGTAATATAAAAGTGCATTATAGTCATCATTATTGAATTATCTAAGGCAAAATTCCTCCCATTCAGAAAGCCCAGAAGAATCCCTTGCAAAAAAAAAACAAAACAGGCTACAGGCTTACTTAGTTTAAGTGTTTTGAAGTGAGGTAAATGTCATCTTTGTATCTGGAACCTTTTGCTATGATTTTAAGTACCCAATAGAGTTAGAAAATAAAAAATAGATTTTGGGGGAGACTGAAATTATTTGTGAATTTGGTGAAAGATTTTGACCAAAAATCTAGGGATGATTTTGAAAATGCTATTTCAAACATTTCATTTTGACATCTTCATCATAAGGCTATTTCCCTCAGTTTTTAAACTTGAATTCTTCATTCAAAAAGTGAGGTACATTTTTTTAAGAAGGAGAAGAGTGAAAATATGGTCCAAATGATACCAACATTTAAAAAAAAAACACTTTTGAGTCAAATGAAATAATTTGAATCGACTTATTGTTTCATG
>NW_017728913.1:31250423-31275678 GCF_001723895.1 Crocodylus porosus | reverse complement strand
TTTGGGGGCCGGTGGGAGGGCCTTTTTCCATTTTTATGAAAAACCTGAAATATTTCTGACATTTCAATGTTAATTGATTTGCTTTTTCTAAGCACTGAAATATCAGTTATTATAGTAACCTTTGCAATGAAAGGTTCTGAACTAAAAAATGTCTCTTCAGCCTTTGAGTTTGAATATACAGAGGTGGAGCTCCTAGGTGGAGTTCGAGAGCCCCAGTGAATGAGAGA
This sequence comes from Crocodylus porosus, assembly GCF_001723895.1. NCBI lineage: Eukaryota > Metazoa > Chordata > Crocodylia > Crocodylidae > Crocodylus > Crocodylus porosus. The sequence goes on along the minus strand of NW_017728913.1, from coordinate 31,275,451 downwards.
GTGTGCCATGACATCCCCTGTGATATGGTTTTATTTCTTTAATCCCAAGATCCATACTTTCTTCAAGCCTACCAGTACCATTGTAAATGCTAGTCTTATTGTTAGAGCTAAGGACTGGTTTAAGAACATTTGCAGGAAAGTGGAGGTCTATTGTGCCTTCTCGTTTCCTACTTTTCCCAGCATACATTGCTACACCTAGTTTACCCCATTATGTCTTAGGTTTCCAACAGTATTAAAAACCTATGGAAATATTCTCTACTCAACCTACCATTATTTATACAAAATAATTGTTAAGTTATGGGTTTGACCTTATATTCTTACATCTGTTATAATTCTATTTGCTTTGCTCCTCAGGGCCAGGTTCGGTAAAGAACTTGATATGCAGACAGATGTCGCTATGTCTATGCAAATAGCACCAGAATCGAAGACAGACAGACATGCAGGGCTTTGGGTTTACTAGGTATTATCACAAGGCCAACACACCCTGGCAAGGTTATATTCATCACAAAATGTAAAAGAAGATGCTTTTTGCTTCTAACATATGGCTTGAGGAGGGCACCTTCTCTGACATAATAGCTTAGTGGCTACAGCATTTCCTTAAGAAATACAGCTTTATTACCTTCTTCTGCTTAATAGGATTCAAACCCATAGCTCCTACATTCCAGAAGGATGCCCTAACTATCAGACTATAGATTCTTCTGGGTGACTGAGGCAAGGTACTTTGGATTCCTTGAAGTGAAGATGACCAATTGATCAGAAAAATAATAGAGGATTCATTAAGTTAGAAGAAGTGAACTTGACTACTAGTGACTGATGACAATACTTACCGGGAGTGGAAGAGTCCCAGAATCTGTTTTCCATATCTGAGCCTCTTTTTTGTATGTTATACAATGACTTTTTATGATAAAATATCTGTTCAGTAGGCTGGTTCTTTTGGGTGTCATTCTGAGGAGCCTAACTCTTTTCATGTACTGTATTGGAAAGTTAGGTGCCTCGCTCAGGGTTGTAGATTTCACTTCAGGGACTAGGAACCTAAAAATTACTGTATTTGGCCTTCATTTAAAATGGCCACAAAAATAGTGTTAGAAACAGGAATTTCATACTGCTGCCAAAGGGATACATTGAACTAATAAATTCTGAAAGGGCCTTAGAAACTGGATCTTAAAGATAGCACTTTAAATATAAAATCAAGCCTAATTTAGTCATTGTTGAGCTAAAACATTAGAGGGCAGTAGCTCTTTTGGGAGTTATGCTCAGATACAGTTACTGACCTGTACAAACTCACCTGCATAGTTGAGTACCTAACCAGCCACTGCATGGCCTACCAAGCAAAGCAGGGGTAGTAAATGTGCCCATACTACAGAGCAACAGTATTACAAATTGTGTATAAGTAATAAAAAGGCAACTTCTGTGGCTGGATAACTGCCATTCAGGTGCACAAAGTGAAACAGAATTCTTCCCTAAATATCCATGAGTTAAATTTTTGATATGTAACTTGATCAACTCATTTATATCTGACAAAAAAGAGAAAGCACTATTAACTGAACATCTTGACATGAAGTTTATCATCAGTCATGCAGACTTTTCTTCTGAATCTCTAATTTTAATTTTAATTTGACTAATGTAAGTTATGTCTGGAACAATTATGAATTATTCTACTTTTAAAAATGTAACTGTTAGACCCTGACTCCATGTGGCGCCCAGTGACTAGGGGGATGACGATTCAGTTGCTCATGGGTCCTGTTACTCATTAGCCAGAGCAGACAGGGAGCAAACACTACTTGCACACATTGCTTGCAACAGCTTTATTTAGAATGGAAACAGCTTTGGCCAAGCTTCCTCACAGACACAGTCTATGAACACGGGGAGCAGCCTCGAACACTAGTTCATTTCACATCTATACACTTTAGTTCAGGTTCGTTAACATTCACTCCGCCTTTGTTCCTCCTCCTGCTCCACCCATTTCTCCTCCTATCTCAAACTCCACCTCGGTTTACGGTTTGCTTCATTAGCATGGAATTGCCTATGCATCTAATTCATTTACATGTCTTTTTGCTAAAAGCACATGTCTAAGACATTGACACCTGCTCTGCAGTCATTGGACAGTCTTTGACCAAAACCTAGAAGCTTCTGGAGGATTCTTCACCAATCACCATTCACCTTTTTGCATATGTTCATCTCAGAGTCTATGACCAATTAGGTGTTGTTTTTCACATTCCAGTCTGTTTTTTTAGCCTCATGTTGTACCATCTTCCGCATTCCTTAGGCTTTACCTCATTCATAGCACACAAACTCACACAGACTTACTTGAAAATGGTTGACACAGTTAAGATGGTTACTTAACATAAGCAAATGGCTGGCTTAGATATTCTGCCTTGTGGTCAGCAGCTTTTCCTAGGCCACAGGTAAAGCCTTCATTCAGCAACAAATCCAGTGCTCCCCAAGATCCAAATATTGTTACCCGAACAGTAACTTAAACATTTCGCTTAAATATTTGGTGAATTTTTAGTGTACTACTCTGAATGTCAGAGGTCTTGTTGGAATGTTGTCCGCAACCGATGAAGCCCTTTTTGATCAAGGTACAAATCCAATAAAGTGAATGCTTTGGAATCTGAGCTCAAGGTATGACAGCTTTTAATGTGTTCATTTTTATGCCATTTCTTAACAAAGCTATATATCTTTTTCTTCTTATGTACCATTTCATCAAGTGTTCTTAGTTATAAAAATAACTGTTTGAATTTTAAGTAGTACTTCAGAACAGTCATAAGTTTCTAAGGAAATAACTATGAGAAATGCAAAATAAGGGGTGGAAAAAGCTTGAAGCCTACATCGCCTTTCATTACAATTTCTCAGAAAGGTTCATTTTTTTTTTCATTATAATCTCTACAGGACTATACAGTTTTGGGGAAGGAAATTAGTTTTATATTATATTGATCATGATTAATCTGTACTGTATTTTAGTTATTTATCTAAAAGTCTGTGCTTGTCTGATGCCATACAGCAAAGAGGGTGGACCTTAGCCCCCACCCTATTGAAGCTAGCAAGAAACTAAATCACTGGGAACTAAGATGGGTATCTTATGTTTTTATTTTGAAACTCTGTTTATTGTTTGAAGAATCAAATATACCTTGCATTGCAGGGGCTATGATGCATTCTCAATACAAAGCAAACATTGTGATATACCCCAGATGGCATAAAGAGCAAAATCATTTACAATCATGATAAATGTAAATGATATTTGCAATCATTAACAACTTTATTTGAAAGTTCAATTCAGCCATTTTTCAGAACAAACTCAAGGAAAAAATACATTGCTTTCCTTGTCAAATTCTTTGACCCGTTTTTACTAAAAAGCTCTAGTGCAACCATGGGCACACGACAATTGTCTTGCATGGAGGGTGTCACGTTTCCTTTTCAGCAGCTTAATAATTTCCGATGTGGTAATATATCAATGTTTAATTGAAGTTCAGAGAAATGAGATCTACTGTATAACTTTTCACTAGAAAATCAGTTTTCTTGTAAAAAAAAAAGTTAATAGTTTAGTCTGACACAATCCAACTAACCCATATTGTATATTATCTGTTTTCATTTATCTGTAGGTCCATCGATACTTGTTTTCCTTTAAAATTGTTTCTAAAGCCATGCCTACTTTTGTGGCCAGTACCCAGGCTTTTATTCTTTCTCTACTAAAATATTACATATCTTTATAATAACTAGACCAACTGGACTAATAAACTTGGAGAGTTATTTTGGAATGATATGTCAATTAACCTGAGACGTAAAGATCCTCTTTCTCTTTCTGAATAGTACACAGACTGTTTGGATACTCTTTGAGTTAGGAACAGCAGGAAAGATGGGCTAGAGTCATAAAAATCAGATTCAGATCTGCAATTTATTCAAAGTGCTGTGGTATTTGAGCCTGGGGCTTTGGTTCAAGTCCATCTTTGCATTAAAAAAAAGAAAAAAAGAGGTCTGGAAGCCACAAATATCTAGTGCCAATTTTTATTCCTTTGTCTTGTATAGAACACTTGCTGCAAGCTGTTCAAAATGAACAGAAGACCCTGCTTATGAGTGTGCTGACCAAACTACACAGCAGTTTGTGAAGAGAAAAGCAAAAAACTGCCAATCTTATCACTTATCAATTTGAAGGTCCTATTGTTAAAACATGCATGTTAAGACGTTTGCAAATTTCAGCAGGAAGGCTTTGTTCAATGCAAGGGAAGACATTACACATAAACTGGTTTAAGCGATCCAAAGTTGGCTTAAACCTGTAACAGAACAGCTGTTTAGTGCACATAAACCAGTTTCAAAATGGCCCAAACTGGTTTGAGATAAATCTGGTTGAATGTAATATCAGACTTAACTGATTTGACTCAAACTGGTTTATGCAATGTTTGTCCCAGGTCCCTTCCTGGTTTAAGATAAACCAGATACCCCCAGCATCCCGACATGCTCTTTGGGCTGGGTGGGGGTCCCTGCTCCAGCCACAGGACTGACCCCGCCCCTCTGCTCTGTAGCCAGAGCAGGGACCAGCCTTAGCGGAGACACCAGCCAGCATGGTCCCATTAAGGCAAAGTGGGAAGGTAGGGGGTTAGTTCTTCCCTCCTTCCTCACCATGGTTGGGGTTGACCTGTCTGCTGGTCAGGGCTGCAGGAGTGGCCCCTGGAACTGGTAGACCTTGGCTGCAGGGAATGGAGGGAGGCAGGGAGGAATTAACCCTTCTCTCTGCCCCCTTCACCTTAACAGGGCTGTGATGGGTAGGTTGCCCCACAGAGTTGGGAGGGATGCTCTGTTCTGTGCTGTGGTGGACTTTCCCCCCTCCTCATCCTCCCAGGGTTGGGAGGGGGACTCTGGGAGAAGCTGGATGGGGACTCTTCCTCCTTCTCCCCTTCCCCCACTGCTGCTGCAGGGCTGCGGGTGGCACCCCCCCAGAGGGGCAGCAGGAGCGTGGAGCTCAGCTGGGCAGCGTGTGGGTGTGTGGGGTGTGAGGGAGGGTGTAGGGACCCCTGCACACTCCTTCCATGGCATGCAGCCCCTGCTGCCTGGCAACAGCAGCAGTGGGCAGGGAGGTCAAGGTACTTGTGCCCGGTGGAGGTACAGGTCTGATCAGCGCTGCGTGGGGAGAGGGAAAGAAGCCTCGCTTATCCCTGTGGCTCTGCTCCCTGAGTCTAAGCCTGCAGCTGCAGCTCTTACAGTGGCAAAGGCTCCACAATGGAGCCAGCTGCTTCCACCAGCCCCTGCCACTCTACCAGGAGTGAAGGGAACCTGGCCCCCACATTCCAGCAGAGTCCATCGCAGGCTTCCTCATGTGAATACACATCTGCAAGCACAGTGCAGAGCCATGATAGATGCATCCAATGCTGCTCTGGGGGTGAGGAAACCAGCCCCACACCACCTGCCCTGCCTCTATCCCCATGGCTCTGGACCATACCTGCAACTCTGCACTTGGAGCAGGAGGGGAACAGAAGGCGGGACTCCCTCCACTCCCAGCAGAGTGTGAGGCCCTGAACAGTGGGGACTGGGGGAAGCAGCTGGTTCTGTGTAGGGCTTCCCCTGCTGCAAAGGCTGGAGCTTCAGGTTCAGGGAGCAGACCATTGGGATAAAGCAGGCTCCACTCCCTCCCCCCATGAAGTGATGACTGGAGCTCTACCTGCACCAGGCACAAGCACCTTGACCTCCCCGCCTACTTCTGCTGTCAGCCAGTGAGGGCTGCATGCCATAGGGGAGTGTGTAGGGGTCCCTACACCACCCAACCTCCCTCACACCCCACACACTCACACCCTGCCCAGCGGAGCTCCACACTCCCACTGCCCCTCTGGAGAGAGGAGGAGGAGGGGGAAGAGTTCCCCCCAGCATGGAACAGAGCTTGCCCCTACCTGGGTGCGGGGGGAGGAGTAGGGGGGAAGAGTCCCCCTCTGGGGCTGGGCAGCCTCACAGAGCCCCCCTCTGCACCCCACCAGAGGAAGGGGAGGAGAAGGGAGAAGAGCCACCTGCAAAGACTGAATCAATTCAAGCTGAGGCTTTTTGAATGTCTGTCCCTAGCCCAAAAGTCCATGTCTCCTCACCCCCTGACAACTTTTACCCTCCCTCCCCCTGTTGGCTTTAAAGAACCTTATAAAAGTATGGTAGTTTTAACTATTAGCTGAGATGTAAAAATGTATATATATACCATAACATTATGTATGAAATGCCATGAGGGTGAGGGAGGATTTCAAAGGCTATCCAATTTTTACAGTGTTAGTAGTGTGAGGATTTTAGGCTTAAAATCAAGTTATTCCATTACCATTTCTTGCCATTTGTTTAGGATATGAAAAAAGAAAAGCTAATTTTTAAAGTGTAATTTATCTAGCTTCATAGTGCTGTTTGTTTGTTTTTAATGTATCTGATGTGAGGCAGGATTAAAGGATAGATAGTTTTTTATTGTTTTTCCTTTCAAGTGCTCATCTTTGCAGCTGCTTCTTGATTGCATTATATGAAAGGAAAAATTGAGACAAGCTAATGACTAGTTTCTGAATGGAATGTACCTGTACCCTTTTCATTTATTTTGGTTGTAATACTCAAATTGAAAATCCTTTTTCTGGGCTGAAATACAGAGATTCATAGTAATTTTGTATTTTATAAATTATGTAGGAAAAAGGTTATAGAGAAAATGTGGAATGTATTTGTTCTCTAAAATTATTTTTTGGACCCATGAATGGGCTAAAGTCACTCCTGTAGGGTGATTGTAGATGTGCTCAGGCTGTCTTGAAAGAGGATTCAGTGCCACAATTAAGTCACATTCCTGAAAGTGGTCTTAATATTTGGCTAACTTACATTTTAGGGTGGATGTTTTTGGACTGGTCTTTAATGCAGTATTATTATGGCTACTAACCTTAATAATTCTTGTATTTTCAAAATTTATTTATGCCCGCATGGTATCTTCAACCACACTGTTAAAGATTTCTCTGTTGCTGAAACTAAAAGATGTAGTTGTCTGTATACAGGATCTTATAAAAGGTTATAATGATGAGATAGTGACATTATCAGACGGTGGTAAATACATGACATATAGTGCTGGCATTTAAAAGTTTCCTTTTATCAAAGAGCTTCTACTGCAATAGCAACCCACATTATTATGAAGATTGCATTAATTAGTTGAAAATGTCTGCAAGGGAATAGGAACCTTTTGCTTTTGTGCGCCAAATCTTTATGAACGATGTATTATAGAGTATAATGCACAAATTGTAGTGTCTATTGAATGCAAGATGTCTTAAATGAAAAAGGTGTTTTTAGAGCTGCTCAAATAATAAAATATGTTGTCTAAAATTAAACCGTGTAAAGTTGTTCAATAACTTATAGTATTCCAGATAAGTCAAATTCCTTGAATTTTCCCAATGTTATTAGGAAAGATTTTAAGTTGTCACCATCCAGTTAAGGAGCTGACACACTATCATGTGACTTGCATAATATGGCAGGGATAGTGACGATAACTGGCTGGTCCCTTCCCTGCTCCTTCTTCTGCTCCCAAGCTGGTGGGAAATGACTAGGAAGGGAAAGAACTTTCCCTGCCACCACTGCCACTGTCCCTAGCTAAAGACAGTTCCCTGTGCACCAGGCTGGTGTGGGTCAGGAGCATCTCTGGAGGGTCACCTTGCCCCCAAGTCAGCTGGTGAAAGTGGCAGTTATGGGTACAGCAGGAGGGATTGGGAGAGGAGGGAAGGGGAGGTGTCATTGGCTATGGAGGGGAAGAGAGAAGGTGCTGAAAGGTCAGTAATTCCAACTTGCTCCAAGGACTTTAAAAAAAGTCTTCCACTGATGTTTCTGCAGCCTGATCTGAAGGAGAAGTGGAACCAGGCCACCATACCCACTCCAGACCCACCCCTGCTTCTCAGTCAAAAATTTGTAACTATCAAATTTCAATTTTCCTTGGACCTTGTTGCAAACAGAAGCTACAAACAGAGGCTGGCTCAGTACTTACTGTGAAGGAGGTAGACATGCATTTCAATAGACTCTGCTTAATTTTTCCCTCAGGTATACAAGTGTATGAGATAACTCAAATTTTGAAATTCAACATCTTCCATTTTAATATGGTAAACCTCAACAGAGTTTGATGTTTTTCATATTTCTGTCATTTATTCACCCATATTATTGTCCAGCTCAAAGGCAGCATCTGTGTTCCAGTGAGGTCTTGTTTTTACATAATTGCTTTTATCAATTTCACAGATGGGTTAGCTGAGGCATCAGGAGGTCAAAAGTCTTGTCAAACTTTCACAGTCTGTAGCTTAGTCAGGATTAAAACTTGCTCTGGGCAGTTGGTGCCTGTGTGTCTTGCACTAAACATTAGGTAACAGACACCTTGAAAAGCTTGGGTCTATTTATGGATTCTAATAGGAGACCTTAATACTGACTAACTGACATTAATGTACAATAAACTGGGTTTTATTTGGTCTCACCCCATTTCCACTGAGTTGTAATCCTTGTCATATATATAATGTACACTGTAATAAAGATTCAGAATAGAACTTCTATTTCTCCTAAAAGCACTCAAAATTAAATAATTGGTTTAGCAAAAACAAGTCATTTAATAACAGAGATTTTAAATCCCCTGAAGCATGAACTGTCCTTTTGGGGATGCATAGAAGAACTACTTCTTTCTTAAGATGGTAATGTTCATTCCATAGGTATTTGGGGAACTGATCAAATATTCAAAGCGCAAACATTCACATCTTTGCTCCATCAATATTTATAGCTTGAAAACACATTATTGCTACAAATATGTCAGGTCAATGAAAAATATCTATTTACAAAGGGGCAACATAACAAAGGGCAATAGAACAATATAATTTATTTCTACCACAGATTGAATGGCCCATAAGTAATGAGAAGTGAAGCTTCAAGTAAGTCATGAAGGTCATATTCTCCCATATAGGAAATACACAACTTGTGTAGACTATTTTTATATTCTCCATCCATACTAGTTTTTTGAAACTACAAGTTACATGTGTAGTTTCTGTATTACAAAAGACTTAAATAAGGATTTCTGTAGCAAGAATGTGAAGGCAGCTATCACAGAGAAGAACATCTTTTTTCATCAAATTGGGTCCTATTCCATAATTACATCATTTTTTGGAGTTATTCTTCCTTTAGCACCTGGCAAAAAGATTTGTATCTGAAATCAAAGGCCAGTTACAGAAGTTTCACTTATTGTACAGAAGGCATGCAGAAAGTGCTCTATAACCATAACCAAACAGATGGACAGGGCACACAGAGTGCTGTAAAAGTGGTGGATCCCATTCTAAGATAACCCTGTATGGCTGTGGTATCATACTTCAGTTCTGTCGGTTAGAGTGCTGTCATGAACATCTGTACTACATCCCATCCTGAGTCACGGTAGGTTGCAGTCCACTGACATCCTGTGGAGCATTGCAGCACCTCACTCACCCTCTCTCATGGGGTAGTGATCTACCCCAGTCCAGAGCTTCTCTCTTCCACCCTAGCCCTAGGCTGTTCCCTCCCCCTCCCCACCTTCCCTTGGGCTGTCACAGACAAGAATCAGTGAAGCCTTTGTCCCCAGGCCCACCTGCATCCTCTTTTTGGGTAGCATAAGTCCATCCACAATGAAAAGTGCTACTGCTAAATTTCTCTTATTGCATGGGTGCAGGTGAGCAAATGTTGAATGTGGGTTTGCTGGTTCTGATCACAGTTAACCTGCTTTTAGAACTGATTCATCTTCACTGATTTCTGGTAATAGGCACGTTCCCTAATGGAAGTCAAAATGTACTTGAATATGCCCAAAATCTACATCATCATTCCTACGCATACTAATATGTAGCATCACTGCTTTCTGACTTGTCTGGGGAAACTGAATGCAAATGTAAAATGTAGATTGTGAGAAGCATTTGTGCTCACTCAATACAGGATGCAGGACCAGAAACCCATGAGTCCAGCTCACAGGCATGATTTCTAAGAAACTGTCATATTGAATGTAATAGTTTGAATGTTTGTAATAAATACCCATTAACCAGTTTAGAAAAAAGGCAAGGTTCATCTTTTTATCGAGGGTCATTGCTTGTTTCTGCCTACATAGTGAATGTTTTGATTCTGAATTTTATCTTTAGAGGCCTTGCAGCAAATGTGCTGAATGTCTTGGTTTTTGAATTTTATCTCTAGAGGCCTTTAACAAAGTTAACCTAAATGTGACCCTTGGGCAAACATTCCGAGAGATCAAAACCTAAAAGCTTTTGGAAGGGGGTTGGGACTAGAGGTAACAGCAGTGGTGTGGAAGTTTTCCAAAAGAAGACCCAGGAAAGGAATCTGTTGGGTAAAAGATCCGAGCCCAAATTTGGGAGTAGTGACAGGTTTGGATAGAAGGGTCCCAAGATGACAACTCACCCAATAAAAACTGTAACCTACAGTCCCAATTTGGAGGTAACCTCATCTGCATAACACCGAAGGAAGAATTGCAAGTGTCAGCCGGATCAGACTGATCACCTGAACCACCCTCTCCGTGAACAAGAACTCCCGTTCACGCTGAAGCCGTGGAGCACCTGAGTGGGACCAAAGGAAGGGGATTTGTTCCTATCACTGCTGAGACTAACCCTAAAACCATAACTAAAGAATGAAAGTATTCTTGGGGATTTGGTTTCTCGGAATTCTAGGATTGTAAGTATATGTCCCAGGGAACCAGGACAGGACTTACCTGCGGTGGCGGTGGAGCCCGAGCGGAACATCTGCTGCTTGTTTACACCGACGTGACCGGAAGTCGGAGTTGGTGCCGGCAAACGGACGCCGGAGATAAAAGCGGCCGAGGAGAAAGGACGGCTGGGGGGAACGAGCTGGGGGCCTCGCACCAGCCGAGGCAGAAGGCCTCAGAGGGGAACAGGCCACGGACCCTGCTCTGCTCAGTAGGACGGATGGAAGCCCCCAAGCAGGACGAGCCGCCAACCACTCAGCTTGAGGAGCAGAGAACTCCGGAGACGAGCAAATGGCTAACTCCCCAGAGGGAAGGACAGGGAACCTCAGCAGGGAGCCTCAGCTTACCCAGACGGAGGGGAGGATACCAGCTACGGCCAGCTGCAGGACGACGAGTGAGAAGTGGCAGATGAGCTTCGAGGACAAGGAATCCAGGGTTGGGGCACCGGTGTGGGGACGCGACGCCTCCAGAGAGGGTTGGGACCCCGAAGAGCGCTGAGGAGGTGCAGTCGGGCAGAGGTCGCCGTCAGCCCGCTGCGGGCATAGACTAAGATAGGGGTTGCCCAGAGGATGCTTTCATAAGGATACCATATGGCCTACATGGGGCAGCAGCCACCTTTCAGCGCCTCATGAACCAACTCCTGGCGCCGCATACAGAGTACGCAGCCGCGTACATTGACGACATCGTCATATTCACGCACTCCTGGGGCCAGCATTTACGGGCCCTCAAGGCGGTATTAAATGAGCTACGATTAGCTGGCCTGACAGCAAATCCCCTCAAGTGTGCGGTGGCCCAGAAGTACACGAAGTACTTGGGGTTTTTAGTGGGCCAAGGGACTATACGGCTGTTAGAAGACAAAGTGCAGGCCATTCAAACTTTCCGGCCACCTCAAACGCTTAAGCAACTACACTCCTTTTTGGGGTTAGTAAATTACTATCGGAGGTTCGTGCCCTGATTCTCTGAATTGGTGGCACCGCTGTCCGAGGCTCTAAAGGGGACACCACAGAAAGGGCTCAAATGGACTGAGCTAATGCTGCATAGTTTCCAAGCCTTGAAGAAGGCCTTATGTGACAAGGTGTTAATACATACACCTAACTTTATGAACCCGTTTACATTGCAGACGGAGGCCTCCAGGATCGCCATTGGAGCGGTCTTGACACAACAAGATGCAGGTGTCGATCAACTGGTAGCCTACGTGAGTCGGAAGTTGCTTCCAGCTGACACCAGGTATGCCGCAATAGAACGAGAATGTTTGGCAATCCAGTGGGCGGTGGAACACTTTAGATATTATTTATCTTTAGATATTACATAATAAGCATAGGAAGATGGTGAGTTGCCTTTCACCCAACCCCCACCCTCCCCTCCTGAAGCCTGGAGCCCAGCCAGGGTGCCAATTCCCTTGCCCCCATGCTTAAGAGCATGTCTCAAGAGAGCATGTCTCATTCAGTGGGATCATAAATCTGTGCAACTGACAAGTCCATGCTATTTTTGTCAGGGCCATGCTATGCTCCATGGGAAATTCAAACCTAAGAACAGATATCCTGAGCACTTGTGCATAAACAGCTCAACTGTCCTCCCATGATTATGGGCCCATTCTGGCCCCAGGCCTGCCCCCCTAAACCACCACCAACTTATGCAAGCTAAGCAACCCCTTCCTCCTTGTCAGCAGCCTCCACATCTGTGTGCCAAAGACAAGATCATGGTGGCTGGCATGATGAGTTGAGGATGGGTAGCTAAACACCTGCTGATGATGTTCAAGGTGCCAACGAAACGAAGAGGAAATGTTACACGCTCTAAGGCAGGTGGAATGAACTGGGCCATGAATGGGGAAATGAAGAGACTGGGGCCCTCTTATACCTGGGCTGTTGAATCGTATGACCCAGGACTCCAGATGGCTGCCCACTTTTTGGAGGAGTCATCCTGTGGGGCAGTGTTGCTGACAGAATGCAGTGCCAGTTTAGGGAGTTATTGCACATGGTCCTGGACCTCTGTCAGTCACCCTGTAGGCATGGGTCCACCAAATGTGTCCAGGCCAGTCCCAAAGGAGTGCAGGGGTGATCAGAATGAGAAGGAGAGTGCGACTCAACAGCCAACTGGGCTAGGCAGTCATTGGGGCAGCTTCTTGCAGCACAGCCTAGCTCTTCCACCTTCCCCACCTGGAGGCCTGGGGGGGAGCTTTTCCACTACCTGTGGCCCCACTCCTGGCCTTTCTCCTGCTACAGGGGACTTGGAAGAGATAGGCAGTTTCCTGGTAAAGATGGTCAGCACAGCCTTGGAAGACATAGTCAGCACAGATTTGGAAGCGATAGGCAGTGCCCTGGCTTGGGCCTTCTGCCTGATATGAGCTCCAGGCATCTGTGAGGGCTCCAGGTTCATGGTCCATAAAGGGGGAGACCTGGCCTTGGGGGTTGAGGGTCCAGAGATCCCATGTGGGAGGTCCAACAGTCTTAGGTTCCCACTACAGAAATGCCTTCCAGCCAATAGCTCTCTGAGAGAGACATTGGATCCAGGATTACTCAGCAATCTGGCTCCTACACAAAGTCCCTTGTCTGGACAACAGACCCCTGAAAGTAGGGTGCCAAGTCCAAAAAAACACCTTCAAGGAGTTTTAGTTTGCTACCTTACAGCTGCAGGGGAAATCACCGGGTCCTGTGCAGCTCAGGTGGCTCTGCAGGCAGCCCCAGCAGACAGCCCAGCAGCAGCCCACGTAAGGAAATAAGTGTACACAACACAGGGGTTTACTTCACCCTAAACTGCGGTGTTTTAGAAAACCACTGCTTTGATTTAGGGGGAATTAAACCCTCATGTCATCTACAAAATGCTCTATATCTAGATCTTGGGTGTCATTCCAGGGTATGGTTTACCAAGGTATCACTAGTTTTTCAATTTCAGTTACTTGCAGAGAGTTTCACAACATTTAATAATTCTTTTGCTATAAGCTTTAGTGTTTCATTGTTTTATTTTGTAGTCATCCACTTTACTTTTTAAAAGTTTCTATTTGGGAAAAATATTTTACAAATTATTTGCTTTATTATTATGGTTTTAATTACATATCAGTATGAAATTAAATTAATATATATTGAATTGAAAAATTGCATGCTTTTTAAATTTTATTATTCAATATAAAGCATGAAAAACCTCATAACTAATCAGTTGCTGCTATATATTGAGAAATTCAAGTTCATTTAGATTTTTGTCCTTCGCTCCTGATTCTCAGCTTAGCATGCAAACTTGAGAAGGAAATACCCTTCAGATAAAATTCATGCTGAAGTTGTAACAACTCCAAAACTACTCTAGTGACAGGGACAAAGGACTAAAAGCACATCGGCTTTGTAAAAAGTGAGTATGAAGTATTGAAAGCACAAACTCTTATACTGCATTATCAATTCATTTTTATGTTGTTAGAATTCAGAATTTCTGTATCTTGGAGCATCCTTTTGCATCTTTTTCTCCACAGTTCAATAGATGATAATAGATTATACGTTTTCTCCCTTCTGTAGTGATTTCACCCCACAGTTCTTCTATTGTTACCCCACATTTATACCATAGACTTCTAGCAATCTTGCATAATTTAGCATCTATGTCTTCTATCAAAAAGGGAAGTCTGCCATGAGTTTTCATTAGCAATTCTTTTAGCAGGGATGGTATCTTAAATATCAAAAAAGCATGTTGTTTAAGTGTTTGAATAGCACTTTCATATGTAGATGTGTATATTTCTTAGCGAACTAACATAGTTTATTTATCAACTTGGATGCTTAACTCCCAGCTTCAAGACTCGCTTGCACTGGTATGCAGCTGGTATAGTCAACTTGCTGACACTGAGCAGCTTTACTTAGTGCTTAAATTTCATGGGGAAAAATCTTGCCTGAGTTTTAGTACTTCGTTTGCTTGAAATTTTCTTTTAAGGTTCAGACTAAATATAACTAAAATGATCCCATTTGTAAAACTGACATTCCAACCTCCATTAACATCAGTGTATGTGGATATTGAAAAAGACTGCCTACTGTAACTATGTAGCAAAAGTTGGCAAGATCACGAGTGAAAAAATTAAAGAGCATTTCTTTTTCTATTTTCTCATTACCAACAATTTATTTTATTTGATGCTCCTTAGTGCACATACAGAAATCTATGTATTAATGCTATAACAGAAGTTATGTATGTGTAAGAATAAGAGAAGAGATCTTTTTTTAGTTGTTCATTTAAACATGATTTGATTTGCCCATGTTTCAAATACTTGTCAGAACTCCAGTGATGCAAGTCTAGCTACCTTTGACTCACTGGTCCAACTGACCAGGTACACATGTAAAACTGTATCAGCTGGGGACAGCCTTTGCCACAAGTGCAGACCCTTCCTCTGCTGCTACACCTTTCAACACTTACAAAAAGGACTGTATTTTCACTGATATCTTTATAATTTTGGTTTGTTTAAAGGGATTGGAAAATGAACAAAGAAAGAGATTTTACAAAGATTGATGCTTAAAGAAATCAATATGTGTGCTGGAATTGGCTTGTTGTAGCAGCACATTTTGCTCATATCTGCCTGCCAGAATGGTTTTGTGTGTATGTATGAATGGACTCTGAATAACAGGACTCAAACAAGTACAGACTGACTGATTACTTGGTAGGCTAGCCACATCGCTCATTTTTCCATGAGTTTTGCCCTGATCTTAGAAGCACTGGTCCAGTAGTGTTTTACTATAAATTGAATTTAATTAACGTGTCACTACAATATTCATGAAATAGTAGATAATGTGATATTATACAGGAAAAATAATTGTTGCTTATTTCACATTTCTGCATGTGATGTTACTGCTAATAGTAAAATACAGTTATATTTTATACATTTAGGTAAAGGAACAAATCTTAATGACCATCTAAATCAGTATGGTAGGAATCACACAGCTGATAGAATGATGGATTTGGGGAGGGGGTGAGGAGTTCTTTCTTTTTCCAATATGGTTTCATTGCACTTCATTGGTAAAGTGTCAATTTGTGACCATGAAGTGATAGGGGTCAAACACAACAAGAAGTGCCTACAGACTGTTTAAATAGATAAAGTACTTAAAGCATTCTTTAATTTGATTTTTGGAGAAGTTCGTGTTATGGTTAAATTATGTTCACATGAATGTTAGGGAGACGCTCACATCTTGCATGTGAGGTTGGATATGTGTCTAGGAATGAACATGTTTGTCTGAAAAAAGTATAATTGGCCCAATTTATAATTATGATAAGCATCTGGGCAGAGAGCAGAAACCATATGAAATTGATGAACAATCAAGAAAAATGAATAATGAATATCACATACCAAAGATTTTTTGTACTGAACAGTTTCTGAACATTTTATAAGCTGGACGTTGTCCAACTAAAATGTTAGTCAAAAAATGCAAATACTGAACAGGCAAAAAGTCTGGGAACAAAAAGCTAAATTTGTCATTGCAAACAGTATGAACAATTCTACCACTGAGAAGCTGAATACTGGAACAGACAGATCAGTTCTTTAATCCAGTATGACATTTCCTATATTTATGAAACTCAGGTCATAAATGAAAGTGCTTTCTTATTTTACTCTCAAGAATTTGGATTAATGCATTTTTATTCATTTATCCACCCTGTTTCATAGTTTCTTACTTATTTACAGGAAATCAATTCCTTTTTCTTGTTGTATTCTACTCCTCTACCAGGAGCAGAGTGATACACCAAGGACGATGAGATAAAATTGTGCAAGTGCCTGAAGAAGACAATAAGGAAAATACTTTTTTTCATACAAACTTTTAAGTTAATTGTGGATGTGTAAAGCCAAAATCAAAATGTGATCATTCAGATGCAGGAACCAGTTCATTCAAGGAATTGAACCTGAGAGAAGGTATAGTATGGATGGAAGATTCTAGGCTTTGGTACATTCAACGTTTTTAAGACTATACATATTTCTGTAAGATTAAGAAAAATCTATAAGAACAGACTTACTAGTCTGCACTAAGGGAGCAGAGCTGTAAAGTATTCAACTATTTATTTTGGAAGATTGTAAAATACATGGAATATTTTTTTTGTTAGTTCATGCTTGAACTGAAAGAGAACACTTTCACTAAATAATTCACTGGCACAAAGATGCTTTAATATAGAGTTGTGATTACCCTGTGGTATTTTATGCCCTTCTAAAATGTCAGAATTGGCACCATTCAAAGATCTGAACAGAACTTAATGAATTTCAGACTTACCTCTCTGCAAACCAGGGATTCACAAGAATCAGAAATGTAGGGCTGGAGAATCTTCAAGAGACCCTTTGTATGTGCATTGGTAGACTTAAAACATACATAAACCATCCAGAAGAGATACTTCTATAACATGTGTTTAAACGCACCCCCCTGCCCCCCAGTGACAAGATTATATATTCTTCCTAAATAGTATGTTCCAATACTGTGTGTAGTTCTGGTCTCCACATCATTAAAGCAATGTAATAGAATTAGAAAAAGCACAGAGAAAGGTAAGAGGAAATCTATTTTTACAGAGTTGGTAGTTAACTTGTGGAACTCACTGATACAGAAAGTTGTAGAAGAAAACTGTATAAGTAGGTTCAAAAAGAATGTAGATGTATTTGCAGAGGACAGAACAGATTAGTTTAACAGAAAAAGTCTTTTTTTTAACTCCTAAACCAATGATGATTGGTGGTTGGGACAGTACAACTAGGTACACATTCTATTCATATATTCTCCTGCTATAGCCTCTACTGTTCCCCATTATCAAACACAGCACAAGTTCCACTGGTCTGACTCACACTTATTTTCCTTAGTATCCTTATAGTTTGAATGATTCACCCCTCCCCACAACTAAATTTGCCTTAGTTAAAAATTAAAATAATTATTTTTTGTGCTAACCCTAGTAAACAGTGAGAAAAAGCAAACCCTTCTTTTCCATTTTCTCTTTTGCATGCTAAACAAACCCAGTTCTTCTTCATAATCCATGTTTTCTATACTGGCTAGCTACAATATTTTGGTATTTGTTTTTGGATTCTCCAGTTTGTCTTCTTCCTTAAATCACGGTGCCTAAAACTAGACTCAGGAATCTATAAAAGGCCTCTCTGTGCTGATAAAGGAATGATTACTTCCATTGTTTTACATACAGCAATCCTTAATACATCTCAGAATTACATTTACTTCTTTTTGCAACAGCATTGCATAGTTGCTTCATGTTCAGTTTGTGGACCACTCTAACCCCTATATTCTTTTTCCTCAACAGTACTATCTAAATCGTTCTCATTTAGTAATTGTGCATTTGAATTTCCTCCTTTAGGTCAATATTTGTACTTACCTGTCCTGAATTTCCCTTTATTGATTTCAGACCATTTGTCCAATTTATTTCTTCATTTCTAGGCTGGTCCTTTGAACTGCTCCCAAACCCACTCAGCTTGGTGCCCCTGATAATTGTATAAGGGGGCAAGCTTTTTGGCTTGCATGCTACAAAGTAAACCCTGCCCTGCCCCGAGTTCCACTCCAGTCCCTTTTCCTAACGTGATCTTTTGCTCTGCTCTCCTTCCTGCCCTATCTTTTATGTTCTCCCTGCTCCCTACCAGATCTCTCTATGTCAAACTAATTTGGTGCAGAGGTCACTTGTGATATTTGCACAGTGGTTTGGCCACCATCACTGGTCTACTCTATCATCCAGGCTGTTAATGAAAATAATAAGTTATTAGCTGTATAGGAGCCATTTCCATGAAAGAAGGTGTGACATGCTACTAGCGTTTTCTGTTTCTGTTTTCAAATTACATTAGCAACAGCATATTGATGATACTCTTCTATAATTAAATAGTAAGTTAGACAGAGGTACTCTGGAATTGTTTTAGCTCCAAATATATTAAAGGGACAGTCCTTAATTTACACGCTGTTTTTGTTTTGGTTTATTTTGGTTTTTTGAGTTTTATTTTTTTGTGTTTTTTGTGGATGCCAGCCACTTCTTGATACCATTACCCTATCCCACGGCAGTTTGCCATAATATGCCGTCTAATTCCTTGCTAGTAAGTTAAGGGGCTTGTATTACTTCTGAGTTTGGGGATTTTAAAGAACTTTGTAAGATCTAAGTCCTTGTTCACTTCCTGCACCCTCAAATGTCCTCTTCTATCAGTAAAAAGCAAGAAAATAAGATGCAGTCTTTAGAGTTCCAAGAATGAATCTTCTTGTGGTCACTGCCTTCTTTTTTGACCTCGTCACATGCAGAGCTTCCCCTTACTACATAAGATGTCTTACTGTGCAGTAGAGTTAATTACTGCCCAGTAAACATCCATGTCTACATGTGCAGATGTTTACTGCACAGTAATTGGCTCTAATCATGAGTAAATTTGCTACTTGTAAATGCAAGTCACAAATTTGCTTGAGATTAATTACTGTGCCATAGCACAGGGATGGTGTGCTCCTGCTTAGCTGGGCAGCAGTGGGAGAAGAGATTGCTCCCTTCACCTGGGAGCTGCTGACTACCAGGGCAGGCTCTGCCACCAGATTCTGGGTGGGGACAATGTCCCCCTGCCTTGGCAAGAAGGAGCTCCCAGCCCCCACTTTGCAATCAGGGGGCCAGGGCTGGGAGATACTTTCCCCACAGCACCAGCTGTATGGTGATCTCCCAGTGTCAGCTCTGAAGTTGTGAGGCCTGGCCTGGGAGATCCTAATCTTCCAGCTCAAGGAGCTGGCACTGGGAGAGGAGGATCTCTCAGCCCAGGTCCCAGATCAAGGAGTGGGGCTGGGAGCTCCCTGCTGCCAGGGCAAAGGAACATTGTCTTCACCTGGGCACCAGTAGCAGAGCCTTCCTGAGCAGCAGACAGCTCCTGGGGGCAGGGAGCAACGTCCCTGGTCCCTGGGCTAGCAGTTGTGTCCTGGCCCCGGGCTAGCATCCAGGGGGTGCTCTAGGCTTCAGGGCTGCAGGAGCAAAAGCAGTCTGCTGCTAGGAGAAGCAAATTTGCTCCGATGGCCCTGCACATGTAGACATGTGCCTGGGAGAGTTTACTTGAGTAAACTACTCCCAGATTATTTGGATGTATAGATTCACCCAGCATGTCTGAAGAAAAATAGCAAATAACAAAGGAAGCTATTTCTGTTCTTTATTTTTTTGGCAGAAGAAACCAGGTGATGAGTGCTTCAAAATACATGTACATATATAAGTTCTATGGGAATTTATAGTATGAGGATAAGACATGACAGTATGTTCTGCTGTAATTTTATCATGCTTCAGTTACCTTTTTGTCTTTGTGTCAACCACTCAAGAAATTATATCAGAGCCTAATACTTATACTTGATTGTCGTATCAACATTTTTAAATGCTTTCATGCAAACATTAAGCTTCTTTCTCCATTCTAGTCCACTAGTTTTGTACTGGCATAACTGTAATTAGACACTAGTAAATTTTCCATTTACTACAATTGAAATATGTAAGCAAAAAAAGGATGTAATATGTTGGAGTATTAGGGCAGCAACTAAGAGTTTGAATGTAAGAAAACATATAAATGTTGTACTGTTATTGCCAAATAGAATTAAAAGTACAGTCATTGTGAATACAATTTTAAAACAAACTGCAATTAGAATTTTATGCTACCTTTATATATGTATTCTTCAATATGTGTCATTTTTTTGGTGGGGAGGGGAGTGGGAGTAGGCTTCAAATGAAATGTTCAATCAGATGAAATCTAGTGAACGTGTTTTGCTTTTTTTCTGAAATAAAAATGCTTTGGCATTTTATTTCAAGGGGAAATATAAAAATAATTTTTACTTAGGAGATTACATATTTAGAGAGATTCCTCCCCCCCACACTGTGATTTGAATATGCACTAGGGTATTGTACATTTCCCAAATAAATGAAATCCTTCAGGTTTCTCATTGCAGAAAAATTAAATTGCCCTGCCACTAGTTTAAACGGGGATGGTGCTATTGTGCAAACGTGGTGCTATCTGTAGAATGCAAGCCTCTGAGATGCTCCATTATAATGTAATATTACCTGACTGTTATTTTTAAGGCTTTTTAATATTGCACATACACTCATGAGTTGTGATTCCAGAGACAGGTTGGTTTGACGAATTTGGAATGGCATTTTCAGGTATATTATTTTAAAATTTACTTGTAAGGGAGTACAGCTATCACCATGATAGTTTATATCAAGAAAGGTCATTTGTCTCTTGCATTTTTATTATGTCTATAGATTTTAAAATATGTAGAATACCTAGAGACTGGGACAGCTGCTGTAATCAAAATACATAAATAATGTGTATGCAACTTTACAATGATTAATTATTTCATGTTATGAGGCCCGATTCACTCTGTTGGTGCCAAAACAGCAGAAAGTCTGCTGTACCTACTTTCCCCACTTCATACTCAATGCAGTGCCTCCAGAGTTAGCCAGGATAACCCACAACCTTGTATATATCCCAGGCAGCTTCCTCTGGTCAATCTGTTATGTTTACCACCCTGGATTTTTTTTACAAAAAGCCCAAGAGTCTTTTCTCCTTATCTGGGTGAGTAACTTTTTGGCACAAGTGCAAATGCAAGGGCTACAGATTACTGTAATCCTAATTCAGGGCTATAATCCTCATTCCTACTATATTCTTTATTCGGGACCTTGAAACATATGTGGATAGACTGGGCCTTTTAGTTACGTGGGTTGCAAGTGATTTGGACTGATTTTAACAGATGTTATAAATGCTGTTTTAGGTACTGGAGCTGCAAAAGGGACCTGAGTGCTCAAACCTGAAGTTCCAGTTCCACTACAAGCAGGCAACCCCTGTGTTCTTCCACTCCTAGGGGGGGAAAAAGGTTCATCATACCCAAGTAAACCCTGAGTCAGAATGAGTTACAAGGCAAGGCCTGCAGAAAAGATTCAAAAATAAAACTTGATCTGATAATTCGAGTATTAAGGATGCACAGAAATACTGCATGCACACTGACAAAGAGACCTTGAAAGCTCTCACACTTAGCCAAGTTTTTCTCCTTTACCTCAATGTAAATCTGGAGTAACTACAGTTATTAATGATCACAGAAATGATAGCTGAATTGGCCTAGCATTCTCAGTAGTGTCACACCCCCTGCCACCCACCTTATTATGCCATTTTACAGCCCATCCTTAACATATGAGAATAAATTCTGCATTGATTTGCACTTTTTGCATCCCCAGTGAGTCTTATAGGTAGAGATTCTGTGCTGTTTAATTACTTTATTCTATTGGTTTTTAACACATGCACACACGCAAAACCCTACAGTAATTCTGTCAAATACTGTATATAAAAATGTACCTTGGGAGGAATTTATTTGGAAACTACAATTGCCATCATCCCTATTCTTATGTCTATTGAGATATCTAAGCAGGTGTGTTATAAATGTTTTGTTTCTGTTCCATGCAATTATCACTTCTAGCTTTCAGTCAGTTAGGGTTTTCCCTTTTGATTACAGTCACTTCTTAATTTTTTCAGTCTTCGGTCTTTGGTCTTACTTCTTCTTTTCATCTTTTCTCTCTCTATTTTGTTCACTCCCCAATGTCTTTTCTTATCTGCTGTAGTTATACTCCTTTTATAGCCTTTATGTTTACAAATCCTGCAGATAACCCCAGGGCATAAACATTCTCTTCCCTTATTTTTATGCGTGTTTTGTATTTACAAATAGTTTATCATTGTCTCCCAAAAAAAAATAAAACTCTAATGATTTGGATAAATAGAAAGTATATTTCTTTCCTCATCAGATTCCTTGAACACAATAACTATTGCTCCATAATGCCACACCCAGAATTCTTATCAATGTCAATGACAATAACCGAAGTTATGAAAAGAAACTATACCTGTAACCATTTTTCTTATTTGAATGTTTCATATGTTGTTTTAAAAATGCTCATCTTTGCTGCAGGTGCATTAAAAAGATTACCTCAACATTTTGTTAAAAAGAATGGTTATACTGTACCTGTGTTCTGTGAAATATATGCTAATACAATGTGAACCAAAATGTTATTTTTGTTGACCTAAGAACAATCATAGCTATTTATATCATGGAAGGCAATCATACTTTATTAGGAAGATGCATGTTTGCAAATGTTGTCAGGAAAGACAGCTAAATAAACTGTTATTTCTGTTAGCCAATTTGTATTGTTGCCAGCTCCACCCCCACCCTCTGGTCATAGATGGAGAGCCCTTGGACTGTTGCCTGATTAAAAAGAAATTCTTCTGTATGTCATTGATTCTCAGAAGGATATATAAGGGAACTTGCTTGGAATCAAAGGTATGCTATGTCAAGAGAAAATATTGTTCAAGATCAAAAACACAGTGCATATAGCTGCACACCATACAACAGTATTACATACCCAAAGGAAACCAAGTCTTCAGTACAGATGCTTGATAAGCTTGCCAAGAAGCCATATGTTGCTGTTGGAAGAATATTTGCACAGCTTGGCATCTGGATTCTAATGCTGTCATACAACAGGGAATGAAAAGGGCATCTAAAACAGTGGGATAAAATGTTGTCCATCACCTTATGATGGCCCATTTTAGCAACAAGAGAATTGTTTTCCTCTGTGCAGACTTTTTTATTAAAAATTCATATTTGCTGTTATTTACAGTGTTAGCATTTCTGTTACTGTGCTAATTTGAGTGGTGATTTGTTAAATAAATACATGGCCTGATCCTCAGCTGAAGATAGCAGGCATAACTACACTGAAATATACTGAAGCTATTTTTCTTTAATCAAGCTGAAGGCTTGGGGTCAGCTCTAGGAAAGAACCTAAGCACATAAACCAGAAGATAGGTGGATTTTATGTGTCTAAGTTCAAAACTAAGATCAGTAGCCGCTTAAACCTAGAGGCATCTGAAGTCAGAGGAAGATTCCCTTTTGGATCTGAAGCTCTCTGGGAACCACAGTTCCTCCTTTTATACAGCTAGTCTTAGCTGCTGGCATCTAACTTTCAACTAAGTCCCATTTAGATCCAGAGACTGGGTGCAAAAGTACCCAAGGCCCATGTCGGGCATACTCAGAGTGTGGGTGAGTGCTATTTGCCAATATCCGCTCCCCTGGTGTAAGGTTTACCTTCTGTCCTCTTTCCCAATCTCACCTGCCATGTCTTGATGTAAATACAGAAACGGGAGGGTGAACCACATGCAGAGGACAGTAGATTAGCTGCAACCTAGAGAGATGATTTTACAGGGCTCCTCTACCCCTACACCCTGTCTCTTTCCTCCTGAAGCACTGATGGCCAGTTTTGTTTCACTGTCTGGCAGTATCAGCTTGCTTTCTTGATTTGACATTTGCTCAGTTACTAATCAATATCTTGTCCCTCATAGGCACTCATGATTCTCCCTTTACCTAAGAGGTTCAGTGTGGTGGCCAATGCAATACAGAGAATCTCTCACTTCACCCTGCCATATGAGGATTCACAGCCACTGAACAATATGCATTAATTGCCAGCTGGCTATTGCCCCTCAAAGTGTGTCACTCTGTCCTTTATTACCCTCTGTCAGAGAACTAGGACTTCATGGATTCAGCATCTCAACCCAAGGAAAGTGAATTGTTAGCTGCTGCCTGTTAAACTGCGAATATCTGCTGGGAGGAACAAAGTCCTATAAAAATTAATTAACCAAAGTCCATTAGTTCATGAGCTTTGGTGGGGTGTGATGAAAAACTAAAGTACACTACTCAGTCTTGGCTGCTTATCAATTTGGATACTTAAAAACCTCCATTATAGACATCAGAAAAACAGAGAGAACAAAAAATAAAAAAATGTACTGTGACTCTTGGCTTACCACATGTCCTGATGTGTTACTCCACATGTTTGCCCTGCTTCCACTCCCTTCAGTACTGTCTGGCAACTCTGGCCGTGCTGTGTGTCCCAGCCCTGAGTATGTGTCCCAGCCCTGCATTCTGCAGAGGCTTCCAATCTTCTCCAAACAGCCCTTAGCTCTGGGTCTGCCTTTGTCTGTTCCCTCTACTATGCACCCTGGATCCAACAGCTGCCTGTTTCCTCTTGCCATTCCCCCAGAGCATCCTGTTACACATTCTTTCTCTTGACCAAGGAGTTTCCTGGACCAGTAAAGTCCAGATGTGAGAGCATGTGACTCTGGGCACCCAGCATTACAGTTTTCCCTCTAGGTGTTGCTCCTATCCAACCCTCACCTGTTGTCACCAGGACTCCAGCCCATGAAGCAACCCACAGAAGTAATCTCCCTTTGGATAAAACATGAGAAAAAAGTTCTTTGTGGTGCATGTGTCCAGGGTCTGGAATAAATCCCCCCAGAGATGGTGCAAACACCTATTCTGGACTGTTTCAAAAACAGGTGGATATATTTCTTGCTGGGGTCACTTGATCCCAGATGATTTCCTGCCTATGGCGGGGGGTAGGGTGGGCGGGCATT
>NW_017728913.1:31209862-31250323 GCF_001723895.1 Crocodylus porosus | reverse complement strand
GTGCATGTGTCCAGGGTCTGGAATAAATCCCCCCAGAGATGGTGCAAACACCTATTCTGGACTGTTTCAAAAACAGGTGGATATATTTCTTGCTGAGGCAACTCAATGGGGTCAGATGACCTGCGCAGTCTTTCCTGCAGGGTGGGCGGGCATTGATCATGATGATCTCATGAGGTCCCTTCCAGACCCTAATATCTATGAAATCTCTGAAAACAGGTAAGCACCTGTGCACCCTGCTACGCAGAGCAAACTAAGAGCATTAAATTCAACACAAAAACACAGCACTCATGGCCACTTTTATTCAGAACTATGCCCATAGGAAACCATGCCCAGGGAAGGTGGTAGTGGTATCTGCATTTATATACCACTTGAGTAGTTACAGGATTCATGGATGAAGTAGAAGACCAGTTTACTCTTTACTGTGGGCTCTTAGAAATACAGCTACCATGAAAGTTTCCAAACTTGACTAGGGGCTAGATTGGGTGAGGGGACTTACTATTATTCTTCCTCAAGATGGGCCACTGGGCAGCAAAGAACCCAAGATTTTTGGTGCTAGAGAACACAAGGAAGAGGGAAGCTAACAGTAACTAAGGGATTAGAATATTTGTTCTTTATTTCTTGTGCTTTTTACCCCCAAACAAGTGTGCAAAACTAGTTAATGGAGTTTCTGAGGAAGTTTTTCATATATGGTAAAGAAACAAATATGACTCTTGGTGGAATAGGTGTTGCCACATTTTATGCCTTCTCTGAAAACAGAAGGGTCTAATAGCTGTGCAAAGTGCAAGCAGGTAGCCATAATGGAAAAAAAAGTTCACTGACAGTACAACTATCCATGCTGCATAACATAAGTAAGAATAAAGATTATCTGGATAGAAGTCATGAGTTATTATCATAAACCAGGCTGTAGAATCAGAGAGGTCAGTGCAAGAGAAAGTGAAGAACAGGAAAGATACTGGTAAAATGTTACTGCCAGAAGAAGGAAACTGAGAAAATTTATTATAAATAAGCAATTGTTTTCAAGATCTTTGTGCAGGTACTACTGCTAAAGAAACCTCCTATAACTTAACTGGTTGAAGGAAACAGAAGCAAACCCTCTTTCCTTGAAGGCAGCATTTGCCAAGTGGTGGGATTCTATGGTCACCACCTAAGAGGAGCAAGAATTGGACAATTGGGAAGCTGTAGCAACTGGGGATATTGATACCCCTCTAGAGATATTAATTTGCTATTCTCATCTGGAATCTCCGGAAATGTGGGACATACTCAGAGCCCAAATTCAGGATATGACAGAGAAATTGCCAAGATTTCTCAAGACTTGGACTATTGGTCTTCCATTTGCATGCATATGAGTACCAATGACGTCCAAAGATGCTGAGAGGCTCAAAGGGGACTGCAAAGCTCTAGCCAGAAGGATAAAGAAGTTTGGGATACAGATGTTGGTCTTGCCAATCCCTCCTGTTGAAAGGATGCCTAGTCAGGGATTGTAGTAGCACTGCAGAATTGAATGTATAGCTATGAAGAAGAATTGATTAGAAGGCTTGGGTTTTTTAAGCAACAGGTAGATAGTTCATAAGAGTGTTGCTCTCTTGGGAAGGGTCCATGTAATAAAGACTGGGAAGAACATCTTTGGACATCATGGGCATTTTTACATGTGCTTCCAGTGAGGCACTGGGTGCTTGTAACAATGTGGGGTCCCCAGGGATGGCTGTGAGGTTCCTAGGGCTCCGTGACTGTGCCAGCTTCACTCTATGGGTGTCATCTAACATCTCCTGCCATGTCTTGCTGGTCAAAGTAATAAATAGGGAGGCTGCCCTTGAGTTACAGCTCAGTTACAATCCTGATGGACCCCCCCTAAATCCTGCGGCTTATTGGACTCCTTGATAGACTCTGCTCTTAGTAGGTGAGTCACAGGGCACCCCAAGCCTTATAGGCTAGATGCATGGCTCCCCTTCCCTTTTAAACACCTTCCCTTTAACACGTCCTATGCCTTTCAGGTTGTAATTAAACATTGTCCCTTTTTATAAGTCCTATATCTAGTTTGGCCTTCTGTCGTCATAGGCCCTGGGCCCCTGTAACAGTACCCTATCTGGCGCTGGGGTCTCTACACACTTTGTCACTGTGCCCTTCAGCGCTGGGCTCTCTGCAGCTCTGTCTCCATGCCCACTCTGGTGCTGGGCTCTCTGCAGCCCTGTTTCTGCTGTCTCTGGCACTGGGGCTCTACACAGTAGTATGCCCCAGTGATGCCTCCTCCTCCCCAGTAGCCTCAGTTGGGTCCACCAGAATACAAATAACAGCCAAAATATGATCCCCTGGGCTATAATGTAATACAAACAGTTCAGGGTGCACTCTGTCTTTTTAAAAGAGGCAAACTATTCCCTGAGCATTAAATGTCTTGCACCCCAGAGTACCTGATGAGCTCCTGGAGCTTCACTAGTCCCATACGCAGCATATCAGGCAGTCACAGCATCTCTGGGTAGTTCTTCTCTGCAGGAGCTCCTTCCCCTGGCAGCTGCCAGGGAATTAACAGCCTCCAGTCCCAGCCCTGGGGCTTATCTGCTGACTGGGTGCAGGTGCTAGCTAATTCCCTCACTAGCCTGCTGCCATGGCAACATGCGCATGTTTGGGTTCTGTTTGGCTTCTAGGGCTCTCTCTCTAGGCAGTTTCTGCCCTTAAAGGAGAAGGCACAACTTAGTGCCCTGCAACAGTGCTTTTAATTAGCGAGTCACACTAATTAAATGCACCCATGCCTCATGTGTATCAGTGGCGCAGCATGTCTCTGTGCTGAGAAAATGGTGGTGATGCACTTTGCACTAAAGCACATCAAACATGTTTTATTTCAAAGTGCACCACTGCCATTTTCTCAGTATGGTGATGCTCTACACCACTGATACACATGATATGCGAGGCTACCAGAGTGTGTCAATTCATGTGCTCCATCAGACTTGATTAACTGAGTCTGCTCTGACATGCTGGATTTCCGGTGTGTCAGCGCATGCTCCCCATATGTGTGTAAGCGCCCCGTATGACTAATTTGCTGAAGATTTTTTAACTAGGTTATATGGGGTATGGACAGGAAACCCCAAGAGGCAGTGCCAGGTTAGAATTATGGGATGATATCTAAAAGAAGAAATTAATTTCCTACCTCCAAGAGAAGGGATGGGAAACCAAAATTGAGTTAAGGATACAAGAGAGAAAAGAGTAGGTCTGCCTACAAAAAATCTTCAAAATCTACATAATAAAGGAGTATGGAAAGCCTGCAAGATGAACTTCAAATCACGGTATGTAAAGAAAGTGGTTAATTAGTATTACAGAAACTTCCTGGGATATCAACTATGATTGACATAGCTGCATTAAAGGTGTAAGTTTTTTGTTTTGTTGTGTTTGTTTTTTACAGAAGTACAGTTAAACGAGGATACTGGACTTAAAAAAGGCAGCTTTCAACCTTACTAGGTAATGAACAGTTGGTAGATAAGGCAAATTGCAAACTTAGTAAATATGTACTTCAGTTATGGCAGATTAAAAAAAAAACACCTCTGTTCCTCATCCTTCGTATTAATTAGCTGTGTTTAGCTGCTTGTGAAGCATGTGAATTTTCTGCAGTGCCTTCTGGCATGCCTATTCCTATGTACTGAGTGCTATGGGATTGTGGATTCCAATAATCTAAAATATAGACACAGTACAGATCAATTTGTAGGTAACTATATTCTTTATTTAATCTGGTCTCTACTCCAGCCATGTTTCCTCTGCTTTTGGGGATTATGATACCATAAGGCTGAATATAATTGCTTTAATCATTTATACATGGTGTAAATACTCTTCTACTTGCTCTAGTATTGCCAGAACTCTAGGAGATCTCAATTTCCCAGCTCACTGTCATAATATACTAAGCAATAACAAGTACAGTTTCATATGAGAAAAAGGTACAATTTCAAAAGAGCCTTGACCAGAACTACTACTATGGATCCTGGTTGCCTAGAGAGTGCACTTCTGTGTATGATTTGCAGATACTGCTGAACTCAAGTTCACCAATTATGAAGAAAAGAAATTGTGGGTGTTACTTAGGGAAGCACTTGTGCACATCTAATTCAAGGCATCTTGCCTTATCTGATTGCAGCTCAGAACTGGAAAGGGATGTGAATGTAAGCTTCTTTTTGAAGAAGCAAGTGGAAAGGAGGGGAGGAAGTTCCTTCCACATCACTTTTGGACTAGATGGGGAGAAGCTTGCATTATGGATTTAGGAGGCATCAGCACTGACCCCAAGGTGCTTCTAAAGCAGCAGAATTTTCCAATTATTTTAAAAACCCAGAGGTGAGTAAAAATTTTATGAGTAAGGCAGAAAGTGTGTTATGTTACTGAAGTAAAACCTGATCCAACTTTAAATTTTATTTTAGATAGTTCTTGCCAGTATCCATACTTGTAGAACAAAAATACTCCTCACAATATGTACCGAATTACACTGCAGACAAAGGGCATCATTAGCTCATCAAATTTTAACTTCTGTGCCCTGAGGGCTAACTGTGTCAATCAGGATTTTGGTGATCATGGATAGATATGTGGCTTTCCTGGCCTAAACCCAAAGTCATTGGAGGCCCTAAGAGAGCCTTCTGCATAGAAGTTCCATAAGAGGTACACTGAAAGAGTGCATAAAGGGGTGCCCTGTTCCTGGGGCACTGCTATTTGTCCTTGCTGCAAGTAGTTAAAGGCTGATGCCTCAGTTTCACCAATAAAAATGAAGTGGATCAAAACAATTTCTTTTACCGTCAGCAAGTTATTTGCTTTCAGAGAAAACAAAACAAATGCTTTGAGAAATATGTCTTAAAGAGAGAAGGAGAGAGAGAGAAAGGCATAATCACTGAAGTGACACATTCAACTTCATGCTTTATTAAATCCCGCCTCCAGCAGAAAAGCGGCTAAACCCTGGTACTAAGGGTTGATATTATTTTATTTTTACTTTTATTTTTGCTGCTGCAACTTGTTGTGCCCTTGCTTTAATGGGCCAGCAGCGTGCTGAACTAGGTTGGCGCAACCTGACCAACAGAAAGTGAGGGGAAATCCCCAGAAAGATCCCATGGGACAAGGGATATCAGCCTTGATGGACTTCATTTTTTTTTTCTGCTTTGTTTATGTTGTTTTGTGGGTGTTACTAGAGAGCATAACCTTTAGGAAAGAGGGTAGGCAAAAAGCTCTCTCATAACCAACAGTGTGACTCACATGAGACTGAGGAAGAAGTCTGGTAGTACATGTTGATTTAATTCCATTGAGATGACTGTCGAGACGCACAGGGGTCTGAAAGAGAAAAGAAAAGTTGCCTGTTAAGACCAAAGTAAACAAATGGTGGTGTAACATCTGGTGGCACTAGGCCAGGGTGTAGAGAAGGTTGGAGCTCCAGAAGAGACCTACATTGAGTAATCATCGTCCAGTGATGGTGTGACAAAAGCACCTTTCGGGCCCAGTATTAATATGCCTCTGCCCTTGTCTCTGGGCAAACCACCAACCGTGTTTACCTGCTATGCCTTTTTGATAACTAACTATGATGTTAAATAGACAGGAGGCTGCCCTTCATGTACCCAAAAGATCATGGGCAATAAGTACACGCTCCTACCATCCCTATACATGTCCCATGCCTCACTGATGTCTCACTGCATGATGATACTCCGACTCAGGCCCAGGCCAAACTAGGCACACATCTTTAGCAAACTGTGTACTTTGGGGCCACACATACACACCACCCCCCTCTTACCAGGGCCTCATGCACTCCAGCACCTCTCATCTGGTCTGTGGCATATTGTTTATCCAGGCCACACTCTGCCTTACTCTATGGAGATCCTCAGGCTTTTCTCTACTTCCTTCAGTCAGCCCTGGCACAGTCTTTTGGGGCCTCACCTGAAGAGGACTGAGCAATTATCCAGCTATGGACCTACTTGACCCCTGGCCCCTTACCAGACCACTACACCACTGGCTTGGGCCACAACTCCACCCCTTTTCACTAGGGCCTGTGGTCTTTCACCCGTTAGGGCTCAGCTGTTACTTCCTGAGCTTAACTGGCCCCACAACTCTGCCCTGCAACTCTCAGGGCCTGGGGGCTTACATCCCTTTGGGCTCAGGTGCTGCTTATTCAGCATGCCTGGTCCCCACTCAAGGGTCCAATACCTCATAGGACTCAGACACTTCTCAATAAGCTAACCTGCCCCCGTCTCTCCTGGTAATCCACCTAAAGGTGTGGGCAGGGGTTTAGGTATCCCGACCTACCTTATATCTGGTAGGTTCTCAGTCCTGGTATTTAAGTGGTCCTGCCACAGGCAGGACCACCAGGACTTCCTATCCCAGCAGGGTGAAGTTTTAGATCATGCCCAGGGCACTGAGGCCTTCTACTTCCCCATAGCCTCAGCCTTACCCCTGGGAGCTCCACCGGGTGATGTTACTCCCAGCTCCTGCTGAACATAAACTGCTCTGCTTTTATAACAGAGCTCTCCAGAATGATCACTGTCCAAAATGGCCACACTAATCAGCCACCTGACAGATCCCTGCTCCAGTCCTTAAAGTGATAGACACCCAAAAGGTGACTGTCGCAGAGCACTTAGGTGCCCTGCACCTGAGAACAGGGACAGCTCAAGAGAGGCCCCTAGCGGTGAGAAGGGGGAGGCGCAGCTGCCAGTCACCAGGGCAGCACAGGTGCTGGTTGCTGGGGCAACCAGCAAAAACTGGTGACAGGAAGGGGCAGGGCTTAGCCCTTCTTAAACCCAGGCAGGAGGCCAGGGTGGCAGTTCCCCTCTAACAGCCAAGGAGTGGGGAGCTCAGCCAGTGTGGGGAGAAGGGCAAGGATTGACTGCATGAGTATCCACTGGTTGCTGCCATGGGCTGGAGTATTTTTCCTGGTAGGGATCAAATGTTGTTTGACCGGATGGTTTAGTTTTACATTATAGCCCAGGGGCTTTGTGCTTTGTGTTTACTGTTTACTGGAGGACTGGGTGAGGCTATTAGGGGTTGGAGAAGGCCTCATAGGGACTCCATGGTAGTGTGGGGGTCCTGGTGCCTGAGAGGGCGCAGCATCTTGGGGGTGCTGGCCCCAGCCCTAGAGTGAAGGGGTCAGTGAGGAAACCCAAGAGCGAGAAGGGGCAGAGAGGAGCCCTGAGAGAGAGAGGGGGCAGCGAGGAGCCCCGAGAGAGAGAGAGAGGGGGCAGTGAGGAGCCCCAGGAGCAAAAAGGAGGGCCAAGACATAACAGGACCCAGGTCAGATCACATCAGCACCATCTGCGAGGCTTGGGCTGCAGGGTAGGGGAGGAAAAGGAGCTGCAGGTAGCACCCCCTGACATCAGGGCTCATAGAAATGGGCAGCCTCCCGTTGATTACAACAATCTATTAATCAAATAAGTTCAAGGTGTGGCAGGCGAGTAATCAGGTGGTTGGCCCATTACAGGAGGGTGGAGCCTCCCCTGGAAAGGGTCCGATAGTGTACTCCTGTCATAGTGACAGACAGTGAGAATTACCACCTCTAGGTTGTTATCATGCTAAAACATCAAGTCATGGCAGGTGAGAGTCAGGACCACCACTACAGAATACAGGCAAGTGTTTGCAAGGCTAACAGTCAAGTTCAGGAAGGTACCCAGGGCTGTGCCCATGACTTTAGCCAGGCCAAGCCCTGACATAGACTTTGTAGTTTAAATCTATAATGAGAGATATCAAGTGAAGGAGAAAAAAGAGGGAGGATTATGGAAGATTGAAAGCATCACAATTAGTGGTAAGTGTCAATGTTGGAATGCCCATCGCTTAGTCATTGCTGAAAGTTTTGCAGGTATCACGAGGGAGGGAATTTCAAAGGATATTCCACAGTCTTTGGAGCTCTTAATGGGGAAATAGACCTTATATACATGTCTTTCAAATTGACCAAGTAAAATATAAAGAAAATAGACTTATTTCCCCTCATTTATTTTTATGAGGTATAGTAATCATATTGGTCCCATCAAACCTTACAGCCCTAAACATATACACAATAAATTGATTAAACTACTCTCATGACTAAATATTTGCAGGATGTAGGCCACTTGTACATGCACATATTTCATATAAGAGTGTGAATTTCCCCTTTGATCCTGTCCTTTTAAGGAAACAAAATACTTTCATAGTTCTTCATGAGATAAACATGTCTTGGGAGCAATATGTGTTTTATGTATGTGATCAAGGAATTCAAGCAAAGAAAGAAGCAGACAAATTGAATATATCTAGCAGAACAGAGAACCTTACCATTATAAAATATTTATTTTTCAATAGCAATGATTTTTAAAATTCTTATATATGAGTATAATAGAGCTATAACATTAATTTTGTTTCATTACAACTAATCAGGAACCCCAAGAAAATGGTTATTTATCTAAGAGCTGCATTAATTCCATGTATGTATGTGCCAATGATTATTTCTATGTAGGCAAAACCTTATACCTAGACTACTAGCAGATCTGCATGACAGAGTTAAGATAACTTAAGAAACATCCTGTTAGTCAGTGTTTTAAGACAACTCTCATATCCATTAACCTTGCTCTGAACTTGTTTATATATATCTGTAAAAACATACTCAGGCAGTTATAATTGAAAAATAGATAAATCTATCAGTTAAAGTGTTTTTCCTGAGGCAAAGCCAATGGCTAAAACTCTGCCATATAGTTAGCTATCAGAACTGTAGACTATGCCTGTCAATGCTACTCAACTTTCTAAAAGTGAACAAAGGAATTATAATTTAGTTATTTGGATAATTTACAAGGATTTTTTTTCTTCGTCTTACCTGGTGCATGAAACTGCTTTTGAAAGTTTAGAGTTGTTATATACTTCAAGTTTAATCTATACTGTAATATATGGTTATAGGTTTATACTTAATAGATGTCTCTTTTTATTTGATACTCACTGTAATTTTTTATTTTACTTGAAGTATACTATATGTTAAAATGTTGGGCATAAAGAATTAAGTCTCAGCCATAACC
Organism: Crocodylus porosus; assembly: GCF_001723895.1. Taxonomy (NCBI): domain Eukaryota; kingdom Metazoa; phylum Chordata; order Crocodylia; family Crocodylidae; genus Crocodylus; species Crocodylus porosus. The sequence continues at coordinate 31,241,354 of NW_017728913.1, read as the reverse complement.
AGCACCATTAAGATAGTGAACATAATGTGGATCAATTGCTGGACTGCACACTTACAGCTATTCTGCCTCAAGTGAAAACATATATTCACCAGAAGGCTCACAAATATTCCAAGGTAATTTGTTTCTTGTTTGATTTACTGAAATGCCAGTGGACTTTACCTAACAAGACTATTACAGCAAATGAGTATTGTGTTTCATTCACTAGTTCCACAAAAACACTGCAGAGTTTTGCTTCAGTGAGATGAAGCTGCTACTGACTCATAACTCTCCAAAGGGTAATGATATCAACAAAACCCACATGAGGATTTCTGACTTTAATAAGGTCCTGATTTAGAAACCATTAATAACTTTTTATTGATCATAACAAAATCCTCATCTGATTTCTGGTACTATGAAACCCCAGTCACAGCACAGAGTCACTTTTTTTTGATGAAGATAAAGCTGAGGGCCTGCTATTTACTTTTTTTTAATCCACCTCCTCTCCCCACCCACTGACTTCTTTGCTGAGATGCACAGACACATTCTCTAAGAAACAAAGTTAGCTTGTGGGAGCATTGGCTTTTTCAGGTATCCACATTTTTCCCAAGAGTGTGTTATGGTTCTGGATTTAAGAGTCACTTAATAAAGTTGGAATGCAAAAGAGAAAATAATACTACTGTTACTGATCAGAATTCAGAAGTAGTTTAAGGAACTGCAAGCTGTTACTATTTCCTTCCATCAGCTGTATTAATTCCATTTTAGTCACACAGATGGTGTGTGTACTGCTCCCTGCTGTCCTTTGTGTTGCTGCTCCAAAAGGAAGAGTACATTTCTTTGTGTGACCAGAATCATCACAAACCATTTTTGAAAGTATTCCTATGGGCGTAATAAGAGTAATCACTAAAAATCAGGAGATTTTCCCTAAGTTACTACATTAATCATTCTCTTGATTTGGGAAGGACAGAGCTAAATTATTTTTAAGAGTCCAGACAATTTTCTTCTCTTTTCCCTACATGCTGAAGAGAATTTGGAGACAGGGTGGCCTGGGGACAGAGATAAGGGGATGCACATTTAATCTGTATCCATGTTAAACTCCTAAGAAATATATAGATATATGAATATATTTCTCGGGAGTTTAACATGGATACAGGTGAAGCACAGAGTATATTATCTTTTCCACACAGGACTTCCTCAGACTCCAAGTAAATTTCAAGACTGGGTGAGGCAAGGATTCCCAACTATCATAGCACCAACATGAGACAATGGGATAGAGTGCTTGCTTAGAAAATGTGCTGATGATCCCACATTAGGTGGAGTTTCAGATACTCTGGAAGGTAGGAGTATGATACAAAAATGACTTGGATAAACTGGAGAAATGGTCAGAAATCAAGCAGATAAAATTCAAAAGGACAATTCTGAAGCCTCACACTTGTGAGGGAATAATTGCACGCATAGATAAAAACTGGGAAATAATTGGCTGGGCTGTAGTACTGCAGAGAATGATCTGGCCATTGCAGTAGACTATAAGCAGAAAGTGAGCCAGCCATGTGCTCTTGTTGCAAAAATCCAACAGCATCCTGGGTTGTACTAACGTGAGTATCACTTGCAAATCATAGAAGTGATCCTTCCTTTCTCTTCATTACTGGCAAGGTTTCAACTGGAGTACTATGTCCAGTTTTGGGCCCCACAGATCAAGAAATATGTAGACAGATTGGAAAGAGCTCTGCAAAGAGTGACAAAAATGCTTCTTTCAGACTTTCCTGACAAGTCACGCCTCCCAGGTATCTGCCTGGGCACTATGACTTGTGAAGAAAGGCTGAAAAAATAGGATTATTTAGTCTGTAGAAAAAGAGATTGTGATTGATAGCAGTCTTCAAATTTCTGGAGGGCGCTTACAAAGAGGATAGAAATAAACTACTTTCTGTGGCCATAGGGGAGAGGACTAGGAGCAATGGCCTCAAGCTACAGCAGGGGAAATTTAGGTTGGAGATTAGGAAGAAGTTTCTGACTATGAGGCTGCTCAAGTATTAGAAGAGGCTATGTTGAGAAGCTGTGGAATCTTCTTCCCTGGAAACTTTTGAAAGTGGGTTAGACAGACACTTGGCTGCGATGGTTTAGTCAGGGATAATCCTCCCTTCAGCAAAGGATGACCTCATGAAACCCCTTCCAGCCCTACTTTCCTAGATCCCACAAGCTGAGTATTTCAATGGGCTGACACATGTGGAAGATGAGGAAAATCTGTGGGAATGCTTATGTCAAGAAGTCACTTCCCATAATTTTAACAGCAGAAGAGGTCACAGTATTTAAAATATTTTTTTGTGGAATAAGTTGAATTATTATTAAGCAGCTAGGGAACACACACCCATTATGCTACACACTGCACAAGAAAGTAACAAAGAGATGATTACTGCCCTGAAGAGCTTTTCAAGAGCATTTAAATAATGATGTACCAAGGAAAAGATAGACAATAAGGTAAACACATATACTTAAAAACGAATGCTACTTTAAGATCAGACTGACATTAGGGGAATAGAGACTTGTGAGACTCTGAAGTAGAAGGATAAGCAGAAGGCTTGAGTTTCACTTCAAGAGACTATTTATTTATTTTTACATTTTATATTTTTTAAGATTGTTAAGGACACCTTAATTTTAGGATGGGTACTCTCTTACCAGCATAGTTTTTTTAAAACCTAAGTACAGATAAATTGTAAACTTGTCTGTAATTGATGAAAACAAGATCATCTCATTTTGATCCCTTAATCTGTCTCTGTACTTTGAAGAGATGCAGTCTCTCTCAAGGAATAGATTAGGTTTTAGTATAACAAGTTGTTTACTCAAATACTTATTCTCATTGAAACCAAGATTTCACATTGTAAAACCACAGATAAAATGTCTTCTCACAGGCTGCATCTGCATGTGAGCTTTACTGCAGAGGTGACAAATTAGCTCTACAGTAAAGCATCACCATCAGTGCATGTGCCCCTATTAGGGTGCAGTAAATTAAATAATTACACTTTAGGATAGTACTGTATGGGACAAATACTATCCTACAGCAGAGTAGGTACATGTGCCAAATTGCACACATGTAGAAGGTGACCAGGGCTGCCTGGGACACAAGGGTGCTGTAGTGTGAGGGATTCCTACCAGTTAGCTTTACACTGTAGTACTCTTCTGCTTCAGCCAGCACCTCTGCAGCACAAATTTTCTGGGACAGAGAAGCCCCGGGTTGGCAGGCTGATGCCTGGAGTCCCCTGCCAGGTGGGGCTGCTCCAACCCAGCTTAATGTGCTGTGGTTCTGGGCGCACATGTAAACAGTGAGCCCAGAAGCAATGAACTCCAGCATGAATTGTGCCAGAGGTTATAGCTACATGCCAATTGCATGTGTGGATGCACCCACAGAGGTTTCAATTAAAAACGTGTCTACATATTAAGAAGATAAAGGATATATATTTTAAAATTCCATCTACTGTAGAAATACTATATAGAAAATAACCTAAATATTTTGATAAACAGATGGAGAAAGAGAGAGAGAGAAAGAAACCAACATTCACATTATTTGCACCTAACATGAATCTTTTAGCTTCTAAATGAATGCCACATTTTGCTGTTGTGATGCTTCTGAAAAATGAAGATAGTAAAACAAGGCCTTTATATATCCTTAGAACTAGCTGATGGCATATAGGCCCTTTAAGGAGTATATCAATATATACATAATACTAAGCTTTTAAATAAAATTGATGACTCACACCTCTAAGGAATAATTGTAATGCAATATTTTATATTATTAGCTGGAAAAGCAGTGTTTCAGATTTAAAAAAATACTCATGAGTCCAAAACAGCAGAACAACAATCAAGGCATTAAATTGGTCCTGAAGTAATGAGCTTTCCCCCCACTACTTCAGTATTACTTAAATAATCATGCTATTTTGCAGCCAAATAATGATTTTGAATAATTTTTAGAATAGCAGGAAATTGCTTTTAAATTCCATGTAGATTTGAATTAGAGTTTGTAGAAACTGGTAGGTGAGCTACAAATTATCTGCTTTTATCTGTTTAATTCACAGTACCTGATGTTAAAGGAAGAGCCTTTTTCATATATGATATGAAATAGTCCATAACTCATTTCTTAGGATTTTTAGTCATATAGGATTCGCAGTTGTGGTTTAGACCATTGCTCAGTGTAGTCCAGTAACTTTGACATTGGCTACAGCAGATGCCTCCAACGAAGATGCAATGAATCCCATAGCTGACAATTCTGGGGGGAAAAAAACAATGTGTCCCTATAGCATGTTTTTCTTTTCCTCTTCTCATCAGTTGGCTTATACTCTGAAGCACATATTTAATGCAAAAATAGATGATCTCACTTCCAAGTTTAAATGCCTAATTTTGTAGATTTTTTCTTTGAAAACAGATATACATTGAAGGGAAAACTGAAAGTTTTCATTCTCATCTGTCAGTTAACTTTAAGTTTTTATTGGGACTCCCAGTGAACTTGGCTTGAAATATATTAAATACAGAGGAAAAGGGACTTGGGTCACTGTAAAATAGTTGAACGTTCTGTTCTTTGCAATGTCTTTCGCAGGGGGAAGAGTAAAAGTTTTTAGAACATTAAGTCATGGTGAGCCGATGCAACTGTAATTGCTTATTGGCTTTTGACTTCTCTGTTTACTTATTTTTCTAGGCTTCTCTGGGTGAGAGAGGAAGATGTGTCTTGGCAACCTTAGGATCTGACCAAACGTGTCTATCCTTTTCTCCCTAGGACTTCCACAGCTGAATAGGAAAACAGTTGAATTGAAAAAATGGGACAAACAAAACAATATCATCACATTATCACGTTCATTCATTCATTATATTTAATTCTTGCCATCCTGAAATGCATTTTGGAATGGGTGTTTTATCAGTGAGAGATTTGAGTCCAGTTTTTGATCTCTTATGAAAAAAGGCCACATTCTTAAAAATAGTCATTTGTTTTTCATTGATTGTTGTATTCCTTTATCAGGTCTTGGTCTGGAGAAGAAATTGAATATTGATATTGACAGAGATGGTTCAGCATATACCTGGATTGAGTATGCATATATTAGACAGATGGATAAGAAAGCAGGGGCTTAAATGCATTTAACCAACACATAAATAAATGTGCTATTTTTTTAAGTGTCCTTCATACCAGATGGATAATTGTAATGACTTTATCAAAATCTTTTGCTTCATGATTAATCATTCTCACAGTAGAATTAGCTGTCATACCACTGAGCCACATACATCTATAAATTTAGAATTGTTCATATTATAGCAATAAAGATTATCATTGGCTACTTAGTCTTGTAGGAAAAGGTGAACTCATTAAGTTCCTACAACTAAGCCTTGGAAGCTAACAGACAAAGATGTAAACAACATAGGAGGAGTCAAAGGGGTGCCTCAATGGCAGCCCACATGCCTCACAAGGCCCCGGAAAAATAATTTGTGGCCTAGGACTCCTGTTCCAGATACTGCTTCCCCTATAACTTTCCTGCTCCTACTTCTGAACTCTCTGGGCTTCCCTTCTCTCCAACTTCTGTTTCTCAGCCCCATCCTTGGATAAAGGGCAGAGCAGTGCTGTTCACAGGGCTGAGGAAGTTTGTGGCTGGGGGGCATGGAAGAAACTGTGGACATAGCATGATGTGGGAGTACCAGTGTGGTCCATTGGGCCATGTGCAATGGTGTGGGGGTGTTTGTAGCCAGGAAGGCTTCTGTCATGCAGAAGTTGGACAACCTTGGATTAGTTGGTTAAGGACTGCCAAAGGCATACACTCTGTATATTCTTTCTCTTATGATCTGTTACATCTAATGTACTCTAGTTTTACCTGCCGACTTGACTTAGTGTTAGAAAAGATAATCAGGGAAGTGGTACTAAATTAAATTGGTAATTTATTAGATTGCAAGAGGAATAAACAGTTAGAAACAGGAAGAAACATACAGGCTGCATCTACACAAAAAGCTACATCATCGTAGCAATGTGCTACCTTGCTATAGTGTGTCACTATGGCGACATTGCTCCTAAAAATAACCATGTGCTGCCAGAATGGCACAATAATGGCTGTTACCGTGCCATCACTTAGTACTTCCTAAAGCAAGTAGTAAATGACAGCACAGTAACAACTGCACTATGGGGCATGAGGCGGGTAAGGGGTATGTGCAGATGCACCCACAGATGTGTATCTGTATGTGTTTGTCTGTAATTTGATTCATTAAAGAGTGAGAGATGTGTAAAAAAAGCTGTATGTTTTGGGGCAACTTTGGATCTGTTGTACCCTGTCAGTTTGCTTGATCACGTGATTTACAGTGAATAAATATTATGTGCTTCATACTTAATGGACACTTTTTTAAACTTACAGCTGTGGGATGGGGAGTTGTCTCCAAGAAAGTTTCAACTGGAAGTTACCTCATTAAAATAATAGGGAAGAAACCGTTAAGGAATGCATTAATGATATATTTTGCTATCAACATGCATTAATTCTGCATGTTATACCAGTCAAAAATCTGTTTGGGTATAATTATTGAAAAATGGTATATTGGAAAAGGTTTGGCTCTTGGGTTTTCTCCACTGGCACTGATGAGGTAAATACTGTGAAATGTGGCATGTGGATAAGTTGTGTTCCGAGTTTTTATTGTGAATCAGTTGTAAATTATGCTAGATCTCTGCCACAGGAAAAATGTAATTTCACTTAAGCCTATAAACCCATTTTGAGTGAATGAGGTGTTTAAATTGTAAAAATCACAATCAGGGAGATATTAATCAGTGTGGTTTCAGCAACACAAGTAGCTCCAAATATGGCTAACTTCACTTTAAAAAAAAAATAAAACTACACCTGTCTTGAATTTTAACCGTATTTTTTTAGTGTTTTTACTTTGCAAGAATGGGCTTGCCAAGAAGAAACTGAAGCTTACAATATGTTCAAACAGTTTTGAGAGACTTCAGTAATGGTTTAAGGTATTCTTTTGTGTTTGTTACTGACTTGAAGAAAGTAGCATATATAATTCTGGGATTGCGCTTAGATGTACTAGTCAATTTTGTCGTAACCATTCAGTAACTGAGTTAAGGACATTGTGCAAATATATGAAGAAGGGCAGATCCAGAGAGAGTGCAGTGGTGTGGCTGCACCCTCCTTTCTGACCATGTGGTAGGAGCAGTAGCTAGGGTCTTTTTCAAGTCCTGAAGATAAGAATTCGTCTGCTTCCTTCCTCTCTGTGTTCAGAGGCACATCCCATTCTCCCCTCTCTGGCCACTGTCCCCACTGTTCTGGAAAACAGTGGAGCTCATGTGTCACTTTAGCTGGGCTACGTGGGGGCTAGTTTCAGGTCAGGACAGTGGTAGCAGTGGCAGTGGTGGGTTGGGGAGTTCCCTCTCCTCGTGCCTTCTTCCAGGCTGGCAGTGAACACCAGGGGAGCTGGAAAAGAGGGGAAGTCCACCTGATGTTGCTTCTGTCAGGGTTTGGGCTAAGACCAGCCCTTATGCAGCCTGGCTGAAGAGGGACAAGAGCCCATGTCACCCAAAGGACAATATAGACATTGGCACTGTCAGGTGGGGGAGGAGGGAATGGAAGGAGATGGGACAGGGAGGGGTGGGGAGGGAGTATGCCTTTGAGCAGGGAGAAGAAGGGAGGGAAACTGGAGAGTAATTCTTACTTTCTTCAGTATTTAAGAATGTCCCCAGCTGCTGCTTCCCTGTGTGGTCCACTTGCCCTGATGAGGGAGAGAGGGAGGTGGAAGCTAGAAGCAGGGAGTGCAGCCACCTCTACAGTGCCAGATGTAGTTCCTGCACCCCCTCCTTTGTAAGATCCTGGGTCTACTTCTGTGTATGAGGGTATAAGGTAATCCTTGAAAAAGGATACAGTCTGAAAGTATGAGGCCTACTAATTTCACTGGTCACAGCAGCAAAGAGAGAAACTAAGTGTAATGGACTGAGAGTGTGTCTACAACTGCATTTGATGTGGGACCAGTTTACTCCCAAGTAAACTATTTGTGAGTAAACAGTGCAAGGCAGGGCATTTACACATGCAAGGAAGTGAAAGCAGATTTGTTGCTAATGACAGGAAGCTGCTTCCACTTCCTGGTTCCCTGCAATGGGCTCCTGCCACCATCAGAGGGATCTCTAGGCTGAGGACATTACACCCTGCCCCTGAGGGCTACCCACTTCTGGAGTGGGGATAGTGTCTCTCTGCTCCAGCAGTAGGGAGCTCCAAGCCCCCTGCTTTGAGATCATGATTTGGGAGCAAGGGGCTAGGATACCCTTGTCTCTCAGCACCGGCCCCATTAACATAGAGCTAGTGCTGGGAGATAAGGGTCTCCCAGCACCGGCCCTGCAGTAGTGGAGCTGGTGCTGGGAGATAAGGAAATCCCAGCATTGGCCCCATGATGCAGCGCTGACCTTGGGAGCTCCCTGTTGGTAGGGGCTGGGAAGTCTGTTCCCCACCCAACTCCGTAAGCATGGAGCTGGGTGGGAAAGCAAGCTGGGGAGCTTGTTCCATGCTCAGCTCTGCACTGTGGGGCTGGCGCTGGGAAATAAGACTCTCCTAGCCCCCTGCTTCCTGATCATGATGGTGGAGCGGAGGCTGGGAGATAATGATTATGAATGCAATCTCAGAATAGGGGGCTTGGCTTTCCCTGCTTCTGGGGCAGAGGGACATAGTCCCTACCTGGGTTACTGTGGTGGAGCCTGCCCTGGCAGCAGGCAGCCCCTGGGGGCAGGGAGCAATCTCCTGCATCCTAGTGGATTGCTGACCAGGAACAAATTTGCCCCCAGTGGATGGCTGGGAAAATTTGCTCCCAGTCAGGCATCTACATGAGCGCTACTGTACCATTATTAATTGACAGTAAATTTGCTGCTTGCATTTTCAGGTGACAAATTTAATCCTGATTAGGGACACTTACTACTTTGTAGGCATGTGTACATGTAGACACACATGCTTACTATGCAGTAAACAATGGTACTGCACAGTTAAGCATCTCATGTAGATGTGCCCTGTGTAAGTGAACTGTAATGCACTGTAATGTAAATGTGCAACAGCAAGGGGAGCAGAGACCCTGGGGGCTAAAAGACAAAAGACAAAGGAAATAAGAAACAGCAGCACAATGTGAAAAACAGCAGCAGAGCACAGATGCAGCAGCAGAGGGAAATGGCTGAAGACTCTGGAAGAGTGATGGAGGCAGGACTGTTGGACTGTAGCAGCAGGACATGGATGTCCAGACAGCAACTGAGTACTCTTAAGACTAGAGGCTGGTTTGGGACACATCTGGAGGTGTGGGCGGGTACAAGGTTCTTTGAATGTCTGTGCTTTGCTACTAAGGGTTTGTTATTATATACCTGTTCTTGAGTGAATACACCACAGTGTTACTGCTTGTTATCTGTTATTTAGCTTCTAGTGTATGTACTTTAATATTAATATTTATTCTCTATAGGCTTTTTTGGATTGTGACTCTAATCTCCAGCATTGTCTGTATAAAATTGGGAACCTTCATTTTGGCTTCCTGTGCCAATTGCTGGGGTTGCAGGATTTTTTGAATAAGAAAGCCTGGAATTAGTCATTTATGATGCATTTGAACTTTTGAAATGATTCTGCTTTACTGAAAGGGCTGAGATTCAGTGTACAGGAGACTGGGAACTAGGGGGAACAGTACCATTGGATGAAGGAATAACAAAGTGGAATGAGAAGGCTGAGAAATGGAGAATGGGATGAAAAAAGACCCATGAATGAACAGATGGGACTGGGATAATTTGGAGGGTTGCTTTTGGGGAAATGGTCAAGAAAAATGATGCAATTACTCTGTTGTCAACAAATATTAGTGAAAATCACTGGCAAATTATGTGTCCTCTCCTGTTATCTCTGGTCCATGTAAAGTATTATAATCTTTTATGATATCAATTACTAACTTAGCTCAGGTTTGAGCAGTGGATGTTTAGGTTTAAAACCTGCTAATGGCACCTGTAGATACCATGTGATGATGTTGATTTGGTTTGTTTTCTTGAAAAGCTAGGAAATTACATTTAAAATTTTGCATTGAAAAACACAAAAGTCATGATATGCCAGTTCGCTATGCAGTCTTATTTCTGCCCATTTGTGTACATACAACCTTTCATTATAAATTCAAATACATTTTTTAACATAAGACCCTGGGCTTATTCAGTGCACAGGCTGTTGTGTGCTCTGGGGATTGTAAATGCTGTGTAGTAAAGGGGGCTGTTGTCCATGAATGACTCTTCACTCATTTGTTTCAGAAGCTGAAAGGCAAGTAATATATGAGGCATGTATTCTCATATGTAAGGCAGTAGAATGCTGCCTTTGAAAGCTGAATTTTATTCTTCCCTCTGCTTAAAGGATTCCTATGTGATGCTAGGCAAGTTACTTAATCTGACTTTTAACAGGTGGTCACAAACTGTATGCACATTTATTGGGTGCCTGGATTCACCAACTTGTGTCTGATTTGAAGAAGTGCTGAGGACTCAGAGCAGCAACTGAAGTCAATATGAACTTTTCTTTGAACATAACAAGTGGTATATCATGCTAAGTACTCTGATAAATCAGTTCCTAAAGGCTTCAAATTGGGAACCTAAACTTATGGGATCCATTTGACCATAATCATTCTATGCCTCAGCCTCCAATGTGTAAAAAGCAGATAATTTTACCACCTCATTTTGCAAAGTGTTATGAAATCATATTAATATATAAGAAACACACATATACTACAGCAATGAACCCTATAAAAAAAGTTCATGAAAAAATAATTATTCTGTCTTCTTACCAATGTTTGTATAGCATGCCATAGATTGGGTGTTAGGACACACACTGAACACTCAAGAGAAAAATAATATTGAATGCCAACTCATTAAATGTGCATCATCCATCCTGTATAATGAAAGAGGCATGAGTCTTGTGGAATAAATAGTACATGATCATAAAATTAACTTTGTAACAAAGTGTATATTCATAAGGTTGCCAAATGAAGGTTATACAAGCAAGCTTACTTCTAGCATTTCCTAATTTTTGAACTTTATAACCTAAGTAATGCTTTTAAAACATATTCTTCTATTTGGTATGCACACCCCACACACATTTTTCAACTTTTGGAGGTTATATAAAATGATTACTTATATCCAGCATCATTCTGTTATGGTACCAGGGTAAGGAATGTTTTCATTCTCTTTTTTTCTATTTTATCATCATCCATAATAGTCAGCCACAGTTGGTTAGATAAAATAGGAAATGGTTTGGGGATTCTTGTTTTTAAGTGCTCAGAGATATAAGTCGTTTGTATTTTTCTGACCAGTCCATCAATCAAAAGTGTTCTAGTACACTAAGTATGTAAAATAGAAGAGCATTTGAACCAATGCCCTTTTTGGGACTGCAGTTGAGAGCACACTGTCGCTAATCTATTAAATTCTGACATCCAGAAAGAAGAGTTCATTTATTTTACACTCTTTGATAGGCATGATCTCTGGAAATTATTTGTTGAACATCATCAAAGTAAGATGTATATCATTTTTCCTGATGGCCGATATGGGTGATATCCATGAAACAAGAATACAATCTCTGCTGGTCTGGGAGGCAATATTTTAACTTAACACATATACTCCTAAGATTTTCAAAACCATAGATGCTTTCCTCAATAGTTCTCTCAGCAGGAGACTGGTTCTAACCCACAAATATAAATGTATCTAGGTACTAAAATAGTTTCCCTAGCATTGTATCATCCATATAACTTACCTGGAATACATTTTAGCTTTTGCATATTTTGCAAAATTTGCACTAAAAAGTTTAGGTGAATAGGTATTGTTTATTGATACCAAGCCCTCTAATTTTTCTGATTCTCCCCGCCTCAGCAGTCTTTATCGTGTTTTTTTGCTTTCCTCTATCGGTTACCATACCATACCTTCCCATCCCCTGTTTAGCAGAGGCCTGAACCTGCTTTCTATGGTTCTTTCTCTCTCTCATGTCTGAGGATGAAGTGCAAAGTCTTGCCAAACACCGAAAAGTGAGATTTTCCTATAGATCAGCAGAAAGTTGTTCCGCACAGGTGTTTCTGTAATTAGGATACATTGTGAAAATTCATAGTGTTCAATGGCCCTCACAGTCCTGGTTCCACCTCATCAGTCACATGTCAGTTTAACTCCACCCCTTGCCCTGAATCTTGTTCCACTAAGGGACTGAAGCTTGTGGGAAAACAGTTCTGCAGATGTGGGGCTAACACCAAGATGCAAATTATATTTTTAAACGTTATTTTTTCAAGTTTCTCTATTGTTTCTTTTACTGTTTTGTATTCAACAGTAAACTAAAACTAATTACACAGAAAATATCATCCTCTTTTTTGTTAGTCTTTTAAGGGGAAAAAAAGAGCTGCTTGTACAATTCCATTACCATTTCATTGAAATACCTTCTGTGGAAATGTTAACTTTGAAAATAAAATAGACTCCTCTCTAAACTTCTTTAATCTTGTGGAAGACCTCACTATACAGTGTCTTGAAGTACTCAGATGGCCCCAGATAGCTTTGGTAGAAGGCAATTGGGTTATCCTGAGCCACTGGCAAGATAAATTACCACCAACTTACTCAAAATGATTAAAGAAAAAACTATATGATTCATCCAGTACAGAGAATTTCATTTGCTAGATGGCAATAGTGATGGTAATAGCTGGAGTTCTATTGATGAGACACTGAGTTGGCATCTGGCTCCAACGTACAGATTAGCCACACTATAGTTTTACTACTCTCAATGTCTTCATTGATAGCTTTAAGTTCTACTTTTTACCCTTTAAACTATTTCAGTATTTTTTAATAAACTGTTTTTGTTTCTTGTTATTTCACCCATTTTTCTTTCCTTTCCTTTTCTGATCTTCTTAGCATTCACATATGATAAACTGGTGTATATTGCATAGCTAACTTTGTTATCAGTAACACTCCCCCTCCCCTGCTTTTACCTAGGATTCTGATTAAAAAAAGAATTAGGTACCTAGAGTACCATAGAGCTCTAAATGAAGTACTCCACAATAAAAAAGCCCTGCCTCATCCCTTAAGTGCCTTTATATGGTGAAAAGCAGTGCCAAGCAAAGATAGCCAAGCTAGTGGCAAAACTATGTAAGATACTAAGATCCCTCTTTATTTCCAGAAATTCCAAAAAATAATTTATATATATTTATGATATATATTCTGACATTGTGATGTATGATATAATTATTCATTGTACTTTTAAAAATTACTGATTCTTAATTGTGTTTTACCAAGGCCTTGTCTACAAGGTCTGCTAGTACAGTTATTTTCCTAATAACAATTCAACTCATATCCATACATTCTGTTTTGGTGATATACTGCCACTTGCCCCACTAGCCAAGATTCTGGTTTTCTCTACTTAAAAATGGCAAATTCTCTGGTAAAAAATCCTAAATTCACTCTTTAAAGTACCCCAAAATACATGTTCTCCCATGATTAAAACAAAATACGAGAGAGAGAGAGAGAGAGAGAATGTTTTATTGATATATTTAGAATTTTAGAGCAATTTGGAAGCCTACCAGTGCTTCTATCATCATAATAAAATAAATTCTGAATATCTATATCCTTTGGCGTTTGCTTTTGGTTTTTTAATCAAAGAAAAATCAGAGCTCCCCCTGACCCCTTTGCTAACCAGGATGTGGGGACAGCTACCCCTGCTGCCACAGCTCCCACCAGCAGGTCCTATCCTGTCTGGCAGTTCGGCATACGGGGTGTGAGATTTGGTGCGGATGTGGGGTTTGCAGGAAGAAGTTGGGGAGGTGCATGTGGGGTCCTTGGGGGTGTGTGTGGTGTATGTGGGGTTTGTGGGTGGCTTGTGGGGTGTGTGGGGGGATGTATGGGGAGGTGTGGGATTTGTGGGTAGGTTTGTGGGTGTGGGGTGTGTGTGGAGGGTTTGAGGAGAGGGGCACCACATGCCTTCCTTCTGTGGCACTGGCAGCAACAGCCAGTCAGGCCATTGGGGCCATGGCCCTGGCTGAAGGCACAGCCCTGTGGGGTGCAGTGCTGCCTAATGCAGGGTCTACAGCTAGCCTGGATTTCCAGGTATCACATTTAGAGCCCATGCCACAAATATGCAGTGTGGGGAACATTTTTCTGTTTGCAGCTTACTTGGTCTCAAACTGGTTTGAAATACCACAACAGGCATGTGTGTGCTCATCTGGACATGCCCTTATAATCACCTGGGACCCTACCTGACTCATGTGAGTTCTCAAAAAGGATAGCTGAAATTACCTCAGTCAATTCCTTCAGTATCCTAGGGTATATCCAATATGGCCCTTCTGACTTGAAAACATCTAGCTTCTCTAAGCAATCTCAGCCTATCCTTCTATTACTCTATGCTGTTTGTCTCCATCCCTATCTTTGCTGCCAACTACATTTATCATCTGGTAGCTGCCTCTATTTGTGAAGACTAAACTAAAAATGGCATTAAATATTTCATACTTCTCTGCCTTATATGTAACTAGATTGCCTTCTGAATCCATAAGGGACCTATTGTTTCTTTGGACATACTTACAGAATCCCTTTTTATTGCCTGTTATGTCTCATGCAAGATGCATCTCAAATTGTGCCTTGGCCTTCCTACTTTTCTTCCTGCGTGCCCATGCTACTTTTGGTTAGGTTAGATCAAAACTTCTTTAAAGTTCAGGGTATTAACTCTTTCTTATATTCAGTTCATTTTTGGGCTATTGTAATACTTTCATTTGGAATCACTAGTTGAAATTTTGTTTCTGACAAATCCAGAGTCATTTTGTTACAAATAAAAATCATGTCTGTGCTGCCCAAAACTGCCTTCATGAAACACACCCTACCTGCTCACTCCAACTTTGAAAACTCCTAGAAAGGAAGGAATATAGACTTTTTAGAACACACCTGAGCATATATCTATAGTCATTCTTAGGTTCTCTGCTACTCATGAGCCTTGTCCACTCAAGAACACTCAAGCTAGAAACAGACATTGCCAAATGAAGCAGATCCACTGTGCTAGGGTGTGTCCCAGGACAGCTGATCTGCTTTATTGAGAGAACCACACACCACCCATTATTCTGTTTGTTGGTCTTGTAGGATAATGAGTGATGTGTTGTGCTGGGGTTTGAGGAACCAAGGTCTGCATGCTCTGGGAATTCTATTGCAGGATCAGGTGCCTCAAGCCCTAGGAGCATCTTACTGGCTTTCCCCTATTACAGAGATGTGCCCCTAGTAATTTCAGGGTGTGTTTCTGCAAGTGGGAAATCCCAGCTTTCCCCACTTACAGAGATATGTCTCAAGACAGTGGTGGTGGATGAGTCATTTTCGACTTGGAGGGATGTAGGCAGTGGGGTCCTCCAGGGTTCAGTCCTCAAGCCTGCACTGTTCAACATCTTCATCAGTGACTTGGACCAGGGGGTGAAAAGCACCTTGTTCAAATTCATGGATGACACTAAGATGTGGGGAGAAGTGGGCATGATAGAAGGGAGGGACAGGCTACAACTAGATCTGGACAGGTTACAGGGGTGGGCAGATGAGAACAGGTTGGGATTCAATACTGACAAGTGCAGCATACCTACAAGCTGAGGAACTCTCTTCTTATCAGCACAGAGGCAGAAAAGGATCTTGGAGTCATTATTGATTCCAAGATGGACATGGGCTGCCAATGTGAGGATGGGGTTAGTAAGGCTAACCGCACCTTATCATGCATCCACAGATGCATCATGAGCAGGTTCAAGGTAATTCTCCCACTCTATGCAACATTGGTCAGGCCACAGTTGGAGTACTGTGTCCAGTTCTGGGTGCCGCACTTCAGGAGGGATGTGGACAGCATTGAGAGTGTCCAAAGGAGGGCTACTCACATGGTCAGGGGGCAGCAGGGCAGGCCTTACAAGGAGAGGCTATGGGCCCTGAACCTGTTCAGCCTCCACAAGAGAGGTTGAGAGTGGATCTAGTGGCCATCTATAGACTTACCAGGGGGGACCAGCAGGGAATGGGAGAGTCCCTCTTCCCCCAAGTACTACCAGGAGTAACTAGGAATAATGGCCACAAGTTGACTGAGAGTAGGTTCAGGCTAGACATTAGGAAGCACTACTTCACAGTCATGGTGGCTAGGATCTGGAACCAACTTCCAAGGGAAGTGGTGCTCGCTTCTATCCTGGGGGCCTTCAAAAGGAGATTGGATAATCACCTAGCTGGGGTCATACGACCCCAGCATTCTTGCCTGCCCATGTCAGGGGGTCAGACTTGGTGATCTACTCAGGTCCCTTCTGATCCTAACAACTATGAAACTATGATTCTACAGAGAATATTTGTTGGCCACAGCCTCAAACCTGTGGCATCATCCTGGTCAACACAGCTGTTCATCCTGGCCTCCTGGCTGATTACCCAGACTGATTCAGGGAAGCCTGATGCATACAGCAGATCCTAACCCTCTGCCTACATACACCCTGTGTGGCTGTCTGGGGGTTATCTGACTCTCTACCTCCCCCACATAAATCCCTGACCCAGAACAGGAAGTATTAAGACAACAGGGTTTAACCTGATCCCAGACAGTTTTGCTCTTTCTTCTGACATTTGCCTTATGACTCTGTTCTTTGTCTCCTCTCTCTACTTGATTTCCTGGCTTCTTGACTCAGCTTTTTCCTAGACCCCATTATCAGATTGACTTTTTGGCTTCTTGACCCAACTTTTTCCTGGATTCTCCTCACTTTTCCTAACCCTGGTCAGCATGTGGATTCCTGAATGACACCAGACCTGGATGCCCATTACCTGGTGTGACAGGGGGAAAACCAGGGGGAGGGGGAAGGATGTTGTAAGAGGGGGAAACCAGGCTGGTACTCTCAGTGCTTGATGAGTCCAATCCTGCTTTGGAATTCATGGGGTGCACAGGATCGGGATCCCTCATGGCCCCCCAGGGCACTTACCCAAGGTAGTTGGAGACACCAGGCAAAACCAGGGTGCTAGGCCTCTCGTGCCATAAAGCAAATTGTCTGATGCTAAATAGCAACACAATACCAGCTTTTTGCAATCACAGTTTTTGGGCATTTGTGGCAAGGGGCACAAATGTTTGTTGCTTGGACTTTGTGGTACTATAAAAATATTTGGATGGATATCTTGGTCTATTTCTGGGATTTAGTGCATGTAGAGAGGCAACAAGCTGGTGGGATGTGCTTCATGGCTACACTCCTGATTGTCATGGACTCAGTGTCCTGACTTTTGAAAACCATTATTTTAAATTTGAATGATTCTTTCAGAGTCTTTTAAACCTAAGTAATTAAAGAAGCTGTTGTCCCTTTTTAACAAGCTTTTGAGAGATTGACAGGGAAGTTGCTTAAGCATTCCAAAACAATTAATTATTTTTCTAATTGATAACAATATTTTATGCTCAAATAACTTAATGTACTAGCACCAAATGACCTTGCTATATTATTGCAAAATATTTTGCAACATATATAACAACAAAATAAGGCAGGTATTACGTAAGTCATGCATTTAAATATTTGCTTTGCAAATATCTCAAAGATACTTATGCCATTTCTCACAACTTAAGGAATAAACTGAGATTTTCTACAAATTCTTTTCTAATATCTGTTTTCTTTAAAGTAACATGAGAATTATACACTGTTTATATGAGAATTCAGTTTTATTAAAATATTCTTATAGAACTGTGTTGAGGTGTAAAACTGAAGCTATTCCTTCTGAAAAGAAAACAGGAAGAAAAGAGGCTTATAATTTAACTTTTGTGACCTTGATAAACCAAACACTATATGTCACTTGAGAGTCTAGAGAATGAGCATCCATTGAAAGGGAGAGGCACAACTTTTTCAACCCATTACTTACTGAGAGAAAGCAGAAATTTCCTAGAGGGGGTTAATTAACAAGTACACTTGATTTAATTAAAGCATCTATCAAAAATTAAATATAAATATGCCCCAAGTATACATATTCAAATTTAGTAAAGGTGTTTGTAGTCATCTACCAATATGTTGTAATAATTCATGTTAAAATAATAACTATTTGGCCATTGATGTAATGGTTTATTCCCTATGGCAGGGATAGGTAACCATGGCATGCATGACAAATAGATATGTTTTGGAATATCCTTTGGTATATGAAGAAAACATACTACATAACTGATGTTCAAATCTAATTAGTTTCATTTTAAGATTTCATACTTAGGATATGGTCCAAGTTATTTCTGATTTTTTTTTAGTTAGAACTACAACTAGAGGAAATTAAGGTGGAAACAATGGTATATCATCATAGATATACTTTATAGTGTAGATATCCCTATATACTCTTTAATTTAAAAAATGTATAGCTTGAGGCTAAGTTGTATTTGCAAATTTATTATAGAATGTATTTCTGTTGAGAGAAGCAATGGCAGTTTTGGCACAATGTTAAGGAATTTGCATTTCTAGTTCAGTCTTGAAAGACGAATTCTGAGTTCTGTCATTTAATACTGTCCAAATGATATTCTGAATTAATTTGAAAATCAGAAGATTTAACTGCTGTTACAGGCAACTGAGTTGTATTGTATGCACCTTAATTAACATAGGATGTGTGTAGATGAAACAGGCACCCTAAATTGAATCAGTGGGTTTTTAAAAACACCGCTTCAATTTAGGACGAAGCCTGTTATATAAAGTTGTTCATAAAGGGCCAGAAAAAGTTAAAGATAGAAAGAGTTATAGTCCTCAAACAAGAAGGTCTACTTAGGTCTACCTAAAGTCTGTGTTAAGATCATGTCTGGTAAACAAGAGGCTTGTTGGTCCAGAAATCAATGGCCCAAATCCATTTCCCTGAAATTAGGCCTCTGTGTATATGGGAACTTCAGCCAATCACTTCTGGGGTCCTTCATTTGGCAAGCAAGCCAGACTAAAGCATAATCCAACACTAACAACAGGAGAAGTGGATGGAAAGGAGTAGACTTTGCCACCATGACTGCTATCCCATTGCCTCCTGGGATTTGCTGTGATGCCAGTGAACTTCAACCTGAGCCTGAAAAAGGGCCTGGCCAGGCCAAGTCATACTACAGAGAAAGACACATAAGACATTAACAGCTCTATTCTTAGATGCTGCCTGGAATATGGGTAGTGGTAGATGATTGCTAGGTTTTATTTTGTTTTCAAATACTTCAATACTTTTACCTATTTTTCTTCTTTTTTCCAGTATCTTTAATAAAAGTATGTAAAATTTAATGACACTGAACTGATAGTAGAGACTGTAAAGGACTTTGTTTCTAATATTATCTCAAGAAATTTTTACATTATGTCATTTTCCTCTTACCTGAGTTTCACAGTCTGAGTTTTGGAGGCATCTGGTACACCAGTACAACTCATACAGATAGAAGATCTAAAAATGTTAATAAATGATTATGTGGAATAGTTATAAAGTTAGTCAGCTTCTCCACTGTGGATGCTGAGCAGGTGCAATACCACCTAAGAAAGCTAGACATTTATAAGTCAGCAGGACTAGATGGACTCCATCTGAAAGTGTTAAAGGAGCTGGCTGAGGTCATTGCGGAACCCCTGGCAAAGTTCTTTCAGAATTCATGGCGCACAGGGGAGATCCCTGAGGGTTCGAAGGGGGCCAACATTGTGCCTATCTTTAAGAAGGGGAAGATGTAGGATCTGGGCAACTATAGACCAATCAGCCTAACCTCTATCCCAGGGAAAATTCTGGAAAATCTCATTAAAGAATCTATTTGCAATATGCTCTCAGAAGGTAAAATTCTGAATGACAGTAGTATTCCATCTTGTGGGAAAACTGGAAGATTGTGGGCTCAGATGCTCAACGGTTCAGTGGGTGGGAAACAGGGTTGGATTCAGAGAGTTCTCATGAACAGAACCATGTCATCTTGGCATGAAGTGGCTAGTGGTGTCCCACAGGGGGCTGTGCTTGGACTGGTGCTTTTCAACATCTTTATCAATGATTTGGATGGGGGAGTGAAAAGCTCACTGGCCAAGTTCACAGATGACATCAAGTTATGGGGCTGTGTGACCATGCCAGAAGATAGGTTTCTGATACAGGCAGACCTGGACAGGCTGGAGAGACAGGCAGACTGGAATGAGATGAAGTTTAAGGTGCTACTTAAACTGTCAGGAGGCATTACTTCACTGTCAGGGCAGCTAGGATCTGGAACCAACTTCCAAGCGACGTGGTGCTGGCTCCTACCCTGGGGATCTTTAAGAGAAGGCTGGATGAACACCTTGCTGGGGTTGTTTGATCCCACTACTTTTTCCTGCCATGGCAGGGGGTCAGACTTGATGATCTGCTCAGGTCTCTTCTGACCCTACCAACTATGAAATTATGAAACTTCCAAATGTAAAGTTCTTCTGGCGGTAAATAACCCTTAACATACATACAGGCTTGGAGGTGACAGCATGACCTGCACCACGGCTGAAAGGGACCTTGGTTTAATGGTTGCCCACCATATGAACATGAATCAACAGTGCAATCCAGTGGCCAGCAGGGCAAACAACATGCTGGCAGGCATCAACCAATGCATCTCGTGTAAAACTAAGGAAGTGATACTCCTGCTGTACTCAGCACTGGTGAGACCACAGTCAGAGTACTGCATCCAGTTCTGGGCATCGCACTTCAATAAGGATTTGGAAGCACTTGAGTGGGTCCAGAGAAGAGCCACCCATATGATCAGGAACTTGCAAGGCAAACCATATGAGGAAAGGCTGAGGGGACTAGAACCTCTTTAGCCTAAAGAAGAGAAGGTTGAGAGTGGACTTGATAGTGGCTTACTGCTATATCAGAGGAGTGCATCAGTAGCTCGGTGAGCAACTGTTCACTAGGGCACCCCTGAGGAAGACCAGGACCAATGGATATAAACTCCTGGAAGGTCACATCAGGCTTAATACCAGGAAAACCTCTTTCACAGTCAGGGTGACAAGACTGTGGAATAAACTCCCTTCAGAGGTGGTGCAGTCACCTACCCTGGAGGTTTTCAAGAGGAGAATGGGCAGTCACTTCACTGGGGTCACTTGACCCCAGTTGTCTTCCTACCTAGAATGGGGGGGATGGACCTGATGACCTGTAACTTCCCTTTC
This sequence comes from Crocodylus porosus, assembly GCF_001723895.1. Taxonomy (NCBI): domain Eukaryota; kingdom Metazoa; phylum Chordata; order Crocodylia; family Crocodylidae; genus Crocodylus; species Crocodylus porosus. Next base: position 31,220,327 of record NW_017728913.1, on the reverse strand, counting down.
AGACCCTAACAATCTATGAATGTATGAATGTAGTCTGAATTTGTTTCTGAAGTTTGGTTCATTATTGAAGCCATTTCAAAACAATCTCCCAGACAATGTCTCCCAGGAGAATTGTTGCTACAGTTATTTGGGATTTTTTCCCCAGAGCAAAAACAACCACCTCAGGAGAAAAATAACCTTGGAAAAACCAGGCGTAAACCACTTCCAGGAGAGTTTCTCCAGGGAGAATGAATATCTATACATGTTCTGTTCTGAGAGATGCCACAGTACAATACTTGAGCATCCTAGGGTGCTTTGCTCTCCCTTCCACCCCCTCCCCCTCCAACTCAGGAGAAAGTCTCACTTGTTTGATTTTTCAGTTCCAGCCAACCAGAGCAGAGAGCAGAACATACTCCATTCACTAGCTCTAGCCTGTGCTGTAGGGAGACACTGGCTGACTCTGAGCTTTATAGGTCAGCCAATCAAGGCTACACTACTGCAGGGAGACTGAAGGAAACTGCAGAGCATGCTGAGATGTATAAACTGAGGCCCCCTGGCTATGCAGCATCAGCCATGCAAGCTCTTCATTCTTAAAGGGCTTTGTATTTGAATGTCTGTTTGAGTATCCTCTTTTTTTACTAGATCATTTGAATGTGTATGTATGTAGCATTAGTTGCCATCAGGTAAGCCTCAGAATAGTCTCTCCTTAAAAAGACACCTTTGATTGATAAGGCTTCAATCATCCATGAAAATTCCTAAATTGTGCATGTCTTGAATTTGGGGCCACTTGCTGGAATGGACATCTATAAGAGTCTTCAACTGATGTTGTTTCTTCAGAAAATACTTTGGACAAGTTATTTCTAGGGCATGACATGATAATGTAGATGCGTATGTAACTATACAAGAGATCATTGAGCACATGGATTTACTGTATAGCAGTTTGGAATTTCAGGTATTGTATCAAATGTGATTTCATAAAAATTGAAATGTGACATCGTTCTCCAAAAGCCAGAATCTGCTGTCCTTATATGTGGAGGTTAGCCTCCTTAATCAAGGTGATTAACATTTCCCCCACTAAACATAGTCCCCTTAATTTAATAGGGCCACTCAAGAAGAAATGTTCTTCTTCATTTTGAGGACAGAATGACAATAGTGTAAATCAGGGTATCAGAATATGGACTATACCTTGACTTCACTAGGGATATTTGTAGATGAAGGTTCTGATCAGTATGGCAAAAAGTATCAGATCTAGAATTAGTTATATGAAAGCAGATTCACTTTGATCTTTTTTTTAAAAACAAGAATGTATTGAGGGCAGTACTGAGTTTATTCTCCTCCCATAAATATAAGACCCCCTCTATACATTACAGCTGTCAGACAATTAACTAGTTAATTACACAATAACTTTGAGGCCAGCTACATGTGCAAAGTATGATCTCACACAGAAAAAACCTCCAACCAATTATAAATTTGGATATAAAAAATATGTACTAACTTTATAGCTTACAGGGATGGTGATACACGAAATGCGGAGGCTGGCTGGAGTACACAAATGGCCATGGTCCAGGAGACTCAATTAGTCAAATCTGCTCCAATGTGCTGTAATTACTGACACCCCTAGATTTCAAAAGACTAACTAAAGCAATTTAGTTGGTATGTGCTTATCTTACCTAATTAGAGTTAGGAGAGAAATATTCTCCTTCAGAGCCAACACTCACAATATTTTAAAGTGAATAAAAAATTAAACTGATCTGAAAGCCGTGGACTGGTCTTCTGCATTTTGTACAACAACGAACACACTCCAATGATGACACTTTTACTGTTACAACAATTTATAACTTTCATACTATGTTTCTTTTTAAAACGATGATCCCCATAATTATATCTTGTTAAAATTAAATTAGTCCCAGAATATAAACTCTCTTGGTAATAAGAGGAGAGCATAAGCTTCTCTAGCATGAGGTCTGATTCATAATGACAGATGATAACCCACAAATGAGAAAAAGCTATGTCAATATTCCCCTCAAATAAAACAAAATTACCTTATTGTAAAAATTAAAGGTAATCTATTTCTATCTTGTTAGCAGAAGAAACAGATTTTTCACATACCTTTATGTAGTTTACCATTAAACAACACCAAAACCCTGGAGTAAAGACCATGAGCTTAGCTCCTACCTGCTATCAAACACCTAAACCATCTGCAAAATTGTATTTAAAGACAATTTGGGAAAAAAATCAATATCTGACATTTGTTTGAGGCTACCTGGATTTTTCGTTTTATGTAGGCAATACTATTATTCACTGTTACTCAGAGCCCAAGCCATTCTACTACTAATATATCAGGAAGGTTTCTGTTTTAGGAAGTGTTTTTAGATCTTGAAGCAGTCTTTTATATTATGAGCGTTTAGCTGCATGGACTGTGTCTAGACTTTCTACAGGCAATAATACCCCTGTTCTCCTTGTGAGTTATTCCTGTAACCTGGGAGCTATATTCAATACTCTAGACTCTTAAGACGTAGGTATTCAGGTTCTCTCCATACACTGCTGCTTCTATCTCTGTAACGTTTCTAAAATATGACTGCAACTGATTGAAAAACGGAATTTTTGTCCCACAGGAAGCTCATATTTTTTAGCATTTGTTTTCAGTCTGTCAAAATATCAAAATGTTCCACAACAAAAAGTTCCAAAAACCATTTGATTCAGAAATAGTGAACTGAAAAAAATCACGGTACCAAAACTGAAATGCTTCCTTTTAGTTTGATACCTGAAACTAAACATTTTGCTTTACCTTGGAATGGGTGGACACTCCTATGTGTCAACATGATTTTACATGGTTCTTCATGGAAGTTGTAGTTCCACGCAGCATGACCCCTGTTTCACCTATGGGTCCTGTTCTTTGGGCTGTCTGCAACTCCTTCCAGAGATGTTTGGCTTTCCTGAGCAAGTCATTTGAGTAAATTTGTGAGTGTGCTACCATCTTCCTATGATTAGGATAGATCAGCTTAGGTCTGTACAGTGCCCATTAACACATAAAGGTCCTAATCCTGGTCCGAACCTTTGAACAGAGCTGCAATATAAATATAAACTAAAATTGGAAAAAATCTAAAATATGAATTTGAAAATGCTGAACTAAAAACATTATTTCCTGTTAGTATGTGGGGTTAGCATTGTTTCCTAACTTTAGCAAATGCTTATGTTGCCAAGCAAGCCAGAAGCTTGTTCTCTGTATTCCAGTTGTCATACGGGACAGAGAACTCTTATCAATGATTTATATTATCATTTGAATTTTGCACAGCTACAATATGGGATTTTACACTGTCCTTATCTGTGAAGGTTGGCTGTGCAGTGAGATAGGCTCTGAACCAGCCAATTCAACAGACTATGTCAAAACCAGGAGGATGAATGACAAGTTCAGTGATGAGGAACCACTGTTTCAGCCAGTGTGATCTCACAGTCATGTATGTCCTTGGATACTACATTGGACTAAAAAGGGGATCTTGACTGCAGGAAAATGCAAGTAGGTTAAAGAGTTCCATATGCAAAGGTAGTTTAGAATTGGCATACGTCTTCTCAAACGATTTAAGTATTGCATTTTGAATATTGTGACCCATTCAATATTTAAGTATTGCAAATAAATATTGAATGAGTCACAGAAGCCCTGATATGATGTACATGGTCAACTATAGTTGTTGGGCATGGATTGGTTGTATGCATGTGTTTCAAATGGCAGCAGGCTGGAGGACAATATTTGCAGCTAAACAGCAGATGGCAAGCAGATGTTTGAGGGGTGTGTGGAATGGCACCTTGTGTTGAGCCAGGTAACTTACTTAAAGATAATAATATGTCCTGACTTTAGCAGCTGTTTTCTTCATATGTTTGTAAAAGGTTAGAGACCAAACCAGAGTCATACCTAGATAAACTGGGTGTGACTCAGGTTTCAGGCAGCATCTACTAAGGGGAGCTCAGTTCTTGTGTAACAGAAGTATTAGAAAGATAAAAAGTGCTTGTCACAGTTTTGGTTGCACTTGGCTGAAGGCACCATCTGCTAATATATTTGGCCATATTGTCCATGTTGGCATTCAGAATAATATCTAGGTCAGAAAATAGCTGAGCTTAGGTGTTGAAGCATATTTCATTGCATAAATGACATCTGTGATAGAGTAACTAGAAAAAAATCTTTAATGTAGAGGCTTAAAAATTTGGGTGCAAGCATATAGTGCTGTTTGACATAAGAGATATTTAATCATACTTTTTTTTCCTCCTATGTGCATTTTCAACTTGTCATGGAAGAGCAGTTTGGTAAGATCAAGCATCCATATTGGGAAACTACTGATATGATTTTTAAGAGTCCAATGTTGAGTTTATTTTAATCTGGGGGTAGAGGAGGGGAAGGGAAGGTGGTAGTGGCGGGGGACCAGAACTTGATCAGGCATCAACAAAATGTAGCTTGCCCAAGACACAGAATGTTATTCATCTTTGGTGGTATATGTTCAAATATAAGATGCTCTGGGACCCTGAAACACAAGGCAAACAGTGATGTTGGTCAGTGGGTGCAAACAGATGTTGCCCTTTCCAGTGTGAAATGCATGCTCTGGAATTCTCTGCAGCCAAATTCCTGGGACGCACATCTGCAAGCACAGAGCATAGAACCTCAGGGTGTTCCTTTGCTTTGCAGCGTGAAATGTGCCCCCTGGGAATTTTCCTGCAGTGGTTTCCAGGGCTTGTTTCACACTACAGAGTAGAGGAACCTTATGTACTTCCCCAGATTGGGGCCAGGCACCTTGGGATTCTGTCCTGCAGGATTGAACCTCTGAAATCCCAGCAGTGGCAGGGGCCCAGTCCTGCAGGACAATGGCCCCAGGCAACATCTGTACCTGGCTTTTGGATCCCATGACCAAAATGACATCTGTGTGTAGCCAATAGGTCTTTGCAGTTTCAAAAGTACTTTAATAAGATAACCATCTACATCAGGGTCACCAGGTGATTCATCTGGTGGTGCAATGCAACACTTTCTGGGTTGAAGCATGGTGTGTAGCACAGCAATAGCCCTTTGGATCAAGTGCGCATGCTTCATTAAAGATGGCACCAAAAACCCACAACTTTTTATATGTCTTCATTTGGATTATGACAAAGAAGTAAGTCATGATGTTTCTTTCAGTTTTCTCCATGAAAATTGTCCTTACATTTTTTTGATTCCTGAGAGTTGGCCTCCAATACAGAAAAGCACTGGTTAATGTTGACTATGTGAGATATTATATTTTGCTAACCAGGGGACTGTAAAAGGATGGGAATCTAGTTTACTGACCTAGCAAAGATTGGAAGTATTATTTGATCAGCTGATGAAAACATATAAGTGTTTGTGAATGAGGATAAGGACAAGATTATTTCTAGATATCCACTATACTAGTTGCTTCTTATCTTCATCTGATTCTTGCTATCCTCACTTGAAATGATGGCTCTGGAAGGTACACATTGAAATAAATGGTGAAACAAGCTTAGCAAGATTCTAGTTTCTAAGTTTCTACTCATTTGCAATTTTGAATCTATCAATCTTTATGACATTGCAGAAATGAGTGGACAACAGGTGAGTAAAATTTGACTAAATATAAGTTGTGTGGCTATATTTTATGTAAGACATGTACCACAGCAGTTTAAAACCATGAATGTGGTAGCTTTGTCTTGAAAGCAGATGATGTTGATGTTATATTGACTGCAGGACCAATGCATAAATTGTGCTTGACTGTCAAAAACGCCTCGATATCCAGCTGCAGAATTAAAAATGTTGAGCCAATGTCCTGAAAGCCGTTTGCTGGTACTACATCAGTTTGATTTGGGTTAAATTAATTTGGTCTGATGGTTGCACTGAGTTCCACAGTAAGGACTGGATGCAGATGGTAGTGTAACAAGAGCCACTGATGCTCCAGTGATCCCTTGAGATAGCACTAAAAGGAGACAAGTAATAGGGAGATACAAAAGAACAAGGAAAACAAATAAGAACAATATTATCAAAACCTGAATTAATATTAAAAAGAAAAAATTGTTCTAGAATTCTGAGAAGGAAATAAAACTCAGAAAAAAAATGGGTTTCTTATAAATGGTATAGTCCCTCCAAATTGCATGAGGTGGATTTCCAGGTATTACCCCATTGCCCAACTCATTCACTAAAAGTAACAAATCCCATATTTTAAGCTCTCTTAATTTTTTGGTTGGGGTACAATGGCAGAGAGGTTAGTGTCCTTTGTGGCTCTATAGGCACGAGTTCATATCTTCCAGTTGACCCCGATGTAAATATTTACAGAGACATTTACAGCAGTGACTAAAAGGAGGCTGGTCGTAATGCTAGCCAATAGCGCACAGAGTATTATCACTAAGAGACTGGTTTGCCTTAATCACTCTAGACCAATGAGCTGTTATGCTTTGATGGACATTCCTAATCCTAACGTTCCTTGCTGTTTATTGGCTATTAACCAGAGCTATGGTTCATCATAATAGACAAGTAGCTGCTCTACACATTAGAGCATGGAGAGCTTTTATTTTATTTACAGTTGTCTAGGAAACAATTTCCGTTTTGTGATGATTTGAATATTTAGAGAATATTTCATCCTGAATTAGTATTAGAAGGTAAAAGACCAAGAATTTTCAAAGATGATGTTTCTGAAATGAATTGTGCTACCCAGAAGGCCAGCCAACTGCTAGCTGAAACTGACCTGACCACTCATTTCATGGCAGACCGGTTTGGTCTATTTCATAGCTGCTATTCAATACCGGGCAGCAGTGACTATCACAGAAACCATGTCAATTGAAGTCAGAAGCTATTAGGGCTTTCAGAGTCTGCTTTTCAGGGAAGAGAAGGGCTTTCCTAAAGCCATGGACTCTGAAATCCCAACTGCAAGGCAATTATTTTGGCAGGCAACCAAGGGGCCATTTGAGCAGGCTGGCAGGATGCCAAAGACATTTCTAATACTCAGGTTTCACAAACTTCCTGTGTCACAGTAGATTACCTGAAATTAATATGAAAATTATCATGAAAAGATTCTGTCAGAAATTTTCTGACCCACGCTATTTAAACAAAACATGATAGAATAGGGGTGCCACATATATGGCCTGCAAGCCAGATACATCCCACAGAGCCACCTCATCCCTCATGTTGGTTTGGGAATTTGGGGGCGTCCCTAGTCACCGAATCCATGGCCCATGCCCTGTGGCCCTGCAGTTGCTTGGCCTACTGCTGCTTACACTGCCTTAACCACTTGCCTCCGCCACCGGCCCCACTGCAGCCACTGCTTATCCAGCTACCTCTGTTTCTTGTCTCATGGATTTGGCCTATGAGAAGCCATACAATTCAGATCCAGCCTTGAGCATGGGGTGAGTCTAACCAGTGGTGGTCTTAGGGTTGTTGTGGCCCTGAGCAAAAGAGCCATTTGGGGCCCCTTAGAGGCTTAATTTTGATGTCCTATAAGCAAGTCAGACATTTTTGATTTCAATTTCACTTTGCCCTATCCATGAAACTGCAGTGAAAGCATTGTAATACAATATTGATAATACAAATATTCAGTGTAATTAATTTTTATTCTTATTCCTATCATAGGGTGTTAAACCAGCAGTCGCCCAGTTTGCCCTCCCCTAAGGCCACTAGTTGTTTAACACCCTATGATAGAACATATTAACAAGAGCCTGGTGTCGATTACAGCACCTTAAATTCTACCATCTAAAATCAATGGTCTTTTCTGTCTGCTGCAGCACCCCTCATGCTTACATTAAAAAGAAGCTACTTGAAACATGGCTGCAATAGGAGCTTATGGAAACATAGACTGCAGTGAAATCAGGTGGTTGGAGGGCTACAAATTACCTAGAATAGCATATTACTCAGCTACCTCATTTAACCTGAGAATACGGAGAGACTGCTTTTTTCCTCACTCAGCCAAAAAAGTGGGGTTTTAATGCAAGTACAAAAAACTCACCTAAGGAGGAAGAGAATAATATAGTAGCCTGTATTAGTTCTGGCAATGTATTACTAATTTGATATTTTCAAGCATGACACTTTGTTCTGTCATCATATTTTTGCCTCGGAAACTTGTTTTAAGGTGAAAAGGTATCACTTTACTTTACAGCTTCAATCATTTCATCTTGCACTATAGACAGGCTGCTTATGATTATGTAGGTAAGCCTCTTCAAAAACTGGCAGGTCTGACAACGAACTACTTTGATAAACTCCATCTTAAGGAGTAACCAGCTGGCTTCCTAGGGCATGTTTTACCACAGCAAGAACATACTATGGTGAGAACAGCCACAAGCACACCCTTTTTAGCAGTGCCTACCTGCATGCTCCAGGATCATCTCCAGTGACTGCTCTAAAGTACATCAGAGACTGAAGAGTGGTGACAGAGGGATGTTCTGGAGGCTCATATCTGGCATATTTCCAGATCTGGAACATGTCAGTGGGAGTAGGTAGGTAGAATGTTTTTGGGGCACTCCTGGCTACAGCACAATACATTGTGGCTACAGTCGCTGGTATGATGTAGACATGCCCCTAATCTTTCAAATAGCAATACTTGTCTAATCTGTTTCTGCAGGTAAAGTGTCATGGTCCTCCACGGTCTAATAAAATCTTTAGTGAGCTGCCTCACCATTTCCCCCTGCAGAGCAGCAACAAGACTGGAAATATAATCAAACAAGTATCAGAAAGATCCTTAGAGTATTACTAGCCTTCAGTATATGGAAACCACTTGCTCAGTCCCAATATATCATAAGAGTTTTAAAAATAATAAATATGAGTTTCTAGTTTTTGAACTTTCAGGTTGCTTGCTGTCAAGCTTCTCTCTACAATCATAAGAGCTACAAACTTTTAGCAAAAAGCAATATACCCTTAAGTGATTTTTGATTAACAATTGAAAGTCCTATATTTAGGTCTTTATTTCAGTCCACAGGAGGACTGGAACAAAAGACCTGAAAAAATAAAGTTAATTGCAAAACCTGGATCTTAGACCATTACAAAAGGAGAATCAGATGCTATAGAATGAATTTGCTTCTGAATTTTACCAGTGTAAACCAAGAGTAATTGTACTGAAATCACTGGAGATCTACCACTATAAAAATAGATTAAGTAGCACAGAAGGTTTTCAGAGAGGTACACTGCTGCATCTCATAATCCTCCAATTTCTAGATTCTATAATTCTACAAATTCTACTATAATACTCCTTCACTTTGTTACTAGGCATAATATTACCCAAATAATGCAAATATGACCCAAATTATGCAAATATGGGGAATATGATGAGCCCTAAAACATTCTTACTGATATGGACGGGGGGGGGGGCTTATTTACCAACAAAAATACCAGAAATAGTGGAAGAGTTGTAAGTCTTGGACTTCTTGGGGTATATGGGATAACAAGGATTCTAGTTAGTGCCTCAGGGTAGGAAGTTGGGCCAGAAACTAAGAGAGGCAGGTGTTTTGCAAAGGAGGGAAGCTTTCAGTATTACAATGTTAATGCCTTGGTGGCTATTTAATAATTTTTAAAAAGGCTTCATTCTCCAGCTACAAAAACTGGTGATTTTGTTAATCCTAATTGCATATGAAAGTGATACAAACTGAAAATTAAAGATAAATTCCAGAGCTGGCTTCAGGGGTGGATCCAGCAATTGGCAATGGGGGTGAGGTTGAATGGGTGTCTGCACTCCCCACTCTCAGCCTACTCCTCTGCTCCCCCAGGGCAGGCAAGCTCTCAGCTGCTGCTCCTGCAGCCTCATTTAAGTCACAAGGAAGATGTGCCTCCCCCTCCATACTCAGAGACACATACCCTTCCCTTACTTCATTGTCCTTTTCTCCTCCCATTCCTTTGCTGCTCTCCTGTCTGCTGTTGTCAGGTGCTGTCTTGGGAGCAAGATGAGCTCCTGCCTACTCTAGCTGGGCTTCATGGTAGCTGCACTCACCAGGGACTGCAGCAGTAATGGCCAGTGGGCATATTTCCTCTCCCCGTGCCTGATCCTGGACTGGCAGGGAACAACTGAGGGGCACAGACAGGAAGGGAGAATGCACCTGCCCACTGCTACTGCTTTCACAATCCTGGGTTGAGCATAGGCCCGCATGTAGCCTAGATCCCCCCATGCCAGGGAGTGGAAGGGAGCAGGAAAATGCTTACCTTCATTGAGACTTAAATCCCTGGCTGCCGCTCTGGGGACATGGTTAGAAAAGTGGGGTGCAGGCATGCCTTCTGGATCCATCCCTTTCTAGTTTATTTAATTCTGGATTTTGGATTTTCTTTTATAATTTTAAACTTTTAAGGGCAGTTTATCTGCACTCCCATTAAACCTTATTAAGTGGCAATAATCTGTTTTAGAGACACTGAAATTAACAATCTTAGAAGATCCTCTAGTAACAAGTGATACAAAGTTTAGTGCAAGTCTAATTCTAAAAAATTTCAGGTTTTTTTTCCCATAAAATGTGGAATATCTACACCAGAGTCTCTTAAAAACCAAAGATATTT
>NW_017728913.1:31208306-31209762 GCF_001723895.1 Crocodylus porosus | reverse complement strand
AAAATGGCACTGGTATACCTTTTAAATTGTTTCTACCCACTTTCACCTTAAAAAAAGCAGGGTAGAGTTACACTCTATAGACTAACTGAATCATAGATGCATAAGCTTTTGTTAGCTCACTTCATCAGATGGAAGGGGCACAGCATCGGATAAAGTGAGCTGTTCACAAAAGATCATGTATCTCTGATTCGGTTACTCTATAAGGTGACACCTTACCCTGCTTTCTGCCTGACTTCAGACTTATACAGATTACTTCTCTCCACTTTTCCATCTGCTCTCTCTACTTTCATGCACAGAACGGTCTGAAAAAATTAAGCGATAGGACCCTCCCACCATTTAACTTAATAGTTTAGTGGTTAGGACACTTGCCCAGAGACTGGGAGACCACATTTCTAGGATGCCCCCTCAACTAGAGGAGGTTTGAAGTTGCATCTCACACTTCCAAGAAAAGTGATCTTATCACCAAGCTGTAGTGAGGCATTGCCAACAGCCCCCTCCAGCTTTTCTCTTGAAGCTAGCCAGACAGCAACCAAAAGGGGAAGATGCCAGAGGAAGTGTGGCTTACCAAGAGAGATGCTGGAAGGAAGGGGCTCTGGTCCAGTGAGGCTGAAGCTATCCCACTGCTGTCTCTATATTTTATCCAATTAACATTAAGTATAAGGTATGCAAAACCATAGAGAGAAAGTAAAAAATGGCACTAACCTGGCTACATAAGGAGCACTTAAGGATGTAAAGTTGAAATAGAATTTGGCTCAGAGTGTCTCAACATGGCACTGTCTTGTGCAGTATAAACATACCTTGAGGGGCTTGCCTACTAAACAATGCAGGGCATGAAAATAACAACTTCCAGGTGAACAGCCTGGGGAGTTTGTGCTAGGAAGAGCAGAAGGGACTCTCTGGAAGAACTGACAAAATGGTTTTTTGACAAAAGGGAGCTGAGGAAAGCTCCATGACTAATTAAGATGCTGGAATTGGGGATGTTTGATTGATGTACTGTCCTTGGAAACATTAAAGACCATGTGCATGAAAAGGACAGTGAGTGCTGAGGTGTCCTTCCAAAATAATGTCTAGAGAAATTGTACATACTTTCCTATTTCTTTCTGTTTTGATTATTTTCTTGGCTTGTATATTATTTGGAGTAGGGAGTGTTTCTCTGTGCATATGAAGAATGGCTGGCATACCACAGATATTACTGTATTAGAAATGAAAGAGAATGATGATAACATAACATATTATTTGTAATATTTTACCATCTAAGTATAATGTGAGTTTTTAGGTATAGTGTAACATTACAGATATTAGCATAGTATAAATACATAGCATAATATAAATAGATTTAGGGTATCCACATAATAATCAAGTCAATTTACTGTATTTTACCAGTATATAATAGTTATAACTTTGTTATTATGAATTCATACATCTCCAAATAAGCCAAAGCATGCATTCTGCACTC
>NW_017728913.1:31201711-31207836 GCF_001723895.1 Crocodylus porosus | reverse complement strand
CCATCACCATAGTGCATAAATGCTGGAAGTATGACAATGTAGACATTCATGCACAGAATGTCTTCTATATCTGCTATGTCGTTATCTGAGCTTGTTATTATTCGACATCTTAAAATTAGTATAAACTGTTGTATGATGTAGAAGTTGAAAAGTTAAGAAGCTGTATTCATTCCTGTAACTTGTTTTTAAGCAATAATTAGTATGACTGCTAGTTATGAATTCTGTGCTGAATATAAAACTTTGTTATGTGATATTTAGCTTTCTAGATCTAATTTCACTGCATTCCATAAACACAATAATTTTTTGTATATTATCATTCCTCTTAGGTGACCATAGTTTTGTATATTCCTATATATGTACCTTAGGGTGAGAACCTTATCCATAATGTATTCCATTGACCAGATAGGTCTCCTTTGTAAAGGCAATCAGGTTCTTTTACCTTTAAATCAGTCAGGAGAATAACATGCTAGGAATTTTCAGTGCAGAAGATTCATAACTTTGTTAAATCTGCATATTACGAAACAAGGCAAAGCATTCCTTCTACACTCAAGATTACATGTATGCCAGTCTGATGTATGGCAACCCAACACTTTAATTCAAATACAAAGACATACAGCAGATGAGACATTATTTTAAAAATGTTTTATTTTCATGTTCAAACAACTCAAAAGTGAACAATGGAATAAAACTAACCAAGAAGAGAAATTTATGAGCAGGGGGCAAACAGCCTAATGCTTCTCCCTTTGAAGTATGTGGCAAAACTTGCATTGACTATAGAAAGAATAGGCCTTACTGCTGCTTTACCTTTAACTTTAAACTTGAAATCTAAGATATAATTCCATCAAAGTTCCAGGGATTTATGCAAATGCATGAAGTTAAACATGTTCTAAAGTATCTTGTTCAATAGGGATGGCTTCCTGAATCAGGACCTAATAGTCTAAAAATTCTCACTTTTTATGTTACCTAATTAACCTTCTACTGTTATCTTTTCATTGTTGTTTTTCAAGTGTATGGTGACATTTTGTTATATTCACCTGCTTTAGATTAAAAGGTAGTTTCATTTTTAAAATCAATATTGGGTTTTTGGATTTATCTTTGCTTTCATTAATACCTTGCTGCGAGGAATATATGAGGATGGTCACAGCAGAACTCCCTTTAATCCTCACACTGGGTTATGGCTTTGATCATCTATTAACTGAGACTATAGTATATTAACTTTCAGCTGAGTCAAGATAAAAGGTTTCTGTGAGAGAAAAGTTTCCTTCTTTGCTATTCAGCACTCTTGGATATTAATAACAAGCAATATATGAACTGTCTTTCCTTATAAACAATGTAGACCAGAGAGAACTAACACTCAAACACATTTTTCTGCATAGACTTCTTGTGTTTGATATATTGACAGAACTTCCCATCATATGTCTTTTAACAGAAGAAAGCCCTCAACAAGAACAAGGATTAAAAAAAAAAAGTCAGAAAGAAAGAATGAAAATGAAAAAGCAGACATGAGCTTTTAAGATGTAATATAAAATGGGGGCTTTTTTCAGATTAATATCAAAGACCAGCACTGGGCACACTTTGGTAAGTAGTTAAAATTCATTCAAGTAGTCCTATTGAATTCAATGTCATACAGTATCAGTAAAGTCAATGGGACATAAGAACATAGGGGTTGCCATGTTGAATCAGACCAGCGGTCCTTTTAGCCCAGAATCCCATCTCTAGCAGAAGCTGGAACCAGTAGATGGAACCTGTGGAACACACAGTCTTAAATAGACATATGTGGAATAATCTTTATGCCACACAGTTCTCATCTTGTCTCTAATAAAGAATGGTCAAGCACCACATCAAAAGGTCCCAACATTTCCTTTCCTTTCCTTTCCTTTCCTTTCCTTTCCTTTCCTTTCCAAATGTTCTTGCCATTATAATAATGCTGGATATTCTCAATATCTAGCTAATGGTCCATGACTAATTATATTTTGTGCTTGAAGCTGGTTTACACTGACACCAAGGCTAGAGACAGACATTCAAAAAGCTTGAGCCTGAGCTGATTCAATCTTTGCAGGTTAGTCTAATCTGCCTAGGATGAATTGGTCTGTAACTGCACAGACATCCCCTCTGGACAGAAGAAAAGCAGGCACATTCCTGCAGTGGCTCTGTTTAGAAGCCGGTTGGTGCTAGAGCTTCCTTCCCTTCCTTTCCACAGTCCTGAGCTGATGGGGGTGTAGCCTGGTCCCCACAGGATGCTTTGATTCAGGAGGTCTTCCTGCACCATCCCAGGCTTTTTCCAGCTCACTGCTCAAGCAGCGGGAGTGTAGTTAGACCCTAGCCCTGGGCTAGCACTCTGAGGCAAGGAGGGAAGGGGGTGGGTGTGCAGTGCATGCATCTACTGATGATACTAAGCTTTTCAGTCTCTCTCCTTGCTTTTACTGTCTGCAGTAAACTGGCAGGTGATCAAGTTGGCAGGGTGCTGATAACAATGTTTATCACCCAATTAGCAAAACAATAGCCACTCTCCATTAGTTCAAACCCTTCTTAAACAACTTTTTCCAAGGAAGGAGGGAGAGACCTTACCAGTTGATCTGTTGGTTAAGCAGACACTGTTCTGTCTGCCTGTCCCAGTGAAATTGGAGACACACACACAGACACCTCCCAGCATTAGCTAACATACTACATGCCTAGGGCCTGTGGGGCTGGGGTCTGTGCTGTGGGAGATGGGGTGGGGGGGATCCCTTCCTGAGCGAGGTAGAAGGGCAGGGAGAAGCCAAACAGATTCTGTGGTGTCTGCAGTCTGTGCTGGAGCTCTAGCCAGGGAGCAGAGGGATAGGGCTAGTTCTGCTGTCTGGAACAGCGAGCTCCACCCAGCCCAGTGAGCATGCTGGAGTGCTGGGGGAGTCTGGTTTAACTTAACTAGGAAGGGGTCTGAGACAGACTGGTTTGACCCAAATCAGTTAAGTCAACCAGATTTATCTTAAACCAGTTTCAGCCATTCTGAAACTGGTTTATGTGTACTGAACTTATGTTCTTTTACAAGTTTAAACCAATTTCTGATCACTTAAACTGGTTTATGTGTACTGTCTGTCCCCAGCCCAGCAGAACAACAGTACCTGCATTCCAAGTACATATAAAAACAAACAAACACACAAAAAAACCCTTGCAAAGAGACTTGATAATTCTTGGTCTCAATGACTTCCTGTGGCAATGAGTTCCAGAGACTGATTACAAATTATGTGAAAAAAGCCTCCTTTTACAAGTGCTGAATTTACAAGTTCTTTCTTTGTTTTATTGAACATCTCTGTTCTTTTGGTATGAGACAGAGAGAACTCATATTACAGAAGAGAATGTGTGTGGATAAAGCTTTGTAGGCACAAAGTCTATAACTGTTAGCATTCTGTGCTCCATTCAGATGCTATGACAACATTACCAGTGAAAAGAAATAAAGATTAATTACTCTCCTTTTTATTAGACTCCTTTCAGATGTCTGTTCATATTTTAAGTGTGCTTTTACTGTAATAAGTCATGTCAGTTTGTCCCCTGGTCTCCCTTCCTTTTTTTCCAATGTGGATACACTCCTTCTTCTAAAACCTCCCCACTGAAGCATTGAATTTGGATCATATTGCTATAGATAGGTGAGCCCAGCTGTTCACAAAGCAGGCAGTATATACTGTTAGGCAGGTAGGTCACCTTTCCCCAGTCTGTGTGCAGTTGTTAAAAATGTGCACCTCATATATTAAAAGGCTTGATTTTTCAAAGGTACCAGCCATCTTCATCTCTTATCGACTTAAATTGGAGCTGTAGCTAAATGTCATTAGCAGTTCAGAGATGATGATATTTGTATGTTCTTTGGTGGACAATATTTTTTGAATTGGTCACTGATCTTTTAACCTGAAATATAAGCAGGTTTTGGGGTCTCTGACAGTGTTATAGTGTGAAGCATGGCATTTATTATTTTGGTGTATTTTATGTAATAATATATTTTCAGTATTATTGTATTCATTTTCTCCATGTTTTGTAAGCTACACCTCAAACTGATCTTGTTTTCTGTTATAAACTTATTTATTCTTATGGATAAAAGACCAGTTGAATATATCCAACATCCTGCATTATCTGTACAGTTGTATGATTCAAACATTTAGGTAATGCACTATCTCAGTCCCTACTTCTTGTTTTAAAATTCTAGCTCTGAAAAAGGGCTAAAAATCTACTTAGCTGGCACATCTATATGAGACGCTATGTTGCTGTAGTGACAGCCTATGGTGACACAGGTCATCCTTACGATGATATAGCATCAGGGTACTGTGCAGTAGGGTTGGAAACAACCCATGAGGCACTGGGATTGCCCAGTACTGGGAGTTAGTGTGCAGTCATTTAGTACTTGCTTCAGTAACAACTGCGCAGGTGGGTGCATGTGTAGATGCACCCAGCCAGTCCCAGTCCTGCAACGTTAGCAGTTTATGATATCAAAGACAGAATGGGGCACTACTATGTTCTGGCAGTTCCCTCTGAGACTGTTACCAAATGATATAAAATAAAGTTCTGGATAAATAGATTGAACACTTCTCCTTCCTTTTATGGAAGCATATACGCCCTCCTGAGTTCAGCTCTTTTGCTAATCTATTTATATTACTAATCTCCTCCAGGAACTTTCTGGTCACATGAATTATCACATGACAATAGTAGAGCAACATTTATCCATAATACAGGGTTGTTCCACTTTTCAGCAGCTGGGGGCCATATGCGATGTAGGGCACATCAGGAGGGGCTGAACCAACTGGGGTCTGCACTCTGTACTTGTACAAGCCACATCCTCCTGGGTAGCCCCTTCCCCACTGCACTGACTATGTGAGCAGCTTCCTCCACCCAATTTTCAGATGAGGCCTTCTCCCCCTTCACCATGCCTCAAGCTTCCCTGTTGTTGTGGCTATGCCATCCTGTTCCCTGGCGTGTGGGCAGGTAACAAAAACTGGAGTGAGAGGCAGAGAGACCAGAGCCCCAGCTGTTGCTGCTGAACCGGTAATGGTTGGGTGGGGGACTGCAATTTAATTTTTCATGGGTTGCATGTAGCTTACAGGCCACCAGCTGGATAGCCCTGCCATAACAAATGAGATTGGCTTCTAAATTCAGCATATTATATCCATTGTAAGTTATCTTATATGTATGTATGCAAATTGTGTTGCCTACTGATAGTATTATTTTATAACGAAAGAAGAAGAAACGAAAGAGGAGAAGATTCAGCTCCATGCACAATCTCTAGCATAGCCCAATAATGGGGATATCTATGCCTCTTGAAGTAACTGCCCCAGGTGCTGTAGGGAACCATGCTCACACAGGGAAGCACATTATTGTCATAAAATATTTTGCTAAAGAAGAGCCGGAAGCTGGCTTATATTGATACCTACAATACCTGCACTCTAACTATAAACCAAACCCCACCCCCAAAGCCCTGCAAAGGGACTTGATGATAGGTTACAGGATTCTCTGGCAAAAGCATTTCAATTTCTTGTTAAAAAATCAAAATTTCTTATCCTTAAAATCATGAGTGGTTAGAAATTAAAAAGTAGTATAGAAATATAATCTCAAGAAAAAATATAATTTAACACTGTGCAAGAGCAACCTTTTACTGCTTCAGTATAAAACAAATTTTAGAATCTTTCCTTAGGATGCAGACACATGTACACGTTTGCTAGTACAAACGAAAATAGATTATAAAATGATGTAAAATTAGACTATGATATGAGCAAAGAGAACTTTAACCATCACTCAATAACACTGCATTAGAATTTTAGGCTGTGGACAGATATAACATTCAGCTATTCTAAAAGGGGAAGGTAAGTTGCCACTCAGGCGAGTGTATCAACCATTAAGATATACCTGTTACATATGCATGCATCTATAGTGGTATAAGGGAGATAACTCACTATAACTTTAACCTTAAATAAAACACAAAGAGGTATTTAATTATCACATAATTATTTCATAGATTTCATAGATTTCATAGACATCAGGGCTGGAAGGGACCTCGAGAGATCATTGAGTCCGCCCCCTGCCCAAAGGGAAGGAAGTCAGCTGGGGTCATAGGATCCCAGCAAGATAAGCATCCAATTTACTCTTGAAGGTGTTCAATGTAGGTG
>NW_017728913.1:31178847-31201700 GCF_001723895.1 Crocodylus porosus | reverse complement strand
TCTGTGGGCCGGAGGAGCTGTAAGAGACTTTGGAAAGTACCTGGCATACCACCACAAGCCTAAACATTACCTTCCATGAATTGTAATATCTGTCTGTATTCTCTATGACAGGCCTATTGACACGATATCAGACCCTAACTATTATGCTTGTTGAGAATCATAACCAACAAGCAATTTGCATGAAGGAAACTTTAGCCAACTGTTTCGAACATGGGTGGTAAATGTGAAACTGGGCCTGAACAACAGCCTTCCACCAGGTAGCAATGCTTTTAGACACTGATTGCAAGGTATATTACCAGTGTGGTGGCTAACGGGGTCAAAAGGACTGGAGTCCCAAGGCTGAGAAGCTAATGAGGGGATTGAGAACCTTCCTGGTGGAGTTGGGATTGGCAGCACCTGGGCCCTGTTTTTCAGGTCAGGTGATGGGAGGGAGAGGAGTTAAGTGCATATAAACTCAAGAACAGGACTAGGAGGGAAGCCTGACTCAGAACTTTACAAGTGCAGGAGCTCTAAAAGGAAAACAAAAAAGATATGTGAAATGCTTTTTTTTGGATTGAATTTATGTTAACTGTGAGGCTTGCAGAGGTTAAGGGGTAGGAGGAGGCCATGAGTGAGGAGCCTGGAAAGTGTAGCTCCAAGTTATGAGGGGTTAAAGCCTATACTGACCCCTGGAAGGGTCTGGGATCTCGTGGGTGCTAAGGGGATAAGGTCTGGCACAAAGGACTGAAGACCAGGTAGGCCCAGGGGTCCAAAGAGAGTGAGAAAGGTGGATGCCAAGGAGTGGATGAAACCCAGACAAGGCTAGGTGTCCCTGGGTGGAGTGAGATGCGTAGCGAGAGATAGAGACAAACCCTGCTCAGGCTAGGGTGTGAGGTTTGGGCAGACTGGCAGCCTAATGTTGAGCAGGGTAGAGTATGTCATCAAAAACTGAACTCTTGTTTTCTGAAGTTAGACTCCTAAAATAGTACATAAACTCAGACATCAAAGTGTGGCAGGTGAGAAAATAAGGCCAAACTGGGGAGCCAGAGTAGGAGAATGGATGTAGTGTGATCACCTGGGAGTGCAATGTTTGCCCCGGGGCATGTACCCTGTTACTACTGCTTATGGGAAGGTAATACTGTAAAGGCCTTGTTGCATGTTAATTGTACGTGGCTCCTGGAACTCTTAACCCCTGGATTGTCCACACTTTGACACCTAAAACTAATTTAAGCCTTCTTTAGGCATATTAGTTATGTCACTCCGGCCTAGGTTTAACTCTGATCCATGTCACCCTACTCATGTTACACTAATGTGTGGCCACTCTAGGCATGTTAATGTAAATGTCCCATCTGTCCCCTCTCCCACACTGGTCTGGATTGTTTCCCTTCCCCTACCCCAGCATCCAAGATTCCCTGCTCACTGACCATCACGACTGCCCATGCTGTCTGTTCTGGGGGATCAGGCAGAGGAGGGTTAACCTGCCTGCCTGGATGTTCCTGCTGCTGCTCTCTGGGCCAGGCTCAGCCCAGAGAAAAGCAGCCAGGGAGTGGAGGTTGGGCAGGCAGATTAAACCTTCCCTGCCTGCTTGCCCTGGACAGACAGTATGGACAGCCACAAGTAAGTGTGGGAGGGACAGGGGGACCCTGGAGGGAATGAGGGGGAGCCTTAGGGATGGGGAGGAACTAAAGGTTAGGGGCCAAGCTTGGAATGGAAGCAAGGGAGCTCTCACCTTTCAGCCCTCCAGGCCCCTACTAACCTGGACTTGTGCCTGCTCCAAATCCAAGCAAGCAATAGCTTGAATATTTGGATTTTAGGGAGCACTGGATTTGCAGCTGAATAAAAGTTTTACCTGTGGCCTAGCAAAAGCTGCTAACCACAAGGCAGAATTAAAGCTAAGCCAGTCATTTGCTTATGCTAAGTAACCATCTTAACTGTGTTAACCATTTTTCGGAAAAAGCAGCAAGTAAGTTTGTATGAATTTGCATGAAGTGAAGCTTTAGGAATGTGGAAAATGGTACAACATGAGACTAAAAAACAGACTGGAATGTGAAAAACAACACGTAATTGGTAACAGAATCTGAGATGAACATATGCAAAAAGGCATATGGTGACTAGTTAGGAAGCCTCCAGAAGCTTCCAGGTTTTGGTCAAAGTCTGCCCACTGACCAAAGAAGAGAAGTCAAGGTCTTACACATGCACTAATAGCAAAAAGACATGTAAATGAGTAAAATGCATAGGCATTCCATGCTAATGAAAAAAACCGTAAACAGAGGCAGAGCTTGAGATGGGAGGAGAAATGAGTGGAACAGGAGGAGGGATGCAGGTGGAGTGAATGTTAATGAGTATAAACCAAAGTGTATAAATGTGGGATGTTCACTGCAGGTCCCCAATTTGTTGTTTTTTGGGACCTGACCTGAAGCTGTCTCCATTCTGAATGAAGCTATTGTGAGCAATGTGTGCTGGTGTTTCCTCCCTGCTTGCTCTGGCTAATGAGTAACAGGACCCATGAGCTGGATCATCATATTGCTAGTCATTGGGCGCTGCATGGAGTCGGGGTCTAACACAATCAACATTTGAGCATCTCACAGTATAACATGTAACAAAGCCCTAAGAGGTACTGAGAAGTACTGGGCACTATACTAGATCCAGATACCTGGGTCATTGGGTAAGGATTGATTCTGAAGTTTCCTTTTACCAGGGAGGATGCTACAGGGTGAGATGATATTAAATGGTAAGGCTCTGGGGGGTGAAATGCCAGTGAATAGGTAGTGATCAGCTCAACCCTTGACTCTAAAGGAAGAAGGCTGGGGATGGAAGGGGGCAGAAGTTGGGGAAAGATCTGAGCCTATGTGTGGTGGGGAGGTCATCACTCGGGGAAAACATCCCTTTGCAGTACACCTAATCACTGTGGTTCTGATAGATGCATGATCCCTGGAAAGAATGAAGGGGGATTGCTGTTTCTGCCATTTGTTTTTGATGCTCCCAGCTGTTTCCTTCATATTGCAGGCTGTCCTTGGAGGATGTGACACTCATCAATATGACAGAGCCACAGCAGAGGTACATGTTTGTCACAGTGAGGGCAAACCTGCCAGATACACTGTAATGCTGCTAACAAAGATGACATATACAGGGACATGGAGGAAGAGCCTTCACTGTCTTTCATTTTAAAAGTGAAGCTGTTGCAGGACCTGTATAAGTGGGGTTAGCTAACCTGGGCAGAGAAGATTCAGGTAGGGGTCACTCTTCTTCACTGTTGACAGAAAGAAACAGGCGTCATGCCAGTTCTATGGGCATAAAGGGATTGGGGAGAGGGGGGCGGGGTTGGAAGGGGCTGTGTGTGATTGAGAGAAAGTGATCATTTCCTAATAATGCATAAAAAAGTTGGATTTTTTCCCTCTCTGTTTGGTACTTCATATAGTGTTTCATCAGGGGATAAAAGAATGGGTTGCAGTTACCGGCCACCAGAGGAAAGAGAACAAATTTTGATTTAACAATACTCAGATCAAGCAAATTCTTTCAATAGTTGCTGTATAGTGGTGGAAGGGGGAGCATGAGTCCTGTCCCTTGCCCCTTCCTTGCCCCCTTGCCCCAGCAACCAGGCACAGCAAGAGAGTTTAAGTGTAGCATTACTTTGATGACATGATTCTCATATTTTCGATGCAACTTCACTCTGTGTATTTGTTTCTGAGGCACCTTGGGCCTCAGCATGCAATCACCTGAACCAGGTGAAGTTAAAAACAGCAGGAGCATGTTTAGATATAAAATCTATTTTCAGGTTTTTGAACAATAGATGCATTCATTCTGTATGTGGCAGGAAGGGGCATGGAAAGAAGCAACTATCAAAACTTTCACTGTCCTGTTTGCATGTGGATTGTTTCAAACAATATGGAGGGAAAGGATAGAGAATACTAGTATCCATTGGTACCTTGCCACATATGTACCCTGACAGGAGGCATGTGTGGTGAGAAGCACTTGTAAAAATGTACAAATTTTAATTAAATTCCTGGGAAATGGCTTCTTACTGCTGTAGGGGATGAAAAGGCTAATTATATTTGAAGATTGTTCTCACTAACAAACCAGTCAAGGGATGGCTTTCTATGTGTGCATCTACACATTGCCTTATGGTGATGTAGTGATGTGCTGTCACTGTACAGTGCACTATAGTGATGTAGCAATCATGTAATTGGCAGTTACGTTGCCATAGTACCACGCTCCCCCAGTATAGCACATTGCTATGGTGATGTAGCAGCAAAATTTCACCATGCACTGTGTGCAGGGGCGATGCATGGGGATGCACCGGGGTGCACGTGCACCCCTGAGTGTGGCGGTGCACCCTTTACATAAAGGTGTCCTAGCATCATCTGAGGGTGGCTGCTGACCCCTGGCCAGTGCTTGCCATCCCCCGTTACCGGCTGCCAACAGCGCCGGCAGCATCTGCAGGAGCTCCTCCACTTACTGCTGCTGCGCTCCCACCACCTCCATGCCCCCCCAGCCACTGGGGGGACATGTTGTTCATGTCTGTGCACACAGTGCAATAACCACCTGTACTGAATCATGCTTTAGTACTTCCAAAAGGAAATACTGACTAAAATACGGTGCTGTAGCAATATTGCCATATGGCAATATGTGGACATGCCCTACATGAAGTAAAATGTAACCTTTATAGTAAATTCCCCATCGTAATTTTTTTTTCTGGTCACTAGGTCTGGGGATAGGGTGGGGTTAGAAGGAGAAGGGTCTTCTGATTGCTAAAAATTTATTCTGTCTCCTGAAATTTGATGCTACTTTATTAAAATATTTTTAGTTGACTGTTTCCTTCTTCCTGGCCAGAGTGTACCAGGAAGTCTTGCTCATTTTCTTCCAATTAGAGACTCATGGGTCTTTTTATCCCTGGATTTTCTTTGACTGTATTCAGATGAACTGAAATAAAAAATCATTTGAAGAAGCCAAGTTTCATTAGGTTTAATGCTTTGCATGCTTTAAATACCAAAACAAAAATTGTTATAAACACACTCAAAATGGCCATAGATTTCTGTGGACCATACCAAATGTTTAAGGATGGCACAGAGAGTCTTTTTTATGTGGCTTGAACATAAACATAAACAGGGTAAATAGCTCTCCCCATTTTTGTGTTGGGAAGGTCTAAGGCAGCCTTCTGCTGAAAATGCTTATACCAAACTGCTTAAATAGTGACCTGAAGAGCTAAAAAGAAAACCATTTATCAACCACAGGTAGAAATTATGTTTATGTCAGAGGCTCCTAGCACATATGACATAAATGCAGTGATTAATGTATTAATCATGCCATAACTAGCAACATGCCACACATTCATCAAATTTATGGTGCCATAAAATCACAAACCAGCCACAAAGGTATTCCACAAAATATGTGATACTATAAACTGAATGTGTGGCATGTCCAAACATGCCAGTACCCACAATCATTGGATTCCCAGCATCAGGACTTGGCTGCAGGTCTGGAACTTGGGCAAGAGCTATCCTAGTCCCAATGCTGACTATGGCTGGTTCTTAGTGTCAGGATGAGGGCTTGCCAGGACCTAGCAGGTTTTCTGCCTTGTCCTGTAGCTGTGCTTAGAAAACCTTTCAAATGCAATGCATTCTTCTTAAAGTCAAGCTTTTTTAAATCTATCCTAACCACGCAATTTGTCTGATAAAAGTTATCACTTACAAAAATCCTTGTCTCTTACATTTCTAGGACCACCACAGCTATAGCATCTTTTCAACACTACCAAATTTCAGGTGTTAATAATTCAGGTGAATAATTTTTTTAAAATTTAAAGCCAACATTGCCTATAACACCTTTCCTATTATTAAGGCTGTCTAGTTGTATTGCACCATGGTGCTTGTTTGAAGAAGGATTTTGAGGAACATCAGTGACAGCGGAGCAGCTTTCCACTTCAGAGTAAACCGATTTAAACTTATAGCCAATGCTATAGTGTGTTAAATCAACCATACAGCCATGAACATATCAGGTTAGTATACAAAGACATTTTGTCGGGCTTTGTGGCCTAGCTTTTGTTTTCCTATTCTATAGAATTTAAATAAAATACATTTGTCCACTGCAGAGTTCCCTCTAAGGCGTGTGCATGCATGGCTGCGCACAATTAAAAATATTGCCGCACACAAACTTTTTCCTGTTGCACACCTGCCCACAGAGGAGCTGGGTGCAGACCATGGTGGAGGCACTGGGGCCAGCGTGGGACACTTAGTTAAGCTCCTCAATGCAGGGCAGGCAGCAGCTCCTCCCTGAGATGGGGACTGGGGTGGGGGCTGGGGCTGAGGCTGGTGGCTGGCATGGACTCCGCTGGCTCCAGGGAATTGCTCTGCACCCACACATCACCTCGGGGAGTGAGGAGGCATGTGGCATCAGGACTGGAGAGTGGAGCAGTTCCCCGAAGCTGGTGGAGCCTTGTGGAGCACTGCTCACTAGCTACTAATGGAAAAATATTGAACTCTGCAGCAAGCTGTTAGGGAAACAGAAGCCCTAACACACCACAATATGGAACAGATAAAAGTTCGGCTGTTGGTTATATTTTTAGTCTTGACAAAAAATACTTCTCTTCAAAATCATTTTCTGTCCCTCACATCATAGATTCTCTTTGGCACTTTACCCCATTATAGGGGGAGAAGAGGAGAGGGAAGACACTGTACCGTAGCAAGGTGGGGGCAAGCAGGATGACTGCCCTGGGTGCTGAAGCAAAGGGGTGCTAACAGGTGCTGCCCAACCAGTGTGGGGCATGGGATGAAGCCATGAGCAACTCATTTTGGGGGCACGGGGATGTGGGGAGGGCAGCTCCTGCTGCTGCATGCATGGGCAAGCATGGAGGGAACTGCTCTATGAACTCCAAAGCAGCGTGCTCACGGACCAAAGCAGTGTGCTCAACAGACCGCTACTCCTTATCGGTCCACTGGTATGGAATGCAAGCAACTGAAGTTCAGTTCCCTAGTCTGTTTAAGCTTTCTTCTGAATGTTGACAAATCCCTTAACCTCTCTGTGTCCTCTCTGTCTACCTGCTAAATAGGAATAGGTAGGTTGTGAGGAAAAATAGAAGAAATTGTAAAATGGACAGACTGTATGGTCAGAAGGGTCATTAACACTGTCAAAGTACTGTGTTCTAAGAATCATTTGGGCATGTTTGCACTGTCTGATGACCACAGGATGTTTTAAAGATAAAAAAAAAAAATTAGAAGACTACATAAAGGCACATCTATATGGGCTAAGGGCTGTAGTAGGGAGTCCTGCAGTGAAACACAGTTCTGGGCACACTGTTCCCTGAAACAGATGTAATGTAGCCATTTTACAACAGCACAGTACTGGATATCTTATGGTGGCTGTTACATATATGGGGAAGAGTAGATAGCAGTAGAGTTGGTACATCATATTTCACTACAGTGGTCCTTAGTGCAAGCCTCAGGTGGTATAAAATGTGCCCTTCCTTTCCTTTTCAAAATTTTTTATATTTTACCCAAACTCTAGATTTTAACCTAGTATCATGCTGAAAAAGAAAGGACATTTAAGTAATGGTGTAGACAGCCGTAAGATTTATACTATTTTAAGAAGTCCTGATATAGTCTAAAAATGCTGCAAATAGACATAGCACTAAAATGGTAAAACCCAGGGTTTGGCCATCAATAGTGCATGAGCCAGATCTGGTCTGTGGAGCCTTTGGATCTGGCCTGTAGAGCCATGGCATTGGGTGCTGGGGGGGCTCTGCCCATGCTGTGCTTTAGTTAGATACTTAGAGCTTCATTGGATGGAGAAGCTTTCCCTCTGCTTGGTCAGATGGCACGGGCTCCAACAGTCTCCCTGTGCCACACTGAAGTCAGCCAGCAGGGAGACGCAGCAAAGGCAGTTAGGTACTGCCTGCTTATCTCAGGCTTGGATCGGGTCATTTCAAACTCCATGCTGGAAAACGTTGCCACCAACTGGTGTAACCTAGCCACTATATAATAAAAAGAATCCTGCATGGTTGGGAGCTAAATCTACATCTGAGTGGACTATACCTGGAGAGATTTATCTGTCCAGATCACCAGTCTGTATCGGGATATGTTAGCCCAATAGTATCTCACAGTACTTAGTATCAGAGTCATAACAACACAGCCAGGAACCTGGGGCAGTGGTGACTTCTAACTGCTGCCATGCTGCTGGTGTGGTTGTACAGCTGTAGTGGTAGTGGATTTTTCTGCTCCTGCCCCTAGTTAGTGCCCAGGGAAGCTGTCCTGTTTACCCATAGTTGCACTACTGCTTAGTGTCATCTCCCCATGAAACAGCTGCTTTTGCCTCCTCTGTCACTTCAAGAGATCTGGGGTTAGGGACACAGCATATGACCTGCCTTTTTATGTTTTTTGGAATGGCAAACTGATGTCATTTTGTGCAGGACAGCTATATCTCACATTTGACCTTACATAATAATCAATGATGTCCTGTTCGAACAGTTAACCATATTCTATTGGGTAGGGTTCAACATAATGGTCCAATAACTGAAAGTGTATGGAGATCCTTGGTCTGCTCTTCATCTTGCCTTGCCCCACACCTTGCAGTAGAACCACCATGACCATGGCTGGCAGCAATGCCAGACTAAAGTAAAACTTTTGAAGCCCTGGTACAAGAAAACATGGGATACTAACTAGGTTTCAGGTGCCAAACAACCATCTCTTTTTACTTTGAATAACTGTCCCACATCCTGGGCAACAAATTATTCTTTTGAGTTGTGGTGATTTGTTACCAACTCTGTGGTAAACCCAGAGTGGTATGAAGAAAGTGACTTGGAGACAGGAACAGACCCAGATTGAGGGTTCAGACACTATTGGAAAAATCATGGTGCTTTGCTGGCACAAGGGGAAACAGATGTACCAGCAGGAAGGTAAATACAGTTCTTCTCATACAGACATCAGTGAGATCTGGTCGTCTGAAATACCGCCAGTCACAACTCAAGTAGTTGAAATCCCCCACCACCCTGACACCAAAGATGAGTGAAAATTTACTACAAGTGTTGCTACCTAGCCAGAACTGCATCAGCTGTTACATTGGTCATCCAGTAATGCTTGCACCCAGGTAGTGCAGTTGTTTATCTCTGTGGGCCAAGAAACCTGTGAGCAATAGGTGAGGCCACCTGCCTATCAGAAGTCTCTACAGATGTCAGGAAGTCATGGTGCTTTTAACAGCATATTATAGGACCCCTGGGAATACCATGTCTAGTGCGCTCTCAGGGCACCCAATAAATTGCTTATTTGGCATGTGAACCACATAGCTGTTTACAGGATCACAGGGAGATACATTTTAGTTGGCACATCACCGGTACACTGGGAGTTAACAGACATATACAATATTCCTCCTTTGTTCATATTAGAAGCCAATAGGGAGTTATCAGAAGCGTGGGCATCCTTCCTTATTAACTGTTCATAATGACAATGGAGTGGCTAAAAACCTGTTGTCAAATCACTTCTCATTGTGGCAGTTCATGAGAACAAGCAAGATTAACTTTGGTTTTGGACCCCCTCATAGTAGTCTTTTGTAAAAATACAGATAACACACCTTTAACATCTCTTTGTACACCTGACACTTCATGGAGAAACAAGAGAGTTAAAGCGTAGTCAGCACCCATTCCTTCTACACGCTGGCATTTTCCAGTTGTGTGGTGTACTGCTGGATGGACATTCAGGTCTTCCCACATGCAATGACCAACTCTGCAACATATACCTTCCCTACTCAGGAGGCTTCTAGGGTAACTAGAACTAAGGTCCTAGGACTGTGGGCACTGGGATGTTTAGACATGCAACACAATAAATATATTGGACCATAAAAAAATAGCTACTAACGTGTTCCATATATTTTGTGGGATATCATTGTGGCTGATTTGCTATTTTATGGCACCATAGATTTGATGAATGTGTATGGCATGTTGCTAGGTATGGCACATTTAACACATTAGGCATGCTATGTCACACGTGCCAAGGGCCTCTGACTTAAGCATAACTTCCAGCCCCCCAATTTATCATTGGTGGATAATCACTCAAGGCCTGGCTCCTGTCAAAATGCTATCTGTGCTAGACAAGTGGTTTTCTTTTTAGCTCTTCAGACATATATTTTAGAGGTTTAGAATAGGCATTTTCACCTGATGGCTGCCTAGTCAGCGAACAGTCAGAGCATGACCTTCTCAGTACAAATAGAGCCCTTATATGCTTAAGCCACAAAAAAGGCCTTGTATGCAATCCTTAAACATTTGCTATGGTCCACAGCAGTCTCTACCCATTTTTAATGTATTTCTACTCATTTTTATTTTGGTATTTAAATCATGCAAAATATACACTGCATTAAGCCCAGTGAAACTTGACTTTTTCAAATGACTTTTTATTTCAGTTCATCTGAATCTAAAGTCAAAGAAAATCTAGGGATAAAAAGACCCATGAGTCTCTAACTGGAAGAAAATGGGCATGACTCCCTGGTACAGTCTGGCCGGATAAATAAGATTCAGTATTGCTTTGCTTCAGTGGAGTGGTGAAAAGCTACTGGAGCATATAAGTGTATTGGCCCTTTATTTGAAGATATCCTTCAGAATGATACTGCCACATTTTACACAGATTTGTTCTCTTCATTCATTTGAGCATTGTGTACTTCTGAACTATTTTTTTTGGAAGTAGAGGATCCTGGCATGTAAATGGCCACTTGAAGCACCAATATCTCTGCTTTAATTTTAAATATCTGCTTTAATTATCAAATATTACATTGTGCATGCATTAAGAAAACCAATACTATGCAAATGAGTCAATTAGAGGAAGAATCATATGATACTGATCATTTCTATATAGTCAAATATAACACTAATATGATAATATTTATGAATATTGGCTGAAGTCCACATATTGTTATTACTAATCAAACATCATAGAAAAGATATATTCAGTGTATTTTTCCACTATGATCTTTTTACATAAGACAATCTGACTAAATTAATTTGGAAAAGTTACCTTGGCTGAAGTTTTTCTAATTATATAATATTATTCTTAGCTCTAATATAATAGCATATTTATTACTTTCTTTGAAGTTACAATAACTACTGTCTCATCTAGCCATATATTTCAATCCTCTTTAATGAGTGATTTAGTAACCCTCAAAATTAAGAATACTTGGGATTAATCAGTGTGTTTTATATATTCAGGTTCAAACTGTTGTACCAATATCATACCAAATCCTCCAAACCAGGAGCAGCCAACCTGCAGCACATGTGCCACAAGTGAATTGGAGTTGTAATCAGGGAGGGTGTGATGCTAATTATTCTTCTGAATATTATCGGTTCTCATGCACCTTGTGGGTGTCTAAGAAAAACACCTAGGCAGCTGATGAGTCAACACTTCTAAACACAAGGAAGATTTGTTTTACACACACAATCTGTTTTCTCCTGAGATTTCAGAACTGTAAAGGAATTTAATTTTGCACACCAATAAAGCAGTTTCCAGAATGTATTTTTATGCACTTGGCTTATAGGGAAGTTATTGATTCAAGAAAGCTAAGGAAAGGAAAGGCAGCGGTGACTTGTGAAGGATGCAGTTGTCCATTATCTGGGCACAGTTTTTATGGCATCAAAGACTGTAAAGAACACAACAATCTTCTATAAACCTGAAGAGAAGGACATCCTTCATTCCAAAGAGACAACATATTTGACATTTGTTGGAACTGTAAGATCTATAGAACCATTCTCCCGAAAGTTTGAGAGTATAATAAATAAAAGATCTAGGAAACATTGTGGAAAGAAAGTACATCTTAAAAAAAACCCCAATATAACTTGACTTTTAAATCCTTCTTTGCATTTTTAATATACTTATATATAAGAAAAAGAAAAATCCATCTATCAGAACAAAACTCAGTAAAACAATTATTACTGAATATAAAAATGTCAATAAGTCTATATGAGGCTTATATGACCCGTATTGCCATTAATGCTAAGCCACTTCATTTTTTATGCCATTATTCTCTTAATATGCCTGTATGGGCAGGATACATTATTTCTCCCTTTTAAAGATGGTGCAAGGAGTCAAATATAATGTGTATACTTGAACCTTATGGAAGGTTTTGTGTAGTTCTGCTGCCCAGAATATCTGGAAGAGCAGTATGTATTCTGTTACCTAACAATGAAGGTAATTTTGCCTTAGGTCATTGCACCTTTGCAGATTAAAAATGTTTCAAAATAAGGGCTTCAGAATTCTGGTCAGACATACAATTAAGCTTTAGTGATGACTACCCTCATGAGCAACACATAGAGGATTGAAACTGGGATCTTATGACCAAAAAAATGCAGGGGAGAGAGAAAGGCTAGGTCAATATGACATTATCCTGATGGTACTCCAATCAAGGCTTCAATTTAGAAGGCCTAACATTTGTAATAAGAAAGGCAAGAATTTTGAAATTGTTGAAGTTTTAATGTTTTTGCTCTGGTAATCACATTTTTATACTGTAGTAATGTGGGAGTGCCAAAGTAAATGTCACTTTTGATAGACTACATGGTAATAGTTTACCTTTAAATGATGTGACTAAAAAATGCTGATGATCTCAAGACACTGAAGCATGTTTTCAAAGGTGCAAAGAGTAGTTAGGTGCCAAATTCTTACTGGCTTTCATACAGACAATTAAGTCAATGGTTTTAATCACAGCAGTAATGATAAGTAATTGCTTAAGTCTGCAGGATAGGTACCTTGTTTTGTTGCTTGTGTAACTGCATAATGGAACAAGATATGCCTAATTCCAAAATAACTTGATGTGCTTATGTTTAGTTACCTGTTAAATAAATTTGAAATAGCATTGAGGGTAAAAAGGTATGTTTCAAGTATTTTTCCTGCCTGCATGTGGCACTGATATAAGAAAAGGTAATATGAACATTACTTTAAGGAACTGATGCTTCAAACTTCATTGGCTGTATTAACATGAAATAAATGTGGCAATTTAAAGATCCCTGCAGGATTGGGTCCTACATTTCTTCTGAGTTAATGTGTGCCATGGGCCAGTGTCAGGTAGCATTAAAAAAGCTATCCATTTGGATAGCAAAAGCAACAATGACATCATATCCATAGATTAAATGCTAAATCTGGAGCCAACTTTTGCAATGTTTCTCATGAGTCTTACCTTATATATATTTAATCCCCAGCTCCAGGAAGCAAATAATTATGTGAAACTCTATTTTGTTCTCTTTTTTAAAGATAATATTCATGTCTGGGAGGAGAAATGTAATGAAAACATGACCTGAATATAACCAGGGATGTCAAGAAATAGTCTCATGCTTTGGTGGAAAATTTTGTGGTCTGGAGAAGCCTGAATTCTTGGGGTTAACAATGACATTTCTGAGATAGTGAAATTGGAACTAAGAGTTCCAAAATAATGTGTGTGTGTGTGTGCGCGCGCGCGTGCGCGCGCGTGTGTGTGTATAAACAAAATATATTTTGTCATTACTTGATATATATAATACAAATATCAATAAATTGCTTCACTTCTTGAATTATTATATTAGTTATTCCAGTATGAAATTATTATTTTTATAAGACAGCTGGCTCAATATAAGAAACCATCCTTCATTTAAATTTATAAAACTCTGCATATTTATTTTCACTTTTGGACATAAATAATATTAAGATAGAATGAGCTCACGGTCAATTTAAAGAGCAAAACTCCAGACAGCAATGAGACAAGGGGTATTTTAAACTAACATGTTTTGGAAGGTAAGGACAATTTAGACAAGTTAAAACAACTCAGACAAGACAAGTAATCAAATAACTAGTCATTCATTTCAATTGTTGACTGAGACTTCAGCAATACCCTTTTACTGTTCTAATTTAAAGTAGAAGTGGATATGTTCTGAAAGCAGCTTTTCTGCCCTTTCATCATCTTTCCTATTTTGAAAACAAGCCATCCTTACACTTGCTTGATTTGTAATAAATGTACAATACAAGGAAACAACACTCCCTGGAGATCAATGAAAATGATCACCATGAAAAAGGTACAATAATAGGAATCTCAAAGGAATATTGCTAAATATCAACTGAAAAGACAGAAAAGAGAGGATGGAAAAGTGTGCATGTGCAGGAATGCAGAAAACCAAACTGAGCATTTTCACTAAAAATGTTTATGATTTTACACGGTCTTCTAAGAAGTATGAATTAATCATATTACCCTTTACTTTTTTACTCTCTCCCTCATCCATCCTGTTTTCAGCCTCTTTCACAGAAATAGTTAAGAGCAAAATCTAATTTTTCTCCCAACTAGTTGGAAGGCAATTAGTGGCTCAGGGACAATTTTAACTGAAAAATGGGAACAAAATAAGGTTCTTGATATCAGAACTGAAAGTCGCTTTCTATAAAACAAAGAGAGAACCATATCATAATGAGGATGATGTGGATGTGAGCCAAAAAAGACAATTTTTGCTGTTCTGATGCAAATCTACTTACAGTTGATCACCACAGTATGATGGTGATAACTTGTTTTCATTTCAGTGCAACAGGATCCATTGATAAAACATGTCACTATGCTCTAAAAATCTCCCCCTATTTCTGAGCCTGAGCAGCTCATTTGGATACTGGGAAACTCCAGAAATAAGGGATGTAGCAAGCTCTAGTAGCACTAGAGTTTTGAAGAATTTTGTACCAAAACCTTGTACCCCACTTTCCAACATATGTGAGATCCCCTCACAACTCAGAGCTTGTATGTGCATCTGCAGCGAGTCACAGCTCCAAAGGGATGCATTTTGCATATGCACTGAATGGCCTCCTGCTCTCTATGCAGAAAAAACACCACAGAGTTTCAGTGTTTATGAAAGAGTAAATGGGTTTGACATTTTTATTCAGAAATTCTTACCTTTCCAGGCTTTTACTGGACTGCATAAGTAAGAAATACTGAATCACTGGCTTTTAAAATTTCTATTAAGGCTATATGTAAACTAGAGCTGCCTTATCTCAAAACCTTGGTTATTCAAAATTAAATTATACCACCTTTTGTTCATAATATAAAGTACATGAAAACACGCCTTTTCCTGAGTTCTTTTCTGAGTTTGAGAGCCATACACTTCTTACATTTGCAAAATTCCCTTACTTTGAAGTCTAGGCTTTTCATAATTAATATTATTTGAACATTCCCACTTACATTGTACAGACTGATATTAAATATTGAAATGAACTTTCATTGTAACACTGAGGGAAATAATTAGCATTGCATTTCTGATTAATGTTAATGGGAACCACAAAGCTAAATCATAGCCTGATACGTTAACAGTTCTACCCCTTTCATTATCATTTTACATATTTTCCTGGTTTTTCTCTTTGTTTTGTCTTTCAGATGCTTCTTTCTTGATCCAGTTCCTCATTTTATAGCTGTGATCTCTTAGGAACCTCATCCTAATAATTCCTCTTTTGTGTGTTGTGATAGTTCCTGTGCTTTGTTAAAAAAATGTACATAAAAAAACCCTGGGTTGAAATTCCTTGCTAAAATGAACATCTGCGGATTCACACATGTACACCACTGGGGAATTTGGCTTCTACTCTTCAGATAGCTGACAAATTTTTTGTAAGATTCTTTTTCATATAATAGGTTTCACAAACCTGTAATTTAAAACCCCACATTTTCAGACTGAGGACAGTGTCCAGAAAAGCATAATTAACTCCCATTTTCCATTCTGTGACATGTATATTTTAATTAATATTTTTAGAAATAAAATATAAATACATGTTTGATTGACAAATAAATAGATAGATGCTTTATAAATAAAATTGAAGTGTTTTGATACTAGGGAAAATAGATACTACTTTAAGATTTTGTAAATATAAATATTATTTTTAAAAGGTAAAAAGAAAATTTAAAAAGAAACTTACGATTCTTAGGGCATGGCTACGTGTCACCCTACATCATCATAATGACATATCATGTCACCATACAATGCACTATGGTGACATAGAGATTACATGAGTCTGCAGGTGACCAGCAGCTACTTGATTGTAGTGGTGCGCTCCCCCGTTTTAGCGTGCTGCTGTGGTGAAGTAACGGCTAAAACTAACCAGACTTCACTCCAATGACACAGTGCAGGCAGTAACTGCACCGTGCTTTAGTAATTAAGGAAGTACTACAATTAAAATTATTAAACAGTTTGAAGTCTAGAAGGAAATGGAGTAGGCAGAACCATTGATGACTGACAAATGGGGGAGATATCTCATGTAAAATTCAATGTAAAGGGGAGTTGGAAAGAGGAAAAAGATAGGAGCTGTAAATGGCCAGCTAGTGCTTCTTTTAGTAGAATCTAGAATATTCTGAAATGTGAAATGGTCATCTGATGAGTTAATAGCTTCATGCAAAGTTTGTTTTTCTTTCTTTTTTGAAGTTTTGTACATTGAAATTGCTAGAAGGCTTTTTTTCCTAATGTAAAACTATGAAAGTTATTCATTGGTACTGCAAAAGCAGGATTGTTGCTTAGTAATTATCAAACATCAGTGTAAAAATTTATCTGAGTCCTACCAATCTTGAACAACTTGTTTACCTTTTACATTTTTGCCTTTCTTTTTTTAATTAAAGCTCTATACCTGTACTTAAACATAATTTTGAATGAGGTTGAGTTATAGTTAAAATGTTTTTTTAAAAAAAAGAGGAGCAAAAGTCACTAATGGTTTGTACAGGTGTTATATCTAGATAGGCTTAACAAGGGTTAGGTTGATCTAAATGCCCAGTTATGCAAGCATTCATGGCTTTAAATTGCCCAAAGAGTGATATACCCAGTGTAAGTTATTTCACTAACTGAGGTTTACTAACCTGGATTGAGATTGGGTTAACCCAATCTAGGAAAGGGTTAACTTAATCTTATGACTATCTGCTCACCTTTGAAGTATAGCCTCAGGGCTGGGAAAGCCTAGCTGCTTGCCCCAGTTGCAGGACTGTGCTATTTCTACTCCCACTGCCCTGAATTGCCTAATTTAGGTCCCTGAACACTCTCTCCCCCACAACTGGGCAGACCCACCAGCCCTTCTGCAGACACACCACCCCTTTTCTCCCCATGGACCTGCTAGCCCCTCAGTCTTGTCTACTCTTCTCCCCCAGTTATTTAAACCAGTTTTCCAATATAGGTTTCAGAAGCAGCAAATGGCTGTATATACCCCTCCTGGTCTTCATTTACACAATTTACAGCTGTGTGAATGTAGACTGGGTGTGGTAAAAGGGTATGTGTATCAACTAAATTGAATTTTTTTCCAGGTTTAAAGCATCTGCCTACTTTCTTGCTCAGCCATGTCAACTATCAATCATTCTGAAAGATCAATTACATTGGTACAAGTGTATAAGTATACAAAGGCAGATAGGTATACTTAGTTTGCAAACTTGTGACTCATTTATTCTATATGGCGTTTTAGTTGTGTAAACCACATGTTTAATGTTGCAGCATTTGACTTTGTTTGACCTATAGGGATGTAGAAGCAGTAGAGAAGAGGCAAACATTTTAGCTGTAGAACTCTGTGGCGATGCTCAGTGACAGGGTTCATGTTTGAGCAACTCAGCCAAAAGGGCATGTAAACGTCCAGAAACAGAATAGCTTAGTAGCTGTTTTTTCACGTAAATGAAAAGTGTTTATAATACAGACAAATGCTCTGGCAGGTCAACCCCAATTAGCATTTGGGAGTTGAGTCAGTCAGAGTAGAGGTAAAGGGGAAGGTTATAAGTTAAATCCACCCTTTGTAGCTTGTGCAGCTGATCCATGTAGGACCAACAGGCACATGTACTGTGAGGGCTGGTCTCAGTACCTCAACCACAGGCTACAGATGGTAGCCAGATTTACTAATCCTCCATTATACTCAAGTTTAGACTTCTGCAGTGGGTTTTTCAAGTCTAATAGAAGTGCTGCACAGGACAAATGGTTTCCTATACAAGCTACACAAGCCTAGAACTAAAGGTAAGCTAGTAACTAACTCCTTGAAATTGGATTTCTCTCTGCCGAAGAGAGAACAAGACAGGAGTGAGAAAGGTATGTTTGTACTCTGTTACTTAGTTTACTAGCATTATGGGGTGAAGACAGTGCCTATTGAGCGCTAAACAATAGAGACATCCTAAAAATGGATATTTTATATGATGATTCCAAGAACTGTACTACTTTGTTTATAGGCTGTAGATTTCTATTTTACCAACAACCAGTCTACTATTCATGGAATTACATTTAAAGATCCCATGATGTATGTTTGCTTACGTGATTCTGAAGTGTTTTCAAATCACTGAGATACTAACATTCCTCTCATGCTTCAGAAGTTGAGATGATACATTACATATTTTGGTCACAATAAAAGTCAGATCAAGAGGGCCAGATCCTAATGGACCTTGAAGGTATCTCCACTTTGGCATTACACAGCATAGAATATAGGCTACTCTTCCTGAGAAGGGGCTAAAGCTAGGCATGCTAACTGACAATAGCATTCAGGTCAGTAAACAAGCCAGCATCCCTCATCTAGACTTTAGTTATGGTAAAGGTGTGTTTACATGTTATACACACCTTGAACCCTTGTTCAGAAAATCAGAGGCCTGAGTTCTAAGTCCAGTTTTGGGCACCGTACTTCAAGAGGGATGTGGACAACCTTGAGAGGGTTCAGAGGAGGGCCACTTGTATGGTTAGGGGCCTGCAGGAAAAGCCCTATGAGGAGAGATTGAGGGACCTGGATCTCTTCAGCCTCCACAAGAGAAGGCTGAGAGGTGATCTTGTGGCTGCCTACAAAAACATTGGGGGTGGGGAGAAGAGGCAGCAAGGAATAGGAGATGCTTTGTTACCAGGGCACCCCTTAGAATAACTAGGAACAATGGCCACAAACTGATAGAGAACAGATTTAGGTTAGACATTAGGAAGAACTTCTTTATGGTAAGGGTTGCCAGAATCTGGAATGGGTTTCCAAGGAAGACGGTGTTCTCCCCTACCTTGGGGGTCTTTAAGAGGGAGCTAGACATGAACTTGGCTGGGGTCATTTAACCCCAGAACTCTTTCCTGCCCAGGGCAGGGGGTCAGACATGATGATCTACTGAGATCCCTTCCCACCCAAACATCTATGAATCTATTAAACTGTCCCAGTCAGAGGCAGGTCCCAGCTCTGTGCCCCTATATAGACATTGAAGCATGGGGTTTGGAAAGAGCTGCAGGGGTGAGGCAGGTCCCAGCCCTCTCTTCCATCTGCCAGTAGGGCAGCTAGTAGAAAGTCCCTGGTTGATGGGGAATCCCTGCCCAGCATTGGGGCTTACTGATAGCTGCCCCTCTGGCAGACTGGGGGAGGGGGCTTGGACCTGCCCCTTCCTTGCAGCTCTTCCCATTGTCCTTTGCCCTGATCTTGGAGCCAAGACCAGGAGCTCCCATTGTCTTCACTCCAGCAGCAGGCAGACCCCCGAGGCAGGGAGCAATATCCCAGCCCCAGCCAGGAGACAGCTGTTTCCTGGCCCCATGCTCCCTGTCAGCCCCTGGGCTGTCACCCAGGTGGAGCCTAGAACTCCTCCTGGTTGCAGCATAGGCCCATTTCAGGGCCCCAGGAAGCAGAATCAGTTTTCTGCCATTAGCAGCAAACCTGCTTCTGCTTTCCTGCATGTGTAGATGCATGCCCAGGAGCATTTACTTATGAGTAATTTACTCATGAGTAAACTGCTTCTAGATCTAATGCACTTAAAGGCACACCCACAAGGTTGTACCCCTTAGAGCAGGGGTGTCAAATATCCATCATATGGGCTGATCCCACCCATGGAGCTATATCATCCAGCCTCTAGTGCTGGCCCTGGGTCTTGAGTGGCCCCACATGCCATATACAGTCCAGGAACCCTCCACTCCCCTGCATGCCAGATCTACTCTTGCAGTGCCTGCTGTGACTGGTATGTGGTGTCTACTTCAGCCAGTCTGTGGAGTGCACCATTTGCAGCATGAGTCTCAAGGTGGGAGCTGTGGGTGCTGGATCTGACATAGGGAGGGTCCATGTGCCTGACCTGGGTCATAGGGCAGGCCCATACCATTCATTCATTCATTGGACTGATCCTGTACCACTCATCTGGCCTGACTTCAAGATGACAATGAATGGTGTGCCTGATCTAAGTTGGTTCACCGAAGGAGGTGCACTAACTTAGATCAAGACTGGGTTAACCTGTATTTGCAGTGCAGCCCCAGGTCTGAGAAAGCCCAGCTGCATGCCCCTGCCTTGGGGTTGTGCTATTCTAATCCCACCCCACAACCCACACTGGGATATTTTAGCCTCCCTGATGCCCCCAACTGGGCATCCTCCCCACCCCCCATCCCAAAGACCTGTCAGACCTCCCTTAATCCTGCTAACTCCACTCTGGGCCTGCCTAACCACCCCTGCAGACCTATGACCTCTTCCCTGCCTCTATTCTTCCTGGCCCTCTCCCCATCCTCAGTTACTTGCATCAGCTCCTAGGAATGGCAAGCAGCTGCACGTGCCGCTCCTGGTTTATATTTAGGCCGCTTAAAGTATGCTGCATGACCATAGAATGGATGCAGAGAATGACTGTATGCACTCCTGAAGATAAATTAGGATCTGCCCCTCTAACAGCATCTCTGAATAAAAGTAGGAGGAGAATTTGCACATTTGTGTTCCAGAGTATAAAGGTGTAAATATTATGTTTAATTTATTCATTTAACAATATGCATCAGCAACAAAGAGGAAATCTGCATGAGGAACACAGCCAACTACCTATCTAATAGTTAGTTTACATGTAAAAATTATTCATATAGTGCCAAATAATACTCAAAATGTTACTATGTGCATTAAATATAATTTTACTAAGAAACTGTATTGTATTCTGCTTTGAAAGTTGTCAGGAACTATTAAGGCTGCTTTATTTTGGCTTTACAGACAATAGCCCAGAAGTTTTACACTGCATAACGCTTTCTGAAAAGATAAAACTGTCCTGTGCACTGGCAAAGATATCAGCCAAAATGCCAGAGGAAAAGGAGTGTAACAGTTGTTCTATGTATGTAAGTACGTATATATGTATGTATGTAGCTTGAGCATACTCCTACTGTGTTGTACTCACATAATGGCAAACGTTTTGTTTTGGATAATGTGAATGTATTTTTTCACATGTAAGGAATACATAAGATTATTAAATATATGTGCTTTATATTTAGTTTAATACACACTTGTGGAATTCTAAAATCCCACAAAATTCAAAAGCTCTGGGTTTCTTTTATATTTTTATTGTTTTGTTTATGTTAGGAGGAAAAAAATCACAATTTATATATTTATTTCCATTCCCTACCTTAGCAGCCTTCCTGAAAATGCCTGAAAGTCTCCACTGTTTCCTAGTGATCAGATTTATTATTATTTTTCTATTGCATATAGAAAACTTTGATTTACTGGGCTTAGAAAACAGCATTGTGAAAAGAAGAATATTTTAGGCTGGCAGTTTTCTTCATTAAATTGGCATTTTAGTTTTGAACAAATGCAACAAATGGAGAAAGGCAAATGTGCTGCCTAAGAATAGTGTGTCATCCTTCAGCACAGTGAGTGTATACAATGTTTTTCCTGAAAAGTACTTTTGATTTATAAAATAAAAGGAAGGAGCTTGCATCCATTTTAAGGAAATATAGTGTCTTTGCTAAATAATAGTAAGTCAACTATGTAGAATGGAAAGCAATATAAAAGTATAAAATGCAATGAATAAATGTAGTTACATATAGAGAAGCAGCTAGAGTGATGCTAAGTTACTTCAAATACTGAGGGTAGACAAAAATCTACAACTGGATTTAGGTCTTGTAACAGGGCAAAGTCTGATTTCACTTTATGCACCTAAATGGCAGTTTTCAAATTGTGTAATGCTTTTTTTTGGCACGAAAGCACAGTCTGTTATCCTGTTCCCTGTCCATTGTGAATGCAGAACCACAGAAAATGCAGTAAACCATGGTCTGGCTGAACACATACTTAGCTTCATATGTGCATATATGTCCTGGGTCAACACCTAGTAGTTAAAGTTGCCCAGGAGTCAGGTTAGTAGTTAAAGTTACCCAGGAATCAGTTTTGAGA
The DNA here is from genome assembly GCF_001723895.1 of Crocodylus porosus. NCBI lineage: Eukaryota > Metazoa > Chordata > Crocodylia > Crocodylidae > Crocodylus > Crocodylus porosus. Next base: position 31,179,690 of record NW_017728913.1, on the reverse strand, counting down.
TTCCCTCTCACCCAGAGAGGTTTTGGCGGTGAATTGTAGGAGTGTGTGAAGCAGGCTATATTCTATTTGGATTCAGATTTGGCCTGATTAGGGGGACAGTGATTTGTTTTACTGATTTGGATCACTGTCCCAATTCAATTCGGCCATAGACACAGCTTTAAATGTTTTTTCTACATACCTTGAGGTACCAGGCATGGCTCATGAATGCTGAGATGCTGGGGTGGATGGAGCCTCCTACAGGAGCACAGGTCCCCCGCTTCCCACCCCCCTGTGCTTAGCAGTGGACTTGGAAGTGGACAAGAAGTACTTCCATTCCACTTCTGGGTCTGCTGTTCAGCGCACGGAGGACCATCCCCCTGTGCTCCCCCGGATCGGCAATCAGCCACAGGAGGACCTTGGGTGCTCCCCCAGACCCAGGAGGCACCAGTTGCTGGGGCAGGGGGTGATCCCCCACATGCTCTGCAGCAGGCCCAGAAGTGGACTGAAAGTGCTTCTGGTCCACTTCTGGGTCTCCCACCAAGCACACTGGGAACCGTCCCCACCTCCCTGTGCTCCCTTGGGATGCTCCATCTGCCCCACCATCTCAGCATTCACAAGCCACCTGGTACCTTGACGTATGTAGAAAAAACATACAAAGCTGTGTCTGTGGCCAAATCTCTCCAAATCGAATTCATAGATTTCATAGATTTCATAGACATTAGGGCTGGAAGGGACTTGGGAGATCATCGAGTCCAGCCCTCTGCCCAAAGGGCAGGAAAGGCAGCTGGGGTCATAGGATCCCAGCAAGATAAGCATCCAATTTACTCTTGAAGGTGTTCAATGTAGGCGCTTGAACCACCTCCG
>NW_017728913.1:31177062-31178836 GCF_001723895.1 Crocodylus porosus | reverse complement strand
TGAAGCTTTGCACAGCCCTTGTGAGTTGCTTTGATTTCCCAGCACAATTTGTTAACCCCCCAGGCTATTAAGCATTATCTGGGTTCCTCCCTAACCTCCCTCTTGAACAGTTACATATACTTAACAGTCACTAGATAAGAGATGTGAATCAGGGGAAGAATTTCTGCCCCAGGTGGAGCAGTTATATAGGCTAGAACTGAAAGTTTTTTTCATTTTAAAGCAGCAGCCATCTGCTTGCTGCTCATGGTGTCACACATCGTTCTCTTGGCATCACAGTTATTTCTCTTTTGACTGTCCAGATTCACCCCAACCTCAAAAGGAGGGCCAAAGAAGGATAATTCTTGATATAACATTAGAGCATTGTGCTGGCAAGATGAAGAGACATGGATTGAAACCATGTATTTGAGGCATCATGGAACCTGAGTCTTGCTTCATGGGTGTGTGCTTCAGCCATTCAGCTACTGAAGCTAAAATATGGAAGCTATCTCTTCCTCAGTCCTCTGCATAGGTTTTTGCTTTGTAAAATGTCCTGCTCTTCTTTGTCCCTGTCTCCTAGTTCACCTGCTACACTTTGTTTGCTGTATAGATTTTTGTATTTTTGCCTAGCATGCCTGTGTCCCTGCCTACCCAGCATACAGACTTCAGAATACGCTTCCACAATGCCCATGAGTAGGGTTTCTTCATGTCATTCAAATAATCAAATAATCTTTTAATACCATGGATTGGGAGTACCCCAATTTATGCTACTGACTATTTTAGTGGTTAATGTATTTTCTTAGAGGACAGGAAAAATGGGTTCAGTCCTCTCAGTCAGAGATTGGAATTGAAATTAGATCTTCCAAATGTAAGGAAATTCTCTGCTGTGCAGGAGACTAAAATGCCAGAGACGCTGGTACCACCCCTTATACTCTGGTTGTGGGTTGTGTCAGGGAACAGGGCCCCAAGGTCACGGTGAGCTGGGGTGGCCATCGGGATGAACAGGTGGGATTTCTGGTGTGGAGTGTAGAGATGCAGACACGTAGTGGGTACAAACAAGGTGGTTTTATTTGACTTACGCTTTGATGCACAGATATGAGTTTCTTCAGTTACAGTGATGGAACACAATATGTAACAACGATGAACAACAGAAGGGGGTCTGTTGGCCCACGAGGTTTGCAACGAGCCCTTGCTTTCTACCACTGGAACTAGTCCAGTGATAGGTGCAGCTGCCCGTCGCTAGTCCCAGGGCTGGTCAATGTGGCGGAATGCCAGGCTAGCGACTCCGGCACCGCTTGGGGAGCCGCGGGCTTTACGGAGTGGGTGAGCACGCAGCTTGTGGGGCGGGATTGGAGGTAGCTTTATGACCGCCTTCGAGGTTCGCCAAGCTGGTGCAAGTAGACTACTTAGAGTAAGTTGTTAGTTTTCTATAATAAGTTTGTAGGATGTCTGTTGGTTCACGGGGTTCCAGAGCAAGCCCCTGCTTTCCACCACTGGAACTAGTTCAATGATAGGTGCGGCTGCCGACTCCTTAAGTCCCAGAACTGGTCAACAGCTCATTGCGATGGGATGTTAGTAATAGAAGTTATTACAGAGTAAATAGAAGGTAAAGTAAAAATTTGTTTTATTCACTCACCTGGCCTCACCCTCTTACGAATAAGAGGGGAGGCCGGCTGGAATGAAGTTGCAGTAAATATAAGTATAGAAAGCATAGATATGCTGTCTAAGCTGCGAAGAGAGGCAGTCAAGAGATGGAGTCTCTGATGTTTCTTCAGTTACAGTATGCCAGATAGAAAAG
>NW_017728913.1:31167838-31176297 GCF_001723895.1 Crocodylus porosus | reverse complement strand
AGGTCAAAACCAGAGGACGGTGTAACGGGGATGCCAAGCCAAGCCATAGTCAATCAGGAAACAGAGGTCAGTCCGGAATCAGGTGAGTATAAGCTGAGTTGTAGGGATGCAATCAAGAATTGGAGTTGAAGATAAAACCGAAATAGTCTGTAATCAGGTTATCAGATATGAATAATACACAGGTAGGTCACAATGCAAGGTTGATAGAGGAGCTGGAGAGTAGAATCCCAACCTTTCTCCTACTGGCAGTCCCTGCCTAAGCAGCCTCTGCGTTCGGATCAAGCAGCTTTCTCTATTTCCTAATACACCTACGACACACCAAAACGAACCGTACACCACACCAAACACCCACCACAACCTAATGCCCACCCCACTGGTGGGGGCCAGGACTCTTTTAAAGCTACCCCTCAGTCAACCAGGGTGCGTGACCGCTGGAATTTTCTGGTACCATTACCTCATGCTTCTTTAAACTGAGCATGTGTGATTCTGGTTTCTGTGTGGTGATTACGCATGTGTGAGGCTGAAAAGTAGGTCGCCTGTGATTGACAGCTTTACAGGTCACCTAGGGGGCACATGCTGGGCACGCTGTGGAATTTTCCATAACTGTGAGCTGTCTGCACATGTCTGGGGACTTAACTCCGGTGTTGCCAGCACTACTCAAGATTTTGCTCGGACAGGTTGTAAGAGAAATCTGATTTAATTACTTATGGTTCAGGCCTCTGAATCCCTTTCTTTAAACCTAGAGTAAGGAACTTAAATCCCAGAGAAGGATAGGGTTATGGCATATCCCTATGCCTTGCAGTTTCTATTGGCTATTTTATGTGCCAGGCCAACAAAGTATCTAAAAAATAAATATAATGGAAAATAAATAACAATGGCTGCCCAGCTTTTTAAATTATCTTTGGAATTTCAGAAGGGATGATATGCAGTTTGGAAGCAGACTTACTAGAAAGTAGGGCAAGAAACTGGGATACATTTCTTAAGGCAAAGGTTTGTCATTCGTTTTATATCAAAATATTTGTAGGCAGTTTTAGCGCAGATTAGAAATCTGTGAACTACCCAGTTGAGCCCCCAGCAGGTGTGAAGTAAAAGCATACAATGAGACACCATTGCAGTGAACTACAGAGTGCTTCTGTCCAGTCCAGAAGTGATTTCCTATCGATTCTCATCCTGTGAGGCAGGACAGAAGCCAGAATTCTGTTGGTTTGCAACCAAAAGCCAGTTTGAATGCAAGTTTGAAAACCCTTTTCTCTTAAGGCCTGTGAAAAAGTAAATGTTAAATAACTCTTTCACGCAGTTTTTTAACACTCAGTCCAAATTGAAACTGCTAGCTTGATGATCAACCATAACAAATTCTACTGATACAGCACCTGCAGGAAAGAGGATTTTATATGAATAAAGGCCAGGGAAAAAGCAGGAATGGCAAGAGGGATGGGAAGAAGTGGTGTGGGTGGGTAGAATGCTATCAGTGAAGCAGGCTTTTGGACATGAAGATTAAGGAGTGAAATATTGGGGTGGGTAGGGCTGGGGGAAACAGTTTATAGTGAAAGCAGTTTTGTTTTTTTAAACGTGACCATAAAGTACAAACATAGGAAATCACACAGTAGCTGAACAGTACTGGAGCAGTACTGAGCACCACTCTTGTCAAATAATTACTTAACACTGTATCATAGGCATCGTTGTTGAGACTGCTCCTTATCCTCACCCATGTACATTACTGCCACAATGTTTATAATCCCTAATGGCAGAGGACATGATCAACCACTTATATCTTTGTTTTGGACTAAAGATACTCAGTATAACAGACGGCTAAATGCACCACTGGTGCAAATGGAAAGAGCTTTATTGACTTTAATCAACTTCTACTTGCCTACACTAACAATGAATTAGCCTAAAGCATCACACTTCACATTGATTTTCGTTATTACCCCCTCTGAGAAGAATAGAAGCCTTATATAAATTTGTGTAATATGTTTGTATTTACATTTTTTTTCCATTTGGCAAACAATGCTCAACATCTGAGTGTTTCATTTAGGTTTCTAATCTGTCCTCAGTTGATAATCCTTCTTACAAATATTCAATAGGTAATTTTCTGCTATTTTCGTTACCAGTCTTTTTTGATGTGTTATGAGGCTTGGCTTTTATTTCTATTATTCATCATTAAAAACAGGAATCATAGCAGTAAATCATTACTGTTTTTAAGTACACTGAGAGCAGCTACATATCTTCTGTCAGAATAATTTTTGCTCTGTATTAAGAGAACAAAAATGAAATCCTTGAGAGAATACATAGTTACTACCCTTGTTCTTAAAATTCTGTCCACTACAGTTCTACTAGCAGTAGTAGTGAGGACACAATAAAAGGCGTTTGCAATCTTTTACTACGTTTTACCACCTTATGGTGTATGCATTGTATACAAACAAGCTATGTGCATCACATTATTGATGAAGACAGGGCAAAAGAAATGACTCAGTAACAAAGCAGACCATGCTCACGGTTTCATCTTTTTAATGCTGAAACCATTAACTTGCATTGAACATTTAATAAGGCATTGCTTAGAAATTATAATTTGTCATAAATGGGCTGTTGTCAGTGTCATGGATCCACAGAAACACTCTAGAGCAGAGGTATCAAGGATAAGGCTCATGAGCCAGATACATTTCCTATCAGCCCCCTGGAACTGACCCTGGGTCCTGAGTTGAGCAGCACACCACATGCAGAGCACACTGGCTCAGCCCTCTGTGCAGGGCTCAGGAGACACGTCATATGTACCACACATCATATGAAGCACCCATGCAGCCCCAGTCTGGGGACCCCCTCCACATACCAGATCAAGTGCTGGGGAGGGGGGTGCCCGCTCTGGGCAGTCTGGGGGAGGTGTTCATGCAGTATGGTCCATGTACGATCCCAGATGAACCAGAGCAGGCTCTGGATCCAGCATGAGGGGACAAGAGCCCATGGGTCCCCCACATTCTCGATCTAGCACCTGCTCTGGGTGGTCCAGGACTGTAACACACATGGCACCCACTCCAGTTGTGCCAGGACCTGAGCTACATGTGGCACTGACCACAGATTAGTTGGAGCAGGTGCCATATGTGACTGGTGTCCTAGACTGGCAAGAGTGAGTGCTGCATGTGGTACAATCCTGGACTTGTCAGAGCAGGTTCCATGGGTGCTGGATCGAGGCATAGACCTGATTCAACCCAGAGGGCTGGCTGGATGCTGTTCATCTGGTTTGTGGACTGGTCCTGTGCCATTCATCTGGCCCCTGGGGTTGACACCCCTGTTCTACCTGTTCTACAGGATTCTCTGCTTCTGAAAGTAGGTGGGAAGGGAGGCTGCGTGGAAAGTTTTGGAAGCAATTGCCATTAGGGAGCACAGAGAGGGGGCTCCCTATGAAGAGTGGGAATGGAGGTTCCCAGCCAAGGGAGCTAGCTGTAATTAAAGGGGCGTTGACCCTGGGAGATTGTCTCAGGGATTTTTATGAGGGCTATGTGGCAGTCTGACTGTAGGGTAAGGATTTTTTCACTTTGGTTTTGGCATACTGTGTTGTCAAAGTGTTTGATCACTTTCCTTTTTTGTACCATTTGTTCTTCCTTGCAATAAACCCTCTTGTTTTTCTATAACTTTACTGAAGTGCCTGTGGTAAATCATGGTTTCTGGGCAAACTAATAACCTGAGTATAGTCATTCAGCATGGGGAGTGGGGGGAACAGTAGGCTTACATAAGCCCAGGGTGTATCTCTGGGTGCACTCCAACACCCTAGGGTTTTGTCACAGTTCGTCACTGCTTCATAGCATATTATTCTTTTTTGGCATGATATGCATGGGAAATCCTGCAAAAGCTTACTAATGTGAGCAGTACCATTCACACCACTATTTACGCATGCAAGTATCAAGTCCTAGCTTTCGATAACTTTGTAGCTACCTTGCAGTAGTTCTAGTAGAAAGTCAGTTATTTAGGAATAGGTTTTCTTTGATCTGCAACAGTTGAGGTCTTCTTGAGTGAGCTCTGAACACCTGTATTTAAAGTATAGCACTTCAAGAATCTAGATAGATTGGCAATGATGTTGCCTCCGTTGGAGGAAAATGACTTAGATTGCTTTTTATTAATCAATTTGCTTTAAACAGATTTCACAAGTGGCTCAGGCCCAGAATTTTTTTAAACCATGGGGATTAGGCATGGTAACACTCTTTAAAAATTGTCTCTAAATAATGTAGGAGCCTAGATATAAATGCTTTTGAGAATGTTACCTGTGGCATTATTTTCCCGTAAATGGATTAAACCATTTTAAATACAATTGTCCTGGCTGTATCTAGGTTATGCAGCTATATCAGTCATTAGAACCAATATTTTCTCTAATTTTCTACTGAGTAACCTCATATGCTTATTTTTAATCTTATTCACTTGTATTTAATCAGATCTAGAGTAAATAGTTCAGAATTACGATCATGTAGTTTGAAATACTTGTATTGAAATAGGAACTTATTAGGCAGTTATTTAAGCAGCTTAAGAGCTGACCTAAATATTTCTCAAAACTATAAAGTAATTTCATTTTAATAAGTTTAGGATTTAAACTTTAGTAGAGCATATGTATTCTTTATAGGCAATTCGTTAAGTACTCAGCTGTAGAAGTTCAATAATTTACCTTCAAACAACATTTAGTCTGTGAATTGCTTCTATCCACTTTCAGTCACAACAGATACATGAGGTAAAGCTTAGTTATTTTTCAGGATATGAGTATATTCTGACTCCTTATTTCTAGGCTATGGAATATTCCTAAATTACAATTTAGAATTTCCCTCATCCTCAAATTTATAATTTTTATTCTTTCTTGACATAAAATTATAGCCATGTAGTTTCAGTAAAAGGGGGAAAATAAGCAAGTACTCTGAAGTCATGTCCACACAAGCAGGAGCGTGAGTTTGTAGCAGCAGAAATAGTAGTGGCACAATTTTGTACCACTACCTGTTACTGCAGTGACATCCTCTGCTCATGTGGTTTGCAGCAGGACAAATTGTCCCACTGCTTCATGTGCTGCAGGGGGGGCTGCCTGGGGCACAGGATGCCCCAGTGTGGGGCTAACTGGCAGGCAACCCCCACACTGAGGCACTCTGTGCCCCAGGCAGTTGGGGAGTGGCCCAGGGCTGCCTGCTCCCCTGACTCTGCCTGATGCAGAGTCCCCATCTTGAGGCACAATGTGCTCCAGCCAGCTGCTGGAAGGGGCACAGTGTGCCTTGGGGTGGGGGCTCCATGTGTTCCAGCAGAGGAGCTTCAGTGGAGCCCCTGTGCTGAGGCATGCAGAGGCTGGGGGGTGGATGGGTGGACAGTCATCTCAGAGTGTGGCTGGCTGGGGTGCAGGGTGCCTCAAGACAGGCATCCACAGCTCATGGAGACAGGGCTGCCTGATCCTCTCCTCCCCCTTCTCTATGTGTCACTCCCCAGCCTAGCGTGGGGTCTCTGTAGCATGCCGAGGCAGGGGAGCAGGCAGTCCTGGCCCACTTGCTTCCCTGTCTCTGTTTTTGTCCTGACACATCACACTTTGGCATACTTTGTGCCAGTTTTGTTTTTTTTTCTTTTTTTACGTGGGTGATTGGGGAATCCCTGTAGCAAATTTTGCCCCAGCGCTACAAATTAGTGGTGCATGGCATGGTTTAACATGCAACATGTGTAGTTTGTGATGCTGCAAAGAGGCTTGTGGTGCCACAAATCACATGCGCCTTCATGTCTGGATCCAGCCTAAACAAGCTGAATTTCTCTCAGGAGAAGGCCTTTTGTGTAGGTGTCAGAGGGTGCAGACAGAAGTAAAAGGTTTTGCCTGATCTGGCCCACAGAAAGTTGTCTATAGCTGTGACCAAACACAAATGCATGGCTGTAGGCAGTTTCAAAAATGGCCAATCTGGTGAAAATCTGAACCCTTATTGCATGCAGGGTCCAATGAAGAGGTTTCAAAACATAGCAACTTCTGTAACTTCTGTCTGTTTGCCTTTCAACCTGTCACTGTTTTCAGAAAGGGAGGGAGGAAAGGGAGTGGAGGGAGTTCAGTCTGGGCCTTTTCAGCACCCTGCTGGAGGGTGGGGTGGGTTTACTGGAACCCCTCCCTCCTCCCCTCCGTGTGATCTGGTGTGGGGGCTCCAAGTCATCCATCCCAGTCTCTAGAACCATCTGGGAAACTCTTGACATGAGCTCCCTCTGTTCCCTTTCCCCACTCCTGAAAACGTTTCAGTCTCACAGGCAGGAGGGCCTGTTGCTAGGGAAACCGGGTGCAGGCTCCTGGCCAGCAGCTAAATCCCCCTCTTCCCTGGAACAAACAGTGAACTTCTGTTTGGTCCGAGGAATCACTGTAACTCAGAATGCTTCCTGCACAGCATTCTCAGTAAAACCCCTAGAGATGTAGTAGTCATTTGCTGCACTTTAAGTACCAATGCTGTATGCAAGATAAAATATGCTAAAATGTTTTCCTGAAATACTGCTGCATACTTACACAAGTTTATAGGAACTCATTCAGGTTAATGGCCAGTCATTCCAGGGACAAGCATGCCAAGCTATATGCCCTCCCTGGCCATTCAGCAGCTTCGAAGGGTTATGTGTGTAAGTGTTATGCAGCTCCTTTTTTGCCTTGGATTTTGGCTCAGATCAGTCAGGATCGGCTGAAATAAGGGCTAGGTACAGATGTTACACTTATTGTGCTATAAGCTCTAAAGCCATAATTGAACAGATGTTCAAAGCTCTAAGAGCACTTTAAAAATGGTGGATCACACTCTAAGTGAATCCTTGGTGGTTGTTGCACTAGACTAAGGCTTTTTATTAGAGTGCTTTTGTAAATGTCTGTGCCACATCCTTCACTAGTTAAGTTAGGTCTCTTTGTGACAAGTGTGGGCAGGATTTGAGCCCCCCCTCCCCCCAAATGAAAGTCTGTTTGGTTCACTTGCATTCTAACTTATAGCATTTTAAGTAAAACGCAATAGAGAGATTCTGAAGGCAGGCTTTTTGAACATCTGTACCTAGCCAAGGTGTCTATTTACAGTCTTATGTTCCCATTCTACAAAAAAAAAATCCAAAGAAAAAGTGAAACTAGGCTTGTCACAGGAGTCCTCAAAAAATACCCTGGATACGTTATAGTTATTCATCCACACTCAAGACAAAAAGCTATTCAAATTGGGTTGGAGCATATTAAATAGCAGACAACTACAGTCTTCAGAACTGCCAAATAGATCTCACTTAAAGTGAAATAAGAAAACTAAGAAGGTACCATTCAGTTATAAAATGATTCTCATCAATTCTATGAATAAATTATAAAAACTCAGTTTCCAAACTCTTTAGAAAACCTGACATGGAAGGTAACTGAGAAGGCAAAATAATGAATTTTCCCCAAAGCAACACTATGAAAATAGTTCTTTGTATAGGTCTGCTCTTTCTTGTGACACTTTTAATGCACGTTGCTTCCAGGCACCTTTTCTGTCAGGGCATAGAATGGCTTGAACTTTATACTCAGCATGCAGAAGAGAGCACTCCAGGGCATGTGAGCAGGCATAGGGATGTGGGTCTGTTTGGAGAGTAGTTCTCACAATGAACCAGACCTATACTTTTTTCTCCAAGGGGATTTTCATGATGCAGGCCCCTATTTTTTCAGTAATCAGTCAAACTAACAAGACCTTCATAGATTTTTGCTGTGTTTTCACAACCCACTGCTAGGGTCTATGTTCAACTACAACATAAATACATGTTCAGAATAACCTAATAGTTATATCAAATTCCCTATCACAGGGAAAAGTGAGGGAAACTAGTATTTATGCTTATGAATAAATGTCCAGACTGATGGCAAGATACAGAAAATAAAAATATTGAATGATTTATTCATTAATGTGAGTAGTTCCATTTTTTTTTTTTAAAGTTGACTTAACATCAAACACGTATTTCTGTTTTATGGGAATACAAGCCCAGTGCTTAGCAATTCTGAAACCCTGGTTCCTATCTCTCCATCCCGATCTCTTTATTTGATGCATTGCTACACCTTTGGTGCCACTGTATTTCTACATCTATTTGTAGAAAAAATACATTGTATTTCTCCCAGAAGCAATTAAAAATTTCTGACTCCCATCCCCTCTGTGCTTAATAGCATGTCCCCTCCCCTAGTCTCCCCCTCCTCCCTTGCTCATTCCTGCCACTGCTTCTAGATGTCCCAGTGGTTGGGGTGAAGCTCCAGATCCACTTTTACCCACTCTAGACTGCCATTGCATGGAGCTGGGCTCAGACAGGGATAGCGGCACCAGCGAGTGACCTTCTTCTCCCTGGCTGCTTCCCTCTGGTGTTACCTAACAGCCTGGGAGCCAGTGTGGGGAAAGGGGAGTTGTCTTCTGCTGCTTCTGTCTCTAGCCAAGTCTGACTCCAAATGAAGCCTGGCTGGAGCAGGGTAGGAACAGCTCTGGAACATTTTCTCTGTCCCCTTCTCCCCCTCC
>NW_017728913.1:31159327-31167738 GCF_001723895.1 Crocodylus porosus | reverse complement strand
CCCGCCCCCATGCTCAGGTCACCCACACATATATACATGGGAAGATCCGGGATTTCTTAAAGGTAGTCATGGGAACCATGCTATACCTGCCTCCCCTGCCCCACCCCCACACACATTTGTGCGTGCACATAAATACACTAGCACAGGCAGACAGTACTGCAGGAACAGTACTGCAGGACTTTTTTAAGGTCCTCAAGCAAGTAAAAAAAATCCCCACCATCACCTTCTTTTTGCTGCCCAGTAACATGTACCCTCCCTTTCCCTTCCATCACTCCCCTCCCCTACCCAGTGCTCCCACTGCCACTGCCCCGAGCTGTGTAAACATTTTTGTATAACCTTTGTGTAACCATTTTTCACCAGAATGTTCTAAAATTGTTTGCAACATTATTTTATCTGTAACTTCATGGCTTCTAAAAATGCTTTCACTTATGTCCGTATCACTGTATGGCTTTTTTTTTCTTACACTTTCTAATCTTGTATTTGTCAGGCTTTGCTTGTCTGTGTTCCTAAATATATCATTCAGGCACTAACTTGCTGATGAAAATGGTGGTATACTTTTATAGTAGAAATTGAAGGCTATCTACCAAAAATTAGGAAGTGGTGCTCAGTCATTATTTCTTTTAGTTATGCTGTAGTCATCAAGAGGGAATATTTTTTAGCTTATCACAGCTTTCATCTTTTTGTAATAGTTTTCATGTAGTTTAAATTATTGTTAAAAATAGTTTAGATCTAATTTTTTAGTGAACTTAAATTTTTGGATATGGATTGGTGCACTCCTTTTCTCATAGCTTTCTTCATGCAGTGTGTTTACAAGGGAAACAACTAATAGCATTTTTTTATTATGAGAGTTGCAAATTCTGAATAAGGAAATGCAATTTTAAAACAGTTTCACATGTTAATAATATTAAGAAAAATGTAGCTTTATTGATTTATTAGCAGGCAATCTATAAAGTTTGTAATGTGATAAAGAAGTAGGAGGAGGATCTCATTGATTCTGCTGTTGAATGGGAGTATATGTAGATGGGATATTCTCTGATGGTTTTGTAGCTAGCAAGCATAACCTTCAAAACTTCAGATGACAAAGTAGATTGGCAAACCGCAGACAAATCAAAATCCTAGAGGTATGGTAGATTGATCATGTGTGTGGAGAAGATAATAATGAAATACACCAGGTAGAGTTAGTTGGAAACAGGATGAAAAAAATTAAAGTAAGATTTCACAAAGGTGACCCAAGATGTCCAGAGTTCAAGAACCTGTAACATCAAGTTCCAAATGAACTTTGGATGCTGTGACCTAAACTTGCCAGTTTGGATTTTTGAACCAATCCAAAACAGAGTATTTTGAGTAATCTCCAATGAGTAATCTCTTGGAATAAAAAGAGCTCTTCTAATTGCAAAAATATCATAAATGCCAATATAAATTGGGATAGCTTTCACCTCAGTTTTACTGTTGTACATTCCAATAACAGTTTATCCCATTTGTAAGCCTCAGTAGAAGAGTAAAAATGTATTTATATATGCTTCATTGACAGAACTAGGAGGCCAAATTCCTGTCTTTCTCCCCTGACTTGGTACAACAATAGCAACATAATTTTCTTACTTTTAACCTTGCTACAAGACCTCAGACCAGAATGCCCTTCTCAAGCATAGGAAGGTAGTGCAGTCATCTTATAGCCATTACAACTTTAACTTGTTTTGCTGATGCTACCAACAAAGATGCTATTTGTGAAGGTGATTTTTGTGGGACTCTTGATAAACCACATCTCAGATGAGTTTACACAGTGACAAACAGCACCATATGCCTGACTCTGCGGTCTTTCCTACTCACTCTCTTTGTCTTTGTCTCTTTTTTTTATCTCTTTGGAATAAAAATTGCAGTAGTCCTTGCTGAGTATTTCAAAATGTATACTATACCTACAAATGTCAGAAGGCAGAGAAATACTGTTAGGAAAAAATATAATCCATTCAACTTCATTGCCTCAGAGAGAAGAGATGTTTCAAATGATGATGTGCCTTTAATAAATTTGCCAATCTCATAGAAACATTTAAAGAAAAATAGGCGAATGCAAACTAGAAGAGAGGTGATTTTTTTGTGTCATTTTTTTTTGACAGTGAGAATACTTCATTCTGCACATTTTAAAGACCGAATACTCAAAAATAGCCTTGTTTGCAGTAGGTTTCACTATTTAAGCATTTTTAAAGGGTTGAGTAAAAATCAGAAGCAAAATGACACATATTTCTAATGTTTCGAGACTAAACATTCCCCTAAAATACTTGTAGTCTTTTCTGGTCTGATAGTTTTTTGCATGTCTACTACAAGAATGCTGCAAAAGTCCAACTGATAACTATAAGACTGCTGTAGTCTCTTGCTGACATTTATAGTGAGTGGCATTCTAGAAACACAGCCCGCTCTTTCATTTTCCTGTTGAATATTGTCAGGTTCCCCCTCAATACCTAAATTTGCCCTCCTCCACTTCACAATTTACCAGGTGATAACAAATTTTCAAAGAACATGGCTTCCTTCAGCATGAGAACTTTATCTACTTTTCAGCTGTTTACATAGTAGTAACATAGCCATGTTTTGAAATCCCAATGATGAACTTGAATACTTCAGTGCAATCACAGAATTAAAAACGGGTTTATAAAGAATTATTTACAACCGAACAATGACTAAGTTTGGCACTTGGATTAAAAATACTGAGTACAAAGAAAAACATGCTTTTACTGATAAAAGTAATAAAGATGTTAGATTAAACAGATCTGGAATGGGGGGAAAAATTGGATAGCTATTTTACCAAAAGCACATTCAGTGATTTGAAAAGTAATAAAACGGAACCTTTTCTCTGACATCTTTTTTTTACCTCTAAATGCGGGTGGCTCTGATTGTTAAAACTTAAATCCAAAATATTCCTATATTGCACAACCAAAAGCAGAGACTGACATCATAACATTGATCCTTATCCTAAACATGAGCATTGGTGAGATTAAATATATCTCACATCGTTTCATAGTGCTTAGAGTCAGAAGGGACCTAAACAGATCATCAAGTCTGACCCCCTGCCCTAGGCTGGAACAAGCACCCCAGCCAAATATCTGTGCAGACTCCTCTTGAAGACCCCCCAAGGTAGAAGAGAGCACCACCTCCCTTGGGAGTCCAGTCCAGAGCCTGGAATCATTGTTTTATAGGGTTTTTAAAAATCTGCTGTCCTGTGAAGTAAAGAGTATAGACAGAAATATGCTTGAATATTATGTAGAGATTCTACTAACTCTGAAAGATATTTTTCAGTAAAGACACACTAATGTAAGGACAGAAATTTTGAATGTTTAACACTTATTTTACAAACCTTTCAATAAACACATTGTTTTCATTGTCGTTTTTTGTTTGTTTCAGGTAAATGAAGTAGTCATTGGTGTTATGTTTATCATAGATGGGTGACATAACATGTTCATCATAGGAAAACTTTCAGATGCCCGTGGTATAGAGAAAATATTGCAGCCTACATTGTAACAATGTATTTTATATTTGTAGCCACCTGTGTTCAATAATTTGAAAATTAAGGATTGTAAAATCACTTGCAGTTTTAGGAGGACATCTGCAGATTATTTATATTTTGTCTTCAAATACTGGGCAAAGGAAGAAGTTGAGGATAGGGGAAGATAATAAATAGAAATGTAATTTTACATTATGACTTTATTATAAATGAATAGAAATATAGTGTTGTCTTTTATTCATTAACATCTGTAATATGCTTTGAAGGATAAACATTGCCATTGAATGCTAATAATTCATACAGTCTCTAGTGAGATAGATAATGGTGGGCAATACTGTTAAATGATGTGTAAATAATACTAAGGACATCCAAACCAATACTTATCCTGTTTTAATGAAAATCATCCTCAGTGTTGTCATTTGGATAGCTTTTTTCTCTTGATCTGCACTAAAATAGAGTTCTGCAGGCTTGTTCCTGTCCTCTGAAGTAGAGAGTTGTTTGATGATAGCAGTGAAAGTAGTCACTGAAGTTTGATTTAGCTCCCTTGGACTCCCCTTCTACTTAATGGTAATGGGTATCTATAGGAGTGCAGATGTGGTGCACATTAGTTGGAGCTGGCAAGAGATAGCTTCAGCTTTGAGGCTACTGTATACCACCCACAACTTCAGGTTACACAGAAAGTGAGCTGCCTTGTTATCTAATAGGGTGAAGTTATGTGTTACACTTAGACCACACTAAAGCTATGGAATTTTAAGCAGTGTTAAAGTTATAACATTTTGCCTGCTGACACACATGGAGAAAAAAGGACAGCCCTTTACTTTAAGCTCAGCGTGCCCTGACACCAAGTGCAGTTCATGCCCAGCAGAGGCATTGCATTTGTTGGACCCAGCTCACCCAGCATCTGTATAGTTTGGGTGCTTCAGCAGGGCTTTTTGGCACTGATTGAATCAGGTATTAGATAAAAGCACCCAAACACCCTGTTGAAACACCTGATCTGTATGGACACTGCAGAGCCAGGTACAACTAACACGCTGCCTCTTCTGGTAAAATGTGGGGGTTTTTTTCATGTCTATCAGCACCCATTGCAATCAGCTGCATATTAAGGGTTAATGTCATTTCTTCCTGCACAGATTTGACTTGCTACTAGATAGCTAGCAAGCTAGGGAATGGCTTGTACCCAGAACACCTGGGGTCAATCCTGCTCATGTGAAGGCGGTGAGGGATGTTGGGAGCAGCTCATCCTGGGATACAGAATAACTGCAAATTGCTCATTTTATCTCTATTGAGTTGACTGAAGTAACTTTAACATGAGATATATAGCACAGACAGGTATCCCATGCCCCAGGAGGAGGAGAGGTAGAATTTATTTGTTCCATCTATTGGCTTCATCTTTTCCCTGAACTTCAAAATGATCCCCTAATATACAAACTATTATTTTAAATGTACCTAAGTGTTTATCCAAATATGTAATTGTACCCATTTAACTTGAAGGGCTATTTTAAACTTGTTGTATTAACCCAGTGTTTGGGTTTAAACCAGGTTTATTTTAACTTACCTTAAGATGGTAGGAATAGGTTTAAATTAAAATATAGTAAGATTGCATGCAGTACTTACACTGATTTAATAAAATGGGTTTAAATGAACCAGTTTAACTAAACTGCTAGCAGTTTGTAAGTTGAAAAGCCTTCAGAGGAGAAGAGGTACTTTTAGATGTATGGTTAATCAGCTATTAATTGAATAATTGGAAGGGAACAAAGGCAAGCAAAATGCTCCAGAGGTTAGTTTTGTTGTAGAAGCTGGGAACTGAAATAATGACATGTAAAATAAAGGCAAAATTAATTCTAACTAATTCTAATAGACAACAATAGGTCACAAAAGTGGTGCTCATTAAATTTTGCAGAAAAGTTTTGTTCTAATTAGGAGTAATAAAAAAAATCTTTTGTTAAGCTGCTATGTGTGTCTTGGCTATTGTAGACATTAGGTGCAAAATATGACTATCAGCAATGAGAAAATGAAACAGGGAAAGGAATACCTGAGATTTCTTCTGTGCTTCCAGCTAATGAGAAGGGCCCCGATCTAAGAAAATACAGAAAAAAATAGGAAGACGTAGTTTTAAACTTAACAAAAGCAGCAGAAGTGACAAATGATAGCCAGCAGGACTCTATCCTGTTACAGCTTGCTGAACCAGATGTCCAAGAGATTTTTGAGACACTGAGAATAGAAATGTATTTTTCTTCCTGAAAGATGCCGTAGATCATCTAGATAAGTATTTTACATTCAAAATCAGAATGTGGTGTTTGAGAAGCTCTAGTTTTCATAGGTAAGGCAATTGGAGTCACAGTCTATAGATTGTTTCATAAAAATGTTTAGAGTCATAATACACACACAAGTGTTACTGTATTATGGCACTTCACAAGATGAGATTGTCAAAATTCAGCCTATTGACAATTGTAGGAACAGCAGACATAGACAGGGATTATTGACGTAGATCAAGCTTGACATTTGATAAAGTGTTCATCATTGCTATAGCAGGAAAGTATTGTTAGGTGCCAAGCATAAAGCATAAATAAAATTATTCCAGTAGCAACAGTGATTTCTAACAAGCACAAAGGCAGAAAAGCCAGTAAATATGGTGATAGTTTAATGGTTGTGCCTGAACAAGCGGCAACATGTTGCTGATGAGGTCCAACAAGGCGACAGTCACTGGGAGGGTGACCTTCATAAGAAACAGACTAAGCCTGTTAGGTTAAACTACCCATGGTAAAACAAAAGCATTGAGTTTTACAGTGCAAATCACTCAAAAGAGGCAAGTATAACGTTTTGCAAAGCAAAAATGAGATAGGAGAAATATCACATTGGTTATTTTCATTTGAAAATCAATTCCTAAATACCTTTGAGGGCCTGGGCCTCAGTTAATGTCAGTAACATTTGGAATTTCAAATAGGTGATTTGTGTTCCATTGTACTAGGTACTACACACTCAACTGTAATAGATATGAATTTAGTTAAAATTCCCAGTACTTTTCTTCAGGTATTATAATATACTCAGAACAAAACATGGTAGAAGAATGTGGCGTGGTTAATTTTAAAAGCTTGACTGTGTGTATAGATGCTCTATGATCTGCTAAAGATATTTTAAATAAACTTTTCCACTTTCTCCCCACTTCTCCCCCCACACAAAAAGGTGTGTGTGTGTGTGTGGGGGGGGGGGTGATCGGACAAGCAAACAAACAACAAGCCAGGAATAACATTTGCAAATGGATCTCTTTCAAATTTTGAGATGAAAATGAACTCACTTCTGAAAACTAGGATTAGAAATATTATGTGTCCATCATCTCAGAAGAGACTGCTTCCAGTGACCATCACCAATTCATAAAAGGATGGGATATAGGGAGAGAGGAAAACCTCTTTTGCCAAAACTCTTACCTGAGCTTCAGTCAACCTCAGAAGGAAGACAAATTTATTTCATATGAAAAATTTACCCATTTCCGCAGCTAAATTTGGCTTCCCTTATTAGCCTTCTAGAAGAAAGAACTCAGGAAAAGGAAAAGGTTTCATTTCTTGCACAGCATTTTCTTTATCATCCTGGAAACATATGTGCAGAGCTTGGACGGAATAGTTCACTACCCTTTCTGTTTCCCCATCCTAAGGAGGGAACTGCTATTCAAAGAACCTTTTTTCATTCTATGCTTGATACATTTATGGCACAGTCTTCCTAATGATCTAAATACACTTTATGAACATGAGTCATAACATCTTTACAAGGCACTTATTACAACAATGTTCCAGATGGGAATACAGGAACACAGTGAACATAAGATATTTATTCAAGGTGACAGATCTTGGAAAAGAACTTAAGACTCCTGAGTCCTAATCTTGTTCTTTGACCAACAATACCATTTTTCCCTAGAAGACTGAAACCAGATTCTTGCTATGGAGTTGCTGGCTCACTTAGCCTGTTATCCATCTGTTTTGGAGAAATAGAATTCATTCTCTCCAATAATGCTACAGCAATTTATTGTCATATTGGTAAGATTTGTTACACTTGAGAACAAATAGAATGGTTCCTATTTATAATGATGATTCCCAAGGAACAAGTTGAAAGGAAACAATGATAAAGATGAGCATGGTTTGGTGGAATAGATAAAAGACAAAAGCAGCTAATGGTGAAGCAATTACAATAGTGTTTGTGCAGCTTGAATGCCCAGAAAAAAGAGAGTGAAGCAGAAAGTCCTGGCTAATTTTTGTTAAATCAGAATATAAGACATTAAGCTCACATCTAGGCTTTAAACTTGCTGTGCCTATCATTATCACCCTCAAACATGCTGATTCCAGGAGTGGAAGCAGGATTGTCAAAGTCACCAAGAACCAGCAAGGAGGAGTAGAACCTGCTCACCTTTTGTATTAACAGTTTTCCAGGTACTCAGACAAGTTGGAACAGAATGGTGCGTAAGTGCCTACATCCATTTGTTTGCCTAATAGGTAGAATAGGATCTGATCCTCGCTGTTTCTTTAAAGGCACATAATATGTTCTTGAAGCTCTTGCTTGAATGTATTTCATTATATTTTCAAATGGTTTACTAAATGCTATTTTTGACTATTCATTAAAGAAAGGGGTTCAAAGGCCATAACTCTGTTAGTCTAAGAACGTAATCAAACAGCAGTGACAGAAGTGATGCATTGCTTAATCTTGGATCTGCTTTGGTGGCTGAAATAATTCATGAAGTAAAGTAAACCTGAGTATCTAGTACCTAATATTATAGCTTGGGTGACCATATTATTTTGAAGGAAATCCAGGATGGGGTAAGTAAATGTTGGAATGGGTGTTAGAAATGGAATATTGTTAGAAATGGAGTATTGTTAGAAATGCACAGCTTGCATCTTGCACCTGATAAGAAAGAAACACTGCCAAGGACTTTTTT
>NW_017728913.1:31141037-31159316 GCF_001723895.1 Crocodylus porosus | reverse complement strand
TGCAAATACACCTTTTGTGCCATCTAATGAGTGTGTGTCTGTGATTTTGGTGGCCTCCAGAGAAACGAACCGCTTTAAGCATCATGGGGACACCATATAAACATACACACACACACACCCCACCCCCACATGCACATGCACACATGCATATACACTGACACACACCCCAGCTCTGCGCAAGTACACACACACACAGACACATGCACATACACTTTGATACTTTGTGTACATGCACGCACACACTCCTCCCACCCCAAACTGCAGCTCCCAGGAGCCATGATGGCAGAGTGGGGTGGGATGGGGCAGTGTGGGACAGCACAGAGGCCTGCACCCAGGCTTCATCCCCTGTGCAGAGGCTGTACCTGGCTGGGAGCAGCCCCCATGCAGTGCCATCCACACTCTGCCAGCCTGCTCTGCATGGGCATACAGTGTTTCCTGCCCCACTGGCAGCAGCTGCCCAGTGCCACCATGCATAGCTCAGGCCTTGGCAGCAGCTGCAGAAGTAGAACATGAGGCTGCCATTGGCTGCAGCTGTTCTGGCTTGCCCTGGCAGGTGCCCAAGCCCGGGCCCTGGCCCTGTCCTACCCCATTCTAGCCAACCACTCTCTGGCTAATCTCTGAGAAGTGGTGCTTAGCCCCACCTGTGCCCCCAGCTTCCAGTCAGTGCTCAGGAGCCAGGTCAAGCACGTGTGAGAGGGGAGGCAGCACAAATCCAGGGCTTTTGCTTCAGTTTTAGCCAACCAGCTAGGACACTTGGGATAGCCTATGAAATCTGGGGCTTTCCTGGCCAAACTGGGATGTATGTTCACCCTATTTATAGCCCTCTTATTTATTACAAAATAACCAATAGGCTATTTCAGGTTTTTACCTGTTTCACCGGTTTTTCACAAGATATTTTCTATAAAATCGATCAGAATAATCTCAACTAGTTTTAAATAGGTCCTAGTCTGATTTTCAGCGCAACATTCAAGAATTTAGGAAGACAAAGAATTTCTGTCTTAATCAGGATGTGGTAGGGAGATACACTCTTTGGACATCAACAGTCAGCCATTTACTATTGTATTTTTCATGTGCTTTCCTCCTGACTCGGTATAGCTCAGGCCTCTTCTACTTGTGCAGGTAAAGAGGTGATAGGATTTAATGTGTATTCCACACAATTGTGCCTCTTGCCATGCCACATGTGCGTGGCAGGGGGCATGATTGTGGGGTTATAATTCAGATACTATCATTCCTTATGGCTGGTACATGGCTGGCCTACTCCTGGGTGACTCCTGCACAGGCAGGAAGCAAGCTTACATGGCTGGGAACCTCCTCAGCTGACAGAGCTTCCCTCCATAGCAGTGTACCATGCACTTCCATGGATAGGAGTCCTATCAGCAGACCCAGGCTCCCAGCTGTGGGGGTGCCCCAATAGTCACTGTGAAAGGGAAACCACAGCTGATATGATCTCCCAGCCACAGGGATGCCTCATGCACCCCTGTGCATTTGGCTCCATTCAGCTGATGGGGCTCCCAGTCACAAAGGTCCTGGCCACACATTCAAACAATGGCATGATAGAAATCAGCTACAAAATTATTACACATTTTGTGGAATAACTTTGTAGCATATTTCTCTTTTAATCACACTATTAAACGATTGAACATGTGGCTGAGTGACATTTAAGGCATGATTAACTTGTTAATCACACCTTAAGTATAATGTAGAGATGGGGTCTCAATGCCAACTTAATATATATAAAAGCATGTTAGGAGTTTGTTTACAGCTTAAAATAGGTATACAGTGATAAAAGTTATTATTAATACATGGATGCATATAATTGATTAGAACAAAACTAATAAGCATGAATAGAATGATAGATCAACAATATGAAGAGACAATTATGAGCCATTCAGATTTATTATACAGCATTGCTCTAAGACCTCATTCCTGATAGTCTACTTACTCTATGAATCAGTACAAATTGTTTCTGGTATGCATTATTTTACAACTTTGCTCCTGTACAGATAAGCACCATTAAAGAAAAAATCAGACCTTTTCAAGAGTTTCATAAATCCCTTTAGCTTTTGCAATCTTTGGAGAAGATTGCAATTGAATAAACTTTTTTTTAATTTTAAGTATTATAAATTCCATTTACATTAGATGGATTTTTGTTTATTCTCACTTTTATCCACCAGGCAGATGAGAGCTTCTATGGTTTTTTTCACAATATGGTTTCTTTCTGTTTTGGTAATGTAACAATGTATAGCAGATATTTTTGCTACAGAAAAATTTGCATAATATTCAGTTGTTGACAGTGTTATTAATCTTTGTAAAGGGGGGAAATATATTTTTGTATTCTGTTCCTTAAACTTTTTTTTTGTGAACAAAACTAAACATATTGTTGTTTATACCGTTTCCTTGGATTTCATAGTTACAATAACATACAACTATTACATAGGTTTATTGTAAAGAATTAAACAAAACAAGTGTAAAGAGATAATGGGCATATCTACACATGCAAATAATCCAGGAGTAGTTTACTTTAGTAAAGTACTCTAGAGTAAACTGTCCCAGGCATACGTCAACACGTGCAGGGATGCATTGCTTCTCCTAGCAACAGACTGAGTGGGAGCACTCTATGTGGCCTTGCTTTGGGCCTCTGAAGCAGCCAGGGGGACCTATAGGCTCCTCCCAGATGCTAGCCCAAGGACTGGCATGGGATCAGAAGACAGCTGGAGACTCCTGGTGGGGGCTGGGAAATTGCTGGGAAGAATCTGCCAGCACTGTGCCCATAACTGAGAGAAAAGACCCCATGGGCCCATGGGGCTTGGCCTGGGAGATAAGGATCCCACAGCCCTGGCCTAATGATTGCGATTGTGGAGCAGGGGCTGGGAGCTCCCTGCTGCTGGGACAACGGGGGCATTTTCCCTGCCTGGGCTCTGGTGGTAGAGCCCTCCCCAGCAGCAGGCAGCTCCCAGGGGCAGAGAGCAATCTCCCACCCCCTGCTGCTTGGCTGACTGATACCAAATGTGCTCCCAGTTGTTGGCCCTGGATTTAGGACCCACCCTTAGACTGATCGTGACCTTTCCATTCGATAATAGGCAAATTTATTGACATATGGTAGTAACAGCAAAGAAACAATACAAACAAACAAGCAGTTCTGTATATCTATCAAATCCTAGGGCTGTCATCAGAGTCGGGATACATCTAAGGCTCTACAGTCTTCACTCTGAGGCTGTCTCTTAGGTGTCAGATGTCAGCAGCCTGGAGGTGGGATGCTGAGGTGCCCCCCTCCCTCCTCCTGAGTGGGGTGGATGAGATAGGTTGGTGGTGTGCCCTCTGTCCATGATGGCCTCAGAAAGCCTCCTGGGGGACAGGGACAGGAGGAGGGACCCTTTGTTACTCTCAAGTCTCTGCTTTTGTATTCTCCTTCTCTCCTGATGACTCTTGATCAATGGCTGTTGCTGGTAGGTGTCTCTGTGTTGTTCTCACACTGTCCATGTAGTTCATCACATGCACACATACTAATTTGGTGTTTCCAGGCCTTCTCCTAATTTGGTCTGTTCCCCCAAAACTGGAACTCAGGCCGCCCTGCTCTGTGGCCATGTTAGCTGGTGCCATCTTCATCTCATATTATGGAACAGTGTGGTACAGGCCCCCTCTTTATCTACATGTGCACTACTGCACAGTAAGTGATCTAGAGTAAATTCACTACGCTTACTGAAGAAAGACTTTTACTGTTAATTTAAGTAGCTGCAGTCACTTTAACAAATGCAACCCTCAGAGTTCAAGTGCTTTTTTGAATATTTCTACAGCCTGACAATACAATACAAACAGAGGT
Organism: Crocodylus porosus; assembly: GCF_001723895.1. Taxonomy (NCBI): domain Eukaryota; kingdom Metazoa; phylum Chordata; order Crocodylia; family Crocodylidae; genus Crocodylus; species Crocodylus porosus. The sequence goes on along the minus strand of NW_017728913.1, from coordinate 31,155,496 downwards.
CTTTATGAAGAATAAGGCTATTCTTCTGCTATGCTGAAGGCTGATACTTGATTAAAATCTTCAAACTTTTATTCCAACATTCTTATGAGTATAACATTTCCTTGAAATAGAAGTTAAAACCAGTCATTGATGCCAAAATATGAGGAAACTGAATGTGTCCACACTGGTAGTTAGGGTCAACCCTAGAGCTGTTTTCTAATGCCAGGTTCCTGTATAACAAGTGCTGCCCAGTCCTAGAAGCTTTCCTAAATGTCATGGCCCAATGAACCTCTCCCTTTCTGCAATATGTTCAGACCCCAGTGAAGAGCTGTAGTCTATAAATGTAGGACATCAGCAGCTTCTTACACCTGCCTTTTAGCCCTAGTCTACTCCTCACAGAAGCCCATAGAAACAAGTATAGAAGAAGATGCAAGTAGCTGACAAACTGGTGGAGCAGAGACCTTTTATAGACTAATCTACTCACTACTTGTCTCCTGGGTTTCATACACGGCAATATAGAGAGGGATAGACCATTCATTTAGCAATCCTTAAACAGCAATACAGATGAACTTAAATAGCAATACATATGAACCATATGAGAACCAGATCTTTATAATTTGTTTAGATGTGGCTTGCATCTTATTGATCTGCCAAAGTAGGGGCAGATTCAGATGCTTTTAATCAGCTTGGATAGCACTGCAATCCATGAGCAATTCAACTGAGCCTGATTCTGATTTAAACTAAGGCCAATTTGTACCACTGGCAATATAAACATACCTGAAAGAAGATGCCATTTACAAGTCTTTAACATACCTTTCCTTAGCCAGTGTGGTTTGAAAGGGCAGCCATTTATATAAATGAGAATCAGGCTGATGGATTAAGAATAGAAACATTTATGAAATAATGTGCTCTTCAGCATTGGTTAGGATGTGTACAAACATTTACAAAGCATGGAGAAAAACTGGTGTATGTTAAGGTGTTTACTCTGAGCAACCTACATTAAATCAGGAGAGCAGTGTGCACCTATTCATCCTTGGAAAGAGGAGACACACAGGAAGCTGGTGGAGATACACAAAAACGGGGAAGGAAACCTTATGTATACATCCCAGCTTGTCCTGTGGGCTCCCTAGGTTGCTGAAGATTGCCAAGCTTTGCCAAATTTCCACCTCTACAAGGAACCATGCCCCTACCCCTCGCAGTGTCCCCTCCCTCCTGCCCCACCCAGAAGCTTCCAGAAGACTTCTAGAGTGAATGGCCATGCTTGTTAATTGAAGATCCATCAGTTTTCTAGCCTGCATCCTACCACGGTTCCCCACTATGCACTCTCAAGCCAAAGACCCAGGAGCTGTGGCATGTGGTGATGGCCTTGCAGATGATCACAATGGCATGCACCTTCATGCCCACAAGCCAGCAGCTGGGTATGCCAACTGACTTCCCATATCAAGCAACAGGCCACTGGAATCATCCAACCCTTACTCTGGAGAAGCAGATGGCTGTCATCATATGGAAATTCCCCATCCCCAACAAGTTCCACTCTGTCACCAACCACTTCAGCATGGGCAAGTTCATGGCTGGAGAGGTCATCCAGGAGGTGTGCTTGGTCCTGGACAACAGCTTCATCTGCTTCATCAATTGTGCTGGAGGTTTTTACTAGCTTCTACCAGATGGAATTCCATAATTACATTCGGGCCATGGATAGCACACATATCCCCATCCTCTGTCTGCTCCAAGGAACCCATAAGTTCACCAACTGAAAGGATATCTTCTCTGTCATCCTGTAGGTCATCAATGATTACCAGGGTCACTTCAGTCATGTCTTCGTTGGATGGGTGGGCAGTGCCCATATTGCCAGGGTCTTCCAAAACTCCACTCTCCCTCAGAAGATGGAGAATAGATTCTATGTTCCCCAGAATCCCCAACATTGGCATTGATGGCATTCTCATGTCATTGATTATCACTGGTGGCCTAGCCTACCTTCTCCAGCTGTGGCACATGAAAACCTACAAGGGTAATTGGACCATGGCAAAGGACACTTCAATTACTGCTTCAACAAGTGTCATATGATTGTCGAGTGAGACTTTAGGTGCCTCAAAGTTCACTGGAAGGCTCTGAGCATGTTTCAGGAGTACCTGCCATGCCTCATTGCCACCATTTGCAACATCTATGAGACTGGGGGGAGGTATTTTGTAAGACCTAGGTGGAGGAGGTGCAGTGTGCTGATTAGGCACGGCACACAGAGCATGCACAGTGCTTGGAGGCTGTCCATAGTGTATCCTGGCCAGATAGTACATCTGGGATGGCTCTTCCCTTAGGCTTAAAGTGCCATAATACCACTCCCTTTGCCCACCTTCACCCACTGGAGCTGGCATCTCCCCAGAAACTACAGAGGGTACTTGCTCTACGCACTCTGAGAGTCCAGGATCTTGCCAGGATTTCAGTTATTCCAGGACTAGGCAGGGACTGCCTACCTGTGGTATGCTGGTGGAGCTCTCAACCCTTCACCTTTCAATTCAATCAGCTACTTCAACCACTTCCTAGGTCCCAAGTCCATCCCCACGTCCCTTTTGGAGGACCCAGACAAAACTGCTAACAGCACAGTCATCAAGACCAAGGACCTGGATCTTAACACCATGCTATCCACCTCACAGCACTGCCAGCACAAGTGTCTTTCTCCTCCTTGTTCCCCACTCCCCCCTGCCCCTGTCTTCGATCCCCACTTCCTTCCACAATTGACATTGAATACTAAAGGGATGACGGGCTTTTCAATATGCAAAATTTATGCTAAAAATCTAAAGTATTCAAAACATTATTATCTTTGATCTTCAATACTCAGAGAACTGCTCCATCTGCTTGAACACCTCCCTGTTGCAATGTCCACTGTAGAGCTACTCCTGGGTCTCCTGCTCACCACAGAGGGCAATAAGATCCCTCATCTCCATGACAACCCAGTTCTGTGCACACTCTTTGATACCAAAGGAGAATGGAATGGGTGTGTGGTAGTACCTGTGGGGTCTTGGTGTCTGTGGGTGGATAAGGCTCTGGCTATGGGGATGTAGATGGGTGCATGTGGGTGAGGGTCCTTGTGCATGGATCTCTCTCTCACTCCAACTAGGTATGGCCTCTTATCTGGAGTGACTGTGGCTCCACTGGCAAGGTCACCCTCCCAGCTTTGATCTTTCCAGGGGATTCTACCTGATGCACCCAAGATATGAAACATGCTGCCTCTAGCTTCAAACTTTTCAGGAACCTACCTGGCAATCCTGAGGTAGTTGCCCATGCCCCACTTGCTGCCCAAATTTACAGAGGCATCCATCTATCTGCCCCAGCTTGAATACTCATCCAAGCATGCGTACTATGGGAACATGTACCTGCTGGCAAAAAAGAAATATTTCTCTTACCCATTTGTTTTTCTACCTCTTCCGTCACTACCACCACCACCAATAGCCAAGTGACTTAATGTCTAAGATTGTAAGCTGATGTGTTGAAGCTGATGTGCTGAAGAGACTTCAGTCCCTACTCTGAATTAGAGTCACTCTCTCATGTTGGAACTATTCCAATTTCTATAAATATTTATTTGGTCAGAGAAGTCATGTTCATAGATTGTAATTTTGCTTCCATTCACTGCTTCATTTCAGACCTTCAGAAAACAAATTTTAGGGGGATCAAAAATAAAAGAAGGGATAAGGTGATTGCATCTAGGAAAAGTTTCCTGACTCCAGTACTGGTTATCATATGGTGTTTCATCTTGCTTGGGGAAGGTTTATGCTAATAAACCCTCCCCGAGCAAGATGAAACACCATATGTGAACCATGACTCAATCAGGATATTTAAATCAGCATTAATCAATGAAATTGACCTCCAAAGCAAGCTTGTTACAGGGCTTTTTGGTTCAAATGATCATGTATGTTCTAGCAGAAATTCAGATTCAAAGATAATGGATATATTCCACATAGGTTTCACCAAACCTCTTGTTTTGGCGCATCTTGGAGAACTTTATTATTATATAATTGATTTGTAGTGTCAGAACACCCCTCACTAAGAGGAGCTAACAGGAAGCATCCTGCCTGAAGATACATTTCAGACTTACAAAGCTTCTGATAAAAGCATCCAAAAGTGTCCAAAATGTTTTCTTGAGTAAATAAGTTCCCTTTTCTGTTCTAGAGGAAATGGCTTTTGGCTCAGGAAAGCCAGAAAGTAATTTTGCTAAAAGCTTACTTGGTTTATTAGTAAAACTATAAAATTTTGCATTACAGATTTGTGCATTTCTTTTCCACTAGTTAATAAAATGTTATGATGCAAATTAATGTTTTCAGGGTCTTCGTATGTTTTACTTGACCAAACTTCTGAACTATCTTTCAATAATGATGCATCCCTATTCTATAATCTAATAAAAAGCACCCCTCCTACTCCTCTCCCCCCCAACACACACAGGGCTGAACAATAGGAAATTATATTTTTCCTTTAAACAGCTTCAAGTTTGTATTGGTACTATGTCATTGGTACCACAACCATTTTATATAGCTTCTCCAACAATAAGCTAAATGCTGATGAAAACTTGAAAAATCATACAGAGATTAGGTAAGAGAAGGCTTATATGGATGAAAATAAAATTGGGCAATGGCATAAGGTTATAGATATCTCAATACCATTTTTAATGGTACATGTTTGTGGATCAATAAACTAATTCTGGACAATTGTGGGCAATTAGAAGGAAATTAGTAGATCTTTTCCCCCTTTGGTACACAAGTCTTAAATGGTCTGAAGTGAGAGTGGGGATCCGCCTCAGCTCCTGCTTTTCAAGTATTCACTCATTGTCTCAAGCATAGGGACCAATTTTGTTTTTAGATGCAAGAGGCTTGAATTTAGATTATTGAGTACTTGTACATATTTCCACTTTTCTATCGTGGAAGTTGACCCTACAGCTTTGGAACTTTCAGATGAAAGTAATGATTTGGAGTATTTGTCAGATGACATGATTGTTACATTTTAGTCAAATAAGTTGGGGAATTTTTAAAAATGCAGCTGTGGTCATTTTGATATCCAGAAACACGAACCACTAAGAATTCTAAAGCACTTAATTTGTGGGATGGTGCCTTCAGAGAAGGGTAATGCTAAATCCATGGCAACTTCTTCAGTGTACTCTCTTCTCACCACCCTCCTCTCAGTCATTCGTTGATTCAGCTTTAGCCAGCTGCACTTAATCTAGTCACTCATCTTTGCCAGAAATTTGTATAATGAAGGGATGATTCTGTTTGCATCTAGTACAATGCAGATCTATGTGTTCTTAGAAGAAAAATAGATGGGTAGCATGGACAAAACGCCACCAAAATCAACAGGATTATTATAAAAGAATCATTTCTAGGAAGAAAGAGAAATGCTGCTCTATCAATGATGCTATGTCAAATGAATGAATAAAGGCTACTGAAGTCTGTGGAGATCCTCTATATGCCCATTTTTCCCTGTGACTTGTTAGTCTGAGGAGGTTCCTGTCTGCATAAGTGCAAGACAGAATATTATGAATTCAGGATTTTAAATCCTGCTTAAGTCAACATAGAATGACTACACCGTTTATCCCATTTAGCAAAGCTTTGCATGGTATCCAGCAGGCACATGTTTTAATCGGCTTAACTTTTATTTACATTGATTTTCTCTGTATTTCCTTTCTCCAATAAACCTTGATTTAAGATAATTAAGATTGGTGCTTGCAATGAGGAAAATCACTGGTTCCTGTAAAAGGAAATAGGAAGACTGATCCAGAAATAGCTGAGTGAAAACAGAGAACTGAGTACTTACTTGGATACTTTTTCAAAAGGGCAACAAGGACCTGTTTTCCAGTGAGAATAGGTCTTACAAATTGAATGGCAAATATATGGAGGATACCTTTTATATCAAGTAGTGGCATAGACTCATCTGGATTACTGTATGCCTGTACAGTACACTACATGACAAAAGCATATAAACTAATGAATAGCATAACATACAACCTTTTAACACAGACAAAAGCAAAAAAAATATTCAGTGAATTCAAATAAAGATGGGATAACAAGTCAAGTAACAAAACTTGTTGAACTAGTTACCACAGGAGGTTTTTCAGGCCAAGTATTTAACAAGAGTCAAACAACAATCAACCATTTCTATGGAAATAAAGAATATCCAGAATTCATATTAGCATTTAGGAAAGATGTGTTTAGTGTATCTCTCTAGATAGTAGACATCAGGAGATGAGGAATACATTGTATTAGGAAGGTTTGCTCCCCATCCCATTACTGCAGGAGTTACCATCTTGTCCTGAAATGGAGGACACAGGTGCTGCACTTAATTGAACTTCAAGCCCATAAAGCAATTTCTGTCTTTTTTCTGGGTATAAGGATAGACAGTACAGACCAGTCAGGTTTTATTATACACTTCAAGCTACCTACAGGTAGGAAGGGAAAATGATGTTGTCCATTAAAAAAAATCTTAACATAGTCTCTTTGAAAAGCTCTAGCCCATCCATACTTTGGAGTGATGCCTATGAATTTGGTGGAGATTTGATCTGATGTCAAGGAGGTGCCATTTCCTGTTTCTGTAAATATTTACTGAATTTAGGCAAGCAGTAAACCTCTGGAAAAAAAATCAGTCTTCACAGGCTAAGTAGAGATTTGTCTGCTGACTTCCCTGGAAAGTCTACATGTATTGTGTCTAATCCATGTAGGCCTACACAATATTTTGCCTTCAGCTGCTCCTCCTCACTGTGATGCTGGGGCAAAGTAAGGTTCACCTTGCTGCGCTAGCAGTACTCCCACTTCCTACACACCACAGCTGATAAAACCTCTGGACTGCACTGAAAAGCAGAGGAATAAAAATAGAGTGCATAATGGGAAGATCTTTTAGGAGCTAGAGGGTGGGAGAGAAGCAGAGATGAATAAAAAGAAAATCTGGAGATGAAAAGAGGAGGATGGGTACTGGGATTGACTGGGGCAAAAAAAGACTAAGTTATTTTCAGGGAATACAAATTGAATTGGAAACTTGGAGCTTTAAGATTAGTTAGGGACTTTGAAAAATACTGATGTAAACCTGGTGCTCATCTTTATTCTGTCATATTCCCTGTTATGTTTCTATATTGGAGTAATTACTGGGATATCTATGAAGAATAGTCAAAATAACAGATTTTGAAAAGTCTCTTGTCATTTAATTCTGATTGATTTAAATAAGTCACGCATTTTTAATAATTTAAACAAATCTAGTCCCCAAACAGTTTATACATTCACAGAAAAACGTGAATGGAAAGAGCCTCAAGAAGTCATGTAGTCCAACCCCCTATTCAAGGCAGAATCATCCTTTAAGCATACCAGCTCTTACTCCAGACCCGAAGCCAGAACCTCTAATCCGCAAAGTAGAATCAAAACCCTAGACCAGAGATTTTCAGCAAAAGTGCCTTGAAATCTTTCCAAGGCTGCCTCGGGGTGCCACACTTTCTTAGCACTGTTAAGTGTGCAAACATGTTGCACAAAATAGACCCAGAGATTTCAAATATGAATCCATAGCTTTAAAAACATTCTGACCTGTTGTGTTCTTTCTGAATTCTCTACAACAGAAGAATTGCTCTATTATTTTTCTATAATAAAAAAATGAGTGAAAGCTAAGAGCAGGCATATTCTTAGGGGTTCCTTGAGTCTGAAAATGTTAAGAAACATTGCCCTAGACCAATACACCAGGCTGGTCCCAGAGTGAGCTATGGGAATGACTATATTAGAAAAGTCAGGATTTCAATAGATGCCAAAATATCTTTATATGATGTTAAAGTTACTTCTTTCCCATTTTAATTTGGATCTTCACTTTCTATTTCTGCTGTGACTGTCTCCCTATTTTTTATTCCAACTTTTCTTTAATTGTAACTGAAAAAGTCTCTCTTGCTGTTACTCTTTTCTATAGAAGACTCTGCTGCTCCTTATTGAACTTTTACAATGGTTTAAATATTGGCTGCTGCTTTTTTTTCTTTAGTGTGAAATGGATGTATATAGAAATACACAAAAGGTTTTTGCTTGTTTTACCTTGCAGACCCAAATCCTTATCCTCATAAAAATGACTAACCAGCGGGAATGACTAACCAAAGAATCCCGTGTCTGTCCTTGTACTTACTTAAGACAGAATACAGCCTGAAATTTTCTTTTTGTCATAGATCATGAACTGAGCAGCAGTGCTGAAGTGCAGGAGGTGAGGCAAATCAATAATGTAGCATTCAGTTGAGGCACCCCAGTCATGACTGCTGACTTGTACCAAATAGAGCAAACAAGGAGCTGTTAGCCAAGTTACACTGGCAGCTAGTGACAGTAAAACCCTTTGGAGTATTAATTCAGTTGGTTTGTGATCAGCTCCTCGGGCAAGTCTCTAACTGCTAAGCAAGGTGATTTGAGTTCATTTGTTAAACGTGAATTTGCATATTTGTAAACACTTTGAAAATAAGTTTTGTATTAGTAAGAATCACGCAACACTAGGTGACTTTTGTGACCATTTAGCGATTTCTTTCTGAAGGTCTTACAAAAAGATATAAAGGATTTTACAGTTCTTGAAATCAAAGTTGAACACTCCTTTCATTGTTCGCACTACAAACCTTTTCCAAATATGGTGCTTCCTAAACTTTTCCCTTCCCCCCCATTAAAAAAAAAAAAATCCCACCCTGCCTTACATCCCAAAAAAGAACAAAATCCAAAGCCTCCTAAGTAGATTAAATAACAGGGGGCATTTGATATCCATTTGATAGTCAAGAAAATGCTTCAAATTCCTAGCATGATATAAATTGCTATTCTGGCTATGGGAGAACCAAGTACAATGTAAAACAAATATTTTTCTCCTTGTAGTATATTCAGAACTTCTACCTTGAAAAAGGCAAGACAATTCGATGTAGCAGTTTTCACTAGTCATTTGCAAGGCCAGAATGAGACTTACCAACATATTACAAATAGGAATGCCAAAAGCTTTTTAAACGTACTGTATTTTTACTAGTGTTGGTCAACATCTGACAATTCTGTTTTACAAAAAATGGAGGTTTCAAAAATTTTGTTCAAAAACAGAACAAAAACAAAACAAAACCTTGTATTTTTTTCCCAATAATGATAAGCAGCAGTAAAACAGGGGAAGATATGGCTACAGCCTCTCCCTCCCCCCCACCAAAATATTCCATTCTGTCTTGCATCCATCTTTCATCCTTATGTTAGTATGCTATTCTTCTTTTTCAGGTCCCTGGGTACTGTGGTGATGGATGCCTAATAAGATAACAGATAGGAGAAAAGAAACAACTAAGTTACATTCATTCAAGAGAGAGAAAAACATAAAGTCTGGCTCTTAATCTAGATGGATTCCCATGAGTAACCAACTCCAGCACCTCAGTGGCAAGTCACATTAACAAATGTAGAAAATAGGATTATAAATTGCATAATGACAGTTTGGATTTCATGCCACACTTAATTCATGATGCACTTGTGATTACTTTTGAGTAACTGTGGTCCAGCTGATTTTATATACTTAATAAGTGACTCTTTACTAGAGCTGAGAGGGAATAATGTACTTGGAAAATGAAACTCATATTTCAAATTTTGTGATTCATATTTGCTGAAGAGGGCATACAGACACATACCTCACTCTCTTTAGTTCCTTTTTTCAAGTGTTCTTATAAGTCTTGTTTTGTTTTATAGGTAATGGACTTTAGTCCCATAACTGGAATCAAAACTTTTGGGAAGTTTTATTTTTCAGAAAATTGAGGTATTGGAATGACATTTTTAGTCCTTCCAAAATGTGGCAATGCCTAAGGTAAGAACAAGAAGACAAGGAACAGGCAAGGGGTAAGTAATTGCGCAACCTCAGTGATATTTTAAAAAACTTCCTCCTTTTGAAAAGGAAAGTAAAGATAAAGATGACTCCACCTCTAAAATCTGTGATCTTTTTTATCTGAAGCCAAGATAAGCCAGGTTGTTTTTAGGCAAAACTTTTAACCTTTTCTATCTCTTTGTCGGCTATACAAATTCTCAGGAAGAAAACTGCTTAAATCTAAATATCTCTTATTTTCTCAAATCTCTCCTTGTCCCATCCAAACTTTACATCTCAGTTCCTTTTCAACACCAAATTGCAAGTGATTCTGCTACAGCATTATCATGCTGACAGTCCTTTAGCTCACTTCAGTTTGGAATTCTTTGATCATGAAGTCTCCTATTTTATAATTGATCAAAGCTATTTGAACCTCAAGATCAGGTGGTGGGAAATTTAGCTCTGAAGTGTTTTCATAACCTTCTGGTACTCAGGCAAGTTAGATTCAGGACAGTAGTTTTAGAAATTCTCCAATTTTCTCATCTTCTGTATTATATATTACGTGAAAGCATAGGGTAATGATATTTGATAATGATCTATTGTATTTGTATGAGCAGTTCTATACCATTAGGACTCAACTGAATCTGCAGGGTTAGTCTGGTATTAAGGTGGTAACAGCGCTCTGCCACCTTTGGAAACAAACATGCAAAACGATTTCTGGTTCCTACCAGATCTTCCTTACACTTCCAAAACTCATGACGCAGTTTAATCAGAGCCATACCTGCTTCACAGGTTCCCTCAGTAGCAGGTAAGTAGGGTCAATAGATGCACTGAGATCAATTGATTAGTCTGAGTTACTGTATTTTGTTTTTGAGACAACAGTTTGGAAAGACCTACTTGGGCAATATGATGAAGATTAAGTGTGAGGAAGAAAAGAAATACATTTGATGTATGAAAATGAAAACAGAATTTGGAAGTAAAAAGGTGAAGAAAAGAATTCAGAGAATGGATGGACAACTCTCTCTAATCAAGGTATTGGCTCCCAGATTATTCAGTCAGTGTACAGCTATGGCTTTTTTCAGGACTCCTCACCACTACTGGATGATGACATACATGAGACAGCCAAAATGGAAAAAACAAAACAAAACAAAAAAACAAAAACAGAAGGGAAGGAAAAGGAATAGAAGGGAAAGGAAAGCCTTTCCATTTGCAGGTGACTAGTAGGTAGTATCCCTAACTCAATCACTCTGCTACAGTTCTCCATATATTAATGGTATTCAGACCCGATTAGTACATACTGAAAAGGCTTCCATCTTATACAAATTACAGCTGTTTGTCTTTTTATCACCCAAAGTTGCCATGACCTATCATGCCAGTACTCTTCTATAGGTATTCCAAGTGTGCATTGTATGCAGAACCGTTAGGCAAATTACTTTTATGAGATTAAAAATATGAAACTCAGCAACAAGAAATATAACATAGGCAGCTCAAAAAGAGAGAACTAACAGATTTTGCTTTTTTCTGTAGTTGTTTGCTGACACGGACAAGAACTTAGATAGTCCTTATGTGCCATAGTCAAATAGTGAGGTCACAAGAATAGAATTCATTGTGTAAAATAGTTTAGCATATATGAACATGATATTAAATAATTAAATGCCTTTTAAAATGTATGGTGAAAGTGTACTGATAGCACAAAAACTAACAAAATGTTGTTCTTGGCTTTTGGTCGGAGACAAAAAAAATGGTATTTAGGAATTACACAAAAAGTGTACTACAATTGGGTAACCTCTGTTAATACAGCTTCCATTTTGCTGCCCTACACAAGTTTAATGTGAGGAAACAGACAACCATATGAAGGCTTATGTTCAATACTCAGAAATATAATTAATGACATTGCTAGCAAATATTGAAAAACAGCCATATAGTTCAATTCCCTAAGCAATGCTGCATTGCCTTCAACCCAGTCAGCAGCCCAAGTAGTAGTAGAAGGCAGGCAAAGACTAGCATGCTTGTTTCTATTTATAGTCTATTTACTTCTATCTATAAGACCGTTACAATGGAAAGTGGTCTACAGAAAAGAGCAAAACTCCTAAGGCATAAATATAATGCTTTATAGTTGTTAAGGATGTTTTTAAGAAAGCATGTCAATTTGCAGTGCCTTACTCAAAAATCCCACTGCAGTACATGACATTCCTCATCAGAGTAAAGTTATCACTACTTAGTCCATTTTCTCTTGTTTCTAGGGTTAAATTCCTTTTTAAAAATAGTTTATATGCATGATATTGCTTATTGCATATTCATTTTCTTTTTGGACAAAAATACTCTTTTACTCTGGGTTCATACTGAAATCAAGTGACCATTAAATTTTTTGCCTTTGTGAAATAATAATTAAGTAGCACTAATTCTGGTTTCCATGGTTAGAGGTTGTCAATGGATTATTAATGTGAGAAGGACTGACCTTGGGGAAAAAACGACGGCTGCACAGTTAATGAAAAATTATAGGCTTTGTGAAAATCATTTTGAGCCATTTATGATTAACATTGCTGTAGGTATCTTGAAAGACTTAAGTTGCTTTTCACATTAGATGATTTTTATCACACATGCATATGTTTTCCTTAATAATCAAATTTTATTGCTAGTGCCATGAGTCAAGCTCTACTAACTCCTTGTCGACCAATCTTTTTTTTTCTTTTGCTGGTTTGCGCCCTGTTTTAATTTTAAGTGTTATCGTACATATTCTTCTGAAGAAAGTAATTAGGCAATTAGGCAATTAATTTTTATCTTGATGATTCTTTAATATATTTGCTTGTTTCACAAAAAATAGGTACTGGAAGGGACCTCAAAATGTCATCTAGCGCAACTTCCTGCTCAAAGCAAGATCATTTCTGTCTAAACAATTCCTGGCAAGTGTTTATCTAGTCTGTTCTTTGAACTTCTGACCTTTACAACCTCATAACTCTATCTCTGAGTGTGCCCTATAATAATCTGTTAACAACAGAATATACTTTGTAAAATGGTATTCGAATAAGGACTCCATCATACGTAATATCAGGGGTACTCTGTTATGTGCAAATATTTGTTTGAAAGGCAGAAGAGAAATGGGTAGATCCTCAAAGCAGTATGCTGTATAGAAGCCCAGTAGTTCAGTATCTTGTTGAGAAAAGCAGTCTGCACATACATGGCTAGTCCTATTTATTAAACAAGTAAACATTAGATTAATGTACAAAAATATTTTCATTGTTCTGTTCCTTAGGAATACCTACCTTGTAATATATTAGCCATGGTGGCATTTTATAAAGAGGAAGAAATGTCCACTAGCAAATGAGAAGGTACAGTGGAGTATCATTTGAATATTATAATTGAATGTTCAGAGGTTTATCATATAAATAAATAAGCAGTGGAGATCATCAATACAATTTACTGGCAATAATATATATATTTGCTGAATTTAATGCGCATAGTTTAAAAAATGCAAATTTCATATTTAGTTTACTTATTCTTGTAACAATTCTTCCCCTTCTATTCAGTTGTGCTTGCCTACATAGGCTTCACATTTTAGCAACTCATTCCATTGATTTTTATATAATGGTACCCATTTATCCATGCCAATATATATTGTTAATTTCATATAGCACATTTGTATTATGAAGAATGTATTGCCAAAAGACTGGAGCTATAATCTTATACTCAATACAAAAATAAGTAATCACTTTTGAAAAACTCAAAGGAGGATCAATTTTCAGACATTCAGAACACTTCAGATTTCATCATTCATTTTCCCTCCTCCTGTAGTGTTGACACCTTGTTATTATTTAATGGAGATCTTTTACAAATCCAAAAATAAGTTTTGACTGAGGAAAATATCAGACTCCCACCATGTATTTGAAAACTTAGAGAGTTGCTTTCAGTTTAGTGATACGCTGCAGTTAAAATTTATAACAGGACAAATTCCTTTAAAAGTTACACACAGGTTCAACACATTTTATTACTTTGGGGTTTAATCCTGCTGCTTTCCTCCCAAGCAAAATTTCCATTAGCTCTGTTCTATAGATTTAGTGGGCATTTTTTCCAGGCAAGGGTCTTATTGCAATCTATTTTATCTGGTTATAAAAATCGCTGATGGACAGGGTGACAGGGTCTGAATTTTTGAGCTCAGTGTTTAGACTTCAGTTCAACAAAGCACTTCCCACACATTTAGTATTAAGCATGTACTGAAGGGAAATTGAAATAATTTAACACGTAACATTTAGGTTCCTTTGTATATGTATCAATGGGACATAAGTACACATTTAAGTGCTTTCTTAAACTGGAACCCTCATTCCCAGCTCTGTTTCAGTTGCTGTTTGACCTTAAGTTATTCAGTCCCTCAGTTCTTTCATTAAGATAAACATTTTTAAAAGGTGAAGATCAAAAGCATTTATAGTGTTTTATTATACCTACCCAGTCAGAAGGGTAACTACTTGGCTGGGGGGTCACACCCAGAGAGTGGTGGTGGATGGGTCTTATTAGACCAGGAGGGGTTCCCCAGGGCTTGGTCCTCGGGCCCACACTGTTCAACATCTTCATCGGCGACTTGGACAATGGGGTAAAAAGCACCCTGTTCAAATTCGCAGATGACACTAAGAAGTGGGGAGAAGTGGGCATGCTAGAAGGGAGGAATAGGCTGCAATCAGACCTAGACAGGTTACTGGGGTGGG
>NW_017728913.1:31121849-31140252 GCF_001723895.1 Crocodylus porosus | reverse complement strand
GAGGTCTCTTCCAGCCCTAATTTCTGTTAAATCTATGAAATCTGCTCAGGTCCCTTCTGACCCTACCAACTATGAAACTATGAACTATGAATTATACAGTAGCTTATTTCTGGGGTCACATAAATATGCTACAAGGGTTGTTTTTTTTTAAATACTTGAATTTCCTACACACCAGTGAAGGAGATAGCCATCATTTAGCTGTGTGTGCAGGGAAAAGAATGGGAAGAGTGAGGAATAAGCTAGCCAGCTAGTGTTGCTCACAGGGTACAGCTCCTGAAATGGTTTCTCTTGGGCTGTGGACACACATAATATTTGAAGAGTTTCAAATGCCTTTTAAACACTTTAAAAGGTCGACCATAAACAGGTATGTGCCATTTAAAATGTTCCAAAAGCAGCCTAAATGTTCCAAAATAGTATCTTTTGAAATGAGGTGCAATTGGGAAGTACTTCACTTCCTGTAACTTCTGTACTCCCATGCAGGGGAGTCATAAGTCTTCCAGAATCCTACAGTGCTGTTCTCTCCACCATCCCCTGTAATAGGCAATAGAGGGAGAGTTGGGTGGACAGTCTAAGAAGGTGAGTGGCAGCCTGCCAGACTATTCAATTACTAGGTATCTGCATCCATGCTTCTTATACCCCCCCCGACCCTCCACACGCACGCACGTGCACACACACACACACAAAGTGCCTGTCTTGGCAGAGCCAGAGTGCAGGAGCACTTCTGAGACGTTGGCTGTTTCTGACACTTGGGACACTTCTGGGTTCCCACTATAGCTGGGAGACCTTGACTCCTTGACCAAGTCCCTTAATCCCTCATGAAATCTCTGTGCTCTGAACCCAGAACCAGGATTCTGGCTCTTTAACACCCAGTCACCTCATACCTCTCCACTGTAGTGAGAAGGGGAGAAGAGAAGTTGGGAGCAGTGGGGACTAGAGAGAATCCTGGTGTTTGACTGCCCCCACAGCCTTCACAAGACCTCTGCATGCTTTTCCTGTAAGACCTCTATGTCCCCCATGCTCCCACTGAACCTGGGACTCCAGTTCCCCAGTCACCAATACCTGTACATTTACAGTTCTAGCTGGGGGTTGGGATATCAATTCTTCTTGTTCTGGCATTACGGCACTCAGGGAGAACACCCATTGATTTTAGCTACACTTCTTCCACCCTGTCACCAAACACTATACCAGAGGGTTCCCCTTGTACAGCCTGCTCCAAGCATTCCTTTACATCAGGCTGCCTGCTACTAGCCCAGCCCTCCCTGCTTTGTGTCGTTACTGCATCCACTAGTTCTTTTGCCTGCCATTTTGCCACTTGTGGCAGTTGGTAGCAGTGACAATTGGTGGTGACAATAAGGGGTAGTCATGGTGGTGGCTACTATATGGAGATTTAAGAATAAGAGAGAAGGATCTGGTGAAGACCAGAGATGTCCAGCCAGCCCATCAAGACAGTGAAATCCTCCATCCTCTAAACCTACCTACAGAATAACAGGCATTAAGAGAAGAGAGCATGAGTTTCAGCTGTTGATTTAGAAGAGACATCTTCAAGGACCCTGACACTCGTCACCTTCCCTCTGCTCATCATAAGCAAAACCTGGTGGCCGCTTTCACATCCCCTGAATAATCCACTCCACCTGCATTTCTGTCTTGGCAGGTTGCCCTGCAACCCTGCACTACCCTTAATCCTTTATCTGAATAAACCTACTACAATGCCCCAGACACTCTGTCACTCACTTACTCTTACTGCTGAATTTAACTCTGTAAGTTGTCTTGTAGCACACATTTCAGGGTTCAGGGAAGCAAGAATAGCTCTCACCAAACAGCTGGTACTCTGTGGAGGGGGTGACCAGGAGGACTCACCAGCTCCTGGAGCAGGAAGATCAAACAATTAGGGAAGGAGCAAGAGTGTTCATCAGCTTTGCCTAGGGCATAGATCTTAGTAGTCACACCTCTGTCTCCCTACATTCTGGTGAAGACCCTTTCTTCTCCACCACAGTGGGGGCATTATGGTGTAACAACTCAACTTCACACTGACTGTCATGGTGTCTGTCTTGTCCTAGCACTGCTCCAGACAGGGCCTCCTAACAACAGGATGGGGAAGGGGGATGCTTGCCCATGGGATAAAACTCACTAATTATGCTTCTGTCCAAGTCCCTTACACTTGCAAATGTTTCAGCTGTTATGTCTACCCACATCATCAAGTAGGTAGAGGACTTTTACATTTCCAGGAATCAGTGAGACAGAACTGGCAACACCTTTCACAGGGGCAGGAAATCCCACTAATCACTATGGGCATCGTTACTTATGCACTAGGGTGGGGGTGGCATGTTTTCATTAGAGCCGCTCTAATGAACACCCACAGCATCTCATGTATTCAGAGCCCCACAATTCAAAGTGGCAGTGGAGCACTTTAACTAAAACTTGTTCAACAAGCTTTAGTTAAAGCACCTCTGCTGCTATTTTGAAATGTGGGGATGCTGAATACACATGACACTGAGACTGCTGGAGCTTTCAAATTAGAAAGCATCCCACCACCAGACTGCTGACATCTAAGAGAGAGAGCCTCAGACTGGAGCCTGCATCCTGACCAGATGTACTCTGACTCTGATGACAGCCCTAGGATTTGTTTTTTTGATTGTTTGTATTGCTTCTTTTCTGTTAATACGCTGTATCAATAAATTTGCCTATTATTGAACGGAAGGGTAGTGGTCGGTCTGAAGGAAGTTCCCTCCCCCCGCCCCACATCAAGGCCTCTGGGTCCTAAATCTAGAGCCAATAGGGGCATTAGGCAAGAATTGTGCATGTGCATAGGTGCCCTCTGGCCATTGCTGCCAGTCACCCATGGAGCAACTGTGGCTGTAGCTGGGGGGCACGTCAGTGGTGGATGAGTACATGGAGTACCACAGAATTGTAGGTGAGCATGATGGAGGAAAACTCTTTATCCCTGGGGAATATGAGGAGTATAAAAGAAAAATGTAATGTGTATAGGTCCCTTATGCTTTCTCAAAATCCAGCTGCTGTTTCACTTTATGACTCTTGACACTTCTGTCAATGCAGTTCCCCCATCTCTGTGCATAGGTATGCTTCAGCAAGACCCATGTTTTAAAGGGATCAGTATAAACCTATTGCTTTTTTAAATTTTACACTTCAAATGAACATTAATTTTGTATCATAATATTGCATAATTTCCCATAATAAATTTGAGCATTTATGACTTGTTATGAAAACAGTTAAGAGATTAAACTGATCTACCTGCTGATACAATTCAGTATTTGAATACATTTGCATGAAATCACATAACAACAAACTATTTTTGAAAGAATGCCACTAAATTCAGACATCCTATGTGCTGTTGCAATATTGCAATTTTTTTTTCAGAGTAGAGTCCAATACAAATGTTCTTTTTACCTTCTTCATAGGATGCAGAAGCTCATTGGGTCCAAGAAGTAACTATTTTGGGACCTAGCAAGCATCAGAACCCTATGAAGAGAGTTAGTTAGGGTGTGCAGGCCAAGATCTGGCATCATATCAACCTCACCATCCACAGAATGAACAGAGAAATGTAGTATCAGTATCTTTTTGTTGATTTCCCCCTTGGAAACAATATTATGGAGGCATCCTTAATGAGGAACTTACCAACTTCCTGTCCTACTCGGCAGCTGTTGACTTTGTTGGTTTGTTTTCTGCTTTGATGTGTTGTTTGTGTCCTGTGTACACTGAGATAACATTTATATATATTGGATTGCAACCCTGACTTTACTTTGGATTTATAAATTATTCACTAAAAATTCTTTCGCCACGTCTGCCTTTGAAGGTAGAGTACTGTGTGAATAACCTAGCTGCATTTTCATGGTTTGAAGAAAAATTGTGTTCCACATGTGTTTGATCTAACTTTAAAGATGTAATATTGAGCTTCCAAAAAAATTTGACACCATACCATAGTAACTTGGAATTATCCAAGAAAAATAAAGATTTCATGGGCCTTTTCTATGTAAGATGAAGGTGTTGCATCTAAGTACAGCTAAACAATGTTATTTAATGTGGTATGAAAAATTTGGCAATGTCATTTTTCTATTAGGACATAAAAGAAATAGGAACTGCTGGTGTTTTAGCCAACAAAGCAATTTAAAATGCAAAGTGGACACAAAAAAAGGAAAAGTAAAATAGATTTTTCACTTAAAAAATTGGAGCAGAAACACCCCCCCCCCCAAACTCAGGGCAGCTGCAAAGGGACAATTAGCAAAGAATAACAAACTGGGCAGGTAAAACATGGGGAGTTTTTAATGGGTCATTTCATAAGGTGACCCTGTTCTACATTTTAAAATGTGGAACACTATTTATTAGCATCTACTGCACAGAGGCATTATTCACATATTTATAACATTTGGAGTCAGAAGTTAATATTCTGTCATTTATAAAAGGGGGAAAAAAATCCTGTCCCTTTTAGCAAGGAAGAGCTACTAACATTTACACAATATAGCTTTTAGATTGGAATCAAAGTTTTATATAAAGCAACTGCAAAATTAGAGCTCATAAAGATGATTAGTGGTGCTGAGGAAGTGGTGGGGAAGGGGGTGGAGATGGAATTAAGAGCTATATCTAAGGGGCAAAAGACATGTCCAGGGTACACTGAAAGAGGGAGGGTCAGGTAAGGTTTTGGGCTCCACATTTTACAAAAAATGTGGAAAAGTTACAGAGCATTCAGAGGTGGGTAACAAAAAATAATAAAGGGATTGGAAGGCAAGTAATATGAGGAGAAGTTTAAGGAGCTAAGCATGTTCAGCTTTCAGTAAAGGCATTTAAGAGGGAACATGATAGCAGTCTTCAAATACTTGAAGGAAAGGGCTGCCATAAAGAAGAGGAAAAGTACATTTTCATTCTTGCTGTAGAGAGTGTGAAGGTTCAGACAGGATGTAGGCAGCCAGGCCTGTGGATTGGCCTTGGGGAACAACTAGGCAATCAGCAAGACAGGTCAGGGCCTGGGTTGATGGAGCAGGGAGCATCCCTAGTTCCAGGGAAGATAAGAGAGAAAATTCAAGAGATGTAAGCTGAGATGTAAGCTGAGGTCAGGAGCCAAGGGTCAGAGTATGATGGCTGTCATAGAAGACAGTCTGGTTGTCCTCTGTCCTCTATTGATACGAAGCCCAATGCCTTTATGTCCTCTATTTTTCTCTTCAACCACCACTAATCATTTTTATGAGCTCTAATTTTGGAGTTGTTTTATATAAAACTTTGATTTTTCTTCATGAGAAAAATAGAGGACATAAAGGCATTGGGTTTCGTATCAATAGAGGACAAAGGACAGAGTAGCAGAAAACTGGAATGTCCTCTATGATGGCCACAGTAGGTCAGAGAGCTGTTGCCAAGTTCGAAGATAAGGGTCAAGGAAGTCAAGCTGAGTCAGGATGCCGTGGAAACTGGAGGAAAACAGAGGCAGTGCTGAGTTTCAGGGGAGATCCAAGATAATGGTCAAGAAAGCCAAAGCCGGGATCAGAAGTCAGGGAGGGTTGTGAATGTAAGTCTAGCTGGAACAGACTGAGGCTATGCCAAGGCATTCCTGCAGCCTCAGGTGGCAGGTGTTGCTTATAAGGTGAAAATGACACTTTTGCCAGCCAATCCAGCTGCAGAACTCTCCATTACTGGTGGTGTTCAAGAAGAGATTGGACAGCCTGATTGGAAGTGAGCCAGGTTTAGCTATGTTTGTGTTCTACTGTGGGTATTTCCCATGCCTCTGGTTGCTGCATGGGGTTGGGAGGGAATTCTTCCCCCTTTCCTCCCTCACTACTACATGTGTCATGGGGAGGGAGTTTCAGCCTTTCTAAGAGGAATTGGGTTTTTGCTGCAGCCAAAGCTGGGCATTTTCACTGGCATGTGCCAGTGCTTCTTCCTGGGACTGAAATGTGGAGTTTCCTGGCTATAAGGTCTTGCCCCACCACTTAGGGTCAAACCAGTCACCATATTTGGGAGCAGTAAGGAATTTTACCCCATGGTCAGATTGATATGAATTTTTGCCTTCCTCTGTAGCAGGGGGCATGGCCCTTATCCTGGGAACTCTTGAGCATATACTAACATCCTTTTCTCATTTCATCTACACACAGCCTAAAGCAGCAGGATATTGGCTGCTGTAGTATCCCTGTTTTACCTGTGGTAGGTTAGGGTGTTATGTCTTGCTCTGTGACAGGGTTGACTGTATAGTTTTCCTAAGAGGTTAGACAATGGATTTGTATAGGATAGTTCAGATAGGGATGATCCTGCCTTTGGCAGGGATTGGACTAGATGGCCTGTGGGGGTCCCTTCCAGCCCTACTTATCTATAATGCTATGATTCTTAGCTGGCGTAAACAGATCTTCAGCAGATCTTTGCCCATTCCATAATATGAGGATCTGTCCCACAGATCTTCAAAAACACTGGGATTTTGTTCAAAATTCTGTTTATAACAACAGAACAAAAGACATTTTCTGGCCACTGAAGTAGTAAATGGTCAGCACAAAAAGATTCAGCACCTCTTAGAGAATAGATGTTGAAGAAACATTAAAATGACACAATAATACCCTTGAAAGCCACAATTCTTATTTTAGAATGTAGAATGTTTAAAACTGACTTTCAAAAGTCTATGTTGTGTATGGGGACCAATTATCTCCAAGTTCAAAAAAGTCAACAAAATGTCTAAGAATTAAGCTCTCCCCATTAAAGTTTTGACTATCATTGTTACAATGCTTTATTAAATTTACTTTCTAAGAGTCTGATGTGTTTCCCATTGAAGAGAATCTTAAAGGCTTACTATTTCAGTAAATGTCAGATGAGGCATCATGCTTATTTCAAGTTTCTGTATGAAATATCATTCTAGTTAGTTACAACATGCTCGTTATCTTGTTATCTTGAGTCTAAGTGCCAACAAATTTATTTAGGCATACCAATAGAAATATTTTTTCTTATCCACCGTTTTGTTCTGCTGTGTCTTTGGAGTATAATATGCAATTTCTCCCCCCCATCCCACCCCCTTTTTTTTTTCTTCCTGCTCCTTTACCTTCCTTTTGTATTTCAGTTTCCTCTTTGGTCTGGCTAGCTACACCAAGCTATTCTTGGAATAATCAGTAAGGAAAAATTACACTTCCACATATGGTAAAATACAGTGGACTTGATGTCTGATGGGTTGCAAAGACTTGGAATCATAAGCCAACTACTGAGAAAACCAAATCTGTCGATTATATTTGTTCTTTTTTTTACTCCTAACTCCATTGTTCTTGGTAACTATTGTGGCACATCATTTCAGACATGCCCCATGGTATAATGCCATAGGACTTTTCTTCCTTTTTCCTAAAGTAAATAAACTCTCAGTGGGTGCATCTACATGTGCAATTAATTTGAAGCAATAAACTCTGACGCAGTATGCTCCCTGGTGCCGTGTTTGAATGTGCACCCGGGACCACAGCATGTTGAGCTGGGTCAGAGCAGCCTCTGCTGGCAGGGGAACCAGGGTGTCAGCCTGCCAGCCTGGGGCCTCTCTGACCTGACTCAACCTGCTGCAATGGGGCTGACTGAGGCACAAGGGTGTTCCAGTGCAGGGCAAGCAGGCAGACAGCTTCTACACTGAACACCCTCATGCCCAGCCAGTGGGTGCAGTGTCTACACATGCATTGCTGCACACTAAAAATAACTCCACTTCAGGATAGGATTTGTATTTACAAGTACTTACCTGAGGCAGAATTTATTAGTTTACTGAGTCCTAACAGGGACACACATGTAGATGCTGAGACATTTACTGTGCAGCTAATGAGGCAGCTCCACAGTAAATGTCTCATGTAGCTGCACCCAGTATAGTTTTCAGATCTCCAGAGCAGTGTCTTATTATCAACTAGCCTATTTTAGGAATGAGGTTATTCCATGGTAGCCTAGATGAGCATTTTTAATAGGATTCTGGTATACTCAGGACTAGCAGAAACAACTAAAAACATAGTAAAAATTATGGCTTATTAGACAAGAAAGGGTCTTGGCCAACAGAAAATGGTTAAACCTATCTCTTGCTCTTTTTCCCCCCAACTATTTAAAAGCAACAATGCATCCAGGAGGACCAAGTGTGTGCATTTCAGCAAGACATGCTGAAACATTGTAGTGGTCCTATGGTTTTAATCAGTTCTGCAAAATGTCAGCATCATCTGTCCTGGTTTGGTTTCATTTCACTGAGCTACTCTTTATCTAAAAGAATATGTAGCTTTGTCATATAGGCATGAAAGGCCTAAACAGTGGTAAAATTGGGACCAATCTTCCAACTGTTTGCTTTCAAATCAGTCATCTTAACATATCTCCTAGGTGTTTTGAAGATAGATTGAACAGAGCTCTCAAAGGAGAAGTTTGTTTGCCTGTCACAAACTGTGGGATCCATCTAAAAGCAATGGGTTAACGATCCATTGTACCTCCACTTATATTTGGCAGTCATGCCATGTGATACAGTAGCAGGGGCTTTATTGTGTTAAATACACCTAATAGGCATACTCCTTGGTGAAGAATCCATGTGCTCTGGCAGTCTGCTCTAGGATATTGTTGCCTTAAAGTCACTTGAAATCTCAATTGAAAAACTACTTAAGAAGAGACATAGATCTAGTCCTTGGAAAATTTAAATTGGCATGCTTTTGTGCTGGCCAGGATAATATTCTCTTTTGAATGATGTTATGTTGATATCTAAAAAGTTAAAATAACTCATATTCACTTGGATTTTTGAAAATTATGTTTTCATTTTCTGCTATGAGTAAACCCCAAAATAGTGCTAATGTTAACATGTATTTCTCATAAGAATATTAGATACCAGACTTTGAAGACAGACTCAGTTCTGATATTAACTGAAGAATCCCATGTTTATATAGTGTGTTATATGTCAGCATAACATATTATGTAGTGTGGTAAGTGTCAAAATGAGAGACACAAGAAACTGAAAAACAAATTTACATAACTCATGGCAGCTATTTCACTAGTGTTGGTGCAAGGAGGAAAATTCCCTGTCAACTTCCCATTATCTACAAGAGTAAGTAGGTGCTCCAGTGTCTGTGTATTCCTTGGCTTTCCCCTGCAGCCAACTCTTTTGTACTTAAATTTCTACTAAATGAAACCCTGAGTGATAGTAATTGGCTTAAGAAACTGGATCGACTTCCTTGTTCATGGGGCCTTCTACATGACTCCCAGCTTTCTTTCTGTCTATATCACCTATACTGTATAGGGGTCAAGTTAGTAGTTAGTGGGAGCATCTACATGAGGCACTTACTGCAGAGCTGACTAATTAGCTTTTCAGTAAGGTTGGAGCATCTACACATACAGCCCTATTAGGTCACAGTAAACTAAAAAATGCTGCCATAGGTTAATACATGTTAACATAAGCATTATCCTATGGTGACATTATTTAGTGCACCGCAATGCATGTGTAGATGACGATGGGGCTAGCTGTGGCACAAGGTGCCTGCTGGCTATCCCACACTGGAGCACCCTTGTACCCCATCCACGGCAGGCTGAGCCAGGTCAGAGTAGCCCTGGACTGGCAGGCTGACCCCCTGATTCTGTTACAAACTACACCAGAGTTATTTCATTTTCATTAATTGCTTATGTAGATGTGCCCAATATCTCACATTTACCATAATTTGGCAAAACAAACATATACTGACCCGATGTACTGTCTTAACAGCAAACTAAGTAACCAATAAAAGTCTGTCATTTGCAATAACATATACATCCTCCTAGAAGCTAATATGTTGGGGTATATACCTACCAGTACCTGTAATATATTATGCATAGGTAACTATAGGTAGGGCACAGGATATCTAATAATTATCTGCTTCTGTAGCACTATAAGTGTACTAGGCACTTGACCCCATGACTTTCACTTTAGATTCTGTTTCATAGTAGCTTCCTATTGCCCCCTGGCTGGAGAGCTTGCCTCTGAAGGACTTTTGTTGCTGTCCGGCCAGGGGCTGGAACGCCAGTGTGCTCCCCCTTCTTGCCAAGTTTTCCAATGCTGAACTTTTCTGGGAATTTGAGTGCTGGAATTGAATGCCTATCTCTAGGCTCAGACTCTGGCAGATGAGCAATGAATTCTGAACAGGGACTATGCTAATAATGTCATGATGTTTTTAACAGACCTTAATCCAACTAATATATATTAAAAGTGATGAAATGGATCTTATCTCCCACATGCAGTCCAAATTTGTTTAATCCATTTAACATTTTTTCCTGCAAATTATCTTGGAATAGTTTTTAATTCCTATAAATTTGTCATTGAAATTTATTCCATAAATGAAGTATGTGAACTGTTTTAGGGTATGGATTCCAGATATTTTGGAATTAAAACAAGCATGTACACTCTGATTCTTCTCTATACACTTCATCTTCTTCATCTTCTTTTTGCTGATTCTAACAGTGACTGTAAACAATGAATGATTTTGTGTATGTGTGTATATTAGAACAAACATCCTGTTTATCTGTCTCTTTTGCTCTATGTTTGGGTTTTACTGCAGACTCTCTGTATTGGAAGCTTTTAATCAAATAAAACAGATATGTGCAGTCAGTGTTGGTTACTATACCTGCCAAACAAAGTATTTGCCTTGAATAGAAAAGCACTATCTTTCATCTTTCTACATTAAAAATGAAACAAATTCTTCTTGACTGATATGTATTTTTAAGAAATTAAGCCACTAGAAACAATTTGAAAGATCATGATCAACAACTTAGATAATTATATCTAGATTTAAAACCCATCTTAAAAAAGTATGAGTGCCTGTAACAGGAAATTTTTATATCATCCAGTGGACAGGAAGTCAGATATCATAGAAATGTAGAGCAGAATGTTATGAGACTACCATGGAGTGTCCAAAGTCCTCAAAGCTGAGTTTGACATACAAGGTAGTGTCAAGGATTTCACTAGCTGGGGTATTGCTAGTCAGTCACTGACAACAAAAACTAAAAAAATGACATGAATAGCATAAGCCTATGCATTATTTCCTATTACTATTTTCCCATACCAACCTTTCCTTATTCATCACACATGTGTTAATAACTAAAATTTAGGCCTCTGGCAGATGTTCCGTTAAAGACACAATATGAGCTGATCTGTAATTCCAACAGTTGTGCCCCCCTGTCATGCTACACATACACACCCAGGAAGAGACAGTTACTGAAGGTGGTATCAAAGATCATATCCCAATCAGATAGCTGGTGCAGGGGGAGCCCCTGCACAGACAAGTAGAGCTCTCATAGCTGGGAATGCTTGCCAGTTGTTAAAGGCATGGGTGACTGGTATCGCCTTAGTTGGGGGGGCATGGGCTCCCCTGCAACTAGTCCCACCGACCAGGCCTTGTGGCTGATCCATTTTTTGTATAATAACCTTGTGGCTTATTCCCTGTTTTATCATGCTATTAGTTGAATGAATGTGTGTCTAGGTTACATCTTAAGTGTAACATATACCAGGGGCCTCAGATTGCAATCTTTTTTGGGTAGGAAGTATCTGTCTTTTGTGAAGAGCCTGCAATCTGTTAACATTATAACAATGCTAATAGATTTATTCATTTCATTGTCCTGTGACAAAATAGAAAACCCCAGAATCAGTAGCTACTGGTATTTTTACTTTTCATTACAAATATTCATCATATATAGCTCACATGACCAAACTTACCTCTTACACAAGAAGGTGAAAGGTAAATTATTACAGTAGTAAGTTACAGAGAAGACACAAGAAACTGTATCCTATGAATGCTTTACCTAAGATGTTCAGGCTCCAAGACAGGGGTTTTCAACATTTTTAAAGGAGTGTACCCATTCTGGTGACAGTGGCCAAATGTGGGGGGCAAGGGGGAGGTGTGGCAGCAGCTGAATTTAAAGTGGGGGGGAGGTGGCGGCAGCTGGGTGCAGAGCAGGGCGGTGGGGCTTGCACGTAACAGCAGTGGCATGAGGTGGCGGATGGTGGTGGCAGCTGCTGTGTGCAAGCTCCCCCATGTATCCAGCCAACTGGGCCATACCTGTGTGGCCCACAGAAGGAAGCCACTGCCCTCGCCCCCCCAGTCCTGCTCCTGGGAGATGGCAGCACTGGGTGGTAGGTGGCAGTACTCCATCCCTGCCCACCTGCCCACGTATACCTCCTAGCGTGTTTTCAAGTACATCTGGAGGTATGCATACCCCCAGTTGACAATGGTCAATGCCCTAAGCAATGGTATGGTTACTAGAGCTCCAAAAGTACAAAAAGACCTTACCTATGATAGCTTTTTTTTACTCCTGCCAGGCCCCAGCCTCCACATGCTCCCCCAACCCCGCAACCCCCACGCACTCTCCCGCCCTCCCATGGCTGCCCCACCCACCCCAAAATATCTCTTGAATATTGTTAGGCTCAGTGACTGTACCACCTCTGGGTGGTGAGGGGTGGGGCACTGTTCCAAAGCACTTTTGTAAAGAAGTTTTGCTTTATGTTGAGCCTGCAGCAATCTTCAATCAGTTTGTGCCCATTATTTCTTGTCCTCTCCGGGAGGGTCTTGGTGAAAAAATGTTCCCCCAAGCCCCGATATACACCCCTGATAAACTTGTAAACTGCCACTAAGTCCCCTCTGAGTCTTCCCTTCTACAGGCTGAACAGCCACAAGTCTTTCAGCTAGCTACCAAGGACCTCTAAACCCCAAGCACCCTTTTTGTAAGCATAAAATGCTCTTTCCTAAATATATTACTTTGTATGTGACTATACTGAAATAGGAACAGTTCTGCATCAGGATAGAACTGCTTTACATCAAATTTCTTTTAATTTTATGTTTATTTTATTTTGTGGTTTTCTATTATATTTAGTATTCATGACAAACCATTATTAGAATAAGATATTAGGCCATATTATACTGTAATGTGATATGCCTACTGTTATATTGTATGTAAATTGCATTTTATTAAAAAAATAAAAAACCATAAGAGCAGATGTTACTTGGTACTGATCAAACAATTTTATCTTTTTTTTCCACATCAGAGTACCTGTGCTTTGTGTTTAATGAAACAGTGACAGCATGTGACAGTGTTTGTCAAAGTAGTGACCTGTTTCACTGAA
Organism: Crocodylus porosus; assembly: GCF_001723895.1. Taxonomy (NCBI): domain Eukaryota; kingdom Metazoa; phylum Chordata; order Crocodylia; family Crocodylidae; genus Crocodylus; species Crocodylus porosus. The sequence continues at coordinate 31,127,198 of NW_017728913.1, read as the reverse complement.
ATGCAAAGAGAACACACTTTGATTTAGAAAATAAAATAAAACATTTCAGTCAGAACTAAACAGGGACTGATTTTATTTTATACTATTAAATAATGTAAACATAGTAAAACAAAATACAAGTTTTGAAATAAAAATTGAAATTGTTTAGTAGAATTTAAAAAATGCCCCAAACAATTATTTCCTGAATGTATATATTAAAAACTCTGTTTCATTAGAAATTTTTTAAAAATTTCATCTTCTTTAATTAAGACTGAAGTAAATTCTGAATTTTCAAAATTACCAAGGAAACAGAAATTCCAACATTTGATGAGCTTTTGTCTAAGTATATTTCACTAACATTTATTGGGATCTTCTGTTCTAATCATTGGTCAGAATGAATTTTTATGCTTGCTACTGCAAATTTTATCAGAAGTAATTTTATATTTACTTATGTCATTGAAGTGATTGAATCAGATGGACCAAATACCTATCTCTTTAGAATCTCACTAGAAACATCCCCATATCTGTCACTTAATCTATTTATGTATGGTGTAATGATGTGGCTGAATGCTATACTTTTACTTGAAATTATGTTCAAAATTATATTAAATGCCTTAAAAAGATGTTGTAAGTTACCTATACACAGTTACTTAAAACAAACAATTGCACAATCTCCTCCAATTATTAACATATTTGTTTGGCAGAGTCTATTTTCCATAACACTATGCTGGCCAGAATTAAATAGATTTCAGTTCTTTGTTATTTATTTATTTGCTTATCAACTGAATGTCACATTAGTGTTTCCATCATATTTCTAGAGGATTGATTCAGAGTAACTTGCTACAAGTATCCAGGTCCTTTCACTTTTTCTTTTTAAAATATAGGAACAACACAAGTACTCTTCCAGAGTTCTGGAAATTCCCTCATACTTTAATATTTATTAAAAATTAATATAATCATTAAATGTTTATAACTAGTAGATGTTATCTAACATCCTCCTTGGTTACTAATGGATTGAAAAGTACTTTATCATCATGTGATAGAAGTACATTATCCGGTCTCTTTCTGAACACAGAATAGAAATTTGTATAGAACACTTCTATCCTTTCTGCAATATTACCATTTTTACCATCTCCATCTAATAATGGGTCTTTGCTAGGATTTATTTTATACCTTTTATTTTAATAAATGTCTTCTTATCCTCTTTAGCTCTACCACTTACAGCTTTTTCTTGGAAGTCTGATGCTTCCCTCATCAATTTTCTATGGCATAGCTTCTAATTTATATAGAGTGCCCAAAGTTTGCATTGTTATACATTGGATTCTTATTTCTCATTGCTACATTCATTTCACCACTGAAAGAAAATAGGCTTTTGGCATTTAACCTGGATTATGGAATCATGTATTTACGCCATTCAAGAAATGCTTCTTAAAGAACTCCCACCCTAAAATTCCTAATAATCAATCTCTCAATTATATGCTAGTAATTACCTAACCAAACTTAGCTAAATTTTAAGATGTATAAGCTCTATACTGAGCCCTAAAGGAAAATTTGTTCATAAAAAAATTTTTTTCTTTAAGCTTCAGATAGACTAATTTTCCCCTTGTTATTCTACATTTATAAATTCATCTTCATCCAATCCAAAAGAATATTCTCCTGTGTAATATCTTTACTTCTTGGAATTATCATAATTATTACAATTATTACTTGTGCATTATTACTGCAACAACTAAACAGGGACTGATTTTATTTTATATTATTAAATAATGTAAACATAGTCAAACAAAATACAAACTTTGAAACAAAAATTGTTTAGTAGAATTTTCAAAATGCCCCAAACAATTATTTCTTGAATGTATATATTAAAAACTCTGTTTCATTAGAAATTAAAAAAAAATGTTTGGTCTTATTTAATTAAGAATGAAGTAAATTCTGAATTGTCAAAATTACCAAGGAAACAGAAATTCCAATATTAGACTGTGTTGGGGATAATATTTTGATACAGATGGTAACAAGGACAACTAGTCAGGAAACACTTTTTGACTTATTGCATGTAAACAGGGAAGAATTGGTTGAGAATGTGAAGGTCAATAGTAACTTGGGTCACAATGGGTGCATCTACACATGCTTTAATGCACAGTAGCTTATTTTACTGTGTATTAGAGCACCACATCAAAACCGTGCTAATATGATATTGTGCAATAAAAATAGGCTACTGTGCCTTAAGCATCACTAAAAAAGTGTGCGCTTTCACTATTGTGCATTACAGCAGCCTAACACACATTTATTTAGTACCTCATGTTAGAGGTATTAAATTTAATGTGCAGTAGCAAAAGTGCATTAATGAATGTGTAGATGCACCTAGTGATCACAAAATGATAGAGTTCAAGATCCTAAAGAGAGAAAAGAAGCAGAGCACCAAAATAAGGACACTAGACTTTAGAAAAGCAGACTTTAGCAATCTTAGTGGACTGTAGGGCAGGATCCTCTGGTAGGCAAGCTGAGGAGAAAAGGAAGCCAGGAGAGTTGGCTGTACTTTAAAGAACCCCATTTAAAGGTGTAGGAACAAGCTATCCCAATGTAATGGAAGAATGAGAAATGCAACAGGAGATCAGCCTGGCTGGGCAGAAATCTCTTCAATGAGTTGAAATTCAAAAAGGAATCCTATGTGAAGTGGAAACTTGGTCATATTGCTAGGGAAGAGTATAAGAGCATTGCATGGGCAGATAGGGAGAACAATAGCAAGGCCAAGTCAAATTTGAGATGCTTCTGGCAAACAACATAAAAGGCAGTAAAAAGAGATTGTATAAGTATGTCAAAAGTAAAAGGAAGACAAGAGAAACCATAGGTCTGTTACAGATTGTGGAAAGCAATTTAGTTAAGCATGATGCAGAGAAGAATGGACTGAACTTTCAGTGGGAAAATTTGCACTGGAAATTGTTACCTCAGATTACAGGTAACCTAGTGAACAGGCTACTGATAAGAAGCAGAAACAGGTCTATGGCTAGCCTTTTATTTGTTTGCACAAAAGCAAACATGTATCTCCAATTCTACCTGTGACAAAACAACATAGATTCTCACTTATACTGACTGGGGAGACTCAAGAGGTGGGAGGAGGGTGGTACACAGATTGGCAGCAGTTCTTCTTGACCTTTCTGGGCTCATCCACAAATGCAAGCATGTGCGCTTGCAGCAGCTCAAATAGAAGCGGTGCAAATTTGAGCTGGGGTTTTTGGCTTCAGTGCATGTACTTCGGTGTGGAGCAAATTGTGCCACTTGGGGCAAAATACCCCTTCCTGGTTCCTCCCAGATCTGCAGCCAGGGGGAGCTAGAGCCCAGGGCCAGCACCTGTGCTGTCCCCAGCAGTATAAGAAGTGGCCCTGTCCTGGTGCCATCCATACAAAAAGCTGCCCTGGCAAGCAGCTCTGGGATACTTGCTCTCTGGAGCTTCTGGGGCCCAGCCAATTGATACCTGGGGCCACTACCTCTTGTGCCAGCTGGACTGCTGCAGCAGCATCCCAAATCCATTTTTAAAATACCCCAAAATTCATGTTCTTCCACCTTTGAAACAAAAAACACATACACACAGAGAGATACAGTGATAAACTGGGTAATGCTTTATTTGGTATATTTACAATGTTAAAGCAATTTGGAAGTCTACCCGTGTCTCTATCATCACAAAAAAATTCTAAATACCTATATGTGTTGATCTGTGCTTTTGGTTTTCTTCATACATGATGGATGTGTGATAGAGGGGTGTGGTGTTTGTAGAAAGGGGGTGATAAGGGGTCTGGGGGAAGGTGGGTGGAAGGATGTGGGTTGGTCTGTGGGTAGGAGTGGGGCAATTGCTGGGGGCACTATGGGTGTGGGGACCTTGTGTGGGGACTGCTCAGGAGAGGTGGGTCCCCTGGCCCCCACAGGGTGCAGCCCCCCCCACACAGCACATGGAATGCCCCCCTTTCCCAGGGTCCCAGCTTTCCTCTGGAAGGCCACATCCCCTATCCCCAAAAGGGACCCAGCCCCCCTGCCCAGGGTTCCAGTAACCATGGAGACCCCCCCCATCCAGGGTCCTATCTCTCCCCCTAGTTTCATAGTTTCATAGTTTCTAGGGTTGGAAGGGACCTGAGCAGATCATCAGCTCTGACCCCCTGCCATGGCAGGAAAGAGTATTGGGGTCAAATGACCCCAGCAAGGTGTATATCTAGCCTCCTCTTAAAGATCCTCAGGGTAGGAGCCTGCATCACTTCTCTTGGAAGTTGGTTCCACATCCTAGCCGCCCTGACTGTGAAGTAGTGCCTCCTTATATCTAGCCTAAATCTACCCTCTGCCAGTTTGTGACCATTATTCCTGGTCGCTCCTGGTAGTGCACGGGGGAGCAGGGGTTTCCCCAGTGCCTGCTGGTCCCCTCTGACTAGTTTGTAACAGGCAACTAGATCCCCCCCAAGCCTTCTCCTGTGAAGGCTGAACAGGTTCAGGTCCCGTAGCCTCTCCTCATAGGGCCTGCCCTGCTGCCCTCTGATCATGCGAGTGGCCCTCCTCTGGACCCTTTCCATGTTGTCTACATCCCTCTTGAAGTGTGGCGCCCAGAACTGGACGCAGTACTCCAGCTGTGGCCTGACCAGTGTTGCGTAGAGGGCGAGTATCACCTCCTTGGACCTGCTTGAAATGCATCTGTGGATGCATGACAAGGTGCAGTTAGCCTTCCTGACTGCCTTCCCACACTGCTGGCCCATGTTCATCTTGGAATCAATGACGACTCCAAGATCCTTTTCTGCCTCTGTACTGATGAGAAGAGAGCTCCCCAACTTGTAGGTATGGTGCTGGTTCTTCCTCCCCAGATGCATCACCTTGCACTTGTCGGTGTTGAATCCCATCCTATTCTCATCCGCCCACCCCTTTAACCTGTCTAGGTCCAATTACAGCCTATTCCTCCCTTCTAGCATGCCCACATCCCCCCACATCTTAGTGTCATCAACAAATTTGAACAGGATGTTACTTACCCTCTTGTCCAAGTCACTGATGAAGATGTTGAACAGTCCGGGCCCAAGGACCAAATCCTACGGAACCCCACTGCCCACATCCCTCCAAGTCGAAAATGACCATCCACCACCACTCTCTGGATGAGGCCCTCCAGCCAGTTGCTGACCCATTTGACTGTGTGGGTGTCAACACCACATCCCCCAGTTTCTTAATGAGAACGGGGTGAGAGACAGTGTTGAAGGCTTTCCAAAAGTCCAGGAAGACTATGTCCATTGCTACCCCTGCATCTAAAGATTTGGTGATCTGGTCGTAGAAGGCCACCAGGTTGGTCTGACAGGACCTGCTGCTAATGAACCTGTGTTGATTGCCCCTAAGCATAATCTCCCCTGC
>NW_017728913.1:31111163-31121749 GCF_001723895.1 Crocodylus porosus | reverse complement strand
GACTGCCTTGTATTATAACCCAAAGCACTTCAGAGGGCCCCTCCTCTCATTCTTTGCTAATTGATGAGGATGTGTATTCCTCCTTAATGTAGAGTGCCATGCCCCCACCTTTCCTTCCAGTCCTGTCCCTCCTGTACAGCCTATAGCCCTTGACATTCACCACCCAGTCATGCGTTGGGTCCCACCACATTTCAGTGATCCCCATTATGTCCAGGTTGGTGTCAGTGAGCAGGAGGGTAAGTTCCTCCTGCTTGTTTCCCATACTACAAGCATTTGTGTAGAGGCATTTGAGGCCTCCTGTGGATGTGTGCACTGGCCCCCTACCTTCAGCATTACCCTGGCCCCTGTCACTTACCTGTGTATATGTTCTGCTTGTCAGCCTAGGCTGGGCTGTACTTGTGGGTGTTGTTTGGTCTGGCAGTTCAAGGCTTCCTCTGCCCTTGTCTTCTCCTTCCCCCAACACACCTAGTTTAAAGCCTGTTGGAGATCCACCAACCTAGAAGAAAACACATGCTTACCTTCAGGGGAAAGGTGAAGCCTATCACATCCAAGCATGTCTTTTGTTGTGATGTGTCGCTCATTGTCGAGGAAGCCAAACCCGGCCTCAAGACACCATTCCTAAAGCCTCCAGGTGGTCGCCATGATGCACGTTGCATGCCGTCTTCCACGTCTGCTCAATGGTAGGATAGAAGAGAAAACCACCTGTGCACCTATCTCCTTTAGCACGCACCCCAGAGTGTGGTAGTCTGCCATCAGGCGATCAGGGCTTCTCCTGGCCGCATCATTAGTACCCACATGGATTAGGACCATGAGGTAGTAATCAGTGGGCTGGATCACAGCTTTGATCATCTCCTTCATGTCCTGAATCTTTGCTCCAGGTAGGCATTAGACTTCATGTGTTGAGGGGTCCTGGCGACAGATGGGGTCCTCTGTATCTCTCAGGATGACCACAGCTCCTATCCCCCACAGGGTCTCAGGCACACTGGAGGCCCCCCTGCCCAGGGTCCTAGGTCCACCCTGGAGGGCCACAGCCACTATCCCCTACAGGGCCCCAGCCCCCCTGCCCAGGGCCCATAACTGACCTTTAACGGCAGCAGCGGGGAGACCATGCGCCGAGTCCAGCATAGTTCTGCTAGTCCTGGGGCTGCTCTTGCTGCCCAGCTGGGCTGGTCTTGTGGCAGCAGGACCCAGTGTGGCATGTAGGGACTGCGTGCCAGGCCTAGCCGGGTCCTGGGCCTATGGTGACAGGACCCAGTGTGGCATGTGGGGACCACATGTTGGGCCCAGCCAGATCTTGGGGCCCCTCTGCAGACCAGCTGGGCTGGGCCCAGATCCCTGAGGCTTGCTAGTCTGGCTTTTCACTGGAGTGGGTCACATGGCTCCGGGAGGTGTGCACAGAAGCTGTGCCTCCTAGACCTTTGTGACCTGCTTCACTGCAAGGCCAGACTAGCGAGCCACATGGGGCTGTGCCAGGTCCTCACCCCCCTGCAGGCACAGGGGGCACCATTCTCCAACCCACCCATCCCCTGCCACCCCTGACACCCATGAACCCCCTCCCCGTCCAACTTACTTTGGACAGTGCCAGGGGCAGCCGGAACACAAAAGAGATGCTCTGGCCAAAATCAGAGCATCTCTTTTGGAGGACTGGCTCTGGGCATGGTCTTGAACTGTGCTTAGCTCCACTCTATTGTGTAGCAGTTTTTTAAGACCTTCATGTCTAAAATTAGAAGGGTCTAATTTTCTCCCTGCACTGCATGTTTGCAGTGCAGGGAACATTTTTTCATTCCCGCACGTGCCTGTTGCCCCACATCAAAAGGGTTTGAGGCAGGGCAACAGACACATGTGCACTCATCTGAACACGCCTTCTGAGTTCTCCAAATTTCCCTCCAGTTTATGCTCAATATTAATAGATGGCTGGTTTTAATATTCTAACGAATTATCTCTGATTGGTTTTATTTAAATGTCTTTGTGTCATTGAAACTTTTGGTACTGGACTGAACAAGATTTCTTGTGGACTTGGAAGATGTCAATGAGTTGGGATTTATACCCTTGGGAAAGAGGGAGGGCTTCTTATTTCCTTTCCTTCCCCATTGTGGAATGCTGTTCCTTCTTTACCTTACTTTATGGTCTTTTCTGACAAGGATGCTTTTATTTTTACAAATTATCTAAGCATTTGAACAAAAATATAACTATTATAGCAAAATAGCATCTAATACATTTGGTTACATCAATCACTACTATTACTTTAAGATAAAGCTGGGCACATCTATACATTCATTAGTGCACTGTAGTTATTGTGAATTAAGGTTAGTACTTAGTAACCAACTACTAAATCAATTCACTATAACTTACACTACTGCATAGTAGCACTGGTGCATAGGTATATAGTGGTGCTTAATGTGGAGTAACCTGATACTACTGTGCAGTAGCATATTAGAACAGTTTTTTGCCCAGCATGCTTCTCCACAGTGTTATTAGGCTACTGCACAGTTAATATCTCGTGTAGATGCACCCTCTATGATATAACATATATAGATTACTTAATGTATGGTCTTCCCTTATCTCCTTTCAGGCCCCATGCCTTTTTAACTGTGTTTGATAGTTTCCTAAAAAATTGCACTTGCTTAGACTCAAGGGGTGCATCCAGATGAGTGTGGCTGTGCATTATATGGAACTGCAAACATGTCTGCAGTGCCACATACCGCACATTCAGATGTTTTTCATGCTGCAAGTGAGAACTGACAGTGCGTGCACTGCTCTGTTTTTTTCCCCCCCAACAGGATTTTTTAATCCCAGAATTGGCACTGCTGTAGCCCCAGCAAGTCCCCAGGAACCAAGATAAGGTTGATTGGGCCAGCCCAGTGCTGGCCTCAGCCTTGCCTACCCCACCCAGGGTAACTTGCTGCATTCCAAAGTGTTCATTGCTTGTGGGTTCCCTAGGGACTGTTGGTTCTAGTTTTAGGATCCAGATATCTTGTTCTGGGGTGACCCACCCTCAGATGACCACAACCTTGCCATTCAATAATAGGTAAACTTATTGATATACAGTGATAGCTGAAGAGGCGATACAAACAATCAAGTAATTCTATATATCTACCAAATCCTAGGGCTTTCATCAGAGTCAAAGTACATCTGGCCAGGATGCAGGCTGTACTCTGAAGCTCTCTCTTAGGTGTCAGATGTCATCATGTCAGTAGTCTGAAGGTGGAATGCCAAGGCCCACACCCTGCTCCAGTGGAAAGCATGACACAGGCTGGTTGTATGCCCTCTGTCCATGGTGGCCTTGGGACCCTTCCCAGGGGACCAGGATGGGGACCCATCTCAGGAAGAAAGACAAGGAGGAGGAGAAAGAGGGACAGGGAGAGAACTTTTGTTATTCTCAAGTCTCTGCTTTCGTATTCTCCTTCCCCCTGATGACTACTGATGACACTTGATCTGTATTTATCACTGGTTGGTTGTCTTTTTGTGGTTACATGTCCACATAGCTTTCCAGGCCTTCCCTTAATTTTGTTTGTTCCCCCAAAGCCAGGGCCCCATCTGGTCTGAGGCCTTATTAGCTGGTGCCACTTTATCTTGTAATGGGCAGTGTAGTACATACTCCCAGTTCCCAGTCTGTTTTCCAGACTGTGTGTCCTTGTTGTGTTAGTAATATGGTACATGCCCTCTCAGTTCTCAGACCCTGTGTCCATCTGTTGGCCTTGTTGTGTTAGACAGCCTGTCTGCTTCCAAGGCTGTGAGACTGTGTGAGAGAGAGACCCAGGCCTCTTAGAAATCAATTAACCCCTGCCCATCCTAAACCAGTCTAATACATATACATATACCGATAAGCCAATTCCCCAAAAGCAAACCTTTAAATATAATTTCTAAGCCAACAGGGACAAGTAGCATCAGTACAAGGTGCACTTCTGCTACTTGTCCCCAGGGAACCAAATGTCCACACCACATGTGGACGCAGCCATGAGGGACAGACAACAACCTACTTTTTCTGATTTTTCAAAAGATGAAGAAAGCAAGGTCTACACTTGCATATTTGAGTACTTGAAAATAAACATATCTGCTTTGGGGGTGGAAATCTCCTACAATTCAGATTAAATGCACCTAACCCAAACACAATTGCTCTGGCAGTCCCCCACCAAAGTCAATGGTGTGTTGAATACCTGCTTATACAGAGGTAACTTGGAAAACTGGACCCGTTCCATATCTAGCAAGATTTCAGCAATACATGAGGGTTGGAATTACCCTCCCTAATTAAATCATGTAGTTAAAATTTTATTCACTAATGATCTTGTATTTACACAAGAAAGCTGAAACAGAGAGATTTATTCAGAAATCTCAGTACTGTGAGATTTAATTAATGATTCAACCACTGGACTTAGCTTTAGCATCTTGACTCAGGTTTTCTTTTTCTGGCCTCTTTTCCATTACTTAATCAAATAGAAAACAGTTATGTTTCTCTAGGTCTCTGGATTCCCAGATTCTGGCAATATTTAACCTTATTACACAGCAAAGCACATGAGGTACAGGGGCAGCAGCAACTTCCAGTTGCTGCCGCAATCACAATTGTGATAGTGACTGTGTGGCTGATGGCGCTTTTTTCACACACCCGCCCCCAGCCCAAGGTGGCTCTTGAGGTGATTGCCCTTTGTAATCTGCCCTAGCAACACCACTGGTTATTAGACAAGCTAAACTAATCATCAAGAGGTTACAGCTGCTCTGTTGGATTTCAGAGTGGACGGCAAAAATAATCTCAGCACCATGGTTTCAAAAACAAAAACTGTTCTAAATGCTCAGAGTGAATTGCTCACCTTTAAACCATGGTCTGGATCCAGAAGTGCAGGCATGTGCAGTTTATGGAGCAACAGAGTGAATTCTCAGAACATTAAAACATGTCCCATGCTGCAAGTTTGCAGCACAGGGGTAAATTTTGCTACCAGGAAAAATCCTAGTAGGGAAAAAAAATTGGTGAGAAAAAAGCAATACAGTACACCTGACAGGAGTGTGCACCAGCAGACATGGAGGCTGGATCCCCCAGGAAAACACCTTACCTGCTGGCTACAGCATCTCCATTCCTTTAGTTGTTCCCCAGCTCCTTCAGTATGCAGGGAGCCAGGAGAAGCAGGAAAAGGTAGTTTTCCTCAAATGGGAAAATTTGCTCCACATCAAAGTGCATGTGCAGGGGCGTGAGCTGTGGCAAAAAATAGCAGCCCAAATTTGTGTGTATACTATTTTTGCCACTGCAAAATGTGCACCCCTGAATATGGGGATGTGTCCATGGTGTTTGAGGGTCAGGAAAGGTAGGAGATGCCAATGCATAGTGGAAAATAAAAAAGTAAAAGGATGTTGCATATTTTTCAAAACTTGTATGAACAATTTGTTATTAATAGATGTTATGTTGATTTATTTATGCCCATGGAATAAACAAAAAACCCAAGAAATTTAATAGAAATACACAGCCATTTTCTTATGTAATTTCACTGCTGTCAATGATATTATAGCACTATACTCCCAAATAGGATTTGGCCTCCAATATCCAGCTAAGTGGTCATTACTGGTGTATAAAATAAAATAGGACAAAGTGTAATTTCTTTTTACAGCCAATTTAATAAATTTAAACATTAAAATAGCTTTTTGAAAAGTGTTTTCAATTAGTTAAAGTTCGTGAAGTTCATTGAAGAGGTAAAGTATTATATAATTTTTTAAGTACTATAATCTAAGAGTGACCTCAAAGTGTGAAGAAATTAATTCTGTGTATTTAATAAAGCTGTTAGCATTTAAATAACTTTTATCTTCTACACGAACAATTATAAAGAAGAACAGGCAGGTTAATTAGTATATATTTGATAAAAAATGAGAGATGCTCATGGAAGACTAGCGTTAACAAAGATTCTATAGATGTCTTTTTGTGAATTAATTTTCTCAATTTTTGACCCTTGTTGTCCTGAGATTAATTAAAATATATTATTGAGAAAGGAAAGGATCTGAAAAAGTAAGATTTTTAGATATTTACTACATGCAGTGGCATGATGTGCATTTAAAAAGCTAAATTAGTTCTCTGAGTCTTAATAATAGTTTATAAGAAGATTTTATATTTCTCATTTGCTGAGGCCCTAAATTCAAAGTCCATTCCTTTGCTAGAAAAGCACTGGAATATATGCTTAATTTGGGGAATTTTAGATCCTATTTCACCTTATATCCTTACTAAGGATATACATATGCGTAAGGGCCCACTGGACAGAGATGAAATTATCACTTGATAAAATAGCTGAAGCTGCTGGTAATTTATCCAAAGGCAAAACCAATGGCAAAAATATTTTTGTTAACTTCAGTGGGTGCATCGACATGAGACATTTATTGTGGAGCTGCCTAATTAGCACCACAGTAAAGGCTCCATGTCTACACATGCAGCCCTATTAGGCTACAGTAAACTAATAAACTCTGCCATATTTACAAGCCCTATCCTACTTTATTGTGCAGCAATGCACTTATAGACATTGACCCTTCTGGCTTAGCCATGAGAGTGCTACAGCATGAGGGTTGCCTGCTGGCTATACCCACACTGAAGCACTCTTGTGCTCCAGCCAGCCCCTCAGTAGCACATTAAGCCAGGTTGAAACAGCCCTGGGCTGACAAGCTGACTCCCCTGTGAGCCAAAGTTGCTGTGACCTAGCTCAGTGTGCTGAGGTCCCAAGCACACATTCGAACAGCTTGTCCGGGGGCAATAAACTCTGGCATGATTTACACTAGAGTTCATTTTAAATTAATTGCACATGTAGACATGCCCAATTGGTTTAAGTAGAGTTCATATATATATCCCCTGGTCCCAGCAGAATCAGCAGGAGTATCAAAAGTCTGGGTCTGGCCTGTGGTGCCCCATGTGGCTCTGAATGGTGCTTTTGCATCTCAGATCAGCTCTGGACACCACATGCAGCATGTGCCAACTCCAGCCTCACGCACCATACAATGTGGCATGAAGTGCGCAGGGCTGTGCCAGGGCATGCTTTGCATGCAGTACATGCACCAGTCCAACCCTGTGTATTGGATATGATGTGCTGGGCTGGTCTGGGCCCAATCTTGCACACAGACTGGCCTCATGCTCCTCATTCTGCCTGCAGGCCTGGATGAGTTTGATACCCGTGGTCTATAATTAAAGGTATCTTTTTAAACAAAATGTTTAAATACACTCAAAAAACCTTGAGCAACTTGAGGTTCATTCATCTCTAAAAAATCAAAGACACATTGAGATAATTTTGATCTCATATTAAATCTATAAAACATGTTGTAAAGTTTTATGCTGCTTTTCACAGCATTATACCATTCCCATTATTCATGGATGGCACTTCTCTTTTTAAGAATTTCTGCCTTGCCTGCCCAATAATCCCCACCAAATAATAAAGATTTAAGACAGAAAAACAAACACAATTGCTTTATAAGGATTTATAAAACATCATACTGATTTGTGTAAAGTGTTTTGTGTGCATATGCACTCCTTATTTATGTCTTAAACTGTGAAAGGCAATACCATGATGTCATAAATTCCCTGGAAAAGCATGTGCTTAATACCCTCAACTTTATACAGTTTCTTGGATTATCCCCTGATGTCAGCCCAGGCATAGCTTCTAGAGAGGGTCAGAAGAGACTCAGAGAGCCAGCCTTTGGTCCCTGACCACCCTGGTTATCCATGGCTTCCTTAGAGAGCTATCTTATGGCTTAGTTCTTGGACAAGGATGTTACCTTTTCAAGGGGACAGACTAGAGTGCACCTGTAGATACATACAATGAAGCAAACAGCTCTTTTCAAACAAAAATATTTATTGATCAACAGCAATACAGCAGGCAGAGTCCTTGGACCTCAAAAAACAGGCAATCACATTATCTGGTAAATGACCCTAGGTGTCCCTTCTAAAGTCTCTCATTCTCCTCTTGTCTTGCATATGTCTCTTCCAATCCCTTGCCCCCACCTTGTTTGGACCAAAACCAGATTATTTTATAAATCAGAAATAAAATGTCTCTGTCTCATATTTCCCAGTGTTCTAATAAAAACCCTTATTATTGCAGCAAAGGGAAAAATATTTAATGAATGAAATGGGGGAAAATACCATATTAATCTTATTAGGCAAGTAGTTTTAACCGTAAGAATGGAGTAAAAAAAAACATCTATTTTTTACAAAATTTAACCAAGGCTATGAAGATAGATTCACAATAGACATAAGTAGGCAGTACCATATGTTGTATTCCTGTTGTGTTTCTTCACAGGGCAAATTAACTTACGCTTCTGCCATGTTGCCATGGGTAGACTGCTTCTAATATCAAATAGTTTAAAGATAGCTTCGGTATCCCTATACCTAAGTCATTAGATCCCTAACCCTGAACTCATCTAAACTTCATAGGTGCCTCCCTGTCAAATTTAAAGGCTCCTGCTTGTGTCCACCTGGGATTCAGGAGCTGGTAACAACTCTACCTAAGTAGTCTAACAGGACTGATCTAATAGGCATTCTCAGTGGGGTCCAGATGTATTAAGTAGACTATGTCCCTTACAAAATTATGTGGACCCGCTTTCTTTCAAAAGGAGCTAAAGGGGCACCATTACCCTCTTATCCAGACTTCTATAAATAGCTCAATGGTGAGAGCCTTTTATCAGGATGTTCTTATTGGAGAGAATATGCAACAGAGCCCTCCAAAATATCCAGAGGTAGGAAAAGAAACTCATACCATGAGACTCACAATATGCCTTTACATGTGTTTAGGTGCAGGGCTAAATTTATCTCAATGGCCTTTTGCCTCTATTTCCATCTAAAATAAACTTTGTAGCTCACACCAAAGCCAGCCACATTGTGTTTGCTATATCCCAAGCTTATTTGCAAGCTGTGTGGTTCCTTAGGCAGCAGTCGGGGTTAGTGATCAGCTTGTTCACTCATCCGTACACTGTTGACCAGAACTTCCACTAGAAGATGCAGACCTTAATCTTCAAAAAAAAAAACCCTCAATCTGGTTCTTATAAAAATATATAGACAACTTCATTACAATTATATTTGTAATTTTCTTAACAAAATTGTATTTTGTAAAAAATAGCAAATACACACTAAATAGCTCTTCATTCTAGGAGAGAAATGCAAAATGAGATAGAGATGAAGCCCAACCAGATATAAATGTAACCAGTAAAATAGCTACCAAGGTGTGTGGTAGAGGATCCATCTCTTTAGTCTTTACCTCAAAATAGGGTCTCTCTCTCAAAGGTGTATTTTAGTACATCTATAGAAAAAACAGATGTTGTTGGCTCAGTGTTGTTTTCTATAATTGTTAAAGGTCTTTTTCATGTTGTACAGAAAACATTTCTTTACATTCATTTAAAATTAAATGTTTGTTTATATTTTCAGAATTTAACTTAAAAAAAATAAAATTGAGGTGCAATCAAAAATTGAATAGAAGTGTCAAATAGAAAAATCCAAAGGTTTGCTTAGAAGCTGTCAGTACAAAATACTTTGATCAGACTGTTCCTTCTCCCTTGAGACAAAAATATTGGTAAAACTAAGAGAAAATGTGTAGCCTTCAATTATTGTCAAATGTTCATTTTTGCTAAGAAACAAACAACTGAAAATGTTTTCCCATTTCTGTTTTAGTCAAAGGCAAGTTGTTGGACTTAGTATGGTCTAATGATTTTGAGGGAAGGGGGGGGCTTTAAACTCCATATATTAATTTATTAGGGTATTTTTGGGAACTTCTTAGGAATAAATTGCTTTGTAAAACAATACTGCTCAATTACTCCCAGCAGGTTATCACCAGGCCTGGGAAAGATGATGAACCTGCTTTTGGAAAGACCAGAATGCAAAGTCCTGTCCTGCAGATCCCCTGGTCATTTTCCAGGAGCCTTTCTTATAAGCCTCAGCTTGGCTCAGCTCCATGTCCCACTTCATGTTTACTTTAAAATCAATATAGCTGAAGGTTTTGTTTATGGAGCTACTTCTCAAATGGGCTCCAGATAATGCTAAGGTGCTAATGCCTTTTTAAAATTCTGTTGTGTTATGTTTGGTTAATAAACTTGTTTGGTTTATAATCAATACAGCTGCGGGATTGTTTGTGTGGAGCTTGCTAAGGGTTATTAGAAAGAAATGCTGAGAAAAAGGGAAAGAGCTCTGGTATTTATATCTTGAAAACACAAGCACTGGGCAAAGTAACTTGCCTTCCAGAGACAAATAGTCTCATTTGTATTTACTGTGAAGCTGGAGCAAGCTAAGGGCCCTTAGTATAAATAAGAATCAGGTCCAAAACATTACCATGATTTCTGCCTCCATGTCTCTCTTAAATAAAAAAAGTAGAAATGCAGATTTTGAAAATAGCTAAGAAGAAGAAGGGCCAGAGCAAGAGAAAGAAATAAAGTGTCACAAATTTGAAATCAAGAACCAAATCTCGAATGGCACTGTTTGGAGAAGATGCATGTATTACACAGACTGATCTGGTTGCCAATGTTGCCAAATCTTGTAATTTTAGGTTGGAAGGGCCAGGTCTGTACACACTAGAATATTGTAAGAAGGTCCCGGGTAATGTTGGGCCCTTGCAGGACACGCTGGGAAATTTGGTTGTCACACCAGA
>NW_017728913.1:31105827-31110246 GCF_001723895.1 Crocodylus porosus | reverse complement strand
AGCTATGTATCATATGCTACCATTGAAATGATAATGATAATTAAATGACCTATTAAAATGATAGGTCAGTTTAGGTCTTCTAGCTTCACACTATTATAGCTGTAAGCAATACTAGGAATAGGATTTGTCCCACTGTAAGTAATCTTTGATCACTTATTAGTGCTGGCATATTTTATGCATTGAGTTCCATTAATTAAACAACTTACTTTTAATATAGTAAAATGCCAAAAAAGTCTATCCAAATAACTCTCATATAATTTTTTAACCTTTGATGACCTCTTATTACAATATTGTATTGTTCCTTCTGGACCATCTGTTCCATTCAATTCTAAAAGCCACTGCTATGAATTTCTGCCCCTATTGTGGATTTCAGCTTCTTTAAAATTAATGTATCCACATGTAGGAAAATCAAGTCTATTATCTAGAGATATAAATGGCATAAATGAAAAGCAGGGTATTTTGAGGCATTTGATGCATTTTATCCATCTATTCAGATGGATCCAGATCTACCACCTATCTCATTGCCATGCTGCCTTACTCTGAAGTTATCCTGGTATGGGGTCTAGAACAACCAGGGCACTGATGTTTTTCAATGAAGGTTTGATGGTCAAAGTTGTTGGTTTTATTATGGGATATTCAGCACATTTTAAAAGGCCCAAACCTGTTCTAATTATGAACTTTATTATGTTCAATTTCATTTTAATAAATTTGGAAGAGTATCATACGATGAAAAATTAATGTTACTATACTATGTACAGACATTCATATGAATTGCAAGAATTGTCATGATTTTGTTTTACTGATAGAAATACCTAGGAGAGATCACTGTATAGATACTAGACAGGTCAAGAGGATGGGAAGCAGGGAGCTTGTACTGGAGATACCACCCAGATAGGGGGCCCCTGTTCATGTATGCCAGAATACTTTTCAGGCTGCCTTGGGTGTTGGAGATTGCTAGAAATGAGTGGCCAGACCATGCCCCCTTTGGACTTGGAACAGTCTGTCCCTGCCTCCACCGTAGCCAAAGTGCCCAAACCCTTTTCCGTTGTACCCAAACCAGCCAGACCCTGACTCTCTTGGGCTCAGATTGGCCTGCTTCTACCCCTACAGTATCCAAACCTGCCACTCTCACCAGAATGGGACCTACCCACATTGGAGCCACATCAGTATTACAGGTGTGGTCTGTGTCTGGAGGAAGCAGAAGGAGGAACTGGTAACTACAATTAAATTTAGTGATAAGATGACCCCAGGTGGAAAAATTAGACAGGGAAAGAGGTATGGGGTCTAGAACAAAATATAATTAAGTGAGAGTGCATGAAGTAAGCCTCTTAGGTCAAAAGAAACACCTACATCAAAGATACAGGAAAGGCAGTTTGATATATATAGAAATGGAAGCAACTGGCAAGAAATAGAGATGAATGCAGAGCTATAGTGGTGGTCCAAGAGTTCAAAGTGAATGTGCAGGAAGAAGGCATCATTATTACGGGGGAAAAAAAGACATTGCTAATTACATGTAGTAGAACAGTTTCTGTATGATGACTGCAGAGAAACCCAGATAAAAAGAGCGCAAGTATAAAATATTCATCTTAATTATTACTTTCAATCATGTCACATCACAAAAAAAAAAAGAATAGGAGAAAAAATGGATAAAAAAGTTAATTTTTAGGTTGAAATTCCCTTTTGTATCAGATGGGGAACAAAGCCTTTGCACTATATAGCAGTATCTATTTCCAACAAAGTTCCTAGCATAGTTTGCAGTGTTAGAATCCTGTATAAATATGTACAGAAGCTTTATATTTTCATAAAAATTATAAAAAGAATAACATAAACAGGTAAACATGTAATATTTTTCTTTATCTCAGTAAGTGTACTGGAGTTACTGACAATCCAGGAAATTATTTATTATATTTTAAGTGAAATAGTAGGCAACTTTTGATTTTATGGATCATATTGTACATGTAAGAGGCCTACTCAGATACTTGATGAATCCATTTCTGACTGACAAGCCCAATTTAAGAGTGACACAACTTGTTATAAGTTTCAAAGATCCATATGTTGCCTGAATTGTAGACCAAGTTTAGACCATGTTGCTTTCTTCTTTCTCACTTTGTTTCCATCTTCTGGATCAAAGTCACTTTATGTTGAACTGCACCCAGTGCCAGATGTTCTCTCTGGATTGGATAGGATTCTCCATGCTCCTCCCAGCTTTCTATGCTGATATTCTCTCAATGAGATTCTCTCAATCAGTTTGGAAGGTATTGGGATGGACCGGTCTACAGTGAGGTGGATGGACTACAGACTTAGAGGCTGATCCCAGAGAGCTGTAATCAATAGGACAGCCTCATCCTGGAGGGCCATCTGCAGTGGTGTCCCCCAGGAATCTGTGCTTGGATCCGTCTTCTTTGACCTATTTATTAATGACTTGGATGCTGGGGTGGAAAGCTCAGTGATTAAGTTTGTGGATGAAAGTAAGCTGTGGAGAAATGTGGGCACATCAAAGGATAGGGTAAGAGTCCAAGATGACCTTGACACGCTGTTTTCATGTGCAGAATGGAATCAGATGAGGTTTAATGGAGAAAAATGCAGGGTTCTTCATCTGAGTAGTGTCAAAGTAAATTTTTATATAAGTGCTGCCAATAAAGGGAGCTAAAGTTTGACATGCGCAGATAACACTAGCTCATGGAAAATTCCACAGCGTGCCCAGCATGTGCCCCCTGGGTGACCTGTTGGCTTGTCAATCAACTGTGACCTACTTTCAGTCCTGCGCATGCTCAGTTACCACGCAGAGCTCAGACTTACACATGCTCAGTTCACTAAGAGCATGATGTCACTGTCCAGAAAATTCCTTCAATCAAGCACCCCAGTTGGCTGAAGGGTCGCTTTAAAAGTTTTCTGACCCCCACCTTTGGGTGTGGGTTGTTGGCACATCATTGGTGTGAGTGGATTGAGAGAGAGAAAGCTGCTCTAACTGAAAGCAGAGGCTGCTTTAGCAGGGACTGCGAGGCAGAAAGTGTTTGGGATCTGATTCCCCGGTTCTCCTTTCAACCTCATAGAACGACTTACCTCTTTGATTTATCTCCGTGTATTGATTCTTCTGGTTACTGGACTGTCTTGGCTTTGATCCCGACTTCGATTTCGATTACATCCTTCATGGCTTTTTGATTCTGGCTTCTGCTTACCTGGCTTTGAACTGACCTCGGCATTCCATATCGACTACGATTCGGCTCATTCCTACATACCTGATCTCCACTGCATCACGTTCCGGTTTTTGACCTCGGCTTCGTATACGACTACTCATTGTCCATTAACTTGGACGGGCGTCACGACATGTTACAGTTGTCTTTTGTATGTTAATTCCTTACACGAGCTGTTGACCAGCCCTGGGACTAGCAGTGGGCAGCCGCACCTATCCCTCTTGTAGGGGTAGAAAGCAAGGGCTCACTGTGAACCTCATGGGCCAACAGACCCCTTTGTTGTTTATTGTTATCGTCTACTGTAACTGAAGATCAGTACCTATGCCGTCAAAAGCGTAAGTTAAATAAATCCAGCTTGTTTTTGAAACCGTTACGCTTCCGTGCCTCAGAGCTCCACGCCAAAAATCCTGCCTGTTTCGTGTCCAATTTGCCACCACTCGACCAACCAACCGTGACCAAGACCATGAGCTTGGTTAGCCAGCTCCGGGTCCCTCGACAAGTAGGAAGAACCTTCACCATAACTACGCGATGGGTGGTGGTCCACTAGCTGGTACAGCATCGTAATGGGACCTGGGGTTCACAATTGACTGGAAGATGAACACAAGCCAGCAGTGCAATGAGGATGCCAGCAAGGCAAACAGAACTCTGGTGTACATCAGCTGATGTGTTGCCAGTAGATCCAGGGAAGTGCTTCTCCCTCTCTGTTTGGCATTGGTGAGGCCACAGCTGGAGTACTGTGTCCAGTTCTGGGCACCACACTTCAGGAAGGATGTGAATAAGCTCAAGAGAGTACAAAGAAGGGCCACCCGTATGATTAGGGGCCTGAAGGATAAGTCCTATGAGGTCTGAGTAAGAGAAGACTGAGAATTGACTTGATAGCTGCCTACAAGTAGGGGTGAGCACCAAGATCTAGGAGAGAAATTCTTCAGGAAGGTACCTCAAGGGAGGACAAGGCACAAGTTAATGTAACTGTTTTATGTTATTTTCTTTTTATATTATTTTTATAGTGTTTTCTTTTCTCTTTTCTGTATAACTGCCAAGCGGCACTCTCACATTTATGTAACCTTGAGGCCTCCACCATTAGCCAAAGCAAGCGCCTGGTACCACTTTCTGCTGCCTTGCAGTCTTCACAGTTAGTCTAAATAAGTGCCTGGTACTATTCTCTGCTGGCAGTAGGCCACACACCTGTACTCTGTAAATTTTACTTCTTATCTAAAATGTGTCA
>NW_017728913.1:31100039-31105259 GCF_001723895.1 Crocodylus porosus | reverse complement strand
CTGCACCTAGCATTGGACTGGTTCCAGTGTTGGAACGCAAGGGCTGGCTCTGGAACCTCGTGAACCAACGGACATCCTATAGACTTATTACAAAGAAAACTAACAACTTACTCTAAGCCGTCTACTTGTGCCAACTTGGCAAACCTCGAGGGTGGCTATAAAGTTACCTCAATCCCGCCCCACAAGCCGCGCACTCGCACAGCTTCACAAAGCCCACAGCTCCACTAAGTGGTGCCGGAACCGCTAGCCCGGCATTCCGCTACAGTTAATACAGGGAAAATTTAGGGTGGACATAAGGAAAAAAAATTCTTTTCTGTAAGGCTTACTAGAATCTGGAACACACTCCCAGCAGAGGATGTGCAGTCAACATCCTTGGAGGTGTTCAAGCTGAGGCTGGATAAGCACTTTGTTGAAGTCATTTGAGCCCAAAAACTTCCTGCCCATGGCAAGTGACTGGACTTGATGATCCTTCCAATCCTTCAATTCTATGATTCTATGATATTGAATGACTTAATATAACTTGACTGACTTCATATACATGACTTCATATCATATCATCATGTCAGACTTTGATGTAGAGATTGCAACTTAGGGAGTATGATGTGAGTGACAATTTTTCTGATGATGAGCAGGGAGTTATTTCTATAGCTGTCACAGTCACTTCTATCCCCCTTTTTTTGTGTAATTATACCAATCAAGCATCTTTGAAATCTTGTAGTACCATTTCCTCTTTCCAACAGAGAGGCAAAACATCATGACGCTTTTGAAGTAATTTGTCGTTAGTACATTTGTAGATTTCAGCAGGCAAACAGTTGTTGCTGGATGCCTTGTTTCCAGGAACTGATTTTATGGCTTTCTGCAGATATTCTAATGGAGGCTCATTATTAAAATCCATTATAACTTTGAACAATCATAATCCTTCAAGTGCTTTGTGTTTGATTTCAGTCTTATTGGAATATAGAATTCCACAGTGTTGTATCCAATGCTCAGGTTCATTTTTTATAATTAGTAATGATGTTTCTGTTTAAGTCTTTCAGCAAAGCTGTTTTCTTCTCAACTGGACCAGTTGCTAGTTTGATACATTCCACACCTTCATACATTCCACGGTGATCACCTGCATCAGCCACATTTGGAAAAATATTACAGAGTCATAGCCAAAAATCTTGGCCATGCTTCTTATCATTCTTTTACATTTTTTTTCTCTTTGAACCTTTCTCAGATTTTTCAGTGTCATGGTGTTAGGAGATTTTATATAGTTGGTTAGCACTGTCCTTTTGTTCTCAATCAGTGGTAGCAGGGTTCAATAGTGCTTTTTAAACCAGTCTGTATTTTCCTTTCATTTTTTGCCAAACACTTTTACAGCAGCATTGTATATGTTAGTTGTTAAGTTTTCCAGAGCCTCAGTGGCTGAGCTGTTAGGTAAGATTTCTTTCACAACTTCTTCATTGAATAGTCTGCCTTTATCCATGTCTTTAGTTTGGCTGATGTCAATCTGAGGACAACTGGTAGTTTTACTACGGTTGGTCTTTTTGACATTGATTCTGACTTTGCAGCAAACTAAGGAATGGTCAGTGTGCCAGTCAGCACTGTGAGAAGACCTCATATGCAGGATTTCTTTCAGGTGGTTGTGCCTGGTCAGTACTAAATCTAATTGGTGCCAGTGCCCTGATCCTGAATGTTTCCACAATTTCTTTCTTGTGATTTTCCCATCAAAGTAGGTGTTAGTAACACATGGATTTTGACTTGCACAAAGTTCTAACACTTGCTGGCCATTTTCATTCATATTACTAATTCCATGTTTGCCCAGAATAGCAGACCAATTCTTAAAACTATATCTAGCTCTTGCATTGAAGTCATAAAGTATTATAATAGTCTCATTTTTGTCAGTTTTCTCAATCTCTTTTCTTAATATTCATACGTAATTTCCATTCGTATTAATCAGATGTATATGACAAGGCAGTGAGAATAACATATACCTTTTTCCATCCTTTTCACTGTGAGATTTTGTAATGTTTCTATAGTATTAGCAGCCTTCTTTTATGGAACCCAGGATCTAAAATTCTCTCTCCCCCTTCCCCCCAGGGGACTGTTCAAGAAAACTGGCTGTCTGACAAAACAGCAGGAGGGAGAGAACTTGTCTCTGGAAGTACATACATCGTGTGGATATGCTCTGTGAGTCTAAGAGTGCTATGGCAAGGAATTATGTGAATTTGCAATTTACTGATATGAGAGAAAAGTCATATATTGAAAATCTAAGAAAAAATGCTAGTATACCTTTATGATGAGATATTATTCCCACTTAGTCAGTTGCTATAGTTTAACCACTAACCAGGATTCCAGAATTTTTGTCAAAGTTGAAGTGACCCTTTCTGCCTCCTCCAGACATGAAATAGAGAGCAGCTAGACTGACTCCCAAATACATTCTTTGTTACCATCATAACGGTGAAGTGCATATCACTAAACTTAACAAGGCTTGAATGCACAAGAAGTGGAGGTTATTTTTCAGATATCCCTGGAGTATCTCGTTGCCACCTTCAGCTTCATATTTCTCACTTTATAGCTAATAGTCTTACTTGTAATAAAATTTCCTTCAATGGTTTCATTAAGTGGCACTTAAATTCCAACCTTGAATATAGTATTTTTACACATCTGCAATGAGTCTTTTTCACCCTTGACTTGTAAGGATGACTTGGCTGTTTTATATTTGCTTATATTACATTAAAGGGTCCCTCAATCTCAACATGTCCATGGGGAGACAAAGCATTCAGTTCAGAAAATCATCTTTCACTTGTTATTATGTCTGTGTATAGGTGGCTTCCTGAACAAATAGAAAAAAACCCTGAACATTCAAAAGATGAGAAAATTTACTACCCTGAAGTGATAAAAACTGAGATTTCACCTTACTGAACTTCTTCCAAAACTTTTAAGTTACTTTTCCAAAACTAAGCCCCAGTGGAAAAAAAGCAAAAAGTTAAATCATGCCAGATAAAATTTGGGGAATACCTTAGTCTTCAAAGCTTATTTTACTAGATTTTTACACCCTTTTGTTACTTCTGGTCTGGACTATTTTTTCAGAAAATAAACTGAGGTCATAGGGCATATTATAGGAGTTGTATCCCATTGTAAAATTGTTTACCATTAGTTGACTATTTTACAGCATGTTATTGTAGGAAAATGTTAGGACACATACAAAGTTCAAAGCAATATGGTAGTAATGTACTCGGCCATTCTATCTCTAATAAGTTTAAGGATGCTTTGAGATGGGAAGCATGAAAATGATCATCAGTTTGCCTTTTTACTTACCTGAATGTCAAATAATATGGGAAACCATGTTTTGTTTATCCTGTCTGAGGATAAAGAGAAAAAGACAAAAGTGGTCAAGTCTCTGTTAGGGAAAAACTGAGTTGGAAAATGTCTTAAAATACTTTTCTGTCACCCTCTTGTATTCCAAACTCTGTGATTCAATTAGGCCAATACTTCTGGTTCCCATTCTGAAATGGTACTGAAGGGAATAGCTAGAATTTAACAGTAATTCTGAAGAGAATTGGATGAATAGTAGAATTTTTATTTATCAGTAGTGCCATTTATGATTTGACAAGTGCATTACATTAAATAGTAAAATTGTACTCTCAGGAAAGTGAGATCACTAGTCTGTAGAGGCACGGCCTGTCTTGTTTGTTATTAGGGCTGTGCGAAGTTTTGTCGGCTGTTTCAGTTTGACGCTGTTTCGACTAATTTTGAGCTTGGAACAGCAAAATCAAAATGAAACAAAGGGCTTCAAAGCAGCCTTGAAATGAAATGAGGGCAGTTAAAATGTTTTGAATGTTTCAAAACTTTTTGAGTTTCAAAACTTAAGCTGGGCTTGCCTGCAGGGAAACAGAAAGTAAGGAGAGGGAGGGAGGAAAGAGTGAGGAAAGACTGCTCTCATATTGACTGTGTAGTGGGCCAGTGACTGTCATCCTTCCTTGAGGTCCCTTCTAATCCCAGTGCTCTAGGGGGAGGGATGGAAAAACAGCATAAAAGGCAGTGTTATTTGAACTGCCCTGCTTTCTGTCACCCAGGTGATGAGTTTTGCTTGTCAGCAGCCTGAGGTAAAGTTTCCCAGAAACCTGGCACCTATCTCCTCAAAGCTTGGCACACATCATGGCTGCAGAAGGGGCTACTATCTCTGCAAGTTTCATTCAAATCAGGAAGGAACTGACAAAGTTATAGGCAAGTTCACCATGATAGCCTAAGGGCAAAACATCGAAACAGCATTGAAACAGCAAAACTGTTTTAACAAAATGAAATGGAACAGCGGTTTTGAAATTAAATGAAACTCAAAACAAAACACTGTCCTGTTGAAACCTCAAAACAGAAGTCACAATGAAATGGTGTTTCTCACAGCCCTATTTGTTATATTTCTTTAGGACTTCTGGTACAGCCTTGCTCTTCCATTAATAACATTATCCTTTCTTCTGTGATTTCTTGTCTGCTCTGTTCTCCAATTTCACAGCCCTGTAGACTGTTTTTAGTCCTTGCTGTGCATGCTTTCTCTTCAAACCAGCACTGCCTTCACAAGCTTATCTAAATCTGTCACAAGCTTATCTAGATCAGTAAAAGGTATCACCCAAAACTTCTAACTCAGTTGTGCTTTATTTTGACAGAGATTCATAATATATACCAACATTAAAGTAATGGTACAAAGTGTTGTTATATTTGTTGACACATTTAATATCTAGAAATATATCCCAATATTTTATGTCCAGAGGAAATTTTCAATGTGTAGTCTCAGCTCAGGGCAACTTTATTCTGAAGGAAAGAATGGATTTGATGAATGTGGAAGCTTAGTAAAATTCAAGGAAAAAAAGTTTCTAAATGCCCTAACCATGCACTTCAGTTAAATTGTTAGATTTTGTTGTTGTTTACACATAATTCAGTCACGGCAGAAATAATCACAGAAGTTCACTGTCCTGACCTTACAACACTTGCCCACATGAGTAACCTCAATAAACTCAGTGGGCATGTCCAAATGAGCATGCACATGCCTCTTGTCCCACCTCAAACCCCTTTGAGGTGGGACAAAAGGAACGTGTGGGAATGAAAAAATGTTCCCTGCGCTGCAAGTTTGCAGCGCAGGGAGAAAATTAGACCCCTGGATATCCAGGGATCTAAAAAAAATTAAACAAAGAAAGTGGGGCAGGGCATGGTCCCAGACTGTGCCCTGAGGCAACCAGAGGC
>NW_017728913.1:31084186-31099508 GCF_001723895.1 Crocodylus porosus | reverse complement strand
CTCCAGTCCCCCCAACCCCTTACTCATCATCACTGGAGCCCTGGTGCTGAGCACGCGGCTGCATGTTTCAGCACCAGGCTGAGGGGCCAACCATGGAGATGCTCAAGTAGCCAGAGCATCTCCCTGGAGGACCCAGCATCTGGTTGCCTCAGGGCATGGTCCAGAACCCTGGGTTTTTTTGTTTCAGGTTTTTTTAGACCCCTGGATATCCAGGGGTCTCATTTTTTCCCCACGCTGCAAGTTTTCAGTGCGGAAACATTTTTTCGTTTCCACACATGCCTCTTGCCCCGCTTCAAAGGGGTTTGAGGCAGGCAAGAGGCACATGCATGCTTGCCTGGATGTGCCCTGTGGGTGCATCTATATGTACAATTAATATGATGTAAAAAAATCCAGCCCAGTTTGCTGTGCAGTAAATTGCTCCCAGGTGAAGCATCTATACATGAGCCCAGGACAGCAGCTCTTTGAGCTGGAGCCAACCAGCCCTGGGCTGGCAGCAGGCTTGGGTGAGGCAGGGAGGGGGTCAGCCCCAGGCTCCAGGTTGCATAATCAGGTGGCAGAGTGCTGAAACTGCAGAGCCATGTAGCTGACCCCCAGAACCTGCTGCCAGCCTGTGGCTGTTCCACCCTGGCTCAAAGTGCTGTTGTCCCAATCACACTCCACATGTACATTGCAGTGTGGTAAAGGATTCTGCCATATGATAGTACTGTCCCCAACAGTGGAATTAATTTACTGTGCCCTAATACTGGTGCATGTGTAGAAGGTAGTGCTTTACTGCATAGTAAAGTGGACATATTGGTGCACCCAGTAGGTTTAAACCCAATCTTCTTACCTGAGTTAAGGCTATTTGAACAACTAAGCGTTTGCACATAAATCCCTGGGATCTTTTATTTTTTCATTTAACTAAATTAGAATATATGTGGGAGAAGGAGAAGGGTTAAACCAATTTTTCTGATATTCTGTAGAAACAACTGAGCAATTAGACGAACAACAACATTTAAAGGATACCTAAAAAAAGAATTCATTGCATCCAAAGGTCTATCCCAACTATTCAATTGGTCCAATAAGAGATTATCCAAAAATATTCTTGCCTCTAGCTTATTCATTGTACCAGCACAGCTACAATATCACTCCAGCACCAAAAGATGCTAGTTTTCATTGCAGAAATTTATTCTGTGTTGAAATTTACACATTTATTTCCTCTGGCTGGACCTTTTCTCTGCAAAGGGTATAAATCACATCTAGAGAAAATTGTGGGGCTTTCAAACTCTCTGAACCCAAGAACTGCAATTCAAGGAACTCACAAGTTCCTCCAATGAAGTTGTAAGCTCCTGATCCTAATAGCTATACACGACATTGAAGGTGAGGATGAGGGCAAAAATGACGAGGAGACTATTTGCCACAGAGATTTAAAGAACCCAACCAGTCGTCTTTATATGTTCCTCCCAATCATTACTGGAATAATAAAGAAAAGCTATTTTGGTTCTTACTGATTAAGTATATCTTTGATGAAAAATAGCCATATATTTTAATCTTAGCAATCTTTTATCTTACATGAGTATTCTCCACAGGGAGCTATTTTTCTGTTTTTATTTTTTATTTTTAATGAGAAATGCCACATCACTGATCAAATTTGCTGTGGAAAACACAATTTGCAACAATGTGGTTAACTGCCACAGGCTTCTTGCATGCATTGTTCATTAATGTTAGTTTTCATTTAAAATACAGGTTTGTCTTATTAGCATTGCTAATGCTCCAGAATGTCAATAACATGGAAAATTGAGGAGATTCTTAGCAAAATATATTGCATTAAATCAATACCACTGAGGTGATTTTTCAGGTTGGTGACATTTACCGTGTTTATATTTAAACATGCTTCCTTCATATTCTACAGGATAATTCAAGTGATAGAAATAATAGATGTCTGTGTAAATTGGTTGCTTGGATCCTAGCATTTTTTGCGTTACAGTGAAAGCAATATTATGCAGCACATGATTTTTATTAGAATTCAATCTAACTAGAAGTCACTGTGAATTAGTTAATATCAAGTGGGGCTGAAATTCTGTACACTCTCTTGTGCTGCAAAAAGGTCAGATCTTAAAGAGATTTGGGCATAAAAATACATATTTATGTTATATTGTCTTATGGCCTTCAATTTCCACTGGGGTATTGAGGAGAGCAGCAAAAAAAATTAGAAAAAGGAAAGAGATAATGTCCCAACTTCTATTCCCCCCCAACTTTTTTTAAATAACCTGTGTTCTTCAGAGAGGAGTGTGCACCTGTACATACTTATAAATGGAGGTCAAAGCCTTGATCTTGCAGATCTCAAACCAAGAGCACCATGTCATTACATTCATAACATCACACTGTGATAGACATCTTCTCTGTATTACACATCATGCCTAACATGCCGGGACACTGGCCACATGGTTGTACAGACCAAAGTCCTCTGTAACTAAATGATTCCTACCCTGCTCTATCCAATCATACACATAATAACACCTTCAACTTCCCCCACACACAAAAAAAGCAAAAAGTAGCCTGGTGAGGGCCCAGAGCACGGCACGAGCTGGGAATCACAGTCCAACGCTGAGCCTGCCCAGTCACCCAGACCAATCATGACATCAGAGCATGTAGACAGCCACCCTCCACATGATATAGTGCTCCCTTAAGGACCCAGAATGCCTCAAAGGCGGGCACTGCCCACCAGAGCACAGCATGCTTAAACTCCAGCAAGAGGCGCGCCCACGCCAGGAGGCCGAAAAGCCACAGGGCATCATCTGAGGCAGTCCCAGCAAGCCGGTTGCAGTTGCTCTTG
This sequence comes from Crocodylus porosus, assembly GCF_001723895.1. NCBI lineage: Eukaryota > Metazoa > Chordata > Crocodylia > Crocodylidae > Crocodylus > Crocodylus porosus. The sequence continues at coordinate 31,096,693 of NW_017728913.1, read as the reverse complement.
AGGATGGCCATCTTGGCCTGACCCAAGAGAAATTTGACCAGGCAGATGGCACCCCATTCAGCTGCCTGGTATGGGTAGGAGCAAGCGTAAGTGATCTCCAAGAGGCTCCTGCCCAGCGCCTGCAGAGGCGGCTCAAGGGCAATAAAGAGCAGCCACAGGTGGAGAGAATTGAGGAAGGCATGAAAGAGGCTCTCCTTAATGTCCCTGGGGCAGAGGGGGAAGGCCATCATGGTGGCTGGGTCAAAGTGGGATGCAACCATGCCAGTGGCTAGGATGCTGTGCAGCTATTGCCACTGCAGGTCTCCAGTCTTTTTGTTGGTTTGTGGTTTATACAATGTCACAAGTTTTGCCAGTCACCAGCTAGAGGTGCAGGGTCCCACAGCCCCCCGGCACCTATCTCCTTGAGAGCTGACAGGCTTTGTGGCCTCAGCAGGGGATACCATCCCTGCAGCTTTCACCCTGCTGTGCCTTGACACACACAGTGTCACCCATGTCACGAGTTTTTCCTGTCAGCAGCTTGAGGTATAGTCCCCCCAAACCCCTGCATCTATCTTCTTGAAACTGTTGCCTCACCAGGGGCCACCATTTCTGCAGTTTTCATCCCCTGTGGTGTAACACATACACGTGACATGAGGTTTGCTTTCAAGAATTTGGGGTGCAGTTCCTCCCAAACCCATGTACCGATCTTCTTGAAGCTTGGCAGACTTCATGATAACAACAGAGGCTACCATCTCTGCAAGGTTCATCCAGATCAGACAAAAAACAACAAAGTTATAGATATTTCATTGATTCCCCATTATACCCTATGGCAGGATCTCTGAGGTGGCTCCGAAGCTTTTCCAAAGTGGTTTGGAAGCTTTGAACCCCTTTGGAAAGCCTAAAGAAGGCATCACTTCAATCTGGGCATGCTGCTCCAGATGCTAAAGCATCCAAAGCTTCTCTGGATCCGAAGCACGGTCCAAAGCCTCATACAGCCCTACTGCCTGAATGGCTCCCTGCGACTGTGCTACACACCCTTGCTCTCCGCAGCTGAGGGGGACACCATTGCTGACATCAACGTGTTCCTTGGTGTGTTAGAGACCCATGCCCACCTAGCTGTGGGGCCTGGGCTGCTCAATATAGTTTTGCACTATTTCCTGCATCCCTGAATGTTATGGTGGGGGGGGAGGGCAGCTCTGTCCCCCACAGTGTGGGGCTTACCATATAGTTGGGGCTGGCATAGCCAGTGGTTCCATTCATTTCTGGCTGGCAGTGACAGCATGCAGCTCCTGGCAATGTCTTCAGGTGGTGAGGCACAGTGTGGCAGTGCCTGGCCAGGGCACCCCCCCGGGGAACAGCTAGCACTGCTGGCACCCAGCAGTGACATGGCTGGCTGTTCCTCAGGGAGGCTGCAGAGCTGTCATGGCAGGCACTGGCCTGAGACCCCTGAGCTGCTGGTGGAGGCTGCAGGCAGGGAGCCTGGTAGGATAGGCTGCTGGTGCCCCAAGGGGCCCTCACCCAGTGACACATCACAACAGGTAACAGGCTGGTGCAGGGACTCAGGCAGGCCACCCCTGTGCTGTACACAGCACAGCTGCAGCCTGGATTCTGGGGTGTGAGGATCTCTAACAGATGCCACACAAAGGGTATGTACTTGTGGGTACTCCCCGACTGATGATTTTGGTCAGTAATGGTCACCCACTTTACCTGTGAGAACTTGGCCTTTATGCAGTGCTGCCATGATGACTAGGTGTGCCTATGCTTCTGCATCTGGCCTGAAAGCCCCCCATACACATGGGCATTGGAGCACTAAAGCTCCCACCCTGTGCAAACTGGCACTGTACCTGTACCTCACCCTGCAGCACAACAAGATTGCTGGTCTCCTCCATGAACCATCTGGGGTCCTTGGTGGTCGGGGTGTGGGCAATGATGAGGCCATAGGGCTCCCATGCCAGCTCTTAGGACTGCCCCCCCCCATGGCTGTCTCTGTGCTACTAGGCCTGGGCAGCTGCCTGCAGCACCCAGTGCAGGTGCACAGTGCAAGACTGGCAAGTAGCGAGGCAATGCCCTACAGCACCTTCAGTCTGTGGGCTTGCTGCTGGGGGTGGCCTGCAGGCAGCTGGAGCTATCCCTGGTGGCTAAGAGCTGCCTGCAGCTGGGCTGGGTGCTGGGAGGCCTGGCAGGATCCTGTAGCACCCTGGATGATACAGGCCTGGCAGGTGCATGGCACTACAGTGCTAGGCAGTAGCGCTGGGCTGCAGGCAGGGTAGTGTAGCTGGCCTATGGCCTGCCCAGGTGGGCACAGGAGCCTGGAGTGGCTTCAGACTCCCTGCACATGTTCCCCAAGGCTTAAAATGCTTTCAAGCTCATAAGGGCCTGAGGCTAGGGTTGCCATAAAGCTGGTCCAGTCCTGGGGCAAGAGAAGCTCCCAGGCCCAGAGCCCTGGGGCTGGCCTCAGGATGGCCCCCGAGTGGCAGGGCTGCCCAGAAGCAAATTTGCTTTCAGTTGTCATCTACATGTGCATTACTGCTCAGTAACTAATCACAAGTAAATTTGCTACTTGTATTTGCAGGTAGCAAATTTACTCACAAGTAGCATCATCTACTTTGCAGTAAGCATGATCTCATATAGATGCATGTCCTTACTGTGCAGTAAACTATGCTACTGCACAGTAGAGCATCTCATGTAGATGTGCTTAATGCATTAAGTACAGTGTCAAGCTTTTAGTGTGATAACTTCTGAACCATACAGGAGCACAATATTCTGCTGGGATATATACCATTGCAAGTATGGTGGCTCTTAGCACTTTGAAGTTGGTGTCCTACGTTAGGCTGGATAAACATCTTAAGGCAGCTATCCCTGCAGAGACTTTAATGCTAACCTTTTGAATGTGATGTGTACAGGTGAGGGAATGGACTAGTGTGACTTCTAGGTAAGTTGGGGTATGTTCATGGAAAAGGATATTGTTACATACTTTGATATTCAGAGCGATCTTGGCTTGACAGTTGTCCAGGTGGAAGAGTGACGATACTGACTGTAGTTCTTTTTACAATTGTAGGGTCATTGAATTGCTTGATGACATTAAAGATCTGTTCACACTGCTCATCCCAACATGGCACATAATGGCTTCTATAGCCTCTAAGTATGCAGAGTTTGGCTATTTCAATTAGGCTGTTTGTAAATGTATTGTAGCCTTGATAAGTTTTGGTTTCTGATGGATCTTCTAATTGATTTACTCTATTGTTGGTCAGCCTTTGATATTTCTGCAAATCCGCCTTTCAAAAGTTCCATCTTGGAGCTGGTCTGGATGATATGGACTGAAAAATCATATAGTCAATGTTAATGAGTGAGGATCTGTGCTGAGATGATAGAAACTTGTCAAGTACTTTTCTTATCATTGTTTTACTTTAATCACCCTTCCAACAGGCAAAATCTGGGCTTGTCTGAATGTTCCAGCATCCAGAGTGAAAGAGACATGGCTTCTTTGGGTCATATATGAGGATTATATCATTCAGGCTTGCCCAGAGACAAGATTTTTGCTGTTTCTACTGTTAATGGAGTATCCCCAAACTTGATGTTGACAGTTGAGGTCACCTACATATAAGATTGTTTAGTCATAAATAAGCAGGAATACGAATAACAACACAGTAGAAGGTGGCCTGCATATGTTGGCAATGATTATATTATTGTCCTGAGTGGCACTTTGTTCCATTGCACTCTGGGATCCAGTATATCCCTAGGTAATGTATGGCAGGTAATTTCTGGTGAAAGTAGCAAGGCCATGGATCCTGCTGGCTACAGAGTTTGCAAGGCTCCGGCCTGAGAGCTTCATCTTCCACAGGTGCTCTTTGTGCATTTCTCATAGGACTGACTGCATGGTGGTTTAATTTCCCTTGTGATGCGTTCTAGCATTGATTGCTTGAGTGAAGTATAGCCTTCAAAATTCAGTTGGCGAGCAGTCAAGCTTTCCCCTCATAGGACGTGTCCAGATGTGCATGGACATTTGGCTCCCTGGGGACAACTAGTGGTGGCGCACCTTACACCACTGCTACTTTTCCTTGGGGAATACCTGTGCCATTCATGTGGTGGTGCATGCACGTTACCCTGGGTAGGATAAGGGAGACTGGGGCCAGCACTGGGCTGACTCCAGCAGCCTTATTTGGGGTCCTGAGGCCCTCCTGGGGCTGCAGCAGCTGTGATCCTACCGTGCAGAGCCTGTCTAGCAGTGGAGCTAGGTTCTGGCTTTGGGCTGCAAATGCTGCCACCACGTGCACCACTCCACCTTTTTTCTCCATGTTTTTTTTGACTCCTGGATATCCAGGGGTCAAAAACACCCTTGCAGCATGGAGAACAATGGAATACGTGGTATGTGATGCTGCAGATCTGTCTGCACCACCACGCACCACATGGCTATGCTTGTCTGGAAGTGGCCATAAATAGGAAAGTTTGCTCTGGCTCATCCTGTAGTTAGTATATCCAAATTGAAAAGTACAGTGTATCAAAATTGGAAAAACTAAAAGTCCAATTGCCTTGGTAGTGACTTTTAGTTTCACTGTACAGCTACTCATGGGATGGACCATGAGAAGGTAATCACTGTTGTCCCCATTAAAGAGATTATTAATCCTTAACATATTATTCTTCACAGCTTGTGCTAACTTTTAACACAGCCTAACATTCCTTAGAGTTAACAAATGCTAATAATAACATGTAACTGCAATTATAAGATAGCAACCCTAAAAATCAGGCACTGCTAGAGAACAAGGCAGAAAAACTAAGTAGGTTTAGCAGTAGCTGCTTCTGCTGCTTTGCTATCAGGTAAGGCAAGGGTGAAAAAAAAGCTTGGAAATTTAACCAGGAGGAGGTAATGTGTTGACAGTAAGGAACAAACTAAACATTCAAGTCTTAACTCCTCCAGTGGTTGATATTAGAGCTCTCTATATGAACCAGAAAAAACATCATTTTACAGACTAACTGCTCTTGGTAGAGCCGGGGACAAAACCCAGAGGAAAGATGCTCTGCTGCATTTCTCAAGAAGCACAGTAAAGCGTGTGTAAGCCAAAGGCCACTTTAAATAATATGCAGCTCTTGCCTTTCTCTAAATGTCATTGGAGTGAGGTTTAGAATTTATCCTTGAATGTAGAATATCTTGATTCAAGACCCATTCATTTAGTAATACTGTCTTTTAGAATGCATAGGCCAGAGCTATTAAATATATATTTATTTTTAGTGTGACAAGCCCTGACCATAGATGCAGTTGAGCGCACCTCTGAGATACAGTCTTGGGTGCTATCACACTTTCAGGGGTGTCTTTTTTCAGCTTCAAACCCCTCCCAGCCACATGCTGCTTGACCACTAAGAACAGACCAAGATGCTCCAAAGGCTACCACCCTAATGTATAGCATCTCTGTTATACCTGCCTCACCCAGGCTTTAAGGTCTTAAAGACTTAACAGAGGGGATTCTCACACCTGGAAAAATCTCATCCTTGCTTGCTCATATGCTCAAAAAAGACGGATCCTCCAGTCCAAAAAAAGGCTTGCCTGTATTGTCAAGTGCTTTGGAATCAGTTATCACTGACAAAGAGTAGGTACAAAGATAACAGAAAGATTTATTATAAAAACAAGAACAAGCACAAGAAATCAGTAAACTTATGCTGAGATATCAGAGATATCAGAATAATAAAAAAAGAAAGTATCAGAACAATAGCCTCCTCTTTCCTTGCAACTTTCCCAGCAGAGCTGTAAGACATTCTCAGACAGTGATTTTAGTGGTGTACAATTGTTGGGATGGGGCATGTTCAAGGGAATGTTCAGACTTTGTGAGTCTGTGGTGTATCACCTCGGTTTTACTTCTGGTAGGTGATCTTGGCCATCAGTCTTCATATTAGAGATTATCCATGATGTGCTCAACCTAGATGTCTCTCAACTTTTGGATGGTACTGGACACCATGAGGCACTTCATCAGTTTCAAATAGTGCCAGGGCAGTCAGTGCTCCTGGTGCTTGGGTTCCATGTTCCAAATGCTCCAAAAATCAACACCTGCATCATCTTGTCCCTTCTCCCTCAGGGTATAAACCAGCGGCTTGTACAAGTATAGCTTTCACTCCCAGCCTTCAGTGAAAGCCCGCCACTGGCTTTTTGAATGGGATGGTTACTTCAATCATCAAAAGTTTTTTACTGTCATCAGTGTCCAGATGCAGCTACCTGTTGCAGGCTACAATGACATGTTTCACAGCTACTTTCCCCCCAGTGATGCTGAGATGGCTTTCATGAGCTGGTCCTGTATGCCATTGTGGTAGAGTTGTCAGGCCGTCATGTGGAGCTTATAGTTTTGCTTTTGAAGTTGTAACTCTTGCATCTGTTGTCTTGGTTTCCATAGCAGACAGTGCTGTTTAGCAGAAGGCAGCTGAGATGGGTCTGATGGATGAAGCACCAATTTGTGAAGGACATGAAGTTCCTCTGAGACATGAAGTAGTTGCTGGCATTTCACCTTGAGGTGGCCTCAAATACTTTGCCCTGGTCAGATTTTTCCTTCATCTCACCAGTGTAGCTGCCTGCATGGCATTCTTCAGGAAACTCTCCATGCAGGTCTTGACATGGGCAGTGTTGGTGATATTATTGATGTTTGGGGCTGGAAGGAACAAGATCCACAACTCCTGACAATTCTTTCACTATGTCCAGTAGCAGCCAGTGCATTTCCTGAGGCACTGTGTGGTGCTGTAGACATGTCTCCTTTTTTGCGAGGCATCCTGGGGAGTGCTAGGTCTCTCAGGACAATTGAGATGCATGGGAAAAGCAGGGAGGAGTCAAGTCTGTGAGCATTAGTCCAACAGGTGATGAGCTCTTTTTCCCTTGTTATTGTTCCTTGTTTCTTCTGATAGATGTTGTTTTACACTGCTGTTTATTAGGGGTGTGCGAAGGGGGCCCTATGCGATTCAGATTCGGGCTGAATCAGGGACAGTGATTCAATTAATTGATTCGGATCACTGTCCCTAATTTGATTCGGCCAAATCCAAATCCAAAGATTCAATGCTGATTCAGAGAATCAGTGATTCATACATAGACACAGCTTTAAACGTTTTTTCTACATACTTGAGGTACCAGGTGTGGCTTGTGCATGCTGCGATGCTGGGGCACATGAAACATCCCACAGGAGTGTGAGGGGCCCTCCATGTGCTCAGCGGTGAACCCAGAAGTGGCCTGAAAGTACTTCTGGTCTACTTCTGGGTCTTCTGAGGAGCATGCTGACCCTGCCTGTCCTCCCCACCCCCCGTGCCTCCCTGGCTCAGCAATTGGCCACAGGGGGACCCCAAGTGCCCCCCCCAGACCCAGAGGCATCTGTCACTGAATTCGGGGGTGTGGGGAGGCCCTCTGCGCATTCACTGGCAGACCCAGAAGTGGACCAGATGAGTGCACTGGGGAGCACCCTTTGCTTCTGTGAGACACTCCATGCACCCCAGCATTACAGCACTCACAAGCCCCTGCTACTTAGAGGTATGTAAAAAAAACATTTAAAGCTGTCTTAGTGTCTGAAACTCCAAATCTTTCCAAATCTCTCCGAATCAATTCGGAGGGTTCCAGTTTGATTCAGAGAGATTAAAACGTCCTCTGATTCAATTCAGATTCTTTGATTTGGCCACAGAATCAAGCTGAATCTCTGCCGAATCAAATCAGGGACTGAAGCTTTGCACAGCCCTACTATTTATTTCTTGTTATTGTTTCTTGTTAATTTTTCCTATCCTGTGTTTTTTGTACTTAAATTTTAGCATAGTTTATAAACCGTGTTGTAATCCAATATCCTAATAGTTCTTCTTCTAAGTTTCCCCACTCTGAAAGATATCTTTCCAGGAGGTACTATTGTAGACATTCTTCAAATGTAAATTTGTCATTGTCTAGAAGAGCCTGTCTGATGAATAAACAATTCATTCCATGTCCTAAATCTCAGTGACTGCCTCTTCCATGTGTGAATAGATGTGGAATACTTAAGTTAATCACTGCCCTACTAAAACTTTATTGGCTCAGATATAAAGATAAATAAAAATATTTTTATGTCAAATACCAGAATTCATACAAACATAAGGACAATAAGGTTAAATACAACTTGACACTACCTATCTCTAGAGATTACACCTACCATATCAATAAAACAAATTCAAGAAAACAAGCATGACACCTTACAAATCCCCTAGACCATAGTGGGGTTCATGACAGAGAGCATTACAATAGTGTCCAAATACTTATTTATCCTCACAATACAACTGTAAAAAAGGGAAATGCTATTATCTTTACTATTATCCTGAGACACTGAGGTCACACAGGGAGTACTGGGCAGATCAGGAAATTAACTTCATTTTCCTCAGTCCTGTTAGCTTTCTGTCCAGTGGATCACCTTCTTTAAATATATGGATTCAGTTATACTGATTGAATCCTGCTGATGACCTATTCAAAAGTTTACTCGTGTGGTTTCATGTAAAAGAATTTCTGTTTTTTTCAGATTGTATTTTTTAAAGTACTAGGAAATACTAAAGAAGTACTACTAAGAAGAGAAATATTATCTTATGTGTGTGGCACCAGACTGGAATTGAGAGGGATTGGGATCTGTCATAGTTTCTTAGCTGCTACTATAATATTGAGTGTGTGTAAGCTAAATTTGCTACAAGAATTAGGGTTCCTCTTAATTTCTTATACAGTATTGTGGTTAAGCAGATGGTGTGCTATGATCACTTCTTTTCAGGATGATCAGGATATTCACATGGTTACTTTCTGGTCCTCTCTTTTTTTTTGGAATTCCCCATTGTATTCCATTTTATACTTTGACCTTACATTTTTACCAGGATAATCAGTGTTTTCCAGGTAGGATCTAAGAGTCTAAAAGTATTCATTCAATTTCTCCCAGAGAAAACATATCTGAAAGATCTCTTTGAGAGAGTCGCACTGGTTAAAATGAGCACTTGTGTGCTTCAGCTTGACTCCTCCATGATCAGGAGACCTGGGGAAATTGAAGGGATTACACAGCAGCTGTACTCCTCCTGATCTTGGAGGAGCTGAGCTGTCACTGCCCCCTGGGCTTCCGAGACTGTGAGCACACTGTTCATACCCTAAGATTGTTGATTGTTGCTCTCTCTGCTCTGTGTTTGCCCAGTGCCTGTTACACAGTGACTGAGCTTCTACACATAGCCCCAATACCAACTAAAAGCAGAGCAAAGAAAATTAATATTCAGGGACATTCAGCAGGCATGAAGCCTGTTCTACTAAACCCCATGCAAACAGAGACACAGACAAAACATGATTCCTGCCACAAAAAGCTTGTAAACTAACTTTGTCAAAATGAGAAATTGTTAAAGGGGCTCAATGAGATCAAAGCATGTTAGTAATTTTCTCCTCCGTAGCCTAGACAGAAGTTACAGAAGACGCTGTGTTTTAAAACATCTTCATCTGACCCCTCCTGCAATTTTTACATGATCGGCCATTTTTGAAGCTGTCTGCAGCTATGCACTTATGTTTGGTTACGGCTATAAACTGCTTTCTGTGGCCAGATTGGTTGAGAATTGTCACTTCTATCCGCCCCCCTCATGGGTATATTGGAATGATCTGGAATACGGAAACATTCTGGCAGTAGTTTAGTCTGTAGCCACAAGATTTTTGCTTGAGAGATTTATAGTCTCTTTGCTTTTGAGTTATTGGCCCATTCCTCCTTACTCTGTTTTTATTAGATAACTACAACAGAGTTGTTCCTGATTAACAGATGACCAAAGACTTAAGTCCTAGGTTTTAGGTTTCTTTAATGAAGCACCTTCTTAATTGTTCCTGGTAACTTTTTCCAATTTTGTTTTCTTTGTACTTGCTAAATTTTAGAATACTTTATAAAACATTTTTTAAAAAAACAAACTTCTACTTCTGTCTTTTTCTTTTAATATAATCAAAAATATTTTTGTTCATTCCTATTTTCCATTTTAGATACTTTTAATTTTATATTTTTTCCACCTTGCTTTTTAAACAGCAAAGTTGGGAGAAAATATTTTACCAAGATTTGAAGCCCTGTAAAATATTATGAGATAAATTACTTCCTGCTGTAATATCACTGTATTCACTGGAGATATGCCAATGGTTAATTTGGCTAGTTGGGTTCAAATATTTGGCATAGGAAACAATTAATAATAGTATTTATAGGACTTTATAAGTCTCTTAAACCTCTTTACTATATTGTTTATATATCTCAAACTTTATTATTGTTCATAAGAGAGAGTTCATTGGAGGCATACTTCATAATTCTTGAAATTCTATAATATATGGATTAATATATAATAACAAAATGGTACTGCTTACTAGATATCTATTGTAAGCACACTGATTTGTTTTCTTTTTAGCCTTTAGCATTATAGTTAATGTTTACATTTACTTGAAGTAGCTAAAAAGGTTAAGTATTTTTTAACCTTATGCTAACAAAATGTACTCATGTTTATAATCTGTGGAAAAAACTGCTTCCTATTGAGCAGTTTGAATACCAATTGACTATAGAACCCTAATGAGCACAGTTAAATATATTTCTAGTTAATGCTTTTTTTCCCTTGTAAATTAACCTTTAAAAATAAAATGGCCTCAAAAAATGAGAAGATTTTTTTCTTGGCTATAACTATGGGGTTTCCTTTCCTTAGCTAAGTATCAGTACCAGTAGATGGATAAAATGGAGTATTTGTTTCCTCCCATTCATTCAATGCTAAAATTTGACCAGTTAGATACAGTTATATAACGGTGGGTGAAGCTATCATAAAACTGTGTTTTTCAATATCATCATAATCAATCAAATATAAATTGTTGTATAGCAAGAAAAATCTGTTTGGATCTAAGAATAAATTACTAATCTTTCCTTACTGAATACGATAATGTTATTTATTAAGTATATGAATTTATGCAAAATGCTTATATAATTACTTCATAATACATTTAATTTAGTAGCAAGTCATTTTGTGAATCCTAATGAACCTTCCTACAGTTTTTTTCTTTTTAAACAGCCTATCTTGAATTTATATTTAAGAAAAGGTATAATATTACATGGGGGATTATGAAATGCTATAATGAGTGATAATTTGTGGTAAATTTTGCTGTCTTAATTCATTCCAGTCACCACTCTGTGCCAATTAAGAATATACTATGAGCCTTCTTATTTTAAAGTTCAAAGGGAATCCAATTTTAGTCAATTTCAGTCTTGGATTAATCACAGATATTTTTAAGCACTATAAAGAATTTGTGTCAAATTCTATAACCTTGATCTTATAATCAGTGTCATATCATCCTGCATTTAAGTACCAGATGTCAATTTGCAATTTATACATTTAAATAATATACTAATTTGAAATAATACCTCATTAGAATTATAAAGAAAAGCATGTTTCTTTGGCATATTACAGTTGAATAATAAAAAGCAACTGACAAGTTATTAGGAAGATTTTTGACAGCATTTTTAATTAAAGCTATTTTTCTTAACACATTCAGTAGATCACGTACCTAACTGCTCACGTATTTGAGCATCTGAGCACCACAGTCAAATTTGTGTATTAAATCCAGGCAATTAGATGCAAAAATTTAGTTTGTAGTGCATGATTTTCCCAGTTGGCCGGCTAACAAAAGGCTTTATACGACCTCAAAATATCTTAAGCTGTACTTAGGTACTTAGTGTTGTATACCTAGTAAGTTCTTCACATTGTACCCAAATTCATCCATTAATGGTTTTTAGGACACAAAATTGGAAGAAAAAAGAGATAATTCCCTACGATGAAAGTAAGAGAATGTTATATTTTAAGGAGTCCTGGTAGAAAAGGTCCCATTTAGAAACAGACTGCCATATTTCTTTATCTTCAAGGAAATGTGAACTAAAGGCTATAAATCAGAGGCAGATGTGGGGGGCAGGGGGGTGCTTTGTGCAGTTGCACCTCCCTTTGGGTGTCTATATACATACTCCAAGGTAGAGGGGGCCATTTTAATTAGAGTCGTTCCCAGAAAGCTGCTTTAATTAAAATACCATAGCGCCACATGTAGTAAGCATGCTGCATTTCAAAATGGTCTCAGGGATGCTTTAGCTAAAGCTCATTTGATGAGCTAAAGTTAAAGCATCCTTATGGCCATTTTGTAAGGTGGAATATTTAACACACATGATGGTGAGGCACAATGGAGTCTTCTAATTACAATGCTCCAGCTCCAATGCGTTCTAATTAGAACACACCAGAGCATGTGTATAGGCACCCTATGACTCCTCTTGATTAAGATAACAAAATTTTCAAACCAAACTCCTGGGAAGGGAAGTAACATTTCTAATCAGGCAGCATCGAGGCAGTCCACTGACTTTATGGCCCATTATAATCTACCTGATCACTGCTAAACTGTCTTCATTCCACAGCTATTAATGACCTTTTCTCATTTTCATAGTTTCATAGTTTCTAGGGTCGGAAGGGACCTGAGCAGATCATCTAGTCCAACCCCCTGCCATGGCAGGAAAGATTACTGGGGTCAAATGACCCCAGCAAGATGTTCAT
>NW_017728913.1:31057748-31084175 GCF_001723895.1 Crocodylus porosus | reverse complement strand
TCCCAGCATGTCTCTTGTCATGATGTGCCGGTCGTGGCTGAGGAAGCCAAAGCCCTCCTCGAAGCACCATTCCTGTAGCCGCCAGTTGGTCTCCGCGATGCATGTTTCATGCCATCTGCCTCATCCACTCACTGGCAGGATAGAAGAGAAAACCACCTGTGCGCCCATCTCCTTCAGCACGCACCCCAAAGCATCAGGTGATCAGGCGATCAGGTGATCAGGCCATCAGGTGATCAGGGCTCCTCCTGGCTGCATCGTTAGTGCCCACATGGACTAGGACCATGCGGTAATAATCAGTGGGCTGGATTACGGTCTGGAGCATCCCTTTCACGTCCTGAATTCTCGCTCCAGGTAGGCAGTATACTTCACGTGCCGAGGGGTCCCAGCGACAGATGGGGCCCTCTGTACCTCTCAGGATGGCGTCACCAATGACGATCACGTGACGCTTCTTCCTCCTGGCCTTCTTGCCTCCTTCAGCTTGCACAGGACGCAGTGTGCGTGGAGTTGCCTCCTCCCCAGTTTCGTCCTCTCCATCCTCCTCCTCCAGGGCTGCCAGAGCTTCGTACCTGTTCTCCAGCTGGACTGTAGGAACTGGTGCTGCCATGTCTCGAGCAGCTCTGGCATGGGAGGTGACCGTCTGCCACTTAGCAGTGGAGGGCTCATCTTGAGGTGCATCCTCCTTGGTCGTACAAACCTGCAGGAAAGAAAATAGCTGTCAATTTCTTCCTCTGCCTCCCTGATTCCCCTCAGCCTGCTAACCTCCTCCTGGAGCTCCCTCACCCGCGCCTCCAGGGCCCTAAGGCCTTGATTTTTCATTAATCAAGCTATCTTTTCTTCTGAAATTTTGTTTCAAAAAACATTCCTGGTACTGTCATTCTTTTATTTAATAGTCCTGCAAAATACTTTTAACTTTAGCTAAATACCTTAACTCAGGTGTGGATGTGTTGGATACACTGTCAAGAGCAGGGGCGGGCAATTATTTTGGGTGGAGGGCTGCTTACTGAATTTTGGGTAGCTGTCAAGGGCCGCATGGGTATCCTCACCCCTTGAGAGTTGCCCTGCCCCTAGTTGCCATAATTGGATTGGAAGTCCTGTCCATAATCCCTGACCTTTGCCACTGGAAGTCTTTCCCTTTGCCCTGGATGTACTCCTTTTGGGAAGAATGGTGCTGCAATCTTGAAAATGGAAAAAAAGCCCCAAATTATATAAAAAAAACAAAAAAATTTAAAACATAAATATAACTTATTTTAATTTTATTTAAAAACATTTTGCACTGATTGATGTGTTTACATAGTATATCTAGGGGTGACTGCATAATAGCTCAAAATCCAGTCCTACAGTATTTATATGTGGACAGTAAGGGTGTGTATGTCATGCGGTGTGGTTGGGGAGTGTGTTTATGTGTGTGGTGGGGTGTGGGTATGATTGATGGGTGTGGGGTATGTGGTTGAGGTGGGGGCTGTAGGAGGGTGTGAGGTTATGGTGGGTGGAGTGGGAGAGACAGGAAGATGGGGCCAGGCTGCCAGCTCCATCACATTCAGCTCTAGGAAACTGTACACCAGCCTCATGTGATACAGTCAGGCAGACTCCAAGCCTAGGCTCTACACTCCTGCTGACCCACTCTGGGTTCCTGTTAGCCCTAGCCAGGGCACCTGCACAGGTTCTGTGCCCCCCTGCCCCGCCATATCCCTAAATTCCCTCCTGCACACTTACTCACTGCTCCCTGTCGCTCACCATGACACTCACTGTGGACCCTGCCACTCCCCATGGTCCCTGCCACTTCCTGTAGGCCCCACTGCTCACCACACTGCTCCCCACAGCCCCCACTACTTCCTGCAGTAACTCCCCATGGCCCCCATCACTTCCTGTACTGCTCCCTGCAGCCCTTGCTGCTTCCTGTGCCACTCCCTGCAGACCCTCCACTGCAGACACTTCCCTCCACCACACCCCCCACTGCTTCCCACTCTGGCTCCATCCTGGGCTGGGAAGCACCACGGGGCTCCTGGCTACTGGGCTGTTCATAGTGTTTCCCCCGCTTCATCCGATCTTACCTTACTTTCCACTTGTCCAGAGGGAGGGGGGGAACTGCTGTGAACAGCCCAGCAGCTGGGAGCCCTGTGTTGTTTCCCAGACCAGGATGGAATCAGAGTAGGAAGAAGCAGGCAGGGGGTCAGAGGGAAGCAGCTGTAGTGGGGGCAGGGCATGGGAAGCAGCAGGTACTGCCCTCCCTCCAATCTTATCTTACTTTCCACTCGGATGGAGGGAGAAGGGGAAACAGCTCCAGAGTCATGAGGCCAGAAGCTTCCAGCTGGGGGCTGAGATAGGGAGGGTGCTGGAGGGCTGGGGGTGGGGTGGAGCTGGGCTGGCCTTGCTGCTCAGCCACAGGCTCCCACTGGGTGCTGCTGCTGCTAGCTGCCTGTCATCTTTGACAGGCAGCCAGGAGTGGATAAAAATTAATTTAATAAAATTTTTAGAAGCCCCACAGGCCAGATCTGCCCTGCAGGCTGTATTTTGCCCACCTTTGGTCAAGATGCTCAAATAGTCTAGATTTTCTTATACAAATTTGACATATTTAAACAATAAAGGCCAAAGGGCTCATAAAACTATTTCTTTTGAATATTTCTACCTAGTTTGCTGTTTTTTAACTTTATATTTAGTCTAGCAAATCAGTGAACATTCTTAAAAAGTTATATTTGTTTTTGCTGCTTCCCTACCATATTAGTAGAGCTTCTAGTTTCTCTTTAAATGGAACTCCTAAACTGGAGAAAAACAGGTATT
Organism: Crocodylus porosus; assembly: GCF_001723895.1. Classification (NCBI taxonomy): domain Eukaryota; kingdom Metazoa; phylum Chordata; order Crocodylia; family Crocodylidae; genus Crocodylus; species Crocodylus porosus. The sequence goes on along the minus strand of NW_017728913.1, from coordinate 31,081,397 downwards.
ATGTTATATGTGATGATGTATCCTAGTATCTGTACCCCACTTTTCAAAATCCTAGATCTGCTCATGTATACAGTTGACTAAAAACTAAAAAAAAACCAACCCATCCCAGCAATAGTCCATACACCCATAAAGCAAAACAGAAAGAAAAGGGATGATACTCCAGACTGGACAGATAGTACTGGAGTTTAGCATTCCTGTGACAGACACATAAGACTTTCCCTTTGCTTTCATGGAAATCAATAGAGTCAGGTTCAGTTTAGTATGACTATGTGCAAGAAATTAGAGAAATAGGGTTATCATCCCTTTGGAATTATTCTTATGATCTCCATTATTGTTTCAGTGTGCCCTTCTGAACAGTCAGAAAGGCACAACATCTCTTAATACTCAAAACTTATCCTTGCAGTCAAGAGGTTTAAAAAAATACTTTTTTTAATCCCCTAAAATATTGTCAAGAGACAATAACACTACAGTGATTAGTTTCTGACTTCATATGCATTTTGTTGTAAATGGCTTTGCATTATATTAAGCAAAAATGTAACCATTTCTGATAAAAAAAATTATCTGAATTGTGATTTAATAAATACTATTCCAACTTCTGCTTGTCTTGTACACTGAACACTGGACCAACGAGTCTGTCAAGCAACAAATCAGTCACAAAACTGAAACCTACAAATTGTTGTTGGAGGTCATGTGATGAAGGAAGTTACAATGATTTGGACACGTCATGAGAAGACTGGATAGCCTTGCCAACACCATAATGCGGGGCATTTTGGAGGTAAAGAGAAAAACAGGTAGACCCAAGAAGAGCTGGGGAACCAATAACAAGGACTGGATAGGACTTGAGTGGAGTAATGCTGTTATAGTGTCTAAGGTGCCTCCAGAGTTGCAGTGGCCTTGGAACTGACTTGACTATTTTGACCCTCAGACTATCACCATATCTACTTATCCACACTGGCTCATTTCATTCACACTACAACAACACCAAACAGTGTAAATCCACTGAAAGTGGTAGCTATCACCAAGCAGCCCCTAACACAGGGAGAGACATAGATATTATGTGTGAGCTCTCCACATGCAAGGTTCATGGATCAGATAGAGAGTAAGGAAGAGGGAGTCTAACTCTATAGCTGAGTGTAGCCCCAGGATTGAGGGGAGGGGTCCCTTGGGTTCTGATCCTAGCAGTCAGCACCATTGATACATTTCATATTAGACAGACAAAGAAAAAAAAATTACCTTGACAGCAAAGAGTAAAGCACATGTCTTTTCCCTCTTAGGGAAAGAGCCTGACTTCCTTTATTTTTCCCTTCTGGTCTCATGACTGTTGTGCTTTTGACTGCTCTCTGGCCCAGCTTCAATAGGAAAGTATACTTCATCCAGCTTTATAACCTGGTGGATAGGAATCTCACCTTGAAAATGAAAAATGTGTGCTTCAGTCACCAAAGTTAAGCAGGGCTTAGAAACCAGGCCTCCCAATTCCTTGGCAGCTGGTCAAAACAACACTTCTCCAGCTCCCTGGAGTGTCTCAATATCTTTTCAAGGGTCCCATAGGTACCATGGAATGCTAGCACTGTTAAGTGTGCAAACATGATTGACAAGATAAACACAGAGATTTCAAATAGAAATACAGTGTCAAATGCATTATGGCCTGTTGTTGTGTTCCTGAGTTCTTTAAACAGAAAAATTGATCTCCTATTTTTCTGGTCAAAATGAGTGACAAAAATATTGGCATTAATGGAGGGATATCTTGAGTCTAACAAGGGGGACCTTGATGAGTCTAAACAAGTTTTAGAACCACAGATCTAAGCACTAGGCTGTTAAGCAAAAGATGACTAGACTTTGGGTATGTCTACACATGCAATTAATACAACTGAATATATTCTGGCTCTAACTGTGCTGGGGTAAACTAATCATGACATGACCACATAAATGTTTATGCACGGTAATTTACTGCAGTGCTGGATAACACTTGTATCTGATGGGACTATCTGGCAGCACAGTATAGTAGTCTACTGCATCTAATTGCTGCACACTTGTAGATGGTGATGCTTTACTGCAAATTAGTCTGTTGTGCAGTAAAGTGCTTCATATAGACATGCCCTTTGAGAATAAATGGGTAGGCAGATTACTGAATTTTGTATTTAAATCGGTGCCACCAGTATCAATTAGGTGTTTGGAGGGCCTAGCATATTAAGGACTTAGAATAAGCTGGGGCATTTTCGAGCTTGGATCAGGATCACAATGGAGCTAAGACAGGAGAGGCACTCATATTTTTATTTGGATCTCTTCTGTGCATAAACTAAAGCCTACAGCAAGATGCTTATGTGACCAACTGGTTTTGTTGGCAAAAGAGCAATGTTGAAATGCCTAGAGATCTATTTTTAAGCCAAAATGGAGGTACCTGGTAATTTCAGGCACCTGAGCAGTTTGTGGCCTCCAAAGTGGGGTTGATCTGCATTTTTCTGAGCCAGCGAAGGTCTATTCTGCAGACTTAGTATGCTAGGCAGCAATACCCTCAGACACAGGATGGTGTTTGTAGGTTGTCTCTTGAAATGGAAGCAGTGTAGCTTCATTTACATGGCAGGTGGGCTTGTTAACACATAGGCAGGCTAAAGAACACCATCTCTCAGCAGTGTTATTTAGCTCACTCTCAGCTTTTTACAGGCACAGCTATGCTGTGTATATATAGGTGTATGACTTTCAGGATAGCACTGCTTAGCATGGTAAATTTTCTGCATAGACATTGCTCCTAGACACTTAGAAAAAGAATTGGGATATAGCCCTATGTCGTTTACAGAAATAAGCAGTGTGTTTAAAGTAAAAAGATTTACAAAATAATAGTAAGTACCAGTCTCTCTGCACAGGAAATATACTAGTTCAGAGCATCATAATACATTTGTAAGCTTGTGAGTTTGTAAAATTAGAAATTAAATATATAATTTCAAGGTAGCAATTTATTCTAGTAATGTATCTAAACTTGGATTTTGTTTAATTCTTTAATTCTAAGAAGTAGTTAGAATCATCTCAGAAAACCTTCTTGAATATGCTGGTCTTCGTATTGAAATCCTTAATGTGATTGACACCTCAAAGGAGCATATATAATAACAGCTGATTATATATATTACTAATTTACTTATAATATGCCATTTAAAAGATAATTACATTTTATTACTTTCACTTTCAAATTCAGCAGGAAAAAGATTCCCTCAGTGAAACTCACAAATTAAAATTCTTTTTAAAAAAATCACAAAAGCTGCAGGTTTTATAATAGCTAAAAAATACTGTATGAATAAAGCTGTAATTTTACTCTGAAGTATAATGCCAGGCTTACTGGCTTGGATTGTCTAATGTCTAACAGTTGGCAAACCAAATGATAAGTAAGTTAAAACTGTGAATAAAATAAGTAAATATTTTAGTAATAAGAAGTAAATGCCAGTCTCATTTCCTTGTTTTAAGTCTGTTGCATATTTTTAACAATAATTTCTTAAAGCAAAACTATGCAACCTGATTTTCAAAGAAACTGAGAATTCACGATTCCTTGTGAAGTCTGAAAAATGAGAACAAAGCTTTGTCTTTCCTCATGTTAGCTTTCTATATTTTAAACTTCATCATAATTTGAATCCTTTGTTGTAGCAGGACTTTGCAAGGGTCCCAAAAATTTAAAGTAGATGTATATTTATTTTACCTAGGAGTCTAATGATAGGCAAGCCTCAAACCCATTCCTCCCCTGCCTTCTCCATGTATCTCAGATCTGAGCTGGAGGAAATCAGTATAGGTAACAGGCTATTTTCCATGCCATTTGCTCTTTGGATTTTCTGAGGGGGCTGCTCACAAAGGTTCCATTCAGACTCTGCTAGGATGATTAGATTTGGAGTCCTCTGGACACTTCCTATAGGGTACTAGAAATATGACCTACCCCACATCTGACCATTAACCCGTTGCCCAGCAATTTTTTAAAATCAATACTTTCTTTGCCACCTATAGCATCACCAGGTAATTCTCTTATTTTCAGAATGTGAGGTCCTTTGGGCACATATTTGGGGGTCTTAGTATTTATGCTGACTCAGCTATGCAAAAGGGTTGAAAACTCACCTAGTATGTTTACAGAATGCTGCTGCAGTTACCAGCTGTTCTAAGGTCCCTTTGGGGGATAATGTAGGGAGTCATAAATTAGACTTTCTTTAAGGAACAGCACTGGCTACCATCTGTCTTCAGATACACGGAGAGCTATTTCTTTCCACAATTTGACTAGGCCAAAGGAAAGGGGCCTTTGTTCAATACAGCACTCAGAGCTCTGTCATGACTTAAAAAGTAATCAATAATAAAAACAAAGAGCAAGAAATATTCAAGAAGCCTGTTTTTGCAATGTATCTGAAAAAAACTAGGAAAGCTTTTTTACTTCAATAATTTTAATTTAATCTGTCTGAATGGATTAGCAGGTACAATCACAATCATGCATCACTGAAGATCTCCTTTCCCTAATATGTTTCAAAGAACATTGCTGTAAAGTGTTGCTACTGTATCATGTCTTTTCCATCATTTGTACAAAGTTGCTATTCTAACGAGCTAAAATGCTGAATAAAAATTGAGAAGAAACTAAGAATGACAATGGAAGAAGAAATTATTTCTATGCTCATTTGAAAATACCGGTAATCAAGGAAAACTACAAATGCACAGTAAACAAGGCAGAAAATGGAGTTACAGATTGTTAAAAACTACTGAGAAGCATCAAGTAGTAACTTAGGTCTACATTTAGCTTTGTCAGCTAAAAATGCAGCACCATTATAGCATGGGTTGTGAGACAGAAAGTTTATGGAAGACTTTTTTTTCTATCAAAAAAGAGAAGGCCAGCATGAAAGTCTTGCATACAGATTAGGAACTAAAGGTGTAACAAAAACATTTTTAGAGAATAGAAACTTATTTTAAAGAAGAGTAGAAAAAAAAATATTGATAAAGAGATAGACGTCAATAGTGAGAGCAAATGGCTAGAATTTTAAAGCAAGCTGTGACTGAGATGTCTGGATTTAGAATGGGTACATTTCCAAAGGAAAAAAAAAAGTTGCTTTTTGTAGGTTATCCTTTATGTGAAAATCCAGATGCATGGTGTGGTACAACTCATCCATGACTTATGCATACCCATTTAAATCAATACCTAAACATATTGAAAAATTTCACACATACCTCATACTTTATGGAAAATGAGATGTTAGCTTTTCTTTTTAATATGTAACTGAATCAAATTCCATTGTTGCAAATAGTTCAATCTCCTAAATGGGTACTGGACTTGTGAGCTCAAATCTAACTTCACTTTACATTGGTAAGTGGCATTTTTAACCATTTACATAGATTTTTTGTATTCAATTTCCCTACATCCCCACAAGAGGACATGCAACCCCATGTAAGTTTGAAAAAAAAAGAAGGCACCACCTTAGTGTACATACAAGCATTGGAATCAACCACTTGAAGTTTGGCAGTTTATCATTAGCTTTGTTACATATTATACTTTAAGCTTCTCAAATGTTGATTGGTTTTAGTGTTAACTTATATTTAAAGTTTAAAGTCACACATTTAGACTAAAAATCTTCTCTGAATGTCCCCAACCTGCACAGCTATGACTTGCTACTAGAGGGCTGGTATAGCAGAGTGAATGGCTCAGGGTGTTGGAAGGGGACTGCCTGCCTGCCTGCCTAGGAGCACTGGGCCAGTTGATAGAGATGATTGGATGGCCCAGAAGAAATTAAAAGCTCCGAAGAAAGGGCCCTGAAGGAAAGAGGGAAGGCTGAGGAAGCTGCACAGAACTGGGATTACTCTCTCAGGGTTTGGGAAAAGACCTCAAGGTTTGGTTTATTTGTTTATTGTTTAAGTACTTGCTTGTTTTCTGGTGGGGACACTTTTGTCCTAAGGAAAATATAAACTGTGCAGTGAAAAGTGATAACCTGCTACATCTTGTTAGCAGGGATCTGACTAGGAGCTACAGCTGTGAGTTGTAACTGATGAGCCAGAATAGGCTTCTCTCTTTGCTTTAAATGTGGGTGGGTTGGGGAGATGGGTTGGTGGGGATGGGAGCATGAAGTTGGAAGGAGGAGAGTTTTAATGATGGGGACTGGGTAGTGGAATGGAAGGTGGAGAGGCAGTGGGTGGGAATGGTGGTTGGAGGCTGGGTAGTTAAATTAAGGAAGTCAGTCACTGAAGTCACTAAAGCAGTGTTTCCCAACTTCTTTTTTTGTACTGACCTTCTCCTGGGAGCAAGAGTGTGGCAGTGGCTGCAGTGGTGGCCTGGAGGCAGGGGAGCTCCTGGTACACAGCATGGCTCATCCTTTGTGTGTGATGCCATGAACAATGACCCCACAACCCTCATTTGGGTCATGACCCAAGATTGGGAACCACTGCACTAAAGGATAAAATAAAAATAAGTTAAAAAATAAATAATTAAAAAAAATATAAGGAGCGAGTAAATTAAAGAAAGTCTTATATTTTAATAAATTGGGATTGGGATTTGGTAGCCCCAGCTCATGGGGATCCTCATTTGGCCACCTACCTTGCTGCCCAATTTACCCCCCTAGCCCTCCCTCCCAAACCAGTCTTCCCCTGTGAGCTTCCTAGCCAGTTCACCTCTGCCCTCACCCCCTCCTGCTCGAGGTGGGAGGGGGAGTTGTCTTGGTGCTAGTCCAAGGGGAAAGCTTGTCCACACAGAACAGGATGGTGGTGGGAATACTGCATCCTGGGATCCTGGAGTACCTGACTTTGGTGACTTATTCATGGAACATTAGCTGGATAACATGGATAAAGGTAACCCTGCTCTGGAATGGGGTAAATTTAAGATACCTAAAGGGCACTTAAAACTACTTTTTACATCCTAATGTGTGAACAGTACAGGAGTTAAGAGCTCCCTGAGGTGCCTAAAATTAATGCATACCAAAGCCCTTAAGCTGTATGAAACTCAACAGGGTTAAGCCTGTACATGTGTTCAAAAAGCTATCTGCATGCTCTGCAGATATCCTGCAATGATGAAAGCACCAGCCAGGGAAACACAGAGTGCACATCCATCCCAGCATACTTTGTATGCCCCTCTGTCTCCCTGGAGACAGATGGCAGCAGCCTAGGGCACAGGTCAGGCTGTAGAAAGTGGGATTATGCTTTCCCTCCCTACACTATTTCCTCCCTTCCTTAAAATTGTCAGGCTGTCAGACAGCAGACAAACAGTAGGCCTTCTGTTCTCTCAAACTTGTCAGTTTTCTCTCCAGCAGCCCAATGGATCTTCACCCCTCTTGTACCCCAATGCAATCTAGTGCAGGTCAGTAAAAAATATTCCTGCATCAGCTCTCCAGCCCTTCAGGTAATATCTGAATGGTGGGGTGGGTCTGGGACTGGAGGCTGAGAAGGTAGGGGGTGCTGTGTCAGGCTGGGCTGCATCTGAGTAGCAGGAGGTTGCGGTTAAGGAGTCTTAATAAGGGTGGGATCCATGAAGTTTAGATATAAGAGGGGGTTGAGCATGATGGATCTAAGTCCACCAAAACTTGCCCCTTCCCATACCTAAGAAGTGTGGATCCTGTCCCTTCTGGTATCCATGACCAATAACCTATCCTTTCATGGCCCCATACTTTAAGGAAATGTCTTGTGGGGGATAGGTAGGGGTAGCAAGGGAGAGCAAGCCACATCCATACAGAAGGATGCATGTTGGGAGCCTTCAGTATTTTCATGGAACATCTGGATTGGCCAGTGTCTATACAAGGGAGTGTACAGAGCTCAGCTCAAGTCAGAGATTTTTCTCTGGAGGGGTGGTGGTGAGAGCAAGACATGCTAGGGTGTTGGAAAGCACTAAAGTAGCTCCAAGTAATTGAAGAGGTCCTTCAAATGGTAAACCTCAGCTGGAGAAAAATTCATCCTCACCTGATGTGGTGGAGATTTCCACCATGTTGGCCATTTTGTCCAGCTGAATACTTGTGAATGCTTGTACTCTGAATGCTGCAATTCCACTGGTTGAAATGTAATGCTTGTGCATACCACAAATCACTAGCCCAAGTAACCTAGTAGTTAGGGCACCTGCTTAGGGAGAAGGGAATCCAGATTCTAGGCCCCCTTAACCAGGATAAGTTTAAACCCATATCTTTTACCTTCCAGCAAAGTGTCCTAACCACCAGACTATGGGCTAAGTAGAACAAAGGGCACTCTCCACCATTCTTGCTGAGGCTGGGTAATGGGGAAGCCAACAGAGAAAATTGTGTAGGATGAAAAAAACAGAAAGCCAGAGGGAGCTTGGCTCAGTGACATGGATACCATGAATGATGCATGCCCCTGGAGGCTTGAGGGGGGGATGGTGACTGCCTGCAGGCAGTGATGGCAGCATCAGCAGTGGAGGCATGGAGGTGGTAAGTGGGGATCATCCACAGGCAGCTGCCATCTGCACTGTCAGTGGTGGCGAGTGGGGACTGCCGGCAGCCACTGGTGGCTACACTGGCAATGAAGGAGGGTGGGGCTGTGATCGCCTGCAGAATCCAGTGGCAGCTTCAGCAGTGACCAATCTGTTGGGGGGGCATGTGCCTATGATGGATAGGTGCGTTGCCTATGATAGATACTGTCTTGCATTGGCACTGGATTTATGACCCAAATACCTTATTCTGGGTGGGCCCAAACCCTCATACTGAGTATGACTTCTTCCATTCAATAATAGGCAATTTTTTTGATACACAGTGATAACAGATAGCAGTCATTCAGGCAAGCAAACAAAATACCTCCCCTCCCCCATTTCTACTTATATACCAGTTTCAGGGTTCACAGAAGTGAAGTACGCCCAGCCAGTATGTGATTTGCCAGTACGCCTGGCCACTTTGTGGTTCCTTCTTGAATGTCAGATGTCAGCAGCCACAGAGGTCTAGGGCAGAGGCCCACCTCCTGCAATGGGGTGGGTGAGATGGGCCAGTGTTGTGCCCTCCTCCCATGGTGGCCTCAGGATTCCCCTTCTTGGGGGTCCTCCTGTTGTATTCTTTCTCCTCTGATGATGCTGGACAATCTGGTGGTTGTGCCAGAGGAGAAAGCGGAACTCTTTAACCAATTCTTCATGTCTGTTTTCTTGTGCAGGGACCGGGACTTCCCCGCTGGGATGCCAGATGGACTCAAGGGGAACGCCTCCAGACCTCAGGTTGGGGAGGACTGGGTTAGAGAGCTTCTGGCAGGGCTGGACGATTTGAAATCAGTGGTTCCAGATGCTTTCCACCCCAGGGTGTTGAGGGAGCTAGCTGGGGTTATTGCAGGGTCCTTGGCACGGCTTTATGAGCGCTCGTGGTGCTCGGGCCATGTGCCAGATGACTGGAAGATAGCTAACGTGGTCCCCATTTTCAAAAAAAGGAAGAGAGAGGACCTGGGCAACTATAGGCCTGTCAGTCTTATGTCTATCCTTGGGAAACTCTTTGAGAAAATTCTCAAGGAGCACATCTGTGATGGGCCAGCTTCAGGGATGATGGTCAAGGGCAACCAGAACGGTTTCATTAGGGACAGGTCACGTCAGACCAACCTGATTGCCTTTTATGATCAGGTCACAAAGGCAATGAATGCAGGTGTTGCCGTGGACGTAGTCTTTCTAGACTTCAGTAAGGCCTTTGACACCGTCTCCTACCCCATCCTCATTAAAAAACTAGGCGACTGTGGCATTGATGCCTACACAGTCAGATGGATTGCAGATTGGCTCAAGGGTCGTACTCAGAGGGTGGTGGTGGACGGATCATATTCAACCTGGGGGAAGTGGGCAGCAGAGTCCCCCAGGGCTCGGTCCTGGGGCCTGCGCTGTTCAATTTCTTCATCAGCGATTTGGACGATGGGGTGAATTGCAACCTGTTTAAATTAGTTGATGATACCAAATTTTGGGGTGAGGTGAGCACGCTAGTAGGGAGGGAAAGACTGCAACAAGACCTGGATAGGTTACGGGAGTGGGCTGACAAACAGGATGCGTTTCAATACTGACAAGTGCAGGGTGCTGCACTTAGGCAGTAGAAACCAGCGGCACACTTATAGAATGGGAAACTCCCTTCTTGAGAGCACGGAGGCGGAAAGGGATCTTGGACTCATTACTGACTCCAAGATGAACATGGGCCAACAATGCGAGGTCACAGTTGGCAAGGCTAACCAGACCTTGTCATGCATCCACAGGTGCATCTCAAGTAGAGCCAGGGAGGTGATCCTCCCCCTCTTTGCGATGCTGGTCAGGCCACAGCTGGAGTACTGCATCCAGTTCTGTGCTCCCCATTTCAGGAGGGATGTGGACAACATTGAAAGGGTCCAGAGGAGGGCCACCCGCATGATCCTGGGACTACAGGGCAGACCCTACACTGAAAGACTGCAGGACGTAAACCAGCCTTCACAAGAGAAGGCTGAGGGGGGACCTGGTGCCTGTCTATAAACTCACTAGGGGGGACCAGAAGGGTTTAGGGGAGACACTGTTTCCCCTAGCGCTCCCTGGCATGACAAGGAACAATGGACACAAGTTATTAGAGAGTAGATTTAGATTAGACATCCGCAAGAACTACTTCACAGTTAGGGCAGCTGGAACCAACTTCCTAGGGACCCTGGGGATCTTTAAGAAGAGGCTTGATGACTACCTGGCTGGACTCATTTGAGTCTAGTCTTTTCTCCCGCCCCGGCGGGGGGTCGGACTTGAAGATCTACAAGGTCCCTTTCAACCCGACTTCTATGATTCTATGACTCTACATTTCCAGATATCATTGATTGCTCTCCTTGTGGTCATCATACTGTCCCCATTCTATTCTGTTACTTAGTTCTTTGTTTCCACAAACTCATCACATGCATGCATCTTAATTTGGTCATTTATCATTGTCTTCATTTGGGCATGTCTGGATTCCTAATTTGGTCTGTCCACCAAAACCAGAAATCCCAGGGGCTTTGCAGCTGGTCACTCTGATCTAATGCTACCTAACCTTTGTTAAGGGTTTTCAGGGAACAGTGTGTTGCATGTCTTCAATTTCCCAGCCTTTTTGTTTGTTTCCCAGCCTGTTTGCTTCAGACACAGTAGCTGAGAATGTGAAACTTTGTCACAAACAGACTTTTAGAAACCTATTAACCCTTGCCATTCCCTGGACCATTGTTCTAATGCAATATTTATTCTACCTACAAGCCAGTTTCTAAAAGCAAATCTCTAAATATCATTTTCTAGCTATCAACCTGGAAAGCAGGTTGCTCCTGCCCCCACTGGTGCCTCTGCATTGTGCAGTCATTGAAAAGAAGTGGATAGATGGAAGCAGTGCCCTGCACCATTTCCTCATCTTACTGAGGCACAGAGACTTTCTGTCTGGCCCTATACATCTTCCTCCCTTGGATGCCACTGGGCTAACTTCAGCTGGAGAGGTCAAGGATGCTCTTTACTCTGGGTTATGGGTACTTTGTGTACTTTGAGTACTGTATGAGGAAATGGAAGATGTAGGTTTACACTTCCTTGGCTGAGTGGGACATAGAAGTTAGTGCCTTAATCACTGAGTTATAGGGCCAAAAGTTAAGACAGCCTTTTTTCAGAATCAGTCCTTTCAGGGGAGGGGGAAGAGGTACAGGAAAGAGAGAGATGCCAGTAATTATGGGTGACTTAATATGTTTGGTGACATAAGATTTTTGGATTTTTAAAAAGTGTTTGACAATGTCCCTCCACAAAGGCTTTAAAAAAAAGTTGTGTTGCCATGGGATTGGAGGGAAGATTCATCTGTAGATTGAGAGCTAGTTAAAGGATATCACTAGACATCACTATCTGAAATCATTGCTTTCAGGATGGAGGCAGGTCAAAAATAAAGTTCCACAGGAATCTATGCTGGGCCTTATCTTGTTCAACATTTTCATAAATGACCTGAAAATTGGAGTGCAAGTTTGCAGGAGATACCAAACTATTCTAGGTAGTCATGCAAACTATTCCAGGTAGCCATGCTAACAGTCCCAAGCTAACTGAGAGGAGCTTCAGAAATTCCTCACCCAGGAGAGTGAGTGGGCAAAAGAAAAGACAGATGGGCTTCTTTGTCAACAAGTATAAGATAATGCCTCTAGGAAAAAAAATTACCTCAACTATATGTACACAATACTGGGTTTTGAACTAGCTGTTGTGAGTCAGGAAAGAGACCTTGGAGCCATTGTAGGTAGTTCTTTAAAAAACTCATTTCCATGTGCAGCAGTGTCCAAAAAATCCAATAACATGTTGGAAATTATTACAGGAGCATCCAGATGAGTTTGTACATGTGGTATGCAGCACCACAGACCTGTCTGTTGTGCTGCACACTGCATGTTCCATGCATGCAGGCATCCATCATGCTTCTAATTTGCAGCATGGGGAGGTAGAGATTGACATCAGGAGATCCTAATGTAAAAAAACCCTATGCCTAAAAAAATCAGGGTAGTGCACATGGCATCAGTGCATGATGCCCAAAACTGGAGCCTAGCTAGGCAGAGATATGCCCTGGCTGCTGGCCAGGCTCCCTGCTGCATCCCCTGGAGGCCCTCCAATGCCAGGTAAGGCTGCTGGACCAGCCCAGGTTCTGGCCCCAGCTTCAGCCTGCCTGTACCACCTGGGGCAACATGCTTCATGCCAGAGTGTACAGGGGTTCCCCTGGGATAAGTTGCAGTGGCACACATCGTGCCACTGCTCTTTGTCCCTAGGGTAATGCATGTTCCCACTCATGGAGAGGCACCCTAAGAAAGGAACTGAAAACAAAACACAGAACATCATTGTTGTTATACAAATCCATGGTGTGTCCACATCTTGAGTAATGTGTGCAGTTCTTCCCTCCACATCTCCAGAAAAGATGTAGTGGAATTAGAGAAGGTACAGAGAAAGGCAACTGAAATGATCAGGTGACCAGAGTAGTTGCCATACCATGAAAGATTCAAAAAGGCTAGGAATCTTTGGTTTGAAACTGAAAAGCCTGGGGTCTGTAAAATCATGAAGGGCATGGACCAAGTTAATGGAACTGTTGTTCACAAAGTCCTAGAATACTAGAACTAGAGGGCACCCTCTTAAATTAGTAGGTGGCAGGTTTAAAACTAAAAAGATAAAGTACTTTTTTATGCAATGCATAGCTTACCTGTGGAATTCTTTGCCGTAAAAGGTGGTGGATGCTTGTAGCATAGCCAGGTTCAAAAAGAGACTTGATAAATTCTTGGATAATAGATCTATTAATGGCTATTGAACAAAATAGTTGGAGATGCTTCCTCTGGCACCTCTAAACCAATAATGGTAGATGACAGGAAGGATATTGAATAAGGGATGGATCACTCTAGAGAAATCCAGTTCTGTGGTCTCTATCTTTAGCATCAATTTCTGCCATTGTCAAAGACAGAATACCAGACTATTGGTCTGATCCAGTATGACACTTGGTTTTTTTTATGTTTTTATGGGATGCAGGAAAATCTGAGTGCCAACGATGGCTCCAGCCCACTCGTGGCCTTTGGTAAATCAATTTATCTTTCTGCCTCAGTTGTCATAACTCGAATAGTAACACACTTCTCTACCTCAAAGGAATGTGTATGAGCTTCTTTAATGAATGTCTGTATAGTGCTTTGGTGATATAAATGCTGTATGTCATTAGTTCTGTGTGCTCCATCGATCTTACACAACACTTTCATGATGGTAGAAAGAGGGCCTTTTCTACAATCCACCAGCACAAGATATATCAAAATTATGCCAGGTATTTCACAACCAATCAAGTCATCTAATACATAAGATAATGTTCCTAGTATCCTCACACATTTTTTATAGTACTAATCTATTAATAAATCAGTTTATGTTACTGGCAGCTCATATCTTGAGCAGGAAATGAATATTTCATTTGTTTCATGATCATATCAATTAAACTTATAACTACCCAGGCTGAAAATAAATACTTTAAATACTTTGGGAGTCTGGTTTCTGCCATTTGTTTGCTCAGTAGGCAAGAAAAGTGAAATATGTTGTACATTCCACAAAAATTAAATGATCAGAAGTATGATATAACTATCTAAAAACATGCTTTAAAGCACTGACAGTATGATGACTTTTAAGAAGCAAATTTTGAGAGTATTTTGAAGGAAGTGATAACTAAATTCTGAACTTAGCCTTCTAAGGGAAGGTTAAATTTTACTGATTTGGTTTTATAGTGACTTGATGGGAAAACATATGGAAAATGACAGGTTTGTTTGAAAAAAAGTATTTTTTATATTAAAATGTTGAGGATTGCCTTTTTGATTACCTTTACACAACACAATAAAATATTAGCTGGGAAAGATACTCATATTTTTAATTGACATTTTTGAGTTCCTAAGTTGGAAAATTATTTGATGAATGATGGGTATTGGAGATGAAAAATGCCCATTAGGACTGCAGTCCATCACCACACTAATCAAACTGTCCAGTCCAGTTTTAGGTGTCCAGCTATGTCATGGGAACATGATAGATCTAGTCCAATATTCTGTTTCTGACAGCAATACCAGCTGCTTCATGTGAGAGAAACTGTAAGAGCAGGCAGGTAAGGAAGAAATTGGAGGTGTCCTAGAAAAGCATTGCTCCAAGGAGGAAAATGAATTATTGCTGCCTTTGATAAGGTGATCTTTCTTACTTCCTGCTTTCTGGCTAGGTATATTTTCATGTCTGAATTGCTGTCCACTGTTACCCCTAAATCTCCTTTAATATTTCTGTTTTCAATGTTACACTCTTATAGACTGTGCCAATTTTGGTTCATTGTACCTCCAATGTATTCATTTGTATTATACCACAACTGATACTTTGTTGTTTCCTGCCTGTGTTTCTTAGCTTTCTCAGGTCCCTGTTATTATTGCCCTCCCTGGGGTTGCAGTTCTTCCCTATTTAATACTATTTTCATATTTTACCACTGCTATTTACTTATCTTATAAATCATTAACGAAGATGCTGAATAAGAACAGATTTTGATACTGAGCCAATACCAACTAGTATTTAGGAAAGTTCAGATAGCCTTCTATTGTTTATTATCTAATTTCTAAAATTCCTGTTACTATTACATTTTGGTCTCATTTACAAAATCTGTCCAGGTATAAAACTGCACAGATGTTATCTAAATACTTACATTTCAGATACACAGATATTACAATACTATCTGTTTCCGGATACTAAAAAATCACCTGCTTCTGGTTAGTTAATTGAACTAGTAATTACTTTTGAACATGTGGGTTGGTTGTTTTCTGCTTGAAATAATTACCCAATGAAGCCTATACCAGGGCTATCAGCAGGAAGCTAACAACTGGTGTATTGGTGAAAAGAGTTTATAAAGCACTTCTATGTTTTTTGCCAGACGGAGGAACAGATGGGCATATAATGCAAACAAAAACTGACTACATGATCTCAGTTCTCAACCGGCAGCCACAGCTGAAATGTATAAGCATCAGTTGTAACCACCCTACAGCTGCTGGCTTGCAAGGGGATTGACTCAATGATTTGAAAAACAAATTCTTAAAAGTACATACTTGGATTTTACCTAAGTTTTCCCCTCTGAAGTCTTAACAGAGGGAATTTATTCTTGGAAGGAGAGTTTATAAATATATACATTGTTATCATTATTGGAAGTTTCACTTGTCAAGCTGCAGAGAAATAATGGGAAACTGGATTCCTAGATGTGTATGCCCTCTTGGAGACTCACTTTATGGGTTTAACAACTGCTTTTTTTTCTTTCATCATTCATTTAGAATTTTTAATATTTTTAATATTTTTTTTAAATTTTGCTTTATGTTTTCTTTCTAAATAGCTGTTGCCTTTTACTCTATGAAGGTGGAATAAGAGTTTTTCAAGCTTAGGAATACTGTTAATGTACAAGTTGAACCCTAGCTACTTTATGATTGCTCTGGCTTCTCATGTATTTGTATCCCATATAGTGGTGGAGCAAGCTCTCCAGGTAGGGAGTTGCCATTTCTGATTCCTACCTTACATTTGTCAAGCTTATCTTGTATACATAAAATATAGTATCTTCATCCCCAACATTATCTGACAGTTCAGTTTGCAGGAAGTAATGGTAATGGTACCATCAGAGTTGGAAAAAACAGTAATTGAGTCAAATGGTGATTTAATTATCTGAAAACTTTTCTTATACTAATTTGGGTTCATCCTTTTCTTTACAAATATGAAATACTATATATATATTAGATGAATTGAGGCTTTTCCGAAAGAGGAAAAATAAGATTAACATCATGATCATTTAGCTACACCAAAATAGGAATTTATAATCACGTAGGTAACTAAATTATAATTTCCTGTTTTGCTGCCTTGATGATAACAGGTTTGGGGAGAGAGAAGGACCTGCTTTTAATAACTCCTCTAATACCATTTTTATAAATCAAATATTGTTACACAGCTTCACTGTCATCAGAGAAGTAAGGCTGATAGGGACCTCAGGAGATCATCCAGTCCAATCATGGATTGGACCTGCAGCCATAGTGTTATTAGTACCATGCTCTAATGAAGAGAGCTAAACAGCTGCTATTAGTAAATATTTGGTGCTGAAAAGGTTAACTGATAAAAATATTCTTTGGAGGAATGTCAAGGAACATCAAGTGAGCCAGAAGAATACTTTATATAGAAAAAGTGGGGCCTTGAAGTCACCACATTTACCTGCAGAAAAATTCAGACAAGAACAAGAGGATGTAATTAATCCTTAGGAAAAGTTTACTTAAACTTTTAACCTCAGATGAAGTAATATTTATATTATAGATGTAGTTTAGATAGACTAATAGAATAGAATAATAATAGAAACCAAATCAGTGTGGGCCAGATCCCATTGCACCTATTAGGTTTGTAAATAAACTTAGGTGCCTAAGTGTACACTGCTTGAGTCCTTGAAAAACCATTAATGCAGCTATTTTGTAATGTTGGGAGCTAAATGAATAAGAAAACTTCTGTTAAACTTTTTAAGGAAAATATACTACTGAAGTACTATTAAAAGTAGAAGATAAAGATAGATTTATGTGGCAAAAATATTTCTAACTATTAACTTGACTTTATAAGTGAAATTGCTTTGGTTACACTCATGCTATTTTTGTGATTGCTCTATATAGTTATTCTCTGTCCTTTCACACTTCAAAACAACAAGATGCATCAACATTCACAAATCACATGTAGAAGTCACCAAAAAAATTTGATTTACGCCTATGAGCATTTTGGCAGAACTATTAATGTGTTAACTGAATATAGGAGATATATATATATATATAGAGAGAGAGAGAGAGAGAGAGAGAGAGAGAGAGAATTTGCCAATTTTAGCCATGCCAGGGCAAAAGAGCTCATATTTTAAATATTATTGAATAGAAAATAATCCCAAATAACCCATCCCAGATGAATAAATATTAAAATCCAAACAACTCATCCCAAATGAACAGTAGAGGGTAGGCTAAGTTCCTCAGACTGTACTCATTGTGGAATTTTTGCTCGGAGTAGCAGAGAGTCTTAAAAATTAAATCAAGACTAAGACCTTTAAGCTGATTTTGTTGTTTCTGATCATGGAAGAAACTAAATTCTTGGCGTTTCTTGAAAAAGTGATTGCTAACCTTCAAAGAAACAGATTGTGGCCAGGATTCAGTTTTTCTGAGTATGGATCTGGATTTAGGTTTTACTTTTGTTAACTTCTAAGTGTTTGCTTGGGGAATGCAATTCCAACGACACGATTAAGTGCCTAAGTCTCCTGTGCAGTCAACGGAGAGACTTAAGAAATATCCAAGAGTAATTCTGAGCTAGGTCCCTAGGCACCTTTTCCAGAGAACAAAATGGGGAAAGGTTGACATCTCCAAAGGGCGATTCAGAAATCCTAGAGGAACCCTGAGGTAACCAATGAGAATTCTTAACGTAAATTGGTGTGGTTGAACTCATGCCCCTTTTACAAGTTTAGAGGCATGAGTCAAGCTATCCACTGGGCATCTCTGTTCATGTTTCTCACCATCTAATCCTACTTCTTAGGTAGCCACATAATAGATTTCTAAAAGAGGCACTTTGAAATACTTTGTCTTGCTCACTAGACCAACTGAGAATAACTGGAGGAGGTAGTAAGGGTAATAGTTGAACTCAATACTGTTAATAAGAGTTAGTCATGGTTTTTATTCACCTATAGTTTGAGAGCTTATTTTCCATGCTGTCCAACAAGATTTTGAATTCCACCAGAGCTTACAAAGGAGTTGTATTTGGTAGAGTGCCTGTTATTAGTAATTTTTCAATTCAAGAAAATCCTATACCATGGATATTGATGGGTCTTGAGAGCCTGTGCTGTCCACTGGTTCACTTCTGAGCATGTGCAGAAGCACTAATGGAAACACTATAGGAACTTTGCAGTGAACAATAAGCAGTTCTGATAGGCACAGCAAAAAGAAAAGTTGGGCTGCAAGAAGTATATATTCTACAAATAAAAAAGAAACCATCAGAACACATCCCACTATCCATCTAAAGCGGTGTCTTTAAGTGAATCTAAAAGAAACCTTTGTTTATTTTTTGAGGTGGTACAGTTCAGGTGATGAATCTGTACCATTCAAGTACCTTGGTGCAGACAGGTAGCACAAAGAGAGAAGAAATTCCTTGTAACTTCCTTGTTGGTGAAATATCAACCAATATGGGAAAATCCAAGATGTGTGAACAAGTGTAGCTGGAGACTGCACTTTCCTTTGTAAAGCTGTATAAGAAGTGAGGGAGTGCATATAGTATATCAGTGCTTGTGGAAGGTGAGAAGGAGATAGTAGTGGCAGTGAGTGAGGCATATTATACCCCAGCAAATCCATCTGAAGAAGATTTCTTGGAGATCGTTGTGCATTGAGCCTCTATTTGTATTTTCTGCACTCTATCAGCAGGGTGTGGTACCCAAATTGCATTTTTATCATGTTGTTCTATTTTACCCAAACATTATTAAATTAGCTGTTGTTCATAGAATCATAGAAAATTAGGGTTGGAAGAGACCTCAGGAGGTCATCTAATCCAACCCTCTGCTCAAAGCAGGACCATCCCAACAATATCATCCCAGACAAAGCTTTGTCTATCTGGGTCTTAAAAACCTGCAAGGATTGAGATTCTACAATGTCTCTGGGTAATCTGTTCCACTGCTTTACTACACTCCTAGTGAGAAAGTTTTTCCTAATATCTAACCTAAACTTTCTGTGCTGCAACTTGAGACCATTGCTCCTTGTTTTGTCAACTGCTACCACTAAGAACAGTCTAGCTCTATCATCTTTGGAACCACTCCCTGCTTCTGTTCTGCTGCTTGGAGTCTGGGCCTTCTCCACCACTCCCTACTGCAGTGGTGTGGGGAGGGGAGGAGCAGGCCTGGGCTTGATAGGGGACAGAATTGGGCCTGAAGGTGGGAAGAAACCAGGACGCCACGGTGGGAGTGGGGGAGCAGTGAGCCCAGGCCAACCCAGCAGCAATGGGGGAATGGGAGGAGTGGGCCCAGGCCCGAGGCGGGGAGGATGCTCACTCCTCCCCTCCCCCCACTGCTGCTGTATTCGGCCAGGCCAGGCTGGGCCCACTACTCCACCCCCCACAGCTATGGCAAGCCAGTTTCTCCCCCAGCTCAGGCTCACTCCTCCTCCCCCTGCAAATCAGGCCTGGGCCCACTCCTTCCATCCCCAATGCCACTACTGCCACCACTGCCACGGTGTGCCTGCTCCTCCCCTGACCAAATGTCAGGCCTGTTCCTCACCCTACCACTGCTGTGTTTGCCCTGCCAGCAGTGACAACAGAAGGCATTCGAACCCCAATCATCCCCTGCACTGCCGTTGCCACCGTCACCTCCACTCCATCACCACATCCAGGGGACAGGGCAGGGGGAGGTGAGGCCAGCTAAGCTAAGCTGGCCTCACCCCTCTCCCACTCCATCCCCTGTGTCCCAGCCATTATGGTGGCTTTTGTAATATTAGAATAGGCTGCCACCAATTCACCCCTGAGCCTTCGCATCTCCAAGCTGAAAAGTCCCATGTCCCTCAGCCTCTTCTCATAAGGCTTGCTCTCTTGGCCTTTGATCATATGGGTGGCTCTCCTTTGGACTCTCTCAAGCTTATCCATGTCCCTCTTGAAGTGCGGGGGGGGACGACATGACCAAAACTGGATGCAGTACTCCAACTTCAGCCTTGTTCAGGTTGAGTAAAGTGGGTGGATGATGTCCCTGGTTTTGGCTGTGATGCATCAGTGAATGCATACCAGAGTTTCATTTTCTTTGCTGGCCATGGCATTGCATTGGTAGCTCATGTTGATCCTGCAATCAGTCAAGACCCCCACATCTCTCTTGGTCAAGCATAGCACTACTGATCCTGTAAGTATGATGCTGGGTTTTTTTATCTCGAGGTGGAGTACCCTGTGCTTCTCTATGTTGAATGCCATCAGGTTTTGGTCCAACCATCTTGTGAGCATGTCCAGGTTGGCCTGTATCTCCAGCCTGTCTTCCACTGTGGCTGCCTTCCCCCATAGTTTAGTGTTGTCTGCAAACTTTGCCAGTTCACATCTGACACCTGAATCCAAACCATAAATGAAGATGTTAAATAGTACTGGCCTGAGTACTGAGCCCTGAGGGACTCCACTGGTCACCTTGCACCATGCTGACTTGCTCCCATCAACTAGTACTCTTTGGGTCTGACCCCAAAGTCAGTTCCCCAGCCATTGGACCATGAGATGGTTGAGGCCACAGTTCCCCAGCTTAACCATGAGGACATCATGGGAGACCAAATCTAAGGCTTTCTTGAAATCCAAGTATATGACATCAACCTCATCTCCCTTATCCAGGCAATGAATCCAACCTTAGAAGGAGACAAGGTTGTTCAGGCAACACCTTCCAGTAACAAAGCCTTGTTGGCTGCCATTCAGAGGGTTGCCTTTCATTAGTCTGTTGCTGATGGATCCCTTGATGATTTTCTTCAAGATCTTTCCAGGGGTGGACGTCAAACTTACAGGCCTGTAATTCCCTGGATCTTCCTTCCTTTCTTGAAGATTGGGACAATGTTGGCTCTTTTCCAGTCTTCCGGTACCTCAACCAAGCACCATGAATTCTCAAATATCTTTGCCACAAGGTGTATAATGATGTCTGCCAGTTCCTTCAAGACTCCCGGGTGCATTCCATCCGGTCCCATGGACTTATGGATGTCTAGCCTCTTGAGGTGTTCCCTCACTTGATCTACGTCAGTTGATGATAACAATTGATGATAACAAGAAACATATAGTGCTAGTAAGTCTAAAAGACTTTTGAGATAATTTGCTCATTTGTATCCTTGGCCAAACCCTGTAGCAAGTCAGACCACAAGATCCTTGAACTGCAATCACTTTTTGCCTGTCCCATCTGAAATCATTCACCAGTTCCATTTCAACCAACAATCAGAGAAAGGAATTACTTCATATTTAGCAGACTTGTATCAATTCTCTGAGAACTGTAATTTCAGGACCAGTTTTGAATCTCTTCTTAGGTATTGTCTTGTGTGTAGATTTTGAGATGGAGCCCTATCATACAGACCTTTTGCAAAGCAAAATATAACATTTGCCATGCCTTACCAAGTTGACCTTGCATATGAAGCTGCCTCACTCCACTCAAGGGAAATCCTAGCATTCTGAGAAAAACTGACACCAGCTGAGACTTACCAAGTGCAGTTAAGGGAGAACTATCCAAGGAAGTCACTAAAGCTGTGAAAAATTGTGCTCAGTGTTTCAGTTTTGAGCTTGAAACAGTGAAATCAAAATGAAAAAAAAAAAGCTTTGAAGCAGCTACAAAATGAAATGAGGGCACTCAAACAGATTTGAGCTTTGAAGCAGCCCAGTGGCAGGAAGCAGGGGATAGCCAAGGCTGCACTCTGAGGAACTCCACAGCCCCATAGAGCTCACCCTGTGGTGGGAGGTGGAGCACAGCCCTTGCTCTGCCCACCTCCTGCCACTGGGCTGTACTCCATGAGGCTGGTGGAGTCAATTGGAGTGCAGTCCTGCTTCTGCCTGCATCCCACCGCCAAGCTGAGCTCCATGGGGCTGCAGAGCCCCATAGAGCTCAGCCTGGTGGTGGGAGGCAGAGCACAGCCCTTACAGCATGAATTTGCCCCCGTGCTGGGTATGGGCTGTGCTCAACACCAGTCCCAGGTGGCGGGGCAGCCTCCTGTCATCTGGCACACAGATCTGGGGTCCCGCACCCCCAGAAGGAGTCTGGCACTTCCAGGCAGTGCTCCCACGGGCATGAGCCACTGGATCTGCCACCAGATGAGACAAGACTGTCTCTGCCACGTAGGACCGCCAGCAGCATGAATCTTCCCCAGCACTGGGTGCAGGCTGTGTTTAGCCCTGGCCCTAGACGGCAGGGCAGCCTCTCATCATCTAGCATACAGACCTGAGGCCTAGTACCCCTGGGAGGAGTCCAGAACAGCCCTGAAGCCCTCCTAGGTAGTGAGCCCCTGGCATCCTGAATGAGTTGAGGCTGTTGCTTCTGGCAAGTGTAAGGAGTTTTCCGTTGAACTGTCTGAGGTGGAGTTTACCAGAAAACTCTGCACCTATCTCCTTGAAACTGGGCAAGATTCATGACCTAAGAAGGGGCTATCACCCCTGCAATTTTCATCCAAACCAGGTATAACATGACAAAGTTTTAGGCGTTTTTATGATTTCCCATTATAGCCTATGGGCAAAACATCAAAACGCATTGAAACACCAAATAGTTTCAACAAAATGAAGCAGAACAGTGCTTTGAAACAAAACAAAACAATGAAATAAAACACTGTCCCTTTGAAATGGTGAAATGGACGTCTAAACAAAACAATGGTGCTTTGCACAGCCCTAGAAGTCACAACCTGTGAACAAGAATACAATTCCTTCTTCCCAAATAAGCTGCTATAGCTCTGTGATATATGCTGTTTTTGTAACGCTTACTGCCAGCATTACTAGTGCAAAGATCACATTGAATGCTTGCGTCATCAGAAGTTCAAAACATCCAGCAACAAGGAAACCAAGGGAAGTGCACCTCCAGTCATCACTAGTACTGTTGCCGTTTTGAATACAATTTCAGCACTTAAGTGATCCTTTGATGCTACCACATGTTAGTAATATAGAAAAAACAACCCCATAGAAAAAATATACACAACAGTGATTCTCTGACATGCTTCCTGAGCTCTGGCGGTAGATTCAGGATCCAAGTTTACCTTAATTTCAGAAGAGTCATACAACTCACTAGAAATCCACTAGACTAGAAATTCAAAGCCAAGCTTGTAGAGTATAACAAGCAAACAGTAGGCTTGAAGGTTGCATGTTTTGGCAATGTCCACTATGGACAGAACCTAGGCTTCCTCTACCTCATAATTGCCAAGGGTCAGAGAGCAAGCTTACAAGGAGGAGAATGGTTCAAGCCATTGGATATCAAATTAACAGGAGTGTACAGCCTCACAATGGACACCATACAAGGGGCATGTCCAGATGTACATGGACATTTGGTTCCCTGGGGACAAGTTGTGGTGACACGTTGCATAGTTGTTTCTTGTCCCTGGGGAATGCCCATGCCACTAGTGCCTTTGTGTGCAGCAAGTTCTGCCAGGTGGGATAGGGGAGGCTGGGGCCAGCCCTGTGCTGGCCCCAGAGGCCTTACCTGGTGCACCATATACCACATGACTGTACTCATCTGGATGAACCCAAGATGTCCTAAGGGATTTCTGCAGGGTCTTCAATGGACAGATTAGTTCCAATAA
>NW_017728913.1:31023317-31056618 GCF_001723895.1 Crocodylus porosus | reverse complement strand
GTGTATGTTAAGGTACGCCCTCACTCAACTGACACCAAGGCAGAAAGCAGGGCAGTCAAACAATGCTGCCTTTTATGCACTTTTCCATCCCTCCCCCAGAGCACTGGGATTGGAAGAGACCTCATGAAAGGATGACAGTCACAGCTACACAGCCAATAATGAGAGCACTCCTTCCCCCCTCTTCCCCCTCTCTTTCCTTACTTTAGTTTCTGTTTCCCTGCAGGCAAGCCCAGCTTGAGCTTCAAAACTTGAAACGTTTTGAACATTTCAAAACATTTCGACTTGCCTCATTTCATTTCGAGGCTGTTTCAAAGATCTCTGTTTCAATGGATTGCACTTAAAATGAGTTGAAAAAGTGTCAAAATGAAACTGCCTGCAAAATTTTGCACATCCCTAATGCTCATGTTGTTCTGCTTTACCAAAATACTATTAGAAAGTTAGTTGTTAGTAAAGATGGTTCCCCTGGTTTTTCATCTGTGATCTTTTTGGGACAAGAATCTCACAGATATATAAAATTAGACCCCACTTTGTCATATCTATGAAGAGCAGTATTTAGGCCAGGGATTCTCAACCAGGGTGATGCAGCATCCTGGGTTCTCATGAAATTCTTTACTAAGTATGTGGTGCTGCTCAACATTAGCATTGTTACGAGTGTAAACACCTACATATGATATACAAGATAAACCCAGAGATGTCATATAGGAATCCACAAGGTCATAAGCATTGACTTGTTGTAGTTTTCTTACATTCTTTGCAATTTTTCATAGTCAAAAATGAGGAAAAGCTAATATCTGGCATATACCAAGGTGTGCCTTGAGTCTTAGGGTAGCCTTGAATCTAAAAAGTTTGAGAACCATTGCCATAGGCTACTGCAATCTACACTCAAAACTCAAAATAGAAAGAAAATCAGGAAGTCATAACTGATTCCTAGACAACCGTTTCTCTCTTCCACTGTCATATAAATAGAATGTAAAAGCTGAGCATAGACAACCAGGTACATTATTTCTAGCAAATCTTAAAACTGCAACACCACGTTTTGGCTCAAAATTTGAATTATTCTTTCTGTATAAGAACTGTAGAACATATTGAACACAGTTCAATGATCCTCAGGTAATTCAGATAATTTGCATTTACCTAATTTTTACTGTTTTAACTTTTTTACCAGCTTTTGATATTGTTAAGAAATTTGTCTGAACATTCTGTAGCTTTGTTATAATTTGTGACCTTTATAATCAAAGGAAAATAACTAAGAAGACCTTTTGTTTTAGTAACTGAAAATTATGGGGGCTATAAAATGAGATTGAGATTTTTCTGAGACTGTCCTCAGAAAATATCTTAATGAGAGATAATGTCTTACTGCCATTTTCTACATTTTATTACAAAGGGATTAAATAACATACATTAAAAGGATTTGACATTAACTCATAAAGGCCATCCAAGCAAGCCACGGTAAACAATAAACTTTCCCTTTGAATGGATCATTCAGTTTTTTACATTATAGTTCTAATATTTAATTGAAGAATGCATTTCCTGTAAAAGACAGGGACAAGGAAAATTTTATTCATAGAAATATAGTGATGCAAGTATTCATTTCCCTCTATATGCATTGTGGACTCATTACAGTTCTCCTTAAATTTAATCATGTGTCTTTTCCAGGGTGATTTAATATCCACCTTTTCCCCTTTATCATTCTTCTTTTAAGCATTTCAACAAAAATATTTAAAATACCATATGTATTAATATCCCATTCTCATGCCACCTCTTTATCCACATCATCCCATAAATTCTTTTTATCTCTCCAAATTCAGGGACCAGATTTTTCAAATATTGTGTGTGACTTGCAACCACCATCAGAACTACATTCAGGTCTTAAAAAAGGGAATTAATTTGCAAATGCAAATGGTCAGTGCCTGAGTTAGACACTTGTCATTGCAAATATTTCATTACAGTTTTACTTCAGTGCTTGTGTGCTCTGCCTTTTGAAAGTTAGTTCATTTTAGGCTGAATCCTAAATAGCTTCTCCTACAGCCTGAAGACAAATTAATACACATTAATACCATTATTTTCATCACCTTCTTACAACATGAGGCTTAATTTCCAACGTGTAATTTGTGAGAGCTTGGATGAGTGAATTGATTCAAAATGTCACCCTCTACCCCTCTCACCCAACTCAAAACATAGTTAATCTGAGTTGCAAAGCAAAGAGAAAATTACAAATACTAAAAACTTTGTACTCTGCCAAGTTTGTTTCATCTGAGTACTTGGTCAATAAAGGTTCTTGTGAGAGCCTAATCAGCAGGGTTTGGGGTTTTCTGTCTCCCACAGAAAAAAGGGAAAAAACACAGATTTTCCCTTTTAACTGAGAAAAATGTGGATTTTTCATTTTCATGAAGAAATACATGTATTTTACGCTTTTCCAAAGAGCTCTCTGCAGGCTGGCAGAGTTTCAGCCTGCAAGGGGCTGTGGGGAGTGAGAGGAGGGCAGTTTGACAGGGGGCTCCATGTGCACACAGTACACATTCACATAGTTGTCTTGCAGCCTGGAAAATAGGTCAGTCTGGCAGGAATGGAGGGGGGATTGAGACCCCCAGAGGGAGGGAGGGAGGGAGTTGGGCAAGGCTGACTCAGGGCTGGAGCGGCTGCTTAGCTGGGGTGATGCATGGGGCTTGGGGTCATAATATATGGCCACAGGCCCTGGCACAGAGTGGGACATGGCCACAGGTAACTCATCCGGGGGGGGTGGGGGCTGGCTTCCCACCACTGCATGCACTCTTGGGAGGGTTGGGGGGCACACGCCTCCCAGATTTGTGGGGGGGGTGGGGGCAGGTGCTGCGGCCCCAGTGGGGAGTGGAGCGCGGAGCCTAGCTCCACCTCCCCTGCAGGCAGCATGGCCAGAGTGGAGCTCATGGGTGGGGGTGGAGGTGGGGGAGGGCTGCCAGCTGCAGGCTCAGGCCCTGCTGCCCTCCCCCAGGGCCTACACAGTGCAGTGAGTGGGACCTGGCATGGCAGGGCAGAATAGGGCTGAGCAGGGAAGCTCTTTGCTGCTGCAAGCCCTGCGCTTCCCTGGTGGAGTTCCCCCTGCCCACCTAGCAGCAGCAAGGAGCACAGCTCCACACCACTGCCCCCATTGCTGCCAGGTGGGCAGGGGGCACCTCACCCAGGGTGGCGTGGGGTTTGCAGAGACAAGGAGCTTCCCAACCCTGCCCTGCTCTGCCCTGCTGCACCAAGTCCCGCCTGCTGGACTGTGGAGACCCTGGGGGAGGGCAGCAGGGCTGGGAGCCCTGAGCCTGCAGCTGGAAAACTGTACTCTCCCCCTCCATGAGCTCCATTCTGGCCATGCTGCCTACAGGAGAGGGGAAGCTGGGCTCCTCACTCCACCCGGTGGGGACTGCAGCAGCCATTGCCTTCTGAGGGCAGCAGCTGGGGCTCAGGCACTGCTGCAGGGGGCAGGGGTCTGCAGACCCAGGTTCTGTAGCCCTAGCAGCTGCGGTCCTCCTCCAGCAGGGCTGGGGGTTGTGGCTGAGGAGCGAGTGGCACCAGCAGGGCCCAGGGGGCTGTGGGTAGGAAGTGAGGGGCACCAGCAGGGATGGCGGGGCTGTAAGTGAGGGTGAGGGGCCGGGGGGGGGCCAGGGGCCGCTGTAAGTGAGGGTGAGGGGCCGGGGGGGGGCCAGGGGCCTATGGGTGAGGAATGAAGGGCCTGGCCCTGCATCCTGGTGAGCTAAGGAGTTGGGGGGAGCTCTGATTTTCCATGAAAAATAACCCACAATGAAATAACAACTTTATAGGCACTTAGAATTTATTGTACTATACTGATTGAGGCTCTGGTAGGCTTTCAAATTGCTTTAAAATTGTAAATATGTCAATAATAAAAGTTGTTCAATTAATACCTTTGTTTATGGTGGCATTTCATTGTAATCACAGATTTGGGTTTTTAAATAAAAAAATTTGCTATTGTTTTTTTTTTCAAGAGAATTTGCAATTTTTACACAGAGAAAACCAGGATCCCTTCTAATCAGATTGATTTTCATCAATAATATTATGATGAGAGTATGATGAGAGCCAAACTGCATCATTGCAGCATTTTTAATGGATTTATATATAGATTAAATTTGGTTAGTATCCAAAAATCTCCTCTCCAGCTTGATAATTTTTAAGTACCATTTACTTCACTATTTAACTAAAATTCTGACAAGTCAACCAATTTTTTTCCTGTACCAGGGCCCAGATATCTGAACACAGGTTTAGAGACAAGCTCTGTCAGGCACACTATATATAATGTGTACTACATAAGAAGGATTCTTCCACAGATAGTTCTTGGCTGTGACATGGCAAGACCAAAATACACACTCATTATAGGGCCTTTATATCAAATCTCAAAACAAAACAGGAATTTGAGAAAAAAAATCCTTTTCATACTTAGCAGTAAAGATTACTTAATTAATTATCTTCATAAGCTATGTAGCATCTGCACATTTTATACCTGGCAAGTTTTTTTTGAATTCTTCAGGACTCTGAGATATTACCTGGCACAAGGAAGTCAAATTGTCCAAAATATCATCATCAAGAAGAAAATTTCCATCTTCGAATGAATAGTGTTGCAAATGGACCAATTCATTTTCATCCTTTTAGTATCAGAGAAGGTGTACCTTATTTTGTCAGTAACAAAAATATGTTGTTATTAAGGGCAGAAGACTTAAATTTTCAGTGTTTGCACTGAAGCTAAACAAGTAAAAATTTGACGAGGGCTACAATTTTCCATAAGCACTAACGTCCCCTCTTCCAAAGCACACAGACACTTTGGAGCAAAACCTACATTGGCTTTTGGTGAAAATTAGATTATGGGCCACTACCTGGATATGCTGATAAATTCCTACCAGAATTTTTATAAAATCTAACTCCTATTGTAAAACTTTTATGTGTGCCCTTAATTAGAAGTTCGTTGTATACTTCTAGACATTTTTAAGTTAAGCCTTTAGAATCTGCTAATTTTGTCCTAGACATTTTATCCTTTTCATAGATGGAGTCTAAGACTGATTAGAACTACCCTGGGAGTGTTATACGTTATCATCAGGTTGAACTGTAGCACTAGCCAATTGCTGTACATGCATAGTAAAGAAGTGGGAATAAGTACTTTGTACACTAATTTGCAGTCCCTGCACAACAGATTATCTGCAGAGCAGTGGACTAGCTAACCTGTTATATGGGCAAACAGTTATGCTTGTTCATGAAAAGAGGCAGTTATATGACCACAACTGATTATATGGCCACCTAAACACTACTTTGTATATACAGGTACTGGATTTATGCACAGTAATGAGGACGTTTTCTTACTTTAAGGTGCCTATGCAATTCATGTGGCTCTTCTATTATTAAGGGCAATGAGAATTTTACTTTCTAAATCCAGAGGATTTGCTGAGTTTTAAAATAATTCAGTCTGTTTTAATTTCTGTTCCATTTTTATGAAAAGTATTTGACAGAATAGGCTTGTATCTCGTAAAATCTGTAGGTATATTGGGAAGGGAGAAAGACATGATGGTAATTTTATTCTAGTTTAGAGTAAAGGAGGAAGCTGAGATTCTCAGGAAGTAGAGCTTTGCCAGAGTGTTTTTCTATTCTTTTGGCCAATATATATTATGTATTTTTAGCAACATAAGTGCAGAAAAGCCTGGACTATAAAAACAAAGAGGATCTGCTGAGAGACAAAGTGAATATTGAATAAAAGTAGAAGCTGTAAATTTTTGTTTATGGGATAGGATTGAATTCAGAACAACAAAATCCTGATGAATGGAGTAAATCTACACATAATTGTTCTAACGGTTGAAAACTACCCCATTGCTGCTAAATGTGTTTTGTTGATTACAACTATTTGAAAAGTTAACTCTTTTCAACATAACTGAACATATTTCAAATGGATATCATAGTTGTGCATGTTATGTACACATTTTGCATAATGTTTTACAGAACAATTTACATATAAAGGTGATATACTACAAGAAGCAGAATATTTTTAATTGGACAGGGGATAGCCCAATAAATTAATTTAAGGTAGCGTCCTTTCTCATAGATCCCTCCTTTCTTTTCCATATTGAAGATTTGGTCAAACTCTCCCGTTATTTGTGTACATTTAAAGCTGGGCAATTCATAAGGACAAACACAATTAAGTTTGAAGTCATGTGTCAGTGCTAACTCACAAAATAAATATTGTATCCTCTAGAAAAAATATACAACTTACAAAAATATAGATGTTAGAATGTCTGGCAATGAACAAGGAATCCAGCCTTGTTTTCCAGTATCTTACCTTTTGTCACACGAATATTCACCGTCTCATTTACACTTTCACTACATACAAATTTAAGCAACAGCATTATGCAAAGGGTTGAATGATACAATTATAAAATCCAATTTCATATTCAAAAGAGAAATATCCTTCACTCATTCAAATTATTATTTTGATTTTTGCCTATATTCTTGTATATTTTAGGGAGGAAAATAAAGTTTGGATGGACAATGTAAGTTTGTTTCCATGAGAGTGAATGATGAAGTGTATGATAGCGAGGGCTAAACTGATCAATTAATTTTTCATTTCCAGGCATCCTCATGTCAATAATATAGAGATTTTCAAAAATATAGAGCTTTGGTGGGGAAGTCGTAGTGTTTCTGCATGGTTGTTGGGCTGCACTGACACATTTTCCCTTTGTTTTAAAAAAAGGTTTACATTTGCATACGTATATAAAATCTCTGGGAGATAAGTAGATGAAATGTATCATGTAATTGCATGAACCCTGGGTACAGAAGTCGTTAAGAAAATGGAAAAATAGTAGAACATTGGCAAGAATCCAATTCTAATATAAATTTGAAAAAATGCATTGCAGAATTTAACATATCATAAAGAAGCAAGTGAATATCATGACATTCAAAGCCAAGGGAAAGAAAGAATAGGATCATCCAGCAGGAACTGTGCAATTATACATTTATAGAAAAAGACTGTCCTACCCTTCCCAATTACACATAGTTTAATGTTTCGAGCATCTGCAAGATTTCTATCCTAACATAAGGTACTCAGTGACATAATGCTTAGTCCATCTATTTCAATGGTAGCTTTATACATGAGGCTTTTTAGCCAAGACTAAAGGGAGAATCACTTCTTTCCTGAGTTTAAAATGGCCTGACCCATTGGGTTGGTGTGGTTAAAACATAATAGCATACAGAGCTAGCATAACTAGGCTAACCATATAGAAATTCTGGAAATCCAGGACATCAGCCAGGAAATCTGGGATACTGTGCTTCCTATCCCCATGGCACTCTCACAAGCTGATGGGGGTAGGTCTGTGTGCCAGGCAGGCAGTGGTGCCTGCGTACTTCTCTGCAAGGTGTTCTGCATTGCTCCAACTCCCAGCCAGATTGTGCCCCATGCCCTTGAGTTTCCAGGATGCCCACTGTAATTCCCAATAGCTGGCTGAGACAAGCCTCTGAAATCTGGGACTGCCCTGGTTAAAATGGAATATGTGGCCTCCTTAACTCCCAAGCCCAAATGAGCTAGTAGTCATTTACAGCTGAATCAAGTGAAGGGGGGGGATTTGCTTCAAGTCCAGAGAGAGGTTCATACCTGTGCTTGTATATCTGTAATGAGGCACCTTAATTTCTCTGCCATTGCACAAGTTCTTGCTGAATAGAATATACAAATATTAAGCAATAACTTGTAGAAGTAAACTGTAGGTTAAAGGTATTTTTATCTTGTAGAATAAGAAGTCTTTACTCATGTTTTCATTTTAGTCCAGCATAGCTCAATATCATCATATCATATACCTAGAACAATTGAAAAAATAATACACATTAAAATTATGAATGATACAGGGTGCATCTTTTTGTATATTAATGTGCTTTTCCTAATGCATGTTAAATTTAGTACCTCCAATCTGAGGTACTAAATTAATGTGCATTAGGCTGCCCTAATGTGCAGTAGTGAAAATGCAGGCTTTTAAGGTGATGCTTAATGCGCATTAGCCAATTTTAGGTTGCATTAGCATAATAGCACTTTTTTTACACAGCATTTTAATGTGAAATAAAATAGGTTACTGCACATTAAAGCACACATTTAGATGTGCCCACAGTCTCCTAAATATTGTCTAAATCAGAGATAGGCAACCCCAAGAACACATGCTAATTAGTGGCACATGGAGACATTTTCTGTGGCATGCCAAGAAAAATGTATTTTCTTTTCTTTTTAAATTGCTGCTCTGGGTTCTCCGGAGCAGTCACAGCTCCCAGCACTATGGCAGGCACTGGGGTAGGGGCAGGAGAACACATGTCTGTGATGGTATGCAGGGAAACCTGCAAAATCAAAATCAAAGGAGCCACCGTGAACCCCGCATGCACTGATTTTGCAGGTTCCCCCACATATCCCCCACCACTGGCTGCTCACTCCTGATCAGTGAGGAGGAGAAAACTGTGGTTTTAAATACGGTGTAGTTTTTGCCTCCTGGCCAGTCAGCAACATATAACAGGGCTGCCAGGACCCCTCAGCCAATCAGTAGCAAGTGGCAAAAACAGTGCCATATTTAAAGCTGCAGTTTTTGCCACCCTGCCAATCAGGAGTGAATGGTAAGTAGCAGAGCCCCTCCACCAATCAGTGGTGGATCTTCTGGAACATAGGGGAACTTTGTGTGCTGTACAGCACAGCCTACTCCCACTGTTAATTTGGTACGTACCTAATCTGGGATGGTGTTGGGGGGTGGGGCTTGGGGTGGCTATAGCACCCCAGAATTTGCCTTAGCCCCCCCCATAGCCACCCCTCTCACAGCTGCCCCTCCCCTCCCTCCTTCCCCCAGGCCACTGCCATCCACCCTATACAGCTGATCCCACCCCACTTCTGCCTGCAGTGCAGCGCCACTGGGAAGAGGCTGCTGCTATCCCTGTCCCTAATCACAGGTGACTCATAGGGGTGCATGGTGGGGCACGTGCCCCAATAATTTCCACCAAGGCTGTCAGCAGGGGCCCAAGCAGCTTGTGTCATGCTGCTGGCCAGGTCTGGAGCTGGGGCTGGGGCTGTAGCAAGTGGCCTAAGTCCAGGCACCATACTGCATAGCAAGCCTCCCCTCGCATCGCTTCCAGTGCTGCCTGTGTCCCCACCCACCTGGCTGCATTGTTGGGGGGAAGGGTGGGGAAGGGAAACCAGCAGCAGCTTGCCATCACACCTGCACTGCTGGGGGGATTCTGGCAGCTGGTCCTCATAGGTTCTTCCTCCTCTTTCCCTGCCCTCTCTTTCTCTTTTTCCTTTCTTTTTCCCTTCTCTTTCTTTCTCTCTCTTTCTTCTTTTTCTCTTTTTTCTCTTCTTTTTCCTTTCACTGTTTTCTCTCTTTTTTCTCTCTCCCCACTTCTTTCTCATATCTTTTTCCCTTTTCTTTTTTCTTTCCTTTTTTCTTTTCCTCCTTCCCTCCCTCCCCTTCCCTTTTTTCTCTCTTACTTCTTTCTTTTTTTCTTTCTTTTGTCTGTCACTCCTCTCCTCTTTTCTCTCTCTCTCCTATTTTCTCTTCTTTCTCTCCCTCTTTTTATCTCTTTCTCATTACAACATGCTTAACAAAAAAAAGAATGCACAACAACAACGGTAGCAAATGAAGTTTTATTTATTGTCACCAGGTTTAGAATTTTTGGGGAACCTGGTATTTACTGTAACCCCCTCCCCGCAATTTTTTATTATTAACTATATTAATATACAGTGCATTCTGTTATGTGCCCCCCGGCCTCAGTTTTGTTTTTCTAGCACTCTGGCACCTTACAAGGTAGATATTGTGGTTTTTTGCCACTCTGGCCAAAAACTTTGCCTGCCGCTGGTCTAAGTTGATGCACTTGGAACTGCTTGTATGAAGCAATGACCTTGGAATTAGAGTGAAAATCAAAGGAAAGCTTCCTTTGATACACTGCATTTGTTTGTTGAGATTAAATAGTCTCAGTATTCAGACTGGCTATTATCAAATACTAAAAGTGTGGTCGAAGTAGGCCTTTGCCTACAAATGAGTAATTTTGGTTTCATAACAATAGTAATCTTTTTCTGAATCATTCTCTTTCAGAGAATCCATTTAAAATTCAAATGTGATTTATGCATAAGCCCATTCCTCTCATGGAATTGTAGTAGTAAGTGATTTTGAGATTCATATATACCTTCATAAATTATAGTTTTGTACTGTTTTTACCTTGAGTTACTATTTGGAGCTCGCTTCCTTTTTTTCTTTCTTATCAAAATCATAAAATGCCACTGCTAGCAATTATGTCATAGTAGCAGGTGATCACTGTTAGCCGGTATTTCAGAGGTTGGTGTGAAAGGCAAGGTATGCTATTTTTTATGGGTGCATATTTTGCTCTATTCAGAAGTCTCTGAAGTTAACCATATTCCACAAGATTTTTAGGTCTGCAAATATCTGAATGAAGTACAGCATTGTGTAATTTGTAATTGGAAAATTCCTTTTAAGTCTTTATTGCATTGAGCGGGGATTTAATAGCTTTCATAAATATGACTGTAAGATGCATTGTCAGCCATCTTTTAAAGGATTTACAATCTCAGGTAACTTGTGAAATGAATTAGTGGATTTTTATATATTAAACTCTATGGACAAGTTTAGAACACACATTTTTTTTCAGCTTTTCAAAGGATTCAAACTACCTGGAAATATTTGATACTGAGAAATGATAAGCAGAAGTAAATTACCATCAATGGGAAAACATTTATTTTTAAATAGGATGGCCAGCCTATACAGTTTTCTTCTCCTGAGATCTGAATTAAAGAAAAATGTGTAAAATAGCAGGTGGGAAAAATGCCATGCCTTACTCTTAAAGTACAACCTTATTTATAGTCAAAGCCAGACTATCACAAGTGATAGTCCCTTTATTCTGATACAATAATAAATATATTATAATTTTAAAACCATAAAAGATGTGAAATAACTTTAATAGCAGTAAATATGCAGTATCACTCCATATGAAGCTATAAGTGATGACAGTTTAAGCAAGGTTGAGCTTATACTTTGGGTAGGTGTCTTGCAAATGAAAAGCTATTTAAGTGCTAAAATCAATTGGCTATATAATACTGTGTTTTCTGATGGGAATAATATAGAAAAGATGACTGGAAGTTGTTTGTTACAATGGTAAAATGAGATTTTACCTCTTGTTATTAGCGGCCCATACATTCATCATTATAAACCGCTTCATTTTTATTTTATTATATTGATTTACCTTAGCACCCAAGACAGTTTGTACTCTTACAAAATTCAGAAAACATTGATTTACTTAAATTATTCAATACTTTA
The DNA here is from genome assembly GCF_001723895.1 of Crocodylus porosus. Taxonomy (NCBI): domain Eukaryota; kingdom Metazoa; phylum Chordata; order Crocodylia; family Crocodylidae; genus Crocodylus; species Crocodylus porosus. The sequence continues at coordinate 31,045,318 of NW_017728913.1, read as the reverse complement.
GTGTATGGCCATTATGTCATTTAACACTTTAGACAAATCAATACAACTTTTTAAAATTGCCTTCCTTATTCAGAAGGTATTGCAAATGTATTTTGCTGGAATCATTAATTTGGTCTAAGCTGATGATATTTTATAAATCAGCTATTTTAAAACAATGAGATAACGTATATATAGCAATATGCACAAAAACTCATAGACAAAATGAATAATTTAACATAGACTAAAGCACACTATGCCATAGAATAGTGTTTTACCTTATTACAATATCGTTCTCAAATATCCAAAAGCTATACTACTACTGTATGCTTGTAAAGCTTTTCCTCCTTTAAGTAAAAACTTGGACTAAAAATGTTTCTAGAAATATTTTCCATACTGGCTAAAATTTTCACTGTAAGAGAACAATATTTGTAAGACAGACTTTGGTTGAAAGAGGTAGTGTAGAGAATAATTATTTAGCAAGAGTGTGTATTTGTAAGATATGAAATTCCTATTCAAATGTATCCTGGAAAAACATAATTTCAGATTAGATAAGCATCACAATAAAATAAGCTACACATTCTGGCTGAAGTGGGGATATTCAGATACAATGAAATTTGTAGACATCATAGGTGTGATCCTTTCCACTTTTGTATATCAACATCAGATTCAATTAAAGCCCAATGAAATCAATTAGGAGCCCCATTGATTTAAATTGTCTTTGGATCAGGTCCACAGAAATGAATGAAGTTTGTAGTGTAGAGGGAATGTGAGTTTATATTTGCATGCTCTACTGTATTTGCAATGAAGTGGGGAAATTTATTTCTGTGAGGGGGAAGCTGTTCCTCTTTGTGCAATCACCTATCCTTTAATTAAAAGATCAGCTGCTAAGAAGATAAAAGCTTAAGGAAAGCTCTCCAAACTCATTATTTTCCTATTATTCTAAACAATGCAAGGAGCTGACCTAAATCATCTGAAATGGAAGTCTTTGGGATGTGGTCTACACAGCAAAAAATTGACTGCAGCACATATCGACATAAATATATAAATTATTTAATTTTGGTACAAATAAGAATGTAGCCATGTCTATCACTGCTATCAATACCCAAGCTAGTTAGCATAAACATAGCTTGGATTTGTGCTTCATAAGATGCAGTCACCCCTCAGAAGTTTAGACAGCCCCATGGTCAGTTAGACAACAACATGATTCTCAAATAATAATTTGGAACTTTTCCATATTTATTGCTTTATAGTTTAAAAATGCATTTACTACAATATTGAAACTAAACTAAGGTAATTAACTATTAAAAGGAAAGTTGTATTGTAAACAGAGAAGCCCTTGATTAATACGACGTCCTGGATCCTGCTATAACTGTATAGAGTATTTCATTGCATACAGAGTATATGCTAAATGAGGAAATGACTTGGTAGACCATGTAAATTCCTACTACGTGCTATGGAATCAAAAATTCTGGTTGCTTCTTGTCTAGGATAAAGTGGAGGTGAATCTTCAAACTGCCGAAACAATGTGCAACAGAACCAGTATGTGGGATATAATTGATGGCAATTAGAGTCTTCAGGGAGCTGAGTAATGAGACTGAAGCTCAGGGCAGCCTTTCTTTCTGAGTACTTAGTTACACCAAGAAGTGGCAGGCAAGCAGAAGGACAGAGTGCTTTAAGGGAGTGAAGCACAACAGGAGCAGGATGACCACTAGGGGGCTTCATGGCCACTCTTGGGGTGTTTGCCTGTTACAAACCCTCTCAAAGATATCTGGCTCACCCTTCTGCTCTACAGTCCAATGTTTTCAGTAAAATAATACAATATTTCTAATTTCCCTACAGGAAATGTTTTTCAACCTATTTGTCAACCAGTCTGCTTTAATGGACTGAAAATGATTTTAGAGCAAAATTAGACATAACTCGCTTCAAACAGGAAGCAAGCCACTAATTATTTTGGAGATCAGAATCCATGATTTGCCTTTAAAGGATGACAGGTTGTGGCTTTTCTCTCTGTACTAATGTGTTAACGTTAGAAGGGCCTGTAGTGCTGTTTGTGCAGAATTCCCAGTGAATTAGCAAAAATCTGCATTGTTCCTAGAAGGAGGCTGTGTCTCCAGACACAAAATAGCCCTAAAAATAAAAACTGGGTTTAAAATAATGGATTAAAAATGAAAGAAAAAGGTGAGAGGTGGAGGGGAGTTCTTGAACAGTGTATTTTCCAGTGCTCTGTCTATCTCGGTTTCCAAAGGAAATCATACTTACTTCAAGATTACAATCCAATCTTGGAAGTATGAAAAAGTATTAGTATTACCTTTACATTGTGTTTGCTCATGTAATAATTTTTCATTCACATAAACAATGTTACTACTGTGGGGCAAATTGGGATTTTAAGAAACACAACAGAAATAATTGGGTTTGGCAAAAGTAAGCTCTTTCACTCAGCACACAGTGGGTTCACTGACCAGTCAGTGCTTAAAGAACTTGCAAAGGTCTGTTTTTTCTATATCCACTTTTAAAGCAACTAAAAACATCAGTTCTGGTTTTGATTATCGTAGGCACTTAAGCATGGCTCTACAGTACACTAATGATTCTTCTGAGAGATAGAATTAATTAGCCTGGGCACAGCACAGTGTGAAATGCAGGTATACTGCTTATGGTTTGGGAATAGCTGTTACCTCCCAAACCAGAAGTTGTATAGCAGCATTCATGTGGTACCAGGCTGTGTCCTGCTTACTGCTTAGGGAATCTTAGGAAAGGGGTTGGCCAATTTGGGAATAATTTTTCAAAACTGGGAAAACAGTCCCATTATTCAACCTATTCCAAAACTGGGATTTTTTGCCCAAGAAATTTACGCTTGCAGGTCACTTTAATTTGATTCCAACTGACTGTAAAGAACAACAAAAGCTTCACAAAATCCCATCCAGAATGGCCTTTCAGGAAGACAGGACATTTCCAAAGGCATGACTTCACTTTCCTATTAAAACTTAACCCCAACAATATTAAATAGCATACAATTACAGATACTCATAATCAGTTTAAAAAAATAATCACTACTAAATATACTTAAGTCATTTTTGCATGATACTGTGAATTGTCATATGGACCTCAAAGTCTCCTTTTGAGCACTTCTGCTGTTAGGAGGCAGCAAGTCCATTTGTTGATGTTGTTCTAGGACTCTCTTCACTATATGCTGTGCTTGCTGCCATAAAGGGTAAAACAATACACTCAGGAGTCCTTATCATCTTTCTATGTGGGAAATGAAGAAGACATTACCTGTTCTTTCTTTTCTTAGAATATTTTTATCTGGAGTAACAATCATTGGCATCCATGGAACAACTTCCTGTGACACCAGTGCTATTTGCAACCATTATTTTCCCGTCATATATATACATAGCTTCCTTTTCATGAAGTAGTAGACCCAAGTTCATATTAAATCTTGTTGTGCCTCTAACTTTCAACCTGTGCATGCTTGTATGCCTCAGGTCTTTTTTTCTTTGTAATATTTGGAACATCAGTCATTTCTACAGAGTCTACCTGCTATCAGCTTCTATGAGCAATGCATGTATATTACTTTGCAAATTTTAAATGTTTTGTCAAAGGTTAGTTTTGAATTCTCTAGTAGCCTTGAAGGGTTTTTTTTTACTTACTTTTGTTTTAGGTTTGTATCATAAGTTGGCTCTTCAGCGCCAAATGAGGCAAACTTTTCTTTAGCTTTACCTTTCTTCTGTATACTTTAATTTTAAAGGTATTTTCTTTCCATAGATTTCATTTTTATGTATAGTTCAGTATTCTGCAGTTTTATAATTAAGTGCTTCTGCCTCAGTTAACTGAAAACTATTGAATGCATTAAGTGCTATATAAGCTACCACTATCAAAATGTTTCCTTTTAAATATCTTTCTTCTTACTAGCACCCTTTGCTTGTCAATGCAGAGAGAAATACAATTTGGATTTCACCTTGTGGCCTTTCATAGTTTCAAAGAGCTCCAGCTCTGAGATTGCTTTTGTCAACTGTTCCATTCTTACATCCAGAAAATATTTAATATTTCTGCTTACTCCTGGTTCTTGGGAAGTGGGGTAAGGTAGGGGGGCAGTGATCACTTATGGTTGAATTTTATTCTCTCTGTCGTTTAGATGCAGATTTGGTCTTCTACATGAGGGCTGTCCTCATAGTCTATGGAACTCATGAGACTCATAAGGGATTCAGTTGAGGTCACCAGCTATCACCTGGTCCCTGCTTCTTCCGGTACTTTGGCTGGAGATGCAGCAGGGATCTCCAGGCTCTCTCTCTCTCCATTTTCCCCTTCCCTAAGAGCAGGGTGGTAAAGCCCAAAGCAATGTGGGGGAGTCTATGGCCTGGGGTGCCTGAGAGGCACAATGTAGCATGGAAGCCTGTGGCTGGAGAGTATAGGATGATGCAGGGTGCCTGGGCATCCAGTGCAGTGCAGGGCCAATGGTCACCACTGATGTGGCCCCTGCTACTGCGGCCTAGACTGCCTAGAAGCTGGACAGCCTTGTTTCTACATGGCCTTCTAAGAACTAAGAATGACACTTACAAATTGGAATTATTTTCTTGTCTGCATAGTTCTGTGAGTGTGGATGTACACACCAAGACTGGGCACGTGCACTAGCAACAGAGAAAGAGGACAAGCTCCAATCTCCCTCCCTCCCAAAAACTCAGTAGTTAGAGAAACTAGCAAAGCCAAGGGACCTAGAATCTAGGATTCCGTAACAGACAGCCTGAGGCTCCCTGTTCTTTTAAGAGAAGAAACAGCCCAGCAAGGGACCACTGCAGGCTAGACAGGGTGCAGCAGCTGCAGGTTGCTGGGGCAACAGGCCAATGAGGCCAATTAGTAGGCACCTTCAGGCAGGGTCCTGGGAAGATATAAGCCCAGAGCCTCAGCTGGCAAGCTTGTCTAGCCCTGCTAGCTATAGGGTTAGGAGATCCGAACCAGGAGAGCTACCCAGGGATGCTAGACTGACTGCTTTTCTGCGTGCAGGAACAGTGAGGCTCAGGGACCTCACAAGGAGCCCAGGCTGGAAGGTATGCTTGCACAAGGGGTGAGGGAAGGTGTATCCTCTTAAGAGGGCAGAGGGCTGCTTCCACTGGCATTGTTTATGTTATAGCCCAAAGGTTTATGTTTATGTTCCAGTTATACGGTGGTTTGGTTTGGGACTGTAGTGGTGGTATATGGCTGTTCCACTAGTGTCGAAGGAGCACACAATCACCTTGAACCCTGCCAAGGGAAGGCTTAAGGCTTGGGGAACTGTTGATCCCAGAGTCAGCAGAGTGTGAGGCCACAAAGCCAGACAGGTGCCAGAGGCCTACCACCTGAGAAGGGCACAACTAGACAGGGGCCAATGGCCTGGTGCCCAAAAAGGCTAGACTAGAGGTAGTGCCTCAGAGCTGGGGACAATACAGTGGGCTTGGGCTAGAAGATCTAGCTAGGGTAAGGGGCAGAGGCCAAAGCTCTGACAGGCGTACAACAGTACAGTAACACCCAGAAGACTTGGGGCATGGTCTAGGAGAGGATTGAAGCCATCCAATTAGCCCCTAAGGCTTGAGGTGCCCTGCAGGGGCACAGCTATAGAGCGAGGTCCAGTGAATAGCCTGAGGACCAGTGAGGCCCAGCAATGGGCTTGAGGACTATTGCATCTAGTAACAACATTATGGGTCTTGTACCAAGTATGGAGATTAAGACACAGTTGTCCTTAACTATAAGCAAAGTTATTGAACCCTATTAGATACAACTCTAAATTAAAAATAAAGCATTCTCAGTAGTTATAATTTTAGAACTGTAGCTAGTCAAAGCAGATGTTTATCACCCCAAGATATTGCAAACTCGACTTCACTGATTGATGGGGGCATGAGGTCTTGTCTGGGGGCTCCTGGCTCCCATATCTGATGTTGATGCAGGATCTTGGATCAATGATGGGATCTCTTCAGGCTTTCTTCAGAAGCATTCCATGGAGGAGTTCCAATTCTTTTCTTATATATCTTATAATTACTGCATTATCATCATATAATTATCAAAAACCCTTCCTTAAAATGCATATTAATAAGCTTATTTCTGCTTGCCATATATGATTATTCATTACTGGAATTTTCCAGTTGTTAGTACCTTTTCTCATTCTTAGGTGGGAATTAGTTTTGCTACTTACTCTTGCCCTCTTTCCCAAGCCAAATTCCTTATTCTGGATGCTTACTTCTTGTTTGGACTTTGGTCATCCAGACAGGGTATTTTCAGACTTTCTCCTCCTCTTCACCAAGAATGGATCATGGTCAAGGTGGTGATCTGCATGCCAGATCTCTTTCCTAAGTTGCAGCTGGTTACAGCCAAGGTTAAATCTGTAGCACAACATATATTCAGCTTTGTGCTAAGCACCAGTGTTAAAATCCAAGGTCCAGAGGCTTCTGGGTCCCAACAGAATGAGTGAGGCCCAGCGAAGGGCCTGGGGATTCATGAGCAGCAGTAGGGAACCCTAGTGGGAGTTCGGTCAAACTGGGAACATGTGAAAGCCCAGTGACAGCCTCCCTTTTAGAAACATAAGAAACATCTGGGAGTAGCAGGCAAGATAGAAGGGAGGGCGCCCTACAGTTGGTATGGGCATGGGCATGGAGCCACCAAAGGGCATCACAGACCTCAATGTGCTACAGACTCCCATAACCAAAGGGGGCTTGAAAATAGGTTCTCTGACTTTCCAACACATCTCTACTACCACACTATATATCAGGCTTCATCTAGTTCCTTCTGTCATCCCTTTTGAAACTGTGAGACATGTGAGGCCAGGAGGTAAAACAAAAGCCAAAGGGTGTGTGGCACAGTAAGGTGGCTGCTGGCTTGACTGTGAACGTGTCCTCCGTTCTAGATAAGACCCTTGTTCCAAATGAGTCTCCATCCATATTTTCCCTATAGACTATAGCAGTGGCTCAGATTCAAAAGGCATGGTAGTTAGAATGCTTTGCTGGGAAGTCAGAAAGACCAAGGCTTCAGCACTCTAGGCATATCTATATGAGACATTTACTGTACAGTAGCCTAATTAGCTGCACAGTAAATGTCTCAGCATCTACACGTGCACCCCTGTTAGGCTGGAGTAAACTAATTTACTCCTCAAGTATGATCTTAAATACAAGTACTATCCTGCTTTGGAGTAAAAACCTCTGCAGGAGTACATATATAGACACTTCCCTGGCTAACTGGGGCATGAAGGTGCTTCAATGTGGGGGCTGCCTGCCAGCTAGCCCCAAGCTGGAGCACCCTTGTGCCCAAGCTATTGCTTCTATAGAGCATTCAGCTGGGGGAAACAGGTCTGGCAGACTAATCCTCCAGGCTCCCTGCCAGGTGGAGCTGCTCCAACCTGGCTCAGCATGCTGTACTCCTGGGTGAAAGTTCAAAGAGTAATAAACTCCAGAGTTTATTGTTCCCAGGGTCCCATTCAAATAGCATTCCCAGAAGCAATAAACTGCAGAGTAATAAACTGCAAAGTGTACTGCTTCGCATTAATTGCATGTGTAGATGTGCCTTGTGTGTGTGTCATACAATACAAGGACACACAGAATACAGAATAAAAAGTTAAAACTTATTTCTCCTGATCTACACCTTAATTTTAACTTTCATTCAGTTTACCTACCTCCACCTCTGGCTAGGGGAGAAATTTCTTGCTGCAGTGCACGATTTTTTACTCTTTGCCCAATTCTGTGTCTCTGTCTGCAGACTGACAACCCATTCTGTCTTGGTCTATTCTACCCCAGTATTACCTTTGGTTCTAGGTTCAGTACAGGAAGAGTAAACTATACCAGCCACTTCAGGTATTTCCCAGAAAACTATTAGCTTCTGCATTGTTTTCTATGGGAGGTTTTATATTCTCTTCCCTCCTCCTCCTTTCCCCTGCCACCTCCCTTTTTACTAGTTTCTTGTTCATGGGATTTAAACACCCAGTCAAAAGGCAGGACTGAATTATTCCTTTCCTTCAAGGGCCAGCCACATTTGTGCCATTGACCATTATTTGTTTCTCCAAGTCCACAGCCTTTTAGTTCCATATCCATTAAGCATGAATATATATCATTCATTAATTTAATTTGTAATGAGATTATTTAAAAATATAATCTCATTTGAGATCATCAAATTACTAGATAGTTTTACATAAGACAATCTCATTAACAGTGTATCAAGATGTCACTTTTGATCCATTTTGTATCCCAGACATAAATTCATTACATGATTCTAACCTCCTTAAGCCGATGTGTGTTGTTCTGTATAATTCATATGAAATGAATGTGTATTACTTTTTGTTATTGAAAATTGAAAAAAAAAATCCTTTCCAGGTGTATTATAATATATCCATCAATATTCTCTCTCTCTCCCTCTCTCTCTGACACACACACACACACACACACACACACACACACTTTGACCACAAAGACACACATACTCACTTTCTATCCCTTTTGTGTAGTATCTTCCTTTGTGCAGTATGTAATAAAAATCACAGTATTATACAATAACATAATACCATTGGTCTTTCTGGTTCATTTCTGGATGTTTCTATACCTTCAAAGATAATCAGGAATAGAAAGAGTGAGCCTCATCTTGAATGAGGTAGCTCCAGCCCTGGGCAAAACAACAAACTGTGCAATCTATAATTAATGACCAATTTTACAAGGTTGCTGAACTTCAAGAAGTGATAGCAGTATATGGAGCTACAATTCTGCTTTCTGTATACTGCAGCTTTCTGTGCAAGAACCCATCCTGCCATCTGGAGAAAAGCAAGATTATAGTTAAAGTCAAGATGGCAGAGAATGAAGGCTGATACAAACACAAGGAAATGCAAAGAATTCATGAAAGGTTTGGTTAGGTTAAATTATTAGCCTGCAAACCTTGATATCACTTTCACTGACACTGTCAAAGATCATCCTGAACTGCCTGTTATCCCCTTCTGCCAGTTAACAAACAGATTACCTGCATTACTAGATTTCATTACATTTACTTGTCAAGAAGTAACGAAGACTCTAAAATGAGTTTCAGTCAAACCTTTTGAACTCTTGGACTTGGTGAAAAGGATAAGAGTTACTGAGGTGCTCTGACAAAGTTGTCAGAACGCAATTGGGTTTGACACCTATGTAGGAGGGAGACAAGAATAAAATTTATCACAGTAGCCTTTAATTTTAAAAAGTTCCTTATACCAAAATGAGGAAGCTAGTTAGAAATTGAAGGGGTGAAGAACTTGCAAGCAGCATGGGAATTGCTTAAGAACACTATTTTTGAGATACAAAGCAAATGCATACCACAAAAAAAGGGAAAGTGGATTAAAAGAAAGCCAGCATGGTTTAATGGCAGAGTTGCAGAGGCAATAATCAGAAAAGAGCCTTCTTTTTAAAGTGGAAGTAAGTTCCTTATAAGGAAAATAAAATGAGCATAAACTCTTGCAAATGAAATGCAAAACTGGAATAAGACAAACTAAGAAAAAATTTGAGGAGAAACTTGCTAAAGATGCAAAAGGTAATAATAAACATTTCTTTAAGTACATTAGAAGCTGAACACCTCTGTGAGTACAGAGCTGGGCAGGGAGCAAGCTCCCAGGCCTGTTCCCCACTTAACTCCTTGCTCACATAGCTGGGTAGGGAACAGGCTCCACAGCTCCTACCAACAGGGAACTTCCAATACCAGCTCCATGACTGTGGGGAGATCCTCATCACCAGCTTTGCAGTCATGGTGCCTGTGCTGGGAGACCCTTATCTCTTATGTCCCAGACAGGCATCTCCCAAGCACTACTGGGCCATTACTAATCAAAAGGAAATTCACTACTTGCATTTGTCAGTACCAAATTTCCTTGTGATTAGCAAGGTTTACTGTATAGTAAACATGTGCACATGTAGATGCACACGCTTACTTACAGCAAAGTATACTACTGCTCAAATTAAGTGTCTCATGTAGACATGTCCACAGAGTGTTAAGTGAATTTTGAGATGAAAGGGGAAAAAGATATGGGGCAATATTTTGAGAAGTATGTGGACCCAAGGGTTCTTTAAAAATATGAGAGACACCTGGCTGTGTTATGAAGAAAAAAAACCCATTGGAGATCGAGTGGTTAGGAAGTAGAGTAAGAAAGGGGTTGAGAAATGAGAATAGGTGGAAAGAACAGAGGTTAGGATAGGATTAGGGCAAGTAGTGGAGATTAGACCTCTATTTTGTGCCAGGGAAAAGACAGAATTGTAGGAAGAAGAGTGGAAAGAGATGGAAAGTGATTGGGAGAAAGAATATTCTATCTTATTTTGTCATTTTTTCACTAGAGAGAACTCAGCTAGATATACTCTTGCTTAGTACTTTGACCAAGTTCCGACTTTTTATAGGATTCTTTTAATTTAAACTCCTTGAAGAGTTTATCTCATTATCTAGCTAGGTTGATCTTATGTTGCATTTCCCATTCTTCTATCAGGATAGCTCACTACTGTGCGCTTAAGAAAGCCTTCTTAAAATACAGCCAGCTCTCTTGGATTCCCTTTTCCCTCACACTTACCTCTCAAGGGGACTTTTCCCAAATTCCCTGAATTTATTAAAGCTTTCTTTTCTGAAATCCAGTGTGCTTGTCCTGGTGCTCTCCTTCCTTCTTCCCTTTAGGATCTTCAACTGTATTATTTCATGGTCACTGGCTGCATCTACATGTGACACCTACTTCAGAGGAACTCATTACTACTGCACAGTAGTGTCAGCAGGCACAAACCATGATGTGATGCTACTGTGCAGTAGCAATAAGCTACTGTGCAGTAAGCACCACTAGGCAACCATGTTGGGATGCTACTGTGCAGACTTATTTAGAATAGAGAAGATGAGACTGAGAGGAAATTTGATAACAGCCTTCAACTACCTGAAGGGGTTTTCCAAATAGGACGCAGCTAGACTGCTTTCAGTGGTGGCAGATGATAGCACAAGGAGTAGCAGTCTCAAGTTGCAGTAAGGGAGGTTTAGGTTAGATATGAGGAAGAATCTTTTTACTAGAAGGGTAGTAAAACACTGCAATAGCTTACCCAAAGAGGTGGTGGAAGATCCATCCTTGGAGGTTTTCAAGACCGAGCTAGACAAAGCTTTGGCTGGGATGATCTAGTTGGGGATGGACCTGCCTTGAGTAGGGGGTTGGACTAGATGACCTCCTGAGGTCCTTTCCAATCCTAATTGTCTATAATTCTATGATTCTTTGATGACACCCTCTATTGTTCTCCCCTCTTACATTTACCCAGAGGCTTTCAAGAGGCCTGTTTTCCAATTTGTACTGCACCTCCAAGCACATATACATCACCTTTATATATAGGGAAACACCTGCTCCTTTTTTCCCTGCCTCTATCCTGAACAAGCTATACTCATCTATGACTATGTTCCAGTCATGTGAAGTATCCCATCACATCCCCATAATCCCAATTACATCATAATTCTGTTACTGTCTAGGGCCTCTAATGCTTATGATTTTTTCCCCATACTTCTCACATGAGTGTATAAACATTTCAGGTGTCTAACTGATCATTCTGTCCACTCCCTGAGAATAACACTAAGGTTTCCATTATTGCTCAGTTTTTAACCAGGTCTCCAGACTCTTTGACTACCCTCTGGTCTTTTGTCTCCATCCCCATGGTGAACCTAGTTTAAAGCTCTCCTCACTAGGTTAGCAAGCCTGTATGCAAAGAAACTCTTCCTTCTCTTCATCAGGCAAATCCTGTTAGGGTGACAATAATTTGGATTATTAGAGAGCACTGGATTTGCAGCTGAATACAAAAGCATGAGCTGTGGCCTAGCAAAGCTGCTGACCACAAGGCAGAATGATAGCTAAGCCAGCTAATGCTGAGTAACCATCTTAACTATGTCAACCATTTTCTGAGAAAAAAGCAGCAAGTGAATCTGTGTGAGTCTGTGTGCTGTGAACCAGCTACAGCAAGGAACGAGGTAAGATACAGGGGCCCAAAAAAGGTGGAAGATGGTACAGTATGAGATGGAAAAACAGACTGGAATGTAGAAAAGAACACGTAATTGGTAACAGAATCTGAGATGAACATATGCAAAAAGGTGAATGGTGATTGGTGAAGAAACCTCCAGAAGCTTCTAGGTTTTGGTCAAAGTCTGCCCATTGACCAAAGAGCAGAAGTCAAGGCCTTAGACATGCACTCATAGTATAAAGGCATGTAAATAAATGAAATGCATAGGCAAGGCCATGTTAATGAAGCAAACACTATACAGAGGTGAAGTTTGAGATGGGAGAACAAATGGGTAGAACACAGGAGGGGCAAGGGTAAAGTGAATGTTAATGAGTATAAACCGAAGTGTATAAATATGGGAAAAACTATTGTTCAGCCTGTATTCTGAACATACATTCTGTATTGTACTCCCTGTATTCTGTCGGTGAGGGAGCTCACCTGAAGCTGTCTCAATTCTGGATAAAGCTGTTGCGAGCACTGTGTGCTGCTGTTTGCTCCCTGCTCTGCTCTGGCTAATGAGTACAAGGATCCATGAGTAATTGGACTGTTGTCTTCCTAGTTATTGGGCACTGCATGGAGTTGGGGTCTAACACATCCCATCTCTTCATAGAAATCTGATTTCCTGGAATACCACCTCATGGTCAAAGAAGCCAAAGTCCTGTTTGTGACACGAACTATGCAACCATGTGTTAATCTCTAAGATATCTGCCTCTCACTGGACCTTTACACTTGACTATAAGAATCAATGAGAATACCTCCTGGGCCTGTATACCAGGGTGGGCAAAATACGGCCTGTGGGCCAGATCTGGCCCACCAGCCCCTTCTATCTGGCCTGCAGGGCCTTTAAAATTTTTAGAAAATTAATTTATATATGCCTGTAGCCGTCTGTCAAAGATGACAGGCAACGAGCAGCAGCAGGACCCAGTGGGAGCCTGTGGCTGAGCAACAAGGGTAGCTCAGCTCCACCCAGCCCCCCACCCCCTTCCTGCCCTCAGCCCCCAACCAGAAACCTCTGTGGCTTCCGGCCCCATGCCCCTGGACCTGTTCCCCCTCCCTCCGTCTGAGTGGAAAATAAGGTAAGATTGGATGGAGGGAGTGGCTGGAAGTGGCAGTTGCAGGAAGTGGTGGGGGCTGCATGGAGGAGCGAAGTGACAGGGGTACCCGTGGGGAGCAGTGCAGGAAGTGGCAGCTGTGGGGAGTGTCAGGACCCACTTGGTGTGCAACAGGCAGTGGAACCACAGTAGGCAGCAGAGCCATGGTGGTCCCTGGCAGGTAGCTGGGCTGCAGCAGGCCCCAGTGTGCAGCACAGTGGGCCCTGATGAATGGCAGAGCTGCAGCTGGGCCCCAGCGGGTGGCAGGGCTGCAGTGGGCCCTGGGAGGCAGCAGAGCCACAGCGGGCAGCAGAACCATCGCAGGTCCTGGCAATTGGTGGGGTTGCAGTAGCAAGCAGTGGGCCCGAGAAAGTGGAAGAGCCATAGGTGGGCCCCAGTGAGCAGTGGGAACCAGTGGGTGGCACAGCCACAGCAGGAGGTGGGCCCTGGTGGGTGGCAGAACTGTGGCCAGGCCCCAGTGGGACCTGGCAGGCAGCAGAGCCACTGTGGGTGGTGGGCTCCAGTGGGCAGCAGAGCCATGGCTGAGCCGGGGCAGGACCCAGCGGTAAGCAGAGCCTCAGCAGGTGGCAGTGGGCAGCATATTCCGTGGGGGGCACCAGCAGATGGTGGAGCCACAGTGAATGGCAGGGTTGTGGCACGTGGTGGAGTCACAGCGGAGCTGCAGCAGGCATTGGACCCTGGTGGGCGCAGGGGCCGTGGGCAGCACTGCAGGAATGGGGGGCTGCAGGGAGCAGTGGACAAGCCTGCAGGAGGGAATACAAGGAAAGGTGGTGGCAGACAGAAACACAGAGCCTGTGCAAGTGCCCTGGGACTGGCAGAGACCCAGGATGGGGTTGTAGAAACACAGAGCCTGGGCATGGGGTCTGCCTGCCTGTATCGTGTGAGGCTCACATGCATGTGTTAGAGCTGCATGCTTTGAAGCCACTTATACCCCCTTGTTGCCCACACAAAACACACAGTAGGACTGTATTTTAAGCTATTACGCAGACACCTCTGGATACACTTTTTGTAAACACAGGAATCAATAGAAAACTCTTTTAAAATAAAATTAAAATAAGTTGTTGTAGATGTTTTGTGTGTGTATACATATACATATATATACATACATATACATATATATATATACACACACACACATATATACACACACACACACATATATATATATATATATCTTTTTCATGGTTTCCAGATCACAGCACCCTTCCAGTACTTTGAGGGCAAGGGGAGGGACTTTCAATGACAGAGGTCAGGGGCTAGGAGGTGGGACTTCTGGTACCAATATGGTGACCAGGAGCGGGGCAACTGTCAAGGGGTGGGGCTACCCATGCAGCCCTCAACAGCTCCCCAAAGCCTGGTAAGTGGCCCTCCACCCAAAATAACTGCCCGCCCCTGCCCTATACTTCCATCTTTGTACCCAGAGCCATGTAGTCACTTTGGATCTGCTCAAGGAAGTATCATTAATGCTGACATGCATAAGCAGTATGGGTATGGGTTGCAGTCAGACAGCCAAATGAACTGGAGCAAACTTTCCATGACATTGTGGATACCAGCTCCTGGCAGACAGTTCACCCACCGAGTGAAGGTCAGGCTGGCAAATGGATGTTTCTATGTCCCACAGGAAGAAGTCACCACCCACCACCATCATTCCTCACTTCTTGGTAGCAGTCACCACTTAGGAGTTGGTGGCTTGGCGTCCCCTGCCATTGGACTGGGCTCCTTCTCATCCAGTGAAAGGACTTCATACTTGGTTTCTACATAGAAAGTTGCAAGTCCAGAAGAGAATCATTGTCTCTTCCTAGAGGTGACACAGGCCTGGTCACCCTCTACCTATTTTGTCCACTACTATTGTAGCCCTAGCTCCTCAGCCACTAACCCTGCTGCTGCAGCTGCCACATGCCCCCTGACAAATCCAGAGATGCTTTCCTAGCATGAAGTGAGAGCTGGAGCTGCTGCCAACTTTGCCACATGCACTGGCTGGAGATTCTGCTACAACCACCACCACACTGCTATGGCCACTCCATGCTTTGAACTGGATCAAGCCCACAGGGATCTCCATGGTGCACATCTGGACCAGGGTAGGATGTGAGTTTAACACGCTTGATCTAAACTATACTGGGTATCTGGGCAGTTGAACATACAAAAATTGGGTCCTGAGATTCACACTTATCTTAGTGTGAGTCACATGGATAAAACAGCTTTTACTACCTCAACAATACAGGGGGGTTCTTAAGATAACTGGATTGTTGCTTATATATTGAATAAGCTAGCATAACTGAAGTTTACTTGTCTCAAAAAAGAATGTATAAATAAGCATAGACATTTATTGTGTAGTTTTTGGCATCAAGTAGTGTTATCTTGAAGAGTGGGTAAAAGTGTTTGCTTTAGGGTTCTGGTCTCAATAGTCCTTTGCTGCACTGCTAGTACAGTAATTATAGTAAATTCATGTCTGAAGAACAAGCTGGGAGTGATCTCAATTTTCCCTGTGGACTATATAAAAAATTGAGAATCATAATAAAGAAAAAACCCTGTATTACTTTTCTTTGCAGCTATAGAATTTTCCTATATATCCAAAATGTCAAAAGGAAATACCTTTGAATTTGTTTCTATTGCTTTTTAATAATTTAAACCTCAGAAATATTTTTTTATAAATAAAACAAAAATGGTTGGAGAGCACTGAAACTTTAATGCTACAGTACAGGGTGTTCAGTCAAAAGTACCCAGTTTACTCTTCTCTGCAGGAATTCTTATGTTATTTTTTTCTTGGGCCTTGAGGTATGTAAGGCAAGAGGATGGCTTCTCTGAAAATTCAGCCCCTTGCCCGTTTTCATACTTCTTCCCAATTGTTCTCTCACTCGTTTATATCTGTCAACATTTTATGACCACAATGTTCTTGATCTTTATTTGGAATCCTACATTCTTCCATTCCCATTACATGCCCCAAATACAAAAGCCACCTTTTCTATAGCATCATACTTGCTTATATTTGTCTTGTTTGGTCAAAGAAATTTATATTTGCTACCTACTCACCATTTTAAGGTAATATTCTTTATTGATACTGTAAGTCATTGACCATGCTTCCAGTCCATATATCTGTATCAATAGTCTTATACTATAGTAGAGCCTCCTCGTCTCAATATTAGCAGGTTTTTCCTATATAGATTTTACCTCCTCTGTTCTTATATCATACTTCTTTCCCTATCCTTTTATTTTTCACAGTAATGTTGTTGGCTGTCATTAGACTACCAAAGTAACCAGATTCCTTAACATCCTCTGTTTGACCTATCACTTACAATTAAATAGAATGGCAGTCTAAGGAAATGATGATCAAGCAACATCTACTACAAAATTTACAAAACCAAATTCTGGATGGTGTTTCAGCATTGTTCCAATGACCTGAAGTTAAACATGAAAATCTGAGTCATGTATTCCATCCTCTTGCCAGTAGCTAGTTCAAAATGGCAGTTTTTCTACTGTTGTAAGAAAACTGATAAGTACTGGAATATGAAAGGGTAACATGTTTCTTAGGTCAAATATTCATAAAAAAGAACACATCACCTCAGTAATTGTTTATTCATTCTTTTTTTAAGATTTTTTTTCCTTCTCTATTTCCCTCTGTCACTTTTGGTGCAAAACTCTTTCTTTACAAAGTTATGTGTCTGGGTGAAGTGACACATTACACTTACACTACACGAAAGGCGTTTAAAATGTGAGTGTCCACACACTGCACCTTAGCAATTTGAAGCCCTCCAGCATCCCAGAATGCACCACTCACAGCCCCCCATGCCAGAGCAGGGATAGAGCCTAGGTATCCTGGCTCCTAGCCACATTCCTACTTACCAACCATCTGGTGAAAAATCAAAGCTATGCAGGCAAGAAATGGTATTGACCCTTAATGTGTGACTGCTTTCAGCATTTTCTAACTCTAACACCATTTAACATCCTACAGATTTACTGCGGTCTAAGTGTAATGTGTTTAAGTTAGTGATATACAAAAAACATTGCCCACCATAATTGTTGTAGAAATCACACCAAGGTTACTTTGTCTGAACTCTCAGTGTGCCTCCCACTCTGGAAGTTACTACTAGTTTGAAAGATATACCCTGTATTCAAAGGGAAAAGGAATGAAGAAAGTCATCTCTTTTAAGATGGACCATAATTAAAGTGCTGGAGGTGCAGTGAAGCAGATGCTTCAGTATTTCTGCTTTTAGTGGTACAGTTGTAGTAGAATTGGGGGAGTGGTGTTCAAAATGTTGGTCAAAATTCAGAGCTGCAGGAACTGAAGTGAGCATAAGCAGGATATAGTTCATCTGGAATGGCTTTGAGGAATTCTAGTGCAGTCAGCCACGATTCTTCTATTAATATGAAGCCTTAGACAGAGTTACAGGGAAGGTGCTAAGAGGCAGAGGCATAACTGGCCAGGACTGAGCCTGGGGCATTTTATCCCTCTTCCCCTATATCTTTTTTGCATTGCACTGGATTCAGACGTTCTGACAGCTGCATTTTTTGCCACAGACACCCATTTGGAGTGGTCCAAAGAACACATGTTTTCATCCCCACAAAATGGGATAACATCTCCTTCAGCTGCAATAGACACAACTGTGCCAGACCTGTATTTCCTGGAGTGTCCGTCATTCACTCACCAACCCTCTTACACCACTTCTGCTGCTCTCCCCATGGAAATGATGCCTGAAGGTGTTGTGAGTAGGGTGGGTGATGTGAGGTCTCTTCTCTTGCTACATTCTTGCACCGCCCCCCACGCTTGTGTCATGCTCACCTACTCATCTTCATACTGCTACTAACAGGAAAGTACATCTGAAGAGGATAAGAGGATTCTGACTGGAAGGATGGTAGAAATGGGGAATTTTCCTTTTGTGTGCATAAAAGAAATAACTAGAATTTTAATAGAAACAAATTCAAATGAATTCAAATATTAACACAAAAAACCCCAACCCCCCAACACTCCAAGACAAAAACAACCCCCCACTTCTTCCAACCTGCTTACCTCTATCACCCAAATAGTTCTAGAGAATTCAAGGGCAAAATTCAGCAAGTTACAGCAAAGAGAAATAGCTACACATTCTGGAATCATTCAAATTTCAGATGCTGTTTATAGAGAATCTTTTTTATCTCTGATCATTTCTTATGTATGTATTCACTTATTCAAAATCAGTATAAGTTTCTGTTTTCCATTTGACAAATTGTAGTACATGAAGCATAGGAATGCAGAATTTCCTATCAGAACAAAAAAAGTACAAGTTATTGTGTGTGCTAAAAATAACATCTAAAAATCCTTGGTTCCCTTAGGAAAAAAGAGAAAATATATCCAAGAGGGGAAATCATGTTTATAAATAAATTAAGAATTTACTAGTTCCGTGACTCTTTTAGTTTACTTCTACATCTTTTTCACTATGTTACTTTAATATCCCCCCTGAATTATGGTGCACTGCTGAACATGGTTTATTTTTTTCCATAACAATGGCAAAAAAAACCCAACTTACAAAATCAATAAATAATAGAACTTGCCTAGATAAAATTGTATAGTATGCTATTGTCCCTTTTACCATGTAAATTTAAAAGGAAGCAATCCAAAAGGAGTTAACAGGAATGTGTTTAAGCCATTAAAATTGTTACATTTGGTTTATGTTGCAACA
Organism: Crocodylus porosus; assembly: GCF_001723895.1. Classification (NCBI taxonomy): domain Eukaryota; kingdom Metazoa; phylum Chordata; order Crocodylia; family Crocodylidae; genus Crocodylus; species Crocodylus porosus. The sequence goes on along the minus strand of NW_017728913.1, from coordinate 31,026,616 downwards.
CATTTGGATGAGAACTAGGGAATGGACTGTTTTTATTTTGAATGATAAAGACATTTAAAACATTTTTTAAAAGACGTATTGTGCACCAGTAAGAAATGTTGCCATCTTCTTTCACCTTTAGAAATTATCATGATGTTTAACTCTTCTGTTTTACATTTTGCTAAATTCACCATTGCTTGACTGAAAAAATCATATAAAATACATTTTCTGATGCTCAGAGAATATTTTATTTGATAAAATCAAGTACTATGACATTTTTAGCCTATAAGAAATGTAATTAAGCTGATAATATACTTGTGTATTTCTTTCAATTCTTAATAATGGCCTGCCAATTTTTCCTGTTGAAACATGGAGATTTACTTGAAGCATTTTCAATTGCTTACAAAATGAACTTTTCTATGGGATTTCATTCCTTTGGAATTCTTGATAATCATAGTCTGAAGACTTCTCAATGGAATAAATACATCCATGGATCTATAGGATGAGTGCTTTTACTGCAATGCTTGATTGTCAAGAATCAAAGATAAATCCTAACAATGATAATAATATGGTAGATGTAAGCCACTGAAGGCACTTAAATGTGACCTTCTTATAGCTCTATGAAGCACTTAGGAATGTTTGCAATCTTTTATGTACATTATGTTTACAAGTTCATATATACTTGTGTACTCGAGTTTCCTAAATGATAAAAACATGAACAGAAACATCACCCTGAAAACCATTTCTTCTCACAAGAGACTTTTTAATTAACAGTCACATCTGTGCAAGAATGTTATATTTTGCAAAGTTAGCAATAACTTAAGCTATATTATTAAATTATGAAAAAATGTGCAAATCTCAATAGATCTGTTTAACATTTCAAGACCCAGTGTGCAATGATACTCCTTCTCTCCAGAGTCTGGGTTGAAAATGCCTAAATTTTATGTAATGATGTTATTAAATATTTAATAGTTTAATATTTTGAGCACCTTTCCAACATAGATAACAGTAAAAATTAATTTGTTTAAACTGTTAAAGGTTATCTGAACAAATGTCATTAAAATATGCTTTCAGAGCTCATTGAAGATGCTTTGATTTTAAAGGATATATTTTGTAGAACACTGAATAATGTAAACAATGAAAAAAGAAGATCAAAGAGAGGTAACATTCTCTCTGATGTCTTTTGTAAGGTTTTATGATAAGATTATGAAATATATTTTTGCTGGTAAAAGGTTACTATTGACCCTCTATAATCCTGATGAGAACATAACAAAATGATTTCCCTGCAATTGTAGCTATGTTAGAATGAAGGTTGTAAATATTTGTCAAGAGCCTAAAAGAGACTTGCCAATTTGAAATAAGATGCAAATACAGTTCAGTACCTTCTTCCCATTCTTGCATAAATATTGGGGGATGTGTTTGGTCAGAAGTTCACAGGACTTGTGTTGGGAAATTTCCTTTCACCTATCCATCAAGATGTTCTAGGCAATGTCTTTTCATACACTGTTGGTTGATGTGCATCTTTCTTAAGTATCTTAAAGGCATACACATTGACATGGTATCTCCTGATGCAAACTAAAACAAGAAAAAATAAAGTGATTCTGACCCAATCTCTCCTATACCAGTGCAGAAAAAGTAAATATGTCAAATAGTAGGGTCTCAAAGCACCTGTTACTCAGCTTACAATTTTGTGATCCTGGGAACAATCCCAAGCAATTTAGAACAGAAAAAGGAAGTCCTAGACTTCACTGCTGGTATAAGATTAGGGTGACCATATAGGACAATGTGAAATCTAGTACATCCCCTCCTGCCCCCCTGACACTGCTGCAGGCTGTAGGGATTCAATGGCCTGTTAATGACCTATTGTTCTTTACTTCACAGATGTCACTTGTGAAACAACAGTTACTGTTAATGGGATTTTTTGCTGTTTCCTAGAGCTTCCTATTTCACAGCTCTTGCTGCTCTGCCTCCATGCTGCATATTCTGCACCCAGCGTGCTTGTTTAAATTTTCACCAGCTGGTTGGGACCAGCCTCCACAATACAGGACTGTCCTAGCCCATCTGGGTCCTGTGGTCATTCTATATATGATTATCAACCTTACCATATCCACTCACAGTACTAAGAGCATCCAAAGATTTTATACTCAGCATTGGCATCAGTGCCCAACAAGAAGGTCCCCTGTCCCAGGAGCATTCACTGATTCCTTTGTGACTGTGTCATGAAAGTTTGATAGAATTTGAGTAGCAGCAAGGAGCTGAACATCAGCATGGATTCATCAAGGGCAAGTCATGCCTGACCAACCTGATAGCCTTCTATGATGATATGACTGGCTCTGGGAATGCAGAGAAAGCAGTGGATATGATAAACCTTGACTTTAAAAAGGCTTTTGATATAGTCTCCCACAACATTCTCACAAACAAGCTAAGGAAATATTGGTTGGATGAATGGAGTGTAAGGTAGATAGAAAACTGGATAGATCATTGGGATCAAAGGTTAGCAATCACTGGCTCAGTGTTTAGTTGGCAGCAGGTGGAGTGCCCCGGCTTGTTTTTTTCCGTATCTTCATCAACAACCTGGAATATGGGATGGTGTGCACCTTCAGCAACTGTGTGGATAACAAAGCTGCATGGAGTAGTAGTTATGCTGGAGGGTAAAACTAGGATTCAGAGACCTCAATGAATTCTAGGATTAGACCAAAAGAAATCTCATGAGATTCAATAAGGACAAGTGCCAAGTCCTGTACTTAGGAGGGAACAGTGCCTTACATTGGTACAGGCTGGGGACCCAACTGGCTAAGCAGGAGCGCTGCAGAAAAGGACCTGGGGGTTACAGTGGACAATAAGCTGGATATGAGCCAACAATGCCATTGTTACAAAAAAGGCTAATGGCATACTGAACTGCATTAGTAGAACTGTTGCAGCCAGCAGATGGAGGGAAGTGATTATTCTCCTCTATTTGCCACTGGTGAAGCCACATCTGAAGTATTGTGTCCAGTTTTGGGCCCCCCACCAGAGAAAGTATGTAGACCAGTAGCCCAGAAATTGTAAGTTGTGATCCCAAACAGGCTTACAACATCAGCAGATGGGTCACAGGGATGTGGGAGCTGTGGGTTGGGAGTGAGGAGCCATGCTGAGGAAATGGGGTCACGCTGAGGAAAAATTTGGAAAGCACTGATGTAGATAAATTGGAGATAGTACAGTGGAAGGCAAAAAAATGGTTAGAGGGTTGAGGCTTATGACTTTTTAGGGAAGGCTGAGGGAACTGGATGTATTTAGTCTGGAGAAGAGAATACTAAGGAGATTTAATAATAGCCTTCATC
>NW_017728913.1:31004971-31022418 GCF_001723895.1 Crocodylus porosus | reverse complement strand
GTGCCCCTAATGCTAGTGCACCCTTGACCTGCAAGCCTGGGTCGGCACAACCGGCTTGGCACGAGGAGGAGGATTTATAACCAGACAGGTGGGTAATAACGGTGAGCAGGAGTCAGAGGATTTAAACACAGTGTATTGTTACACAAAAGGTTTATTTTACATATGCTACTGATGTGCTGCAGCGTAGGCAGGGGAGTTGATTTATTCAGTTACAGCATGCAGATATCATGTTACCCAGCATTTACAGGGTGGGTAAGACAGTTGTTTGTTACAGATTCCGAGCGATTCACATAAGCCGTTGCAGTCTGCAGATTACTGAGAGCTCTTGAAAAGAAAGATAACAACAAAGATAAACGGGCCGGCAAGACGGAGATATGCCAGAAAGATACATAGGCGGAGAGATAATATTTGTGCACAATCTGTTCTTCTTGAGCGTATACACTGGTCTCTGCTTTGGGCGGAAGTTCTTTCAAAGTTATATTTGCCAAAGGTGACCAATTACTATACGCTAAGCATGAATAATTAATGAGTTGGCACTTGTGCTTTCTTTGTTTGCTCCGGTTTCAAAAAAAGGGGGGTTATTTTTACTTGGGTGGTACTGGTCCTGTTTGGTCACAGGATGGCGTGCATAGTATATTATTTAATTTTACAACTTCACTAAAGTAGTTTCATTTTTATCTGGTCACCATGGGTACCGATATCTTTTTTTGACGTCACGGTACCAAGCTGCAATTTGTTCAAGGTTAGTGTCTTTCTCTTTTGTGGGAACTCAAGTAATTTGAAATGAGGCACAGACAGGGATGTGTATATGCAGCACTGTTAATACAGAGGGATAAATTACAATTACAGAGTTTGTTGTGTTAGCTTCTGACCTTTTGCCATCTGACCTTTTGCCATCGGCATCTGAAATCAAAGACTTTGATCTTTGACAAACTAAAGGTTGTCAAAAAGCTTTAGTTAAAGTGCCCCCACTGCCATTTTGAAGTGCACTGAATACATGTGATCCTGTGGGCACTTAAAATAGAGCTGCTTTCAGAGCCACTCTAATTAAAGCACTCTGTCTCCCCTCCACCCCAGAGCATGTATATAGACACCCAATCTTCTCCTACAGGTGAGATAAGGTGAAAGAGAGGATATTCCACACTTGTATAATGTTACCCTCCTGGTTTGCAGATTCATAGCGTTTAAGGCTAAGAGGGGCCATTAGATCATCTAATGTGAGATCCTATATTTCACAAAGCATTAAATATCTCAGAGTTGTTGTTACAGGATGGGGTCTGAGGGCAACTGTGATGCCCCCAGTGGTCATTTAATCCTGCCCTACTCTCACTCCTGCATCTAAGTATCTCACCCTGTCAGCTTCCTTTCCCACCACACCTGGATGTTACTGGCCCAGTCCACCTCTAAATGTGCCCAATTTCTGATATTTCAGAAGAAGCCAAATGAAAAGATCTTCAAACCAAAAGAATATTTTTGACTAATGGTTTATGTGGAGAAACAAAACAAAACATATGGAGGAACAAAACTACATACTGTAGTAGCTGACTAGAAGAAGCCCTAAAGCAAAGGTATCAAACTAGTTTGGTTCCCCAGGCCAGATCCAGATGGTAGCGTACATCATGGACAAGATCTAGACCAACTTCCAACAGTGTGGAGAGCAGTAGCAGGGAGTTGCAGGGATTAATGCAGCTGTCACTTGCTCCCAGCCAGCAAAATGTATTTTCACTGGGGATTTGTATCCCAGATATCAGACCTACTCCTACTCAACCTGAGCCCTGCTGGAGCCCTGCATGTTGGATAACAGCTCCATGGGCCAGAACCAGCCCATGGGGTGTATGTTTGATTTATCTACTCTAAATCATAGAATTTTATTATAATTTTAGTAATGAACAGGTGCAATTTTAGAATATGAGAACAATGTAGAGTTCCCTAGTCTTACCATTATTTATGAAAGGAAAGACTGAATGGCAAATTTAATAGTTTCATATCTTCACAACCATTCAGCCTGCCCCCTGTACACAGACTATTTCCCAGGAGGTAGACTATAAGGTATTTTTAGAAAAGTCCAAGCAGTGGTGACTCCACTATCTCTCCTGGCAAACTGCTTGAATGTTTAATTACCTTTATTGCTAGGAAATTGCATCTTATGTCAAGGTTGGATTTATCTAACTTCATTTTCTAACTACTGAATCTTGTTATATCTTTGTCAGCAAGGTTGAAATGCCTCATACTCTCAGGTAACTTTTCTTCATTTTAGTACTCATACACAGTCATCAAGTCATTTCTCACTCTGTTTATGAAGTCCAAATTTTAGTAAAAACTGGGTGCATCTACATGAGATACTGACTGCACAATAGCTAAAAACTGCTTTGCAGTAACGCATCACAGCATGGACAGTGCTAATACACTACTGTGTAGTGTTATTAAGCTACTGCCCAGTAGTATCACCTAAAATATGTTTGCTGGTACTACTGCACAATAATTCTGGCTACTGCACATTTATTTAGTACTTGCTAATACAAGTACTATACAAATGTGCAGTAAAAACTGTGAAATAATGTCTTGTGTAGACGTGCCCACTGAGTCACAGCTGAAGTTTGGCAGGTAACCATACAACTTTGAAAACTTAGATTAATTTTCATTCTGGATAGATGAAAGTTCCTTAGCAGAAAAGAAAATTGCTAGTAAGCAATTGTCTCGAATCTGACCTCCTTAAGGGAATGGGATCTTAAGCTTCTGTTCTTCAAGGATAGCTTATGGCCTTTATGGTGGCAGAAGTCATGTGGTTTAAATGCAATCTGTAACAGCTAGTTAATTATTGAAGAAACTGATGCAATGAAGCCATGTATTGCTTTTAGACTGGATTGTAATGTGATTTGCTGTTTCTGTATAAGTGGAGACAGAGAGGCAGGGTTAAAGTTGTTGGTATGCCTAGTGATGTTCCTTTCCAGTTTTCCCATATTCTTTTTTTTGTTTTGTATTGTTTTTTCCCCCCCACATACATGTACCTTCCCCACCCGAAATCAGCACCCCAAAATAAGGATGTGTGTATTAAGCAGGGAAGCTAATTTTCTGTCTGGGATAGGAAGCACCCTGGTTTGACTCCTACTCTGTAGTCCAGCAGCTGTGGTACTACTGTTCAGTAAACTGGAGGAGTCAACTGACTTCAGGGCTAATTTTTCTTCATTCTATAGGTATTAACAATCATATCTCCTTTTTAATGTTCTCAAGGTTTCACTAATCAAGTTTTCTTAGGGGAGTTTCATCTGTCTGCTAGTTGTTCCTGGTGTCTCTGACAACTTCTTTAGTGCAGATTCTTTAGCTGCTTTCATAATCGTATATTCACCCATGAAGAACATGGGTAGTGGTAGTTAGGACTTCAGCTCTAGTTATGTGGCAAAGGTCAGCTCTGTTCATTCCCTGTGCAGTCATAAATGTGGAAAAATCTTTCTCTTCATTCTATCTTTCAAAAATGAGGTATGTATTACATATGGGGGCACATTGTATGCAAGAAAATATGGTATAATCTTCACTTTGAATTTCTAGGCATTTTAATGTTTGTATTTTTTAAATAATCTACCATCTTATTTTTCTTAAAAAGATTTTTCACTTATGAAAGATCACTATTAATTATTGCCTATGAATTTTCTGAGTTTTTAATCAATGCTAAAAATTGATCATGGACAGGAAAGCCCAAGGAGTTTTCAAGCTATGAAAGAACTCTAGAGGTCTTAACAAACTATAGTTAATACATTATTCATATCTAGATTATTCAGCATCTCTACCTCTCATTTCTGCCCTTCTGGTTCTTAGCCTTCTTTGTTCTCTGTAGTGTGCAGCTTTCTGCTTCCTCTGTCATTAGGAGAGGGCTCAAAGGGAGAAGTACCAGATGACAAGTTCACTTAGCAGTTTTAGATAAAAAATAGACTGATTGCTAGATGATCCCCATTTCTTCACCTCATTTCCTTCCATCACCTACATTGTGCATCTTTCTCTTTACTTTACCTGTAAATTTGTTCCCTGTTTGATACTTTCTCCATCCACAACCTCATGTTTCTCGCTTGCCTTAAGCTACCAGGTCACATGTCAAGGTGATTGCATTTCTCATTTAAGCTTTCTAGGAAAAAATACCCTTACATAAAAGTTTGGACGGTCTAGTTTAGCTTTGGTAGATATGAAGGAGAGATGGGAAGGGAGCAGTCAAACAAACAAACAAAATCAAGCTTTTAACTGAATTCAAGCTTATAGCAATAATGGGAAAACAAAATTTTGTTCTTTGTAATGTTGTTTTAATTATCATTGATCTAATTGTCAGCTACTTTAGGACCTGAACCATCAACTATTACTGATCACAGAAAAGCTATTTTTGACAACATTTAGGGGATTTGGCTGTTTCTTAGCATAAATCATATAGGTCATTGTTACTCTTTTGGTCTCTGTCTCTAACTTATTTTTTCTTTAAATCATTCATGGTTCTTCTTCTCTATCTATTCTACCTCTTCTCTCTATCTCTTTCATATTTTAAATATTATATGCCATTTTCTGTTACCAAACCTGAACTTCCTTTCCTTAATCAACTTGTTCCTGGCCCGGGGAAAGAAGAACATTCTGAAGAGTCATGGAAGCCAGCTTGTAGAAGCTGGTTCTGATGTTGCCCTTCATCTCTTTAGATTCTTCATTATGATCTAGCTTTTTGAATGAGAACAGTTTTCCCTGCAGCACAAAATGGACAAATTTGTGACACACTGGACCACTGAGGAGGCTTTATGTACTATTGAAGATGGCCTGGAATAAAGCCTGGAGAAAAGGGGTCAGGAGCTAGCAAATATGCATAAAGAAAAGGAGTCCAGACTTGAGTCTGGAACAAGCAGGAATCCAACAAGCAGAAACCATGGAATTAAAAACAAACATACAGAAACTAGGAAACTACGAATTTAGCTTAAATGCAGACTTTTGGGGACATTTGGGGATGTTAGTTTGGGTTCATCTTGGACACCTGATCTAAGGTAAGTTGGGATTAGGACGCTAGTGGAGGCAATGCGGAGAATTGGTGATCCACAAGGAGGTGGTGGGGCAGGCACAATACAGTGGGGTGGGGAGCAGGTGAAACCTGTGGAAGGATGAGGGTTAAGTGCAATCTTTGGGAGGGGTGGGTGGGAGAACTGGGGGGGCAGACCCAATCCATGAGAGCAAGTGGAGAGGAAAGTGGGGTTCACAGGAGGTCACAGGGCTTCATAGGGTTTGTGGGAGTTGTGGGGTGCACATTGGGATATTTTTAGCCCCCAGAACCCTCCTAGCAAACCTACATCCTCATCCGTCCCTCCCTCCTTCCACTGATACTTACTTTCTTGGTTATACCAGCAGCAAATGCTGATAAAATTGGTGGCACACTAAGCAGCATACAGGGTAGGGGTTTGGGGGGCTGGCTGGTCTGTGGGAGGGGGTCAGGGGGCTGACAGGGGGCACAAAAATAGCTAAGTGCTGATCAGAGGTCTGTGAAAAGTGCAGCCCCAGGGCTGGGGCCAGTGGCTGGGCTTTCCCAACTCCAGGGCTGTGTAGGTAACTATACGGACTTTCCATGTTCCCGTCTAACCTAAATCATGTAAGTCTGATGCTACATCAATCTAGGTTTATCTTAGGCTGGATTCAGCAATTTTTAAACTGATCTGCGTGTGTGAAACTTCTGTACTAGTACGGGTTTAGAGTGATTTCTGATCACTGAGTGCAAGGTCCACACCCAGGGTGAACTAAGTTAGTTTTGATGGACATTTTGAACCCAGTTTAACCCTAACCCCCCTAAATGTCTGCAATTAGCCTATGAGTTAAAAGTGCAAGACTAGGCAGAGACATTTATCTTCTTGAGTAACCTGCTAGATACTGCTGCTTGTGGAAGACAGCCATGCCTATATAAACAACTGGGGCCACCAAGGTTTAGTTAGGTCACTAGCAGCCGGGACCACTCAGGTATCCAGTGAGCTGGGGTCCAATTAGCTTGCTTGCTGCCTTAAACAGAGAAGTTTTGTTCTTTGATTATGGTGCACTATTAACTGATGTCTCTCTGTCTGTTTGTCTAAAAAGGCTTGTGTTGTCTGGGCACTCTAAGATGGAGAAAATATGAACTATCATCTTATAAAGTAAACTCTTTTGTGTTGTGACATGTGGCATCAATAATTCATTAGTTAGCATGTTTTTAGTCTACTACAAACATAATAAGCTTCACATCAAAGATCAGTCCAGGTCCCACGTAAAGGAAACTTGATTACTTGAACCAGATGGAAGATCTATTGATCTATTGCTGAAATCTCAAAAATTGTCTGCAGTAGGAGGTTGAAACACTGTATGAGGTTCAACATTAAACTGAACACTAATCTTTGAATTATCCAGAAAGGGCAGGAAATAAAGTAAAGAGCCTTAATTATCTCATTGGTTATATGAATACAACTCTCACTTCAATAGAAGTATGCAGAAGTAGGGCTGTTATTTGAATTTTTTTCATTGTATGCTAGTATTCTTAAATAATTGCATAGGCCCTAAAATGAAAAGAAAACTTTTATTCTGTGTATTTTTATATCAGTAATATTTATCATTTCTTTTTGTTCTGTGGTAAAGGAGAGCAGAAAACATAAAAATCATATCTTGTTACTTGTGGCTTGTACTCAAAACAGAGATTCTCTCTGTGATTATCTATTACTTGCCTTTTGATTGGAAGTCTAGACAGATAGATAGATAGACAGATGCCATTACAGAGTCTGTGTATTGATGGTCACTTCTGTATAAGGCAGTGCCACAGAAACCGCCACATGGTCATATCAGCTAGGGACAGACATTCAAAAACCATGATCCTGAATTCATTCAATCTTTGCAGGTTAGTCTAACCTGGCTAGGTTAAATCAGTTATATCACTAGACCGACATCCCAGAAATCCAGGCACATGGCTGCAGTGGCTCAGGCTAGAAGGGGGAGGGGGGTGAGGGAGGGGGGTGCTAGAGCAGCCCTCCCTTCCATTCTGGAAGGAGTTGAGGGGAGGTGTGATTAGGCCCCAGCAGGACACTATGATTAAGGAGTGACACCCCCACCTCACCTTGAAAACAGAGTGTTTATCAGTTCTGTTATCTGCATTTAACACCCCATTTAAAAAAAAGCCTCACTTATTACAAGCTCTTCTTAAGCAGCTTTCTGCAAAGGAAGGAATGCAGAGACATTACCATCTGAGCTGCTGATTACCTCCAAAAAAACTTAAGTGGACACTGCCCTATCTGCCTTATACAGCATTAGCTAGCATACCACATGCTGGCTACTGTCTGTGCCGTGGGAGAGAGGAGGAAGGGATCTCTGCTTAAGCAGTGGGTTGCGGGGGGTGGGAGGGCAGGGAGAGCCAGCAGACCCTGCTGTGCCTGTAAGTTTCTGCCAAGCTGTAGGAACAGAGGGAAGGGACCAGCTCTGCTGTGGAGCAGAGAAAGTTGCCCAGTCCAGAGAGCATGCTGGGATGCTGGGGGTGTCTGGTTTAGCTTAAATCAGCAAGGGACCTGGGACAGACATTACATAAGCTGGCTTGACCCAAATCAGTTAAGTCTGATACTACATTCAACCAGGTTTTATCTCAAACCAGTTTCAGCTATTTTCAAACCAGTTTATGTGCACTGAACATCTGTTTTGTTACAGGTTTAAACCAGTTTCTGATAACTTAACCCGGTTTATGCGTAATGTCTGTCCCTAGCTATCATCACTAAAAGATTGTGCTTAAGTACACAATCAGTTTCAAACCTTTTTTCTCCTACTCTCTTGTTAGGATTTGGTACCCACTAAGCATTTGTGTAACAGGCACTGAGACCTATTTTATATGTTGGTACTATAGTTAGCATTACAGGCAGTAAATTACACAATCTACTATCAGGCTGACTAATGGATGTTCTGCAAAGCCATCTGGCATATCTCTACTAAAAAGGAGTCTTGTTTTTACAAATGGAAAAAGCCTTTCAGAAAGTCTATCTATCACTGAATCTTGTTTGAGTTCCTAACTACTGTATCACCACACTTCTCACATTCTTTGTATTTATTACCCCCTCACATGCACAATAAGTTTTTGCTTTTTATACCTTGCACACGCCTTTTAGCAGATATGCCTCTGTCTGAAATTGCTGTAAGAGAGCAAGAGGGACTGGCAGGGCAAATTATTATTTTTTTAATGTTCCAAAAAATTATGAACCAAGAATGAAGTCTGATATAACTGCCAACAGAGAATTTTGGTGAATATAAATGTTATTTTCTATTTGTGAACAGCTTCTAACTTGCAACTCGTTGTGGCCCTAAAACATAAATGCTATAATGCAGTAGAATAAGTAAAATCAATAGGTTTAACTATTTTTGTAAATCTACACTTAATTTATTTAAACGTTTTTATTAAAGTCACTAATCAGTTCATTTTATGTATTAATGTTTTGTTTTTTCCTTGTTATATCTAATTTAAATAATTCTTGTGTCAGCAAATACAGCAATACATAAAAATCCCCTCCTGTATATCTGACAAATCTAAAACATCATTTGAAAGTGCCTGTCTTCACACAGTCCCCATCCTATTCTCTTCAGTCAAAGCCATGTCTTTCAGTACATTATCTTTGTCTTTGAAGAGAGAAGGAAAAGGACTATTTTCAGGACAAAAAAAAGAAGGGAGATTCAGGGACAGTTACGTAGCAAATTCTAATCAGGAAACACAAAGCAAGCTGAAACAAGAGTCTCTTTTCTTTGCTGTTTTAAATATACAGGGAAAAAGAAAAACAGAACTTAAAGTTTAGATCATAATAAAAGGTAAAATAGAAAGGGTGGCATTCTGTTCTTTTCTGGAGTGCCAGGTATCCAGATTTATTTATCTATATGGTATTTTATGGACATATAAGTTCCCTCAAACCGCTTAAACTCATGTTAACATTCTCTTATGCACACTTAGCCCTATCTATATTGGAGGCTACATATATGCCCAGCCTGGTCATACATTCTGGTGGCAAGCTAAAAGACTCCTCCTCTCTTTCTCCACAGATAAATGGGCCACTCAGGGTATGTACAGACATTGCATTTAGATTGACCTAAATGTGCAGGTGCTCAAATGCCCAATTGTACAGGAGTTCAAAAGAGTTAATTCAGCAAAAAAGTGGACTGCCCAGTCTACATTAGTTCACATAAGGAGGTACACTAATTTAGATCTAAAAAGTGTTACTCCACTCTAGGAAAAGATTAACCCAGTATCTCAAATGCATACATACATCTGCAACACAGCCCCAAGGCTAAGAAAGCCCAGGTGGTCCCCTCAGATCTGGGGCTATGCCATTCCAGAGCTTGACCAGACGGTATGTGGTTCAGTGATGTGGCTGGTAGCCTAAAAAGGGAATGGAAAGAAGGCTGGAGTTGTAGCCAGACCCTGGGCTTCTACGGAGGCAGAAGCTTCTCTTGTGGACTGCATTTCATGTATTTTTTTCCAGTGATTAAGGCAGTGAGCAATGACCAACCTGTGGTGTGCTGGTGAGCAAGCTGTGCTAGGAAACAACAATTGGTTCTGATTCAACCCTGCTTTGTTGGATGGGCCTCCTGGATAAGTGCATTATCATTCAGCAATGGGGGCAAAAGGCAGATGTACACATTTTCTGCATTTTTGAGTTTAAGGTGGCAAACAGACATAGCCTTTGTTCTTCCATAAAAAGTATTATGGTGGCACAAGTTGCAAACAAACAAATGTCCTATCTCTTTGTCACATTCCTATCTCTTTGTCACATGCCCATAATATCATGACCAAAATTAGTTTGTTATGCCTTAAATGGGAGGACATCTATTTGCTTATTGCAGCCACAGGAATTCTCTTGCAGGGGATTCCCATGTCACACTGCTGCACCCTGACTCAGGGCTTCCTTGCTTGCAGATGCATGCTGTCAGTCAGAGCACAGTATTCAGCATCGTTGTCTTGCAGGATCATGCCCCTGAAGCACTGGGAACATCAGAGTACCAACCCTTCAGGAAACAGACCCTGGCAACATCTCTAACACTCAATGAAGTGGATCAGCTGTGCTGAAATACATGCTGGATGTATTTAATCCAGTTCTGCATTCAGAAGGGCTGAATATACATGCTTCATGATACTATACATGAACAATTAGGATGACTTGGGGGTGAGGGGTATTACATATTAAACTTAATATTTTCTAAGTGCAGTGAAAATACAAACAGATTTACATTCAAGCAGTTTAGCATGTGTTATATGTCCTTGTGGCATTGCAAAGTTGTTCCCTTTCAGGTGACGATTGTCACCTGAACACTTACTAAATTTAATAGGTTACTACATTCCACTGATTTGCACCTGTTGCAAGTGAATGTATGACAAGTCCTTGTATAGTTACACATGGCTATCTACAAACATAGGGTGCCTATAGATGTGCAGCGAGTCTGCTTTAATGCACTGTAATTGCAGCACATCAGAGCAGACAGGATTAATCAAATCTGCTGGAGCATGGTAATTACTGTGCTCCAGCAGACTCCAGCATTTCATATATCAGTGTTGCTGCACTGCAAAATGGCATTGAGAGTACTTTAACTAACGCTCATTTGATGAGCTTCATTTAGAGCACCTCTACCACCATTTTTTAGCATTGGGACACTGATACACGTGATGTTCTGTGCACATTAATTACAGTGGCTCTCAGAGCTGCTCTAATTAAAGCGCCTCCCCCACTCCTGTAGCACACATACAAATGCCCATAGGGCCTGAACACGCACTAGAGAATGGCAGCATGTCTGTAAGTGTTTTGGGGACATCTGAAACACATATCTGACATGTAGACGACCAGATCTGAATTCATAATCATCCAGATTTGACTAGAATGCAACTCAATGGGCATGTCTACACATTTATTAACACAGAGTAGTTACTGCACATTTAGATTAGTACTTTCTTAATGAAGTACTAATTAAATGTGCAGTAACTACAGTTACTGCACAGTAGTGGTGGTGCATGGTTTTTTTGTGATGCACCCAATACATTCTAATATGTTTGAAGAGTTTAATTTATACACTTCACAGTACCTTTAACATGTACTAAAATTATTTAAAACCTTGGTTTTAACTCTGATAGCTAAACATGTGTTAACATACAGAATATATTGATTTCAATAGATATTTCAAGCATATTTGAACATATTACAACATACTTGTTCCCAGTTAAAAACAAATCTCTTACCCCCCCGCCATCTGAGAATATCCTCTCATTCCACTGACTTTGCATATTTCAGGCTTTTCATCTTAATAGTGATAAAAAAGCAGAAGTATTAACAGACTTGGTTGTTTAGGACTGCCTTCTTTTTATGTAGCTCCAAAAATAAACTACCCCACATTGTCTTTGGGAGGATAGTAATGTGGATTTTTTAATAAATGATTCTGTTTCTGGTTCTGGCTCTTTTGTATACTTTATTATCTTAAATATTGACAGTCAAATTGGAGATCTCTTTTATTTCAGTTTTTTTCATTCAAAGCCTGGCCTTCTGAAGTCATAATATGTTTATCCAAAAATAAACATATTTTTCAGATATACTGTCTCATGTTTTGCTCTTTTTCATTTTATTTTTTAAGTTGCATCTGAGACTGTTTCTACAAGTTACATAATTATGCCTCCTCCACATGCACTCCGAGTACAAAATATCATAAACAAATTCTAATGCCGTTACAGTAATGAATAACCATTCCAGCTGAGTGTCATTTTCAGCCATCATCAAAGTGGTTTGGGGATCTTTACAGATGATTAACCACTGTGTTCCTAGGCTTCTAGACTGCAGTTCCAAAAATGCCAGCAAGTTATGCATCATATTCCGTAGAAGCAGAACATATATTGGTCAGACACACTGATAGCTGTTAACTCCCTTTTGATCTACCTAAGAGATAATTACCTAAATGGCCAAGTTTGTGTAAATGGTCCCTAAGTGGAATAAGTTGACTAGAAAATATTACATCTGTGCTATGTACAGTATAATATTTGCCTGTTGACTACATAAGACCTTGGCTATCCTGATGATGAAAATAGTATTATAGATAGCCTAAATGGATAGATGCTAGCTAAAGTCTAAGGCACTCCCTGTTATTTACAAATGTCTATAGTATATTGCCTAGGCCCACTCTACTTTTATAAACCATATTGTTTATGTATTTGATGTATATGCCACCCTGCCAATGGAGGCTCAGGCAGCTTATTCAGAATGGACAAACTGATTTGTTTTAAGGGTAAGAAATACATGAGGTAGAGAACAGATTCTCTCAGAGCAAAGATCAGATGAGGAATATTTGCAAGACGAAATATTAAGAGTTGTTAATTCTTGAATGAACACAAAATCCTAGGCAATGAGACAAGCTATTCAGGGCAAGGATTATGTTTTGTGTTTAGTATATTTTTACTGTTTGTAAAATGCTATGTACTGTTATTCCAGTGTACTGTTATAAATAACAATGTATGAAATTATGGTTGAGTGTACACAGTAAGTGCCATTAAAAACTGGACATTTACCTCTGACAGTACGTAAATTTATAGGTCTATTTAAGTTATTCCCCATTTAAGCATATGAAATATGACTAATGCTGCTATAAAAGTACCTACTGAGTTAGGTAAACAGCCATAACAAATTACTACTTGTATTATATCACTGTATGCTATGATACCAAATTGCTATAGCTCTGTACTTTTGGCAAGAAAGTTTCTTCTCCCCCCTCCTTAAGGATTCTCACTATAGGTCACCAAAAGTACTTGTTTAGAAAATGCCAACAGGACTTGGAAACAAATTCATTTGTACTCTGTCTGACTCACACAAACAACCACATTTGGTGTCTCTATCCATGTGGATGCTTATTCCAGATATTTTAAAATGTGGCATCAGAAGCCAATGGTTGCACGTAGTACTGAAATACAGCTGTCCCGTTTTTTTTTCTGTGCCATATTCATAACCATGGCATCTGAGTAATGAACATTAACCATGCACTGCAACATTTGCTTCTACAAGGTGTAAGAGCACTTGTGACATCTTGAATAACTATTATGGTAGCTGTTGTCCAATTAAAAGTTCTTAAAGAAATTGTTATAAATGATAAAAATATGAGCTTATGTATCAATAGGCATCTACTTAGTAGAACATTTCCAACCTAATTAGAATGCTTTTCATAGATTCAGAGATGCTAGGGTCGGAAGGGACCTCAACAGATCATCGAGTTTGATCCCCTGCCTAGACAGGAAAGAGTGCTGTGGTCAGATGACCCCAGCCAGATGCTGTTCTTCTAGTTCTAATTATATTTACCTCTTCTTCTTAAATTTATATTTTGTATTAACATTGGGTGCATCTACACCAGTAGCTTAATAACACAGCACAGTAGTGTGCCTGGCAAAAAACGTGTTAATACACTACTGCACAGTAGTATTAAGCTACTGCACAGTAAGCGTCACTAACAGCCCACACACCAGTGCTACTGTACAGTAGTGCAAGTTACTGTGCATTGATTTAGTATTTACTTAACTAAGTACTAAACTTAATGTGCAATAACTATGGTGCATTAATGAACATATAGATGTGCCCACTATTGTGTGATCTTTTCTACTAGAAAGACAAAATAGCTTTCAAATAGTTATAAGAGAATTATTTTTTCTGGGAAGAAACCCTTCTTCCAAAGAACCTCTTCTTTCAATTGTTGTTGGTATTTTGATAAGATTTATTACAATGGCTGATTTTTATATCTGTGTCTCAGCAATATGCTTCTATCGCAGTTTCTTCTTCTTTTGAAATCCTTTATTAATTTAATGAAACTTAGGATCAACAGTAGTCTTTAGAAAAATGACCAAAGTCACAGTTTCCCTTTAAGCTACTGTAGTTAAATCATTACTAAATCAAAGATTTGATCCTTAACTGCCTCTAATTTGATCCTTGTATTATACAGCCTGAGGAAACTGAAACTCCACTGATACATACATTTACCTATTGTTAGTAGACAAGACACTGGGTAGAATCACTTTAACAACATTATATAAAAGTAAAATAAGTAAATATAATGCTGTATTAGGCTATAACAAGAAAACATAACTAGTCCTACTCCTAATAATTAATTCTTAGGACCAGATGGTACTTGGCTGGTATCTAAGACCTGATCTAAAGCCCAATGGCTAAGGTATGGACTTAATTTTTAATGTTACAGTCACTGGGTATGCTTTAATTAAGGAGAAAATATAATATCCCATACCATTTTGTAAGCATGTTTTGCCAAGTTGTGATATTTTATATATTTATATATTTATTTATATTTGGACAGCACCAGAATAGTCCATGTGCCATAATTACTCACATCCAAGATAAGGTATTTTTCTTCATTTAACACAGGGGAAAAAGCCCCTCATCTTGTATTCACATACAAGGCACACTCTGCCCTGTGTCACCCTGGCTCCCCATGTCCTGCCACTACTGCCTCTGTTTCCTCCCACCACCTGCCACTGTCTCTGCCTCTACTCCCACCACTGCTGCCACTTGCTCCTCTGGCTCCAGCATGCATGTAGCTCTGTTCCAACTCAGGGCATGAAGCACATGGTCACTCTGGCCCCAGCCTGGTCAAGCAGTAGTAATGGGAACTCTGAGGTCTGCCCTGGAGCTGCTACCACTGCAACAGCCAGTGCATAGCTGGGTTGGAGCTGGAGCAAATATATGTTCTATTTCTTGGGCTGGAGCAGGGACAGAGCCATTGTAGAGCTGGGGGAGGGGAAGCTACAGTGGGACAGAGGCTGCAGGCAGAAGGAGGGGTAGGTAGAAGGGCAGACAGGAGTGAAGGCAGGTGCCAGAGGATGACAAGAGTCCAGGCATCAGGTGGGGCAAATGTTGAGAAGGACAGATAGCAGGGGGCAAGGTATGTAGGGGGGAGGACAGGGATCAGGCCACTCGACTCCTCTACTGCCTGCCCTTCCCTATGCTGCCTGTTCACTTGCTACTGCATGCCCATGGGTGGGCTGAATTTAAAGATGACCTTCCAGTACTTAAATTCTGGACATGGAAAATTATAATACTTTATAATTTCTCCATGTAGAGGACCTCATTTTTGGGGGTGTCTTAAATTCAGAGTAATCTTATATTTGGATAAATATGGTGATAATTTCTATGTATCCTCAGAATTGATCCGGTTTATGATAGAAAAATCTTTTTTTCTCAAGGAGCAAAACATATTTATAGACAGAAAACAAAGTGGGATTCCTGCAAGTACACAAAATAAGTGCTGAAATCAAGGGAGGTTAGATATTCACCAAAGTACAGGGGTGAAGCCTTAGAGCTTAGGCATCAAGCCCATCTTTTCATAAATAAAATTCCCTAAGCACCTAACATTGTGTTTCTCCATGTGCCCAGACTTGCTACCATCTTGGCAGGGCTGAGCTGCATTATGATTATATCACACATAAGCCCAACCAAGATACTGAAACAAAGGATATCTTTTGCCTATCTTGCCTGATGGGTCCAACCTAGAAAGCACAGGTTGAGGATATTTAAGGGTGATGTTACAGGTTACCTTTTAACCACCCTAAAGACACTTAAATCGGGTGTGTTCACTCATTAAAGGATATGAACCCATCTAAGTACCCTTTAAATCAGAGGTGGGCAATTATTTGGACTGGAGGGCCACTTAGGGAATTTTGGTGAGCTGTTGCAGGCTGGGTCAACACGTCCTGCCCTGTACCAGGCTGGGTCAGCAACCACCCCACCCCTCCACCTGCTGCTGTCCTGCAATAACTTACCAAAACAATGAAAGGGTGCAACCCCAGCACACCCTGACCACTCTGACCACCCAGGTGCAGCTCACCAGTTTGCTGGTTGCTCTAGGACCCCCAGGCAAACAGCAGCAGCAATCCTACTACCTGCTTCTGTGAAGACAAAGAGCCAGAGAATGAAAACCAGTCTCAGCTCTTGTTCTTATCACACATGCACATACACACAAGGAATATTTACCTGAATCCAAGATGACTTTGAATTCCAATAATTTGACATTTGAAATGTAGCACACATATAGTAAATTTCTAGTATGATATCAAATGCACCACATACACACACATATACACATGCAACATGACAGCAATGTCTGCATATTTCTTCCCTGCATCTTCCACATGTGGCTTCCATATTCATTAAATGTACTAGTTATTAGTGAAGTACAATAGAATCTGTGGAAGAATATTGAAAATAAAGATAGTTTCAGTGCATTGTCTTAAAAGGGTATCACCAGAATCTGAGATTATGAGGTACTGTACTATATAACATTGTAGATATTTCTAGGTGCCACCATATTTACTCAAATAAAAGACAACCCCCCACCTGCAATATTTGATTCTATATGTAGATAATCTACATTTTAAAAATAATTTTCCAGGTATACAATCTAATTAATGCAGGTTTGCCTTGAATTTGTGACCCTCCCATTGCTACAGCAGGGAAAATAAATCTGGGGGGTCAGGTAATTTTTTGCTTTATACTTCCCCTCAACTTTTTCCCCTGGCTGCCTCTTCCCCCTCTCCTTACTGTCAAATCCTACTCTCCCAGAGCACAAGGAAATGAGGACCAAATTTTAAAACAATAGTCTTGAAATTAAGCATGGGTGTAGCAATTTGCATATAGTAGCCATGCACTACACTTAGATTATCCAGAGTTGACATGTTACCTTTTCTTGAAACTGCTGCAAGTTTTAGCACAGGTACTCCATAAACACATTTTGAGCAGCACATTGGCACCTACTTACATATTTTCTTTTTGTTTTGTTCATGGCTAAAAGAGTTCCACATTCACTTGGGCAAAGCCCAATAGCCAAGTTCCAAAATTTGACTAAGCAGAGCTCAAACATTAAGACTGTATGGTTCTACCACCAAGCGAGTATCTTCCCTCCAAGACCCGTCGTTCTGGGTCTTTGGATACTCCCCAAGTCCAAGCAGTTATCCTTTGTGCATTCTCAAGGCCTGGAGGCCTTGAAGTTCAGATGCCCCTCATCTCTCTTGATTTTAGCCAAAATCTATGCACGATACTAGTCCAAAGCCAAAGACTCATGATTTACCACATACATAATTGGCCTGGGCCCCACCAGAATCAACAGAATTTCATACCACAGTGACTTCACAGCTAAGCACTGCTCAGTATGTGTATGTGTATGCCAGACATCCCTCTACGAAGGATCCATGTGCTAATTATCCCCACTCATGACTGGAACTGCGTGTTCTTGTCACAAGTCCTGGGATGCTCCAAAAATGTATAGGAAGATGCAGAGCAAGGCAACCTAGTCCAGCTTAACCTCATGGAGGGCAGGACCACACTAATCATATGTGCCAGGCTGAAAGAGGAGCCAACAGGGATTCTGGATGAACTCTATACAATATTGTATCTCACCATGATTTGAAAAAGAGTCGGTGAGGAGGGGGTGGG
>NW_017728913.1:30999375-31004871 GCF_001723895.1 Crocodylus porosus | reverse complement strand
CTTTCCTGCCATGGCAGGGGGTCGGACTAGATGATCTGCTCAGGTCCCTTCTGACCCTAGAAACTATGAAACTACAAAACTATGATTACACATTGAAAATCAAGTTTCAGAGAACAGCCTGGTGATGGCCAGGTACAGATGCTACACTTACATTGGTATGCATGGTTGGAAACCAGTATACACCCATAAGAAAACAAAAGATCAGTGCGTATACACTGGTTTAAAAATGGCAGAACCTTGTCTAAGATAGACCTGGATTGATGTGGCCTCAGACTTAAACAATTTATGTTAGATGGGTCTATCAAATTTCTGTACCAGATCCTTTAGTGACTCAAATTAGGTCACAGTCTGTCAGTATCCCAGGCTGCTTTGTGGCACCTGGCTAACACCCCTTTGCATGGAGGCATGCTGAAACTTGTCTTGTGATTGGTTGCTCCAGCTGAGAGCTTAGTCAGCTCTGCCCCTGAGCTACCACTGAACTGGGTCAGCATAGCCCCTCTGCCCACATCCTGTCTCCAGCCATCTGTCAGCCACAGGAAGGCAGTGGTAGGAGTGTGAGGAGGAAGGCATCTGTATCCCAACACCAGCACCATACTGGTACCTGGCCACTGACATCCCCAGACTGTTCACCCCCATACTGTACACACAGACCCAACACCAGTTTATGGGCACAGCCCTGCTGGAGCCAAACCCTGGCACCTGCACATCCACTCAGGGACCCCTGTGGCCCTGTACATGGGGCCTGCACACCACATCTCAGTGGCCAGAGCCAGCCGCTCTGCCAGCTGGACCCTAGCATGGCTCCTCTTCTCTGAGCAGGAGCCGATACAGGTGATTTGTCTATAGTGGGTCAGAGTGGCAAGGGGCAGAACATTGGGATCGGGCCTGCACAGAGGCAACCATGTGACCTCTGTAGCTTGGCCACTGCTGGCAGGTACCTGGGCCATAGATGGCTTCTGAACATGAAGGCACATGCCATGGCAACCTGCTTCTGTATCAAGTTCAGGTGGGCTCATGTGATGTCCTGCAGCCTCCAGTGAGAGTCACACAGAGCAATAAGCAGGACATGCTGCAGCTCTTGGGTTTCCCTGCTTGGGTACAGGCAGCAGGACAACATGGTGGGGCACAGGCAAGCCAGACACAGAGGCAGGTGCAAGTCACACTGGCAGGTGCTTGCACTGGGGCTGTTCTGGAAGCCTGGGGCTGGGCAGAGGGGAGGATCCACAGTGCCACAGCAGGGGCATACTCACCCATGCCAGATAGCCATTCAGGGTGGCTTAGTCATTTGTCTGTGCTCAGGAGTTTCCAGAAACCTGGGAGCCCATGGGGCAAGCTGGGTGGCATGCAAGAGTGCCCCCAATTTGTGGGCCTTGGACAGTGCAGGCAGCCTATGTGTCTTCCCCCCTCCCCCCCGCAAAAGGCAAATATCTGTTCTGTTTGTTCCCAGCATAACCTAGGGCACTTAGAGTAAAGCACAAAACTTAGATAGCTTCCACCTCGGGCTTTTTGAACATCAGTACCTAGCCAATGTTTCTTTCTTGTCTTTGAATAAGGTACCATAGGCTTGAACCTTCAGAATCTTGAGTTCCTCAAAGAGCTAAGCACGCTCTACTTCCATTAATAGCAACCCTTTGGATGAGACTCTAGTTTAACCTTGACTGTTTTTCAACAGGGATTCTCTAAAGTGGTTTTAATTTTTCCTTAGGAAATTATGCCACATCTTTATTCACTTATCTTATATACTTAGCTCTTAGTTTTGTAGTATCTATTACTATGTGTTCTTGAAAATCTTTTTTTCAGTATTCTATATGTAGAAGCAAGTGACTTTGTATATTACTAATTTTACCACAATGCAGTTCACACCTGCTGATTCTCTTGATACTGCCCCCAGGATGCCTTAAAAAACCTACTGTGTTCACATCTTATGATGCATTTTTAGTGAGGTAACGCATACACAAGAGACAGGGGGAGAGGGAGACAAGAGAGATTTTGGATCTTAACATGATAAACTGAATAAAATCCACTTCTACCCTAATTAGTAGTTCAGGAGACTGGTTAACACAAGAAGCGGCTCTTTGATAGTGAAGACTTGCGCCATGACTGCCGGCTTGAATAGCTGCTCTGATGTTATTAAGAAGGATAAAGCAATCTCTCCAGTATGGGACTTTGTCATGCTATGGCCAGAATTAATAGATTTGTTTAAATATATACTTCATTAAAAATACTAACAACAAAACATCAACACATATGCCTGATGTTGGAAGAAATGGAATATTGTACATAGGAAAACATATTCAAGAACAGCTCAGTGTTGTGAGTCATTATAATTCAGCCAAGGTCGGTTAGAGCTTGAGCTACCTGCTGCATAAATACTGGTCATGAAAGTTAAACCTTCCCTTGGGTGAATGCAACTCACCTACTACCCTTTTTATTCCAGTTCAAGATTTCAATCCATAAATTAGCATTCTTATTTTTTGGTGAGTTTTTCTGGCCTGTTCCTTATTGTCTGGCTCCTTTTCAAAATGTAGCCCATCCTACATCACTCAGACCCTTCAATGTTTCTTGCTACAAAACAAAAGCATATCTCTATGTAAGTCAATAATATTGTGATGTAAAATGCAGACTTATGACACTGATATAAAAGTCAGTGTTTGAATAAGGTGAAAATTATGCATCTCAAGGGTATCGAGAGCGTGGTTGGGATACTCATTTGTTCTGTTTAGGCAGCTATAAAACCAAACAAAACCCTCGACAGTTCAGAAGTGGTCGAGTGGCTGAGGAAGAAGTGGTGAAGATAACATCATCTTCTGCTTTACATTTTTCTCTCCTTCTTCCTACTGAAGTTGTTTAAGCTCATAGATATCGCTATTGTTATTTCAGCGTTCAAAATTGAAGAGCATCCTGTTGTGTTGTTGCTCTGACTGATGAAGAACGAAACTTTCATTTCAGCAGGTGGATGTATTGAGATATGGCCCTTGAGACCAAGATAATGATTTCCAACTCTAACTCCATGAACTAGTGGTGAACGGTTCTCCTGTTACCTGTTAAAAGACTCCTGCTCGTTGACTTCTGATGGTCAATTTCCTGAAGACAGAAGAGGACACTTTTCACCATACAGAGACATATTCTCTTCTTTCTAGCTAAAAAGAACATAAACATGTCAGGAAGGAAGAGATACAGTTGTGTTTCCCTAGTGTTCAGTTAGAGATGAAATAGCTTGCCTCCCCTGCAGGATGATGATTGAAAATGTTCATTATACTTCTGGGTAGTGTGGGCTTATTGGGCATCAAAGAAAGTGTCTCATTAGGAACACAAAATAGTGCCCCAAAACCAGGGATTTTCCAGAAGTTTCTGTGGGTGAAGTGAGCCAGCCTCCCTCTCTGATCAATAGTATTATATTGTATGTGCAGACTTTAACATTTTAATTGAATGGAGAAGTTTCCTTGATTTGGAACATAACCTCAAAATAAAAAGACTACTGTGTTTCCCTGGCTGCCTGTGCCCAGCACTGTGAAGGGAATATTAAGGGTAGAGTTCAATTTCCCTTGATGTTCATAAAAGAAAGCTTTCTAGCTACATACCTAAATTGTTTTAGTAGTGATTTTGCACTATAGCCATGTAGTTATGCATGCATAGACTAAGCCTGCTCAGTTGGCTTTGCACTAGCTGGGCACATGCATACATACTTGAATACAGCAGAATTGGGGAGCTTCTTACATTTTAGCCCCAAGAACTAATTGCTTACAACACTTGTCCAGGAAGCAGGTGACCCAAGTTCTAGGCACCTCACTCCTCACTCCCCATTCAGAGGGAATTTGAATGTGAACTGCTTTGATTTCATAGCATAATGTACTAAGTGCTACATCACAGGTTAGACATTACGTAATGCTCTCTCCAGTGCTCCTTTTGAAACTGAGCTACTGGGTCTTGTGTTTAATAGTTCTCATATAAAATAGACGGAGTGTGACAGGGGAGGGCCTTTTCGAAACAATTGTCGCAAAATAAATCTGTCACAAAGTAAATACTCAACATTTAAATTAACATAATAAAAAAAACATTGTGATCAATCTGCATACATACTAAGTTTCACTCATGAATTGACTGCTTTTTAGTTACAGGTCAAATATGCAATATTCACGTAATTTTTCCCAGATTCTAGTTTCATATTTTCCATCAGCAGTTATATATCTCAAGAGTTCTGCAATTCAGTGGAGGATTGAATAGCTAAATTACTTTTCAGTTTTAATTAATATTTGTTAATTTGTTCCTACCTGCTTCCTTTATTTATCACTCAAAACTGTTCTCATGTATATTGAGAAAACAAGGGCTATTCAATGTTGAAATTTTTGGCATATTATGGTAGGTTGAATGTTCATGTGAATCAAATCATTTCATGTGGTCTGTAAGCTTAATATTAACAGGAACTGCAATACCCTGGCTTGTTTCTAATCAGCATTAGAGATGTGCCAAACTGTCAACAGCTCCTGAGCAATATGAATACTATAGTTCTTCACACCCCTTTGAGTTCATATCAATCATTTGAAAATAACATTTTTTTTTCAGAATGAGCTGTCACTATCAATTTTAATAGTGGCTGTTCACCTGGAATTTATCCAATTTTTCAGCAAACCATTTGGTTCATTATATCATGAACCAAATGACTTGCAAAAGCAGATTTTTTCCAAGATATTTTTAGGACAGGCAGGTATACACAAAAGTTCTCATCTTGTTTTGCCCATTAAAGATATTAAGCCTTCAAGTGAATGGAAAGAAAGCATATTTCATGAAAAATGGAATCCTGACTTTGCCTATCAGGTATGGAACAAAGCTTTTAAAATTACTGAATATAGTATGTAACCTTCTGAAAGCAGTAATCTGATAACAATTTGTGAGTTAAAAGCAGAATCTCTGAATTGATACTTAACACATCAGACCTGTGGAATGAATAGTTCCATTAACCTTAAGCATACAATTTTACACATAAGAATATTAGTATTCCAAAGAAAGTTCGGGTGGACCTATTAATAGGTGACGTTTGATATTTTTATACATGTATTTGAATAAATTGTGGTATATTTTAGCTATCTTCATTCTAAACAAGGGTTTTGTCCATCTTTTCATGATCTAATTGCAAAATCTGGAAGTAGACTGAGGGGCAGAGTCTATTAGCGTACAAACACTACTTCAACCAGTCCTACTCCTACTCACCTACTCCTAGCGGAGGGAGGCAGCAAGCCCAGATCATAATTTGGCACTGTAATGGAGTGGTGTAGAAATACCCCAGATGTTTGACACCTTTTATCAAGCATATTTAATCTCCCTTTTCTGCACCTTATTTCAGAAGCAGTCAATAGAAGCCTTATCCTGGCACTCATCATGGTGCCCTGTAACCAGTGGGGTCCCTCAACGCTCTGTCCTGGGACCCATACTGTTCAACATCTTCATTAACGATGTGGACATTGGAGTCAGGAGTGGACTGGCCAAGTTCGCCAATGA
>NW_017728913.1:30956747-30998685 GCF_001723895.1 Crocodylus porosus | reverse complement strand
CTCCCGAGGTCCCTTCCAGCCCTAATGTCTATGAAATCAATGAAATCTATGAAATCTACTGCTCCATCCTCCAAGTTCTGCTACTGCTTTGGAAGCATCAGGAGAGAAGGAAGCAATGCATTCACTAGACTATTCAGGGTTTTCTGGTCTCCAGTGAATTCTGCTCAAAAAGGTTCCAGGATTTTAAATTTACTATAAAAATGTATAAGCAGTTGCAGAATAAATGCAGTACAATCCTTGTTTCAGTCAGGTGTTTTTAGTTAAGAAAAAGATAAATCCCACTTGAGTGTCACACATCTAGTTATTAACAGTATCCCTTGAAAAAAAAATGTCTCTAAACTGGGTGCTTAATTATTATGATAGTTTGCATATTGTGAATTATATGGATTTGTAGGGGGAAAAAACTGCTTTAAAGTGAAGCCATAACTTGGCATTGTCTTTGAATACATGACTTAAGCCTTGGTCCTTTACAACTTGGAAACCCCAACCTCCCATTTTCCTAAATGGTAATTTGAGGTGTGCATAGAACACAGGATCAGAACATAGTTATTATATATCACTTCATCAGTACCAATCAGTTCTTATTGTTATGTAGATCATAGCAACCAAGTTTTCAGTGCGATGATTGTGCTTCCCTTTGAACAGACTTCAAATAAATTAATACATAAAAATAAACTTCCCTAAATCAAACTATAAAAATCCATATCTATTTAAAAACAAATGTATACACATACTGTTAATATCTATCTGGATATGGAAGCAGCTTTGCTCCTCTCCCAGCTTTGATAAGATAGTACTCTTAATTGCCTCTCCTCTTGCAGACCTTTGCACTTTCTGCCTGTCTGAAATGCTCTTGCATTAGATTCTGTCTTTTTTATCTGTTTATTTTCCCTCTCTTCTTGATTTTCACCCTTTTATGTTTCAGTGTACTCTTCTCCCATTCCCTGTCCTGTGTAACCAAACTTAAGGCCTTATATTGTTCCCGCTTTCTTTTCTCAGCTATGACAAGCTGTTTGAGGACTGCTTTTGTGAAGAGCAAGAATGACATCCAGTCACTAATGGATTGTCAGTGCATCTATGAAAGGAGCCTCTCAGCTTATTTCACCTGGGAAGCCTCAGTGAAGAAGATGAGGAATAACTATAGCAGTATTGCTGGTACCTGTGCAGCCTCTTCTACTGCAGCGGGGTCTTGATCACCCACAATCTACTACTCTGTGATTATAAGTGTGCTATACTGGACCCACCAATGACCCTGCTCAGGAAGCTCCAGAAGCTCCTTGTGGACTTCTTCTGGGATGGGTTCCATTGAATCTCGTGGGCTATTCTCTACCTGTAGCATGGGGCCCCAATCCTTGCCTCCCAAAGCATCCAAAAGCTTCATTCCCTTCTTTGTCCACTAACACACCCATCAAAATGAACCATGTCCTTGATCCAGCATTGTCCACATGGCTGTCAGTCAAAGCCATGGATACCTGGCAAGGCCTGCATGACATTCACTTTGCTTCATGTCTCTTAGCTGAAGTGAAGGCTGCCTTCTTTGCAGATGGTGTTTCTGCCCTAGAAGACCACCTCTGTGTGTGATGAATCCTCCTTGATGGCAGCTTGCTGGACATATCATGTCCATCGCTGCTGTGGCTCCACCTGGAGACAGCAATGAGAGTGGATGGCTTAATATCCTCCTGTCTTTCCTCATGCCCAGAAAAAACAGTGATGGCATCTGCTTTGAGACCTTATCTAGAAAAGTGCTGTTCACATGCACAATCCAGGTGTCCCATATCTGCATCCTTGCGACCTGCCCCAACATACCTTGGAGGCAGCACCAGCAGTGCTAGAAGAGACCTGCCCAGCTTGGCACACCCTGTATAATCTCCACCTCATGAAGAGAATTAGCAACCTCCAGTGAAAACTGTTGCATGGGCCCCTGGCCACCAACACTTTTATCTGCCACTTGGACTCAAGAAGGGTTGGTGATTTTCCCCTTTTCCAAGGATGAAGGAAAAAAGACACTCCTCACTCTTCCATGCCTTCCTGATTAACCCCAGTTGTAGCTCTTCTTTGCCACACTTAGCACTCTCTTTGTCTGGCTGGTCTTGGATTTCTCTGAAACTGTACATTTTGTCTGCCTTGTCCTGGGCACTCAAGGGGAGTATGATCTGCCTGGCCAATTTCTTAGTGGGCAAAGCCAAGATGGAGGCCTGAACAGCCTCAGGAATCAACTCACAGGAACCGACTCTGATAAAACCAGTTTTCTACAGCATTCGGTTCCTGGCCCAGGCACTTTTCTCCTCTGAGTTGGGACACTTCCCATTACAACAGAACACAGATGGATTTGTAATATGCTGGGCCATTGAGAGAGTACTCTGCACAGTAGAAGATGGCCAGTTAGTCCAAAGAGTGTGAAAGGGGGAGGAAGAAAGAGGTTTGAGTCTTCTGGCTGTGATATAAAATTGATTGGTGAATGCATTCCTGCTCAGTCCCTTGTGGAGCTGTGTGTACTTTTTAGATTTGTGCTTTCAATATATTTATAACAAAGTTCTAAAAAGTCAAAGGCTTTCTATTTCACTAGGCTGTAATTCAATTATGTCTGATTCTGAAAGAGGAAGGTCAACAATCTATACAATACAAAACATTTGATAAAATATATTGAGCATTTTTTTCAAGTTCCTTTATGTCCCTATAAAACTATCGGTAGATCTATTTTGTGTGTTTGTGAAAATATACTAATATATTCATGCCAATTTGATAATTGTTATTATGGTATTTTCTTGTTTTCTCAATAAATATTACAATGATTACTGAATGTGACACCTGAAGGCAAAACTACATTCCAGCTATTAGATCTAATTTGTATATCATCCATTATTGATTTAGTGTTCCATCTAGATAGTGCAATAGTTGATTTGAAATCTAGAAACCATTATGAAATTTATTACTGACAAGAGAGTACAAGAAGTAATAGGAAACAGCTTAGTCAAATAAAAGAAATACAGTCTATGCTGCTTCACCAAACGAAAATTCCTGTAACTGCTTTTAAGAGAGCATTGAGTCATGAGATGCAGTAGAATCTTGCATAATAACATAATCTAAAACAGTTGAAAGGCCATATGAATAATCCACAACAATCAAATAGCTATGTTTGTCATCTAATATGGATGGAACCTTTGTGAAAATAATGGAAAAAATGTAAAAGTACAATATAAATTTGATGGACATTGCCAATGAAACATAAAAAATGCTGTATGCATTGATGAAGGTTGCATCTACATGTGAAATTAGCACAGAGCAATAAACTCCAGTTCAGTTTACATGACCACAGTATGTTGGGCCATGGCAGCACAGCCTTCGCTGGCATGAGACCTGGGGAATCAGGCTGATAGGATGGGCTGCTCTGACCCAGCTCAGAATGCTGCAGAGGGGCTGGCTGGGGAACAAGGGTGCTACAGGGTGGGGCTAGCCAGCAGGTAGCCCCACACAGTAGTACCCCCATGCTTCAGTCATCCCCGGTGGCAAGCAGCCAAATGCAAAACAGGGAGGAGGGTTTAGGCATGGGGCCACCCAGCCCACAGTGGCAGTGCAGGGTGGCTGTAGCCATGCCCCACAAGATTCCATGGCACATCTGGATATGTCTTCCTGCACACCGGTTGGAAAATGCTGGTGTAAACCATGGCACTTTACTGCCGAGCTTATTAGTCAACTCTACAGTAAGCATCTTGTGTAGATTCACCCAGAGTGTAACAGTATAATTCTGATTTTCTGAAATCTGAACCATACTGGAATGAAAGCAAAAGGAAGGGTTTTTTTGGGTTTATTTTTTTTATGGTAGTAGAACTAATCTCATGGTGGTAAAGTGGTAGAATAATCATTCTGTCAGTTCACTGCTAGATTGCTCAAGGCAGAAAAGTGTGCTTCTGATACTACTTTGTACTTTATATATGTATGAAGGAAGACACTCATTTGGTAAATAATATCCTCTTCTATGGAGTTTGCACTGAACAGAGCAGTAGATGACTTCCCACCAAGTACTCTTCTCACCATAGGTGATGCGTAGGGGGAGCATGGGGGGGGGCACATGAGCTTGGTCCTCGCTGGGCAGGGAGTGGGGGTGCCAAGAAGAGTGCTGTCTGGTGTCTCCCTTGAGATTAGCGCTGGCTGGGGAGTGGGGGCACCAAGAAAAGAACCATGGCACTTCTGGTTTTGCCACCGGCACTTCTGGTTTTGCGGCTGGTGCTTCCAAGACTGGCGATTAGCTGCTGGGGGACCCCAGTCGGTGATCAGCTGCTGGTGACCCTCCGGACTCAGGAGGCACCAGTTGCCAGTGCTTCCCATGTAGTACCAGGTTAGTGCACGGATAGTGTACAGATAGTTTCCCACCTAGTACCAGGTTAGTTTCTCCCAGCCTCCTCCTTCCCAGTCTTTCACTAATATACTCACACTTCTTCAAGGTACTTTACCATTATTTATATGAATTATTTATTTTTGAAAGAATGAGCAAAGTGCTGAAAGCAGAACAAAAATTAGGAGGAGTCAATTTGCTCAGGCCAGGAACATGCATATGTTAAAGATAAGATTCTGTGTTAAGCCTGTATTTGCATAGGCACCTTTACCATGTAGATAAAAGAGTCACAGGTTAGAATGCGAGCATTTTAAATGTGGGTCAAAAGGATAGCCCTCTGATCCCATTAGTCTAGTGGCTAGCTCCCTCTGCCCACAGCGGGTGTGAATCTGCATCTGCCACTTCTCTACAAGGTGCTCTCATCACCATCACAAGGCCATAGGCTAGGCATTGTCCAGAGCTTTCTCCAGCACCCAGCTTGAAGCTGGTGCTCTACCCCTTGCACTTTTTTAATAACATGGCTAAATATCTAGAACTCTCAACACTATTTCTGCCAGGGAAACCTCCATTTACACATCACCCTTTCTCTGTCTTGTTTTCATCTTTCTGGCTCTATGTATCTTCCCCTTTTGTTTTCCCAGCAGGATAACTTCAAGAGGAGAAAAGAGGAGTCCATGGCCCAATATTTGGCCTTTTTTGTTGGGAAGCAGTAGATACAGATTGAAGCTCCCTTGGTAAAGGAGGCTTAAAAACTGGATCTCTTTACCCCTAATTATTGGGATAAAAGGCAGGAGTTACTGGACTAACAGATGACAACCACCCACCCCTTCTTACTAGAAACTGTTAGGAAGAGATGCTGAATGGCTGAAGCATAGTCCAGGGCCTATGGGGACCACCAGGATGTTGCTGGGGGTGCTTCACCATTCTGTCTGCCATCCCATCCTCATCCCCATCCCCATCCCCTGCACCTTTTCTGCTCTGGCTCCAGAGTGACAGTAGGGAGGGCGGGGAAGAGCAGCTGGAGGTTCACAGCTGCAGAGGGAGATATCTCCTTTTTTGCGGCCCCCAAACAGTGTGTTTTGGGCTACTCAACATGTATAAAACATACCGCTCCCCGCCACACCCTGCAAGCAGTGAGCCTCTGACTGCTTCTCCAATTCCTGCTTCTGAGACTTTTCTACCAGAGCCAGAGCAAAAAAGGGGCAGAGTACAGGGGAATATATGTAGGACATCACAATACTGCCCAGGGTAAAATATTGGCCCATTACTTCTCTGTCTGTTAGTTATGCTTTTTTCTGTGACAAGTTTTGGGACTTTCATGGTCCTATGCAGCTGCTGGTGTGACTACTAATCGGCCTAGGCACCTACGCAGTGCCTACTGAGTAGGCTCAGTAGGGAAGCACAAAGCAAGCATAGTTACATGAAACTAAAACTGCCTAAGCAATCACAATTACTGTAATGTAGATATTTAAATGGCATTTAAGCGTATGAAGGTGAAGTAGGACATAGCCTGTACCACTATATGAGCATAGTTCTTAGAGCCTCAGGAAAGCTGTGACTTCAGTGCGGCTCCTCAGATGCACAAGAGTCTAGTGATGCAAATAAAATTGCTGGGGTCCTGATTTGTCATCATTATTTCATCAGCATCAATGTTACTGATTGTGATAAAATGTTACTAATGGAAGAATTGTTGGAAGTTTAATTTGAATCCCAGATTCCCTGCTGGGATCTAGTAGTCACAAGGTCTTGCCAACTGGTTATTTTGAAATACGTTACTATTATTATTTTACCATTGTGTTACAGAGAAAAGGCCTATTTTTTTGTTTTAAAGTATCTGGCACTCTTTGGATATGGTCTATCAAGTTGTGTTATTCATGTTTGTTACATGAAATTCATCATTTAACATCAATTAATCTTTATCTGTATCTTTTCAGTGTAAGGAATTACTGCCAAATGTACATATGTTGTATTTGGAAGTGGTGAATGTGGACTTCATTTACCCATCTGAGGTCTCAGATCAAGTACAGTTCAGTTGTTTGCTGACTGATAGCATGGGCAGATGGACACATAGTTTGGTGTAAGCAGTACATTGGTTTTATATATCAATATAAATTATACCAGAACCAGGGCTAGACAGATGTTTATCTGTTCCAATTTAACTCAGGGCTTTTTTACATCTTACATGTCTGAGCCACACAAATGTTGATGGGTGTTAGTATCAGCTCAGGTTTGGCGCAATCACACTTTAGGCCATCAGAGGCCCGGAGGACTGAAAGATAAGAATCCCCCCAGTCCCCTTCAGGGCTTCTTTCCTGCCACTTGCCACCCAGGTATGCACTGGGTTCTCCACTCCCCCCACAACCCCACTTGTAACTGCACAGCTGTCTGTCACAGGGAATCATGCAGGGAAGGGTTAATCTGCCTGCCCAACCACTGCTGCTGTGATGCTGCTCTTCTTGGGGCTGATCCCACCCAGAAAGCAGCAGTGGCAGCAGCCATACAGGCAGGTTAACACTTCCCTCTGTGTCTCCTGGGACAGACAGCATAGGCTGCCACAAGAAAAAAGGGCAAGGGTGGAGGGCAGTGAGCATGGATCTGGAATGCTGGGGAGAGTTGGGGAGGGGTGCAATAGGCCTGATTTAAGAGGGGATGCGGGGCGGGATGAAGTGGCTATACCTTAGTGCAACACAAGCTGGGTTGCATGGATCAGAGATAATCCTGCCGTGGAATGACATAAGTTTGAGCCACATAAGGAGTGCTCAAAACCAGTTTAAGTTGTTAATATGTGGGCAATTCAGGTCCAGGAGCCACTCAAAATTTCCATGCAAAGGCCTTGTTACACATTAATTTTAGGTGGTTCCTAGAGCTCTTAACCCCTGGATTGTTTATACACTAAACACCTGAAATTAGTTTTACGCATACTTTGGGCACATCTACAACAGATGCTATGGTGTAGTAGCAATGAGCTACAGTGCTGTAGCTCACTGTTATGGCACTGTAGCATCACTGGGCATGAACCGTGATAATGACACTACTGCACAGTAGCTTGAGGCTACTGTACAGTAGCATCTAAAAAACTTTGTAGGGATAGTATTGTGTAGTAACACTGGTGACTGCAAAGTCATTTAGTACTTGGTTAAACAACTCCCCTCCCACCCTGGTAGTATGACCTTCCCAGCCCCAGGGGTGCAACCTCATGAAAACATCCTGCAGAGCACATGCCAGCTAGCCAGGTTTCAGGGCACAGACAGGCTCAGGAATGGTCCTGCAAATTTCTCCCACTTCCTGGGGCCCTGCAATGGGTCTCTGCTCCCTCTGGGTCCTAGCCAAGAGACTGGCAGGCACCACTGGGCCAGGAGACGATTGTCTCCTAGCCGGGGCTGGGACACTGCCCCCTGCCTTTAGCAGCAAGGAGCTCCTGGCCCCAGCTTACTGATCAGGAATAGGGAACTTGAAAAGAGCTGTAGGGGAGGAGCAGGCCCCAGCCTCCTGACCTGTCCACCAGTGGGGCAGCTAGCAGCTAGCTCTCTGCTAGCTTCCCCCACCGGTGTATCAGGGTAGGGAGCTGGGACCTACCCCAACTCTGCATCTCTTTCCAAGCCCTATGCCTTAATCACCCAGTTGGGTCATTTGGGTTGGGACCTGCCCCTGACCAGGACAGTTCCCAGCCCCTACTCTGCTATTGCAGGGCAGAGGCTGGGAAGCCTGTTCCTTGCTCAGCTCTGTGACTGTGAAGCTGGGTGGGGAACAGGCCTGGGGGCTTGTTCCCCTCTCAGCTCCATGAATAATGTGCTGGAATGTACATACCCGGGGATGTACAGACATACAATGTCCAAACCAACATCCCTTATATTGGTAGGATTTTTTCCATGATGCTTCCAGGGGTATTTTCTACTTGACTGTGCAAATTTACACCAGTGTATAGGTTTGCCTTATCTACCCTGTATTTCAAATGCCACCATTATTCAGTTATACCTGAGTATATGTTCTCTGTCCAGGCCCAGCAATAGTAGGATTCGTGGAAGTGTGGGTGGTGTTTCAGTGCAGATACGCATTTGGCTGAGTTTCCAGTGATTTAGTATAGTCTGAGTTAGCATCACTGAAAGAGTGCTAAAAACCAAACATTGCCAGATTATAGTTCAACCCACTACTTTATAGGAAGCCAACAACAACAACAAAAAAACCACAGGAAAATAACATTATTACTTTGAAGAGATAGCTTTTCACTGATGCTCTTTTTAGCACTTGTAAGATTAGATATCAGCATATAGTACTACAATGTCAGATTCTTCACTATCTATCCTACCATTAAATTATCCTCCTGGGTATATGTTTGACTCACTCTCTCATATCATTACTGGATACAGAGTCTCTTTTGTCAGTCAGCCAGTCTTGATGGCTGTGTTCATCAGCATTCATCAGCTGCTGGTGATTCCTGCCATAACCATGCCATACTGAATATTTCCAAAATGCTACACTGATGTATCTAATTGTTTTCTCTGTTGCCATTTTACTGATGGCTACTAATCTTGTTCACTAAATTTTAACATGCTACTTTTCTGCTGCCCTTCCCAATTCCATCTTATCTAACCAGAATGTGATATTTTTCATATGTGCACCTGTTGAGTGTCTATATGCAATTGTAATACAAAGAGCCTTGTTTTGAGCGACTGATGATGAAACCAAATTCCAGCTACATGGACCTGTAATTTAATGGATAGCAGAGGTGAGATTTCCCTGTCAGAGATTTCTCAAAGAATACTTCAGAATCAGCTGTCTTTATCAGAAAAAGATAAGCCACACAGCATCAGTTCACTGAAAATCTTGGTTGATTTTGCTTATAGCAGTGCTAAAAATTCTGTGGCATTTATTAAGTGGAGTTTATTAAGACTTCATATTTTTTAAAATAAAAAGACAAATCTTTCTTTCACGAGACAGCAGATGAACACCCCAGAGGTTGTTTAACAACTTTCTGCATAGTGATATACAGAGAATACTTTGAGAGCTTGACATGAGTGGGAGAGTTAGTTTTTGGCTAGAGTAGCTTAATGGTTGAAAACTGTCTTATACAGACAAACTGTAATTTTCAGAAATGCTGTAAATATGCATAAGCCTACATTAAAACAGACAATAAATATACCATGTCATTTCCTTACCAGTGTTCACTGTTATCTGTTGTTTCTTATGCAGTTTATATTTCATAATAAATTCCTGATACACTGCAAGGATACCAACACTGTCTTTAATGTAACATTTCTCTTTGAAGGAGTGAAACCAAGTGGTCCCTCCAGGGCATCATAAATCTTAGTTTTCATTTGGAATATAGAAACTATAAAGAGTATAAAACAATATTTAAGCCTCAGAGAAGACCAATTTTCAATATAAAATGGGATTGTTATGACAGTAAAGAAATGAGCAGATGAGAATAGGAACTCTCCAATTTACAAAAGCCTGCCAGAAAGAGAATAAAGGGAGTATTTGAGCCCCAGGGATGGTACATGATAGAGCAGTGACCAGAAAGCTGATTTGGTTCATGAAGATTCATTCATCTTTTTTAGGTGCACGTACCACATAAATATAAGCTATGTACGTTAAAATAACTTACTTTAAAATCTAATGAGGAACATAAGCTACATATAATACACAATGTGCTGAAGTGTGAATTTCACAAATCCTACCTGGTCCAGCTTCTATTAAAAACCCATGAAAAGACTAAAATGGTTTCAATAAGGTTAAATAATGTTATAGAATTAGGTCATAGAAGATAGTGCTCTGTAATTGCAGATGACATTTTGATACTTTTAAAGTCATTAAAGCATAGTAGGAGTCTTTAGAGACATGCAATTTTGTGTTAGGCTTTTGAACAACTTTACTTTTTAGAAGCTCTTGGAAAGTCATAAAAAATAAGGGAAAACAAATCTTCAAATTGTTCAGATCCCCAAAGCACTGTAGCTTTCTTTTTTGGAGAACCTCTTGGGTTTCCACCAAACAACAAAAGTGGACAGACTTAGAATCATCAAAGGGAAAGCTAGAAAAAAATCTTTTTTATAAGATAAGAAATATGCTTATGTTTGTTTAAAGTGTAAGGAGATGACTTATGTTAGTACTGGGAATACTTCTAATAATACAGAAAAAAGGGAGGGGGAATCTAGTGGGTTTAGCTTCTTGTGAAGCCCCATCATGAAAACATCACACGTTTGGCCTAGTTCTGCACTGCTGGAGGTCTTTGCCCCAACTGGTTTAGCTCTCTAAAATAAATAAAACCATAAAAGAATTGGATGTGTTTATTCACATAGAACATGACCTATTTCTCTGGGCTTACTAACAGAGCAGAAAGCACAAGTCTAGTCTTCAACAGGACCGAAAGATAAATTGAGACCTTCGGCCAGCAACATTTTCAATCGCTTGCCTTTCACCACCAATGAATTATTTATTTGCATTGAAAAAAGCATCAAGAGTTTTAAAAGGCTCCAATAAATTTTCTTCCGGCTGTGTAAAAGGGCACTATTGATTCCAAATTCTGGACACTGAGAGGGGAAGAAACTCAATGATTTTCATTTACAGAAAAAAAAAATTAAATGACGGCATTCAGCTACTTTCAAAGCAAGAAAATGTTACTGAAGTAAGATACTGGCTTTTTAAGACACTGCAGTGAAGTCACACTTGCAAAATAAAGGTAATTACAGCTGTGCCAGATGCTGGGCGTTAACCTGGGTTTTACAAATATCATAACATCTTTGACACTGGGAGCTAACAAAGCTTTATAGTCACAAGTAAAACAAATGTTTTCATTAGCCTGAATTAGAGATCTGGACTCTATAAGTACAAGGAGTGTGCAAAAGACTTTAAAAAAATAAAATAATGCGAAGGCTATAGCAACAGATTTTCAGAAGCTATTTCTTACTCAAATGATCCAATTTGGGTTGGAATGTTACCCATATGATCTGCAGGGTGTCTGTAAGAAACAGAGCAGCAGCTGAATAGGAAATGACATCTGTGGCTTGGGGAAAGACTTGGCAAGGAAAACAAACAAACAAACAAAAAGTTTAAAAAATGCTAAATGGCTATAAAATTGCAGTCTTCTGTGAAGCATGGGGATAGTTTAAGGTCTTAATTTTATTTTCTGCTTTTAAGTAAAGACTGCTAGATGAAAAAGGATCTGTGCAGTGAATCCTGAAAAAACTCATCTCTTGAATGCCATGAAGAAAGATGTCCAAGGAGGAAGGTGAGTGTTGTTAAATCAATATATCCTTTAGAATCAATATATCCATGATGTCTCCAGTTCATTGGCCAGACAATCACCATTACAAAAGACTATATTTCCTTCCTTTAACCCACATAGTTTCCCCCAAACCAAATGGGGGAAACTGGTGGAGGACACACTATGTGTTAGGAAAAGGGCTACCTATGGATCTAAAAATCTGTACCCTGCTCCCTCCCACTTCTCTTAGTAGAGCTCTGAGAGCCAAAGGAAATAACATTGCCACTGCTCTCTCACTTCCCTCCACCCCCTGCCACCAAATTTATGGACCTGTAGGAAGCCCCTCTCCCCAGCTGAGCACAGGATTGAGCTGGTAGTCTACATCCAACCCAGCACGACCCTGAACCCAACATGTGGCTCTAGAACTAGCGTGTGCAGCCCTGAAGGTTGTGTGCAACACCAGCAGAGCCAAATTAGGTCCTGCCACATGGCCCCCTGTGCCAGCATGCCAGATCAGATCATGCTGAAGCCTGTTAATGACCCTAACAGGATAAAGATACTTGAACTGGGCACCATCATGCAGCCCAAACCCAGCATATTGGGGCCAGGGTGAGGTCAGACTTGCTGTGCAGTACTAGTCCCCGCACAGCAGGTCAATCTACAGGCCCCATCCTATTAACAGGCTTAGTAGGAGGCTCAGCTCCCTAGCTGCTGATCTTACTAGAAAGCACAATCTTTCTTTTCAGACTATCCTTCAAGTGCACTCTCCCTTTTGGATTGGACTGCATCACAGGAACCTCTGGGGACTTAAAATCCCTAAAGCAGATGAAAATCCTCTCTCCCTTTCCTTCCTGCTCTTTTTTCCTTTCTCTTCCCCCTACTCCTCACTCTCCTTCTCCCCCTCCCCCTGATACAGGACCTAGGAAACAAAGAGCAAGCTAATTTGATATCTTACCCAGAAACAATACAGCTGGTAAAGAACTAGATATCCTGAAAAAAAATCTCAAAACCCACAGCATCTGAGGAGCAAGGTGATGATCAGGAGAGTAACATGTACTAGTAAATACAGACAAATCTGAAAAACCTGAATTTTGGTTATATATCTGTTATGATCATGCAGCATGAGACAGTTCCCTTCAGGTAACCTAGGTTAATTTTAGCAGTAGCATTTAGAATGGATTTTATGTGAATAATGTAGTCGGTAGTAAGGCCACAATAGAGAAGATTATTGTAGTCAAAATGTGAGGTGATGCAAGCCTGAGAAAGATCCTTTGTCACCTTAGATAGAAAAGGCAATATCTTTTAAATACTGTGTAGGTAGATGCAACAAGAGATACTGTTCAAGTGTAAGTGTTTGCAGTATTGGCAGTGCCTATTTGAGCAGCCCATTTTTTCTACCCCGTCTTAAATATTTATGCTATGCATACAACTTGATCCTTTTCTGATATCCAGTAATGGCCACTACAAACAAGAGTGAGATGCTACTTAATTTCCCACAGCCAAGAGGAAGAATTGTAAATGATCTGCAATTTCCAAACAGAAATGCAACACAGGGACTATTTGCATCATCTACCACTTACCATTCCCAACTAGAACTCTGCAAATATAGCAGAATTACTGCACTGATAATAATCACAGACAAAAAATGAAAAAAAAAATATGGGAAACTCATTTGTTGAATAAATGTGGACTATAGTTATAAGAATATGGTCATATGAGAAAGATAACAGTAATTATTTAACCCTGACATTGAGACACTCTGAGAGACAGAGGGTGTGTCTACACATGCATCCAACTGTGCAATTGTTACTTGCTAAAGCAAATAATAAATGACTATGCAGTAACCAGCATCACTGTGCAGTCCCAGTGGCAAAGAGGTCATTTCCAACCCTACTGTGCAGAAGCAATGAGCTACTGTGCAGTAGCTTGTTGCTAGTACACAATAACATCAGCATCATGGTTCGTGCCTGCCAATGCTACATAGCCATAGCAACGAGCTATGTACCTGTAACTTGCTGCTATAGCAATGTAGTGTCTTGTGTAGATGTGCCTAGATAGTATTATTTATACTTGCAGTTTGCATATTGTAAGAAGTTATGTGACAAATAAGATGGCATTTCTTAACAAAAGAATATAAGACAGGGTTCTTCACACTGAAGACCAATAATGCACCTATTAATTATTTGATCATTTGTGACTGGCAACAAGCAGGGTACATAATTATAAAAATTAAGATTTAATAAGTGGTAGATATGCGAAATGTTATTTTGTTGTACCTACTTGTGGTGGTGGACCTTGCCTCTCTGTATCCTTTTATAATCTCCCAAAGAGCTGTAAGTCCATGACTTTCTCGCCTGCCACGTCTTAGATGTTATTATACTATGTTCTGCTTTATGATGTCACTTGTTGGAAGGGGTGTTATATATATATTTGTTTGTTTTATTTTGCTCTTTGGGTGTCTCTATTAGGAATCCCGGTCTTATAAAGGAAAACTTCACTCAATTATTCCCACACACTCACCAATACATATATTCACAATTATATGCAAATTAACACTTGTCTTTATCTTTATTCTTTATAACACTATACAAACTTTCATTATCTTTAAACAGGAGTGGTCCTTTTTTTTTTAACAGTTATATCAACTTTGTAATTCTATCTACATACCGTTCTTATTTAACCTTTATCAATTTGGTTGGACTGAACTTGGTGTTAATAAATGAAGTCCCTTTAACTCTGTCCATTTATTTCGGGTTTTTGGTTTTTTTTAGATCAGGCTTTTCTCTTCAAGCCTTGTTATTTCTCTCTCTTTACTTTTGCTATCCTGAGTGTGTACCTTTCATCTGGTGCGTGCCTGAAGCCTTGTGGTCAGCACTCAGTTGTTTTCACTAAGCTTGTGGGAGTGAGTCAATTTACTCTTCTCTTTTATGTTTGTTTGTTTACTTTTCAGCGTGGCTGCCAGCCGCGTCTCCAGTGCCTCTTCAGGGATCTGCCCCTCTTTCTCAGAGCTCTGCTCTCTCCAGTGGCGAGAAAAATTCTGAGGTAAGTGTCTTATCTCCTCAAGATCTTCTTTCTCCCTCACTTTCTCCTTCAGACGCTCTTTCTTTTTTCTCCCTTTCTGAGACTCCCTTCTCTTTCTTTTCTTTTCCCAGAGCTTCTATCCTAATATGGTAATAGCTCCAGAAGTGGCATTCTCTGGCTCTTTTTGCTGCATTGCTGTTTACTGTTTCCCACACCTTCCCTCTTAAGACACCCCTAGGTGCCTTTTGTTGTTTATCTTGATCCTCCATGTGGAGGGAATTTGGATCTTCCTGAGTATTCAAGGCCTCTAGGGATTGGGTACCAGGATGACATTGAGATAGGGAGTCTGCTACCATGTTGGCATGTCCCAGCCTGTATTCAATATCAACATGGAATGGTTGTAAGGCGAGTGCCCATCTGGTGATTCATGTATTATCTGTTTGGTTTGTCTTTAACCACTTCAAGGGTGCATGATCAGTAACCAAAATGAATTTATGGCCCAGAAGATAATACCAAAACTATTCTACTCCCCACTTCATCGCTAGGCACTCACGTTCAATAGTGGCATACTTTTGTTCTGGTGGGTTAAGTTTCTGGCTAGCATAGGCAATCGGGTGCTCTATCCCATCCACTTCTTGTGTCAACACAGCACCCACAGGATAACTTGATGCATTCATCTGTAAAATGAAAGTAGGGGTGAAGTCGGATGTAGGAAGGACTGTGTCATCACATAAAGCTTGTTGAGTCCTATGAAAAGCTTCTAAACATTTTTCTTCCTACTTTATAGGCCCATTGCCTTGTCCTTTTAATACGCCAGTCAAGGGGGTGGTTATCTCAGCAAAATGTGGTATGAACCTGCGGTAAAAGCTGGCTAAACCGAGGAAAGCACGTATTTGTTTTCTCGTCCGTGGAGGCGAATAATCCTGTGTCATTTCAACCTTATCTACCAAGAGGCGCATGCGTCCTTGTCTTACTAGGAAGCCAAGATATTTAGTTTTTGCCTTATCTAGAGCACACTTCCCTGGGTTGGCTGTGAGGCCTGTTTGCCTGAGTTCTTGGAGAA
Source organism: Crocodylus porosus (assembly GCF_001723895.1). Classification (NCBI taxonomy): domain Eukaryota; kingdom Metazoa; phylum Chordata; order Crocodylia; family Crocodylidae; genus Crocodylus; species Crocodylus porosus. Next base: position 30,983,067 of record NW_017728913.1, on the reverse strand, counting down.
TGGCAAGCAGAGTTTTTAAATGTTATTCCCATTTGTCTGTATAAATTATAATATCAACTATGTAGGCTGCTGCATATTGTTGGTGTGGTGCTAGGACCCAATCAATGAGTCTTTGGAAAGCGGCTGCAGGCCCATGCAGGCCAAACGGCATTCACTTGAATTAATACAAACCCTATGGTGTGCCGAAAGCAGTGTTTGCTTGGTCTTCTCTGTGTACAGGTATCTACCAATAGCCCTTTGTCAAATCTAATATAGATATGTCTTTGGCTTGTCCTACTCTCTCCAGTAATTCACTGATTTGGGGCATGGGAAAAAGTCAAATTTTGAAATTGCATTTAATTTACGAAAGTCAATGCACAAATGGAGGGACCCATCTTGTTTTGGAGCAATTACCAATGGGCTTCGCCATGGGCTCCATGATTCTGTTATTATTCCTTGCTCTAACATCCTGTCTATCTCTGCCTTCACTACTTCATATCTATGATACAGGATTCTCTGCCATCTTTCCCTTATTACCCTTCCTTCTGGTATAATAATGTTATGGCTCATCCTCATAGCAGAGCCAGGATTCTCATTAAACATGTCTCCAAACTCTTGTATAAGCAGTTTTAATTGATCTCTTTGTTGAGCCATCAACTGGGTACCTAGACAGACTTCTTGACTTGTTGGCCGGTTTTGATGTTCCCTATTCATTGCACCCCCATGTTCTGCTTGCCCTCTCATAGAGGAAGCTACTAAACCTTCTTGCTATTTCCACAGTTTTAATAAATTAACGTGAAATATTTGTTTTTCCTTTTTTTGTCCAAGGCGAAGAATCTCATAGTTGACAGATCTAACACACCTGGATATCTTGAATGGACCTTGTGGACAAGTTAAAAATTTACTCGTAGTATCTGGGAATAAGACTAACACTTTTTGTCCTGTTTGTAAGTCCCTTTCACTCGTATTTTGGTCATACCTAGTTTTTTGTTTCTCTTGGGCTTGTCAGAGATTTTTTTGGCCTAAATTTTCTACCTTTCGTAACTGTTCTCTCAATTCATTGACATATTCAGATGGCTTCACCCCTGGGGTTCCTCCTTCTTCCCATCCCTCTCAGACCACATCCATCAGGCTTTGTGGTTGATACCCATATACCAACTCGAATGGGGAAAACCCTAAGGAAGATTGTGTGGCTTCCCGTATCGCGAACAACAGAGGGGGTATGACCAAATCCCACTTCCGGAGCTCCTCTTGTGTACATCTACGCATCATATTTTTAAGGGTTCCGTTTAATCTCTCCACTATCCCAAGTGTTTTATTTTTAATACTTGGCACAGATTCCGTATAACCTGGGACATAAAATTTGTCCCTTGGTCCGTAATGATCTCCCTAGGAATACCAAAGTGGGATACCCACTTAAGCAATTCTTCTGCTATTTGAGGCCCAGTGACTGTTCTTAATGGGATGGCATCCGGAAACTGAGTGGCATAGCCTATCAAGACAAGTACAAATTGATAACCCATCACACTTTTGAGTAACGGTCCAACCACATCCAGAGCTATACAGGAGAATGGCTGTCCTATCACTGGCATGGATTGTAAGGGATCCCGCGGGAGTTTTTGAAGGCTGACCCTCTGGCAACTTGGGCAGGCTCTGCAATAGTCCTGTTTATACAGTATGGGCCAGAAACACCACTTAGTTAGCCTGGTTTCTGTTTTAGCTCTTCCCATGTGCCCTCCTAATGGATTCGTATGAGCAAGTTTCAAAAGGGGTTGCCTGTAATCACAAGGTATCAGCAGTTGCGGTACCTCTGTCCCTTCTATATGCCCCTTCTTGGTCCTATATAACAAGCCTTTCCTCATCTTATACCTGGGGAATGTGCGGCATCTCTCTGGGCAAATTACCTGATCATCCTGCTTGGCCAGCTCCATTTGTCTTGCTGATTGAAACAGGTCCTCACCTTCTTGAGCCTCTTGAAAGCAGGAACTGCTTGCTAAACTCTCCAAATCCAGTGTATCAGGTTCAGTGTAATCTTCACTGTTCTCTCTGGCTAAACCTTCTATTTTGACTTCTTGTCTCCTCACAGTGTCTAGGACTTCATAAATCTCCTCCCAGTCTCTGCCCAATAACATCGGGTAAGGTAGGTCATTGGCTAGACCTACTGGCATCTCTCAGGTAGTGTCCAAGATTTCCACCCGATATTTCCTTCGGGGGTACACCGACAACTGGTCATACATACAAATCATTTTTATGGCGCTTGTGCTCAGAGCCCAACCTCAGGGAGCTATGCCGGTTCTAATCAATGTCTAGGCACATCCAGTATCCACTATAGCTTTTATTTTCTTCCCTCCAACTTGGGTCCACACAGCGGGTTTTTCCTTTGATGCTTCCCAATGTGTTTCCCCGATGCTGCAGTCCATCATCTCCACCTGCCCATTGTCACTCCTCTCACTTCTTTGTATCCGAGTTTTTAATGGTATTTTCCTTGGTTGCAGACCCAATCAAGGATGACTGTCACACCCCCTTGCAATATGTCCAATTCTCACACCTGAAACATACTGTAGCCTGTCTTTTCCCTTCTTGAGTTTCCTTTTGTTCACTCTCTTGTCCAACTTGAGAAGTTCCGGACTTTGGGGCTTTCTCTCAGTAGTTATCTGTTTGAGCACTATCAAAATCCTCAGCCAAGCGTAATGCTTCTGCCGATGACTTTGGTTGATGACACCATGCCCAACATTGGGTATTTTCCTCTAAATCTATTAAGAATTGTTCCAACAGGATCTGGTTGCATAACTCCGCCTTGGATACCTCCTGTGGCTTCAACCACTTTTCTAACGGATTGGCCAATTTCTGCAACAGAATTCATGGGAATTTACCTCTTCTTTTTTCTTTTTCATGCAGAAGGCCTGTCAATAATTTTCTAGGTTAGTATTTAGATGACACAGAATCTCTTTCTTGACCTTATCATAGTCCATTGCTTCGCCTTGTGCCATTGCCTGATAAGCCGCTTGTGCTCTTCCTATCAATAGTACACCTAAATGGTTGGCCCACTGCCTGCGCTCTAACCCAGATGCTAATGCTGCTTTTTCAAAGCTTTCACGAAAGGCCTCTGGGTCATCTTACGGGGTCATTTTTGGGACTCTTAATTTGACTTTGTGTCATTGAGCCCATGTCTATTGCTGTATCCATTTTTATTCAAGTACGATTTGTCGAGTGGCTTGTTGTTGTTGTTGTTGTTGTAGTAATTGCCCTACTAGATGCATGGTTGGTTGTAGAGGCTCTAGACTCCCCATGGGGTTTGGTTGTCTCTCCATGCTGTCTTCTTATCAGGTCGTTGTCGCTTCCTGGCCAATGCACCACTGTGATGGTGGACCTTGCCTGTCTGTATCCTTTTATAATCTCCTAAAGAGCTGTAAGTACCTTGACTTTCCTGCCTGCCACGTCTTGGATGTTATTATAATATGTTCTGCTTTATGATGTCACTTGTCAGGAGGGTTGTTGTATATATATTTGTTGTTTTATTTTGCTCTTTGGGTATCTTTATTAGGAATCCCGGTATTATAGAGGAAAACTTCACTTGATTATTCCCACACACTCGCCGATATATATTTTCACAATCAGATGCAGATTAACACTTGTTTTTATTTTTATTCTTTATAACACTATACAAACTTTCATTATCTTTAAATAGAAGTGGTCCTTTTTTAACAATTATATCAATTTTGTAATTCTATCTACATACTGTTGTTATTTAACCTTTATCACTTTGGTTGGACTGAACTTGGTGTTAATAAACAAAGTCCCTTTAACTCCGGTTTGTCTGTTTATTTCCCTTTTTTTTTTTTTTAGAGCAGGCTGTCATGGGGAGAAACAGAGGGGCAAACCCCTAGGAGCCAGGGGGGAACCCTGGGAGCAGGAACTGGCCGGGGAAGGTAGAAGGAGAAAGAAAGAAACTGAAAACTTCTTACCTGTAGCGGGAGCTGTGGTGAAGCTGGAAATGGCAGCGGGACCTCAGCGACTCATTAGCCGCACCTTTATACAGCCATGGCCAGCTGATAAGGTGGATGGCAGGAACCAGCTGGGAGAAATAAAAAGAGCTGTTTGTGTGAAGATGAGAGAGAGGCCCTCAGGAGCACTGGCTGGGAAGTCTCATCCAGAGCTTCCACAAGGGGGAAAAGTGTGGGAAACTGCCTCTCGCAGCACGGAAAGACACAGTGAAGCCCACCATGGGGAAGATGCTGTCAGCGGCAACGCAGGGAGTGAGGGATCAGAGGCACCCCATCCAGACTGGAAACCAGGATCAGGGGACCAGGAAGAGCCAGAGGAGGGTTACCACCAAAAAGCCAGAAGAGTCAGAAGATGCCAAAATGCCAGATCAGGTGGGACCATAGAGGGCTCAGGATGGCTCAAGGAGGTGCCCCAGGTGGGGGACAAAGGGCATGAGCAGCGTAAAGGGAGGCAGAAGATGGGCCCCAACAGTATAGAGCTGCCCCGACAGGAGACGTGGGGAGGATGTGCCGAGAAGGACCACAGGCTGAGCAAAGGGTGGAGAGGAGGGCATTGTAGCCTGTGGTCTAATCTGGACCCAGTTTAGGGCTTGCTAGGGGCCTTAGGGGCCTGGGTTTGTTGTTGTTGGGCAGGCTGTGGGAGCATGCAGTAAAGGGGGCAGAGGGCCTGCCTTAGTATCTTTGTATTTCTCTGGTGTTGGGATTTTTCCTTTTTTTTTTTTTCCTTGTTTCCCACATTTGGAGAGGTTGCTGGGTGAGGTATATGGAGCCTGAGTGTTGTTTAAATCCAAAGGGGGTTTACAGACACAGGAAAGGCTGTGAGGTGCAGTGGGTGGAGTTTGGGTTTGATCTGGCTGTCCTATAACCCATTTCTGCAAGCGTTATGGAGCCTGAACTGTTGGGGGCTTGGCTGAAGAACATCAGGAACTTGTCAAGGTGGGGTGTAATGGTGAGGTAGAGGGGAGGTGGAGCCTCGCAGAAGATCGTCGTCCAGTGGACCCATATGCGAGAGATCCTCAATAGTCGGACTCCCCACCACTGGGATAAGATGCAAAGCTGTGGCAGGAGAGATTGGGGGAAGACTATCTGGGGAAGAGACACCTACTCGGCAGGACCACAGGGACGGACCAGCAGAGCACCCCAAGCATCTGGGGCCACATGGCACGTCACCGGATGTTCAAGACCATACGGGTACACAGACTTTTCTCTTCAAGCCTTGTTATTTCTCTCTCTTTACTTTTGCTATCCTGAGTGTACACCTTTCATCTCTTGCGTGCCTGAAGCTTTGAATCCTTGTGGTGAGCACTCAGTTGTTTTCACTAAGCTTGTGGGAGTGAGTCAATTCACTCTTCTCTTTTTTTTTGTTTGTTTGTTTACTTTTCAGCATGGCTGCCAGAAGGGCAGTACAGAGCAGGTAATATTTGATTCAACAGCCATATCAAATATTAAACTGGGTCCCGCTTCAATTTGCTGTCTGCTTCACGTCAAAGTGGGTCCGCTTCGACTTGAGATCGAAGCTTAGTCAAATATTCGAGCTGCTTTGACTTCCCCATAGGCTGTAAGGGGAAAGGTTGAAGCAGGCTATGACTTTGGCATTTCTTGTCTGATCTTGATGAAACTTGCTGGAATGGTAGCTCCTGATGAGCCCAAAAAGTGTGCCAAGTTTCAATAAGATAGGTTCAGGGGTGCTGGGAAACTGCAACCCAAATTCTTGAGAGCAAACCACCTGTAACTTCTATGTGCAAAGCCACAGGGAGCTCAAACTTGCAAGAACGGTAGCTCCTGAGGGGTTCACAAAGCCTGCCAACATTCAACAAGATAGGTTCAGGGGGTTTGGAGAAATAGCACTCAAAATTCTTGATGCCATTCCTGTGGCAAAGGGGTGGGACCTGCAGAGATGATTCAGCCTCCCTGAGGTGGTCATGCGCACTGTTCCCTTGTCCCGGCTGATTTTGGCTCAGCAGCGCATGCAGATAGCAAATGCAGGATCATCTGCCAGCTCATAATGATCCCAGACCATGCTAGTACTAGGCCTTTCCCTCTGGCATGCGGGTGCATCTGTGGATGCTGCTGAACTCTCCCCCTCTTCAGCAGTCAGAGGCACAGGAAGAGAAAGAGTGGACTCAGCTGAGCCACTTGCCTTCACCTTCTGAAGTGCCTTCTGGGAAAGACCTCGTGGCTGGAAAGGAAAAAACCTGAGGGGTGTCGAGCAGAAACTCAACTGATTCCCCCTCCTTCCCCAGAACTTCCCTTGCCAGGGCACTGAGATCCAGATCCAGCTCTTCTTCTGGCACTGGGAGGCTCAGCATAGGCAGTGAACAGGGGTGGAGTACACTGCTGTGCTGGTTGCAGTTATGGTGGGAGAGGTTGTGGCTGCTATGTCTGGACATGAGAGAGTCTCAGGCACAGGCAGTGGCTCTGGTGGCACTGCTGCTCCCCTCTCTTTACTGCTTGTAGCAGCCTCATCCCTTGTAGCGGGAGGAAAGAGGCTGTGTCTGAGTTTGGTGGAGGGAGAAACTGCAGCTCTCCCTCTTGCAACCCCCCTTGCTCCTCTTCGTGCAGGCTGGCCACTGCCTTTCCACTCCACTTCATAATATGTTTCTTTGTATGTAAACTGGAACCTCTAAGTGTGCTGTGCACCATGGATTAGATTTCTGGATGTTATGCAAATGTGTTCGTGTGTGTAGATAATATATTGAGAAGCATAGGTGTGGTGGAAAAAATGAATGATGTATAAAAATATGTATATATATACACTGAATTCCTATATATAGAATAGATCCTAAGCTACTACTAACCCTATCCAATATTAGCATAAACTAATATGAAAAGTAGTTATAAAATAAAAGCACCAAGTTCTCAGAAATCCCTGTTGCTAGCAGTGCAAGCAGGGAAACTGTTGAAGATCAGGGCTTCCAGCCATTGTGGTCCGACACAGAGGTGCTGGAGAACACCAGCAGCTCAGAAACGGACCCCAAGGCAGAAAGCAGGGAGCTGAAAAACTGCTGCCTTTTATGCATTTTCTCTGGCCCTGCCCCAGAGCACTGGGATTGGAAGGGACCTCAGAGAATGCTGACAGGTCACTGGCCAGCCACATGTCAGTCATGAAAGCACTCCATCCCCCTCTCCCCCTCCCTCGACTTTCACTTTTCAAGGTCCAATATGTCGAATATCTGTCGAATCGAATATTAAGTCGAAGCTTTGCACAGCCCTAGCTGCCAGCCACATCTCCGGTGCCTCTTCAGGGATCCGCCCCTCTTTCTCAGAGCTCTGCTCTCTCCAGCGGTGAGAAAAATCCTGAGGTGAGTGTCTTATCTCCTGGAGATCTTCTTTCTCCCTCACTTTCTCCTTCAGATGCTCTTTCTTTTTTTCTCCCTTTCTGAGACTCCCTTCTCCTCTTTCTTTTCTTTTCCTGAAGCTTTTATCTAATATGGTAATAGCTCCGGAAGCGGTGCTCTCTGGCTCTTTTTGCCGCGTCACCGTTTACTCTTTCGCACTACTATACAGATCAGGGATCACAGCATTCTCAACCTTTTGGCAAATCCGACAATTCACCAAACAGACACAGCTAGGGAATCATGCCCTTTACCAACAGGCACGGTGTTCATATTTTTATATGCAAATTTAATGTTTAAAGACTGCAGTGAATGGTGTCCAATTTATTCAGTCTATGTAGCTGGCAAAAAGCCAGAATCATTTATTATATGTAGGAAAAGAAAATACCCAATAGATCCATACCCATCTTGCCCAGCATTGTAGCACTCAGACAGTCAGTAAGCTGACACATGACTGAATGCTGTACATATGACACTAATTGAATGAATATACATGAATCTAATAGAAAATGGAATCTAAAGTATCCTAAATGAGATAATACATATGGTTTATATATGCACTTCTCTTCCTTTTCCTTCAGTCTAGAAAGCCCTATGAACAGCTAAATTCAATCCTTGTATGAAGGATAAAGAGAAGTCCCTTTGACCACCTCACCTTGTCTCCTCCTAGATCTGTCTTAGGCTGCTATAATTACCTGGCACTGTTTTAACTGTTCTTTACATGCTTTTAACAGTGCTAACCATCACTTTTCAGCCTTGAATATGCTTATCCACACAACAGGCTAGTGAAATAAAGAGGTTGTATTATCTCCATTTTACAGATTGCATTTGCAGAGAGGATAAAGGACTTACCCAAGTTCATACCTGGAGAGAAGTTTATAGTGGAGAACTTAACCTTACTCATCCAAACTAAAGCATAAATATGGGAATATGTAACAGCAGTAGAACTTAGGTTACCAGTTACACAAGAAAAACAAATTTGGAATTTGAACATTCAAATAAATAGGCACAACAAAGATTTCAGGTGCAACTAATAATCATAAATATACTTACACAATATCAGATCATTTTAAATAATCATATATATTATTAAAAATCACGGACTGCTTATTGACAATTTGCAAACAGGGTAAGAGGCCACATTCAAAGAATGAATTGTTTGCAATGAATAATTCAATGGGCTCTAGTTATTACAGTTTTATCTCATTAATAGACCATTGCTTAACAACAAATTATATTTTATTTCTGTTTTTAGCTGTCTCATTGAATTTAAATTCATTGGTTCCTTTTTATAAAAGCAATAACAAAGACATGGACAATAAAATTCCCACTCATTTACAAAATCTTTATTAAAAAGCATTATGTTCTAAACATCCCTTAACAACAATAAACATAGTCCTCAGAGACAAGTATTTACACAGCCAACTGATACTCACTTATCTCAGAATGAAAATATCTTTTATTTTAAATGATTTTGTGAGCTTAAAATAAGAATATAGGATTTTCACAAAACATAAATTTGAATGATTGAATATAAGGACTGTGAGCTGTAATTTAAATTATAGCCATATTTATTATTTTTAATAATTCATTGTAATTTTCAAAATGTTGCTTTCATTTTAAAGCAGGTCTTTTCTTTTAGGTAAGATAAGATACAGGACACAATTTATGGAAGCTACTAGATGCTAGGGAGGATAAATTCAAAGATTTCACTAAGAATAAAGAAACATTAATTTAATTATCTTCATCTTAAAAACATGTTTCAACTTTTTGGAAACACAGTATAGTATGACTCTTTAAGGTGTTGCAAAAAGAGCTTAAAAATTAATTGGAATTCTTAAGAGTTTATAACTCATCTTCTGCAGTCACCAATAAGAAATAGAGATTCTCCCAATCTTTTTGTAAACTAATTGGACCTACTTTCCTGAAATGCAGGTAGCAACAAGTGATGTAAAAGGCATAGCAGATTGGACCGACAAAGTGTCTTTCTTCAATTCTGTTACAGGCAGAGGAAAGTGAAATACATATAAGACCCAAAATATAACGGACAGCCCTGAAAGACAATGAGATTCAAACTGCAGCAGCCACAGCTGGATATCAACACAGACTAACTTAGAATTAGGTATGCTAAGAAGTGGAGTTTCTAATGGAGACAAGAAAAATACTGAAAATAAAATTCCTGAATATTAATACCTACAAAATACTGGAAAAAGCAAAGGAGAAGCATAAAAAGTAGTGAAATCAGTTAAAAACAATGCAAAGAAAGGCAAATGAATATGGGACTTTGTACATGCCACAATATTGGCCTTTAAAGTGGCTTAAATGCCCTTTTGCAGTGCTTTAATGGTGTTGCCCTTTACACTGTCTGTGGCATATTGAGCTTTAATGGCACTGCTATTTACATTGTTGATGGCTTTGAGAGACAGCAAAATAAAACACCTCTGAGGTGTTTTAGTTTGCTACCTAACAAAGTGCAACAGCTGCAGCAGGAAGCACTGGGCCCTGGGCAGCTCAGGGGCTGTGCAGGCAGGCTCTGCTGAAGAAAAAAAAAAAAATGCAGGCAGCTTGATCTTTTTTTTTTTTTTTACCTCCCCAGAGCCTGCCTTCCTGCCTGAGCTATGTAGGGGGCCAGTGCTTCCCTTTGTGGCTGCAGAAGGGCTGGTGCTTCCCTCCATGGCTGAGGTGGCCCCCTGGACTGCCTGGGCCGGGTGCCTGCAGGTAGATGCTGCCTGGGGGGGCACCACCACGGAGGGAAGCACCAGCCCCCCAACAGCTCAGGACTCTTTGGCCTGCCAGCAGCTCCACACCCCCCTCCCCACCAACACCACAGAGGCAGGTAAGGATCAGGCTCAACCCTTGTGTACATGCCACGGGAATGTACTTCAGGTTAATTCTCCCTAAATTGAACTGATATTTTAAAAAACCCACTGCTTCAATGTAGGGAGAATTAAACCAAAGTAAACCCCCATGACATGTACAAGCAGCCTATACATTGTAAGTCTACCAGCTAAAACTGAACATGCTGCTCTGATGGGAAATCACAGAACTGTTTACCAAGTGGCTAACACCTTTCTTGGACGTTGCAAAAACAAAAATTCAAAGTCTTGATGCAGAAAAGAAAAACAGGTAGGCAGAGTATTAGGACAGGCCCCACCTTGACACCAAACTTTGAAGAAATGGATGGATTAGAACATGTTACTTATATTCAGACAAGTCCAGGAGAGATATCAGACTACAAACCTGAAAACGAAAAACCACAAAACGGGAGAAAATTATGAAATCACAGCTGAAATACTAAAAGCACTTAATGCTAGTTTCTCCAGGGAATTGAAGATGTTCATTTAAGATTTAGAAAGGAAGAAATTCCTCTTGACATGGAAACTTGGAATTAATATCAGAATATCCAAAGGGGGAGGTTTTACTTCCCTTAACAACTTGAGTAGAGTCATACTCCTCTGTCATAAGGAAACCTTCTGTAGCATGATGCTGCAGAGGATCAAAGAGGCAGTGGATACAGAGCTTAAAAAAGAGGCTGGATTCAAGTTCAAAAGAGGCCATATATTAAGAACCATAACAGAAGCATGCGTAGCATGGCAGTTTCCTCTTATCATCAGTTTCATTAACTTTAAAAAGCCACTTGACAAACTCTGGTCAATTGTCAACTATTTTGTCAATAGGTAACAAACTCTGACATAGCCACCTGATGACCTAAGTCAGCAGTTGACGTTCCAGTATTAACTGAGATACACTGTGAACCTACAGACAAAAGAAGAGAAAACATGCTAATGAGGCAGAGCACCGAGGCCAATAAAGAAAGCATTCTGGGAACAAAAGGAAAGCAAGCAAGCAGAAAGCTTAACCCAAAGTGGTGAATACTCCCCAGGAAGCAAAATGTTAGATCTTGCTACCACTGCTGTTTTTGCTTTTTACATTACAGAGTCATTTGGAAAAGTACGAAAACATTACTAGGAGAGAGAACAGGTTTCTTCACATGGTGCTCCACCTCCTTGGAAGGTGCTTCTGGTGGGCTGGAATAGATAACCAAACTGCACTAATTGAAAAGACTTCAAGTGCTGTTCCTCAGTACAGTACTTCTTCATGCACGAGTAGCCTGTTGGAAGATTTTATCCAGAATCACTAATAAAAGAAATGTGTGCCTGTCTGTTTGAAGAGAGAACAAGAAGGATTGGAGGAATAGCAATAGTAAACCTAAGGTTTCTTACTTTCTTTAAGATAATAATACAACTCATATATGTACAATACTCAGCCTTCTCCAATCTCTGTTACTAGTCCACCCTACCTTCAGGGATACTAGACTATTCTCTCCCTCTCTCCTGAAATCACTTTTCCTGTGACACTTCTTGACACACTGCCAGCTAACACAGGAATGTAGAGTGAGCATACTAAGAATTGGTAATCTGTCTGTTTATAGGTTACCCTGCAAGTCAGAACCAGCCCATCTCACTTGTATTGGGCTAGGTCCTGCCCTCTAGAAATAAAATTCAATCTACAATAGCAATGTAAATTACAGTGCCAAGACTCCAAGTATATGTCAGAATCTGTAATATATTTGGCATTAAAGAGTCATTGGGTAACATGTAGAACTAGCCTTGGGAACAGTGGCCAAAACCCAGCCAAAGAGTTAGCCTCCCTCTTGCTTCCTCTTCCATGAGCCTTTACCTTTTGACTGCCCAGTCTTCAAAGGGGAGACAGCAATGCCTATCTTGTAGCTTTGGGATTAGGATACTTTACTGGGCCATAAACAGTGTGGGTTCAATCCAATGGGAGCCTAGAACCTATGTCTCCAATGTCAGGCTTCTTATGCTGTCCACAGGACTAGGTACTACTATTGGCAGGGGCAGCACCTCTTATGTTTTAGCCCCCAGTAGCTGAGTGATTAGGGTACTCTTCTGGAAAGGACTGACTTAGGTCCTAGGCCCCTTCAGTCAGAGGGGATTTGACCTAACATCTGTCTAATGTCTTAGTACAGTGCTCTAATTTTGCAACTTATGCATGGCCAGTGTACACATATACCTACCCATGTATCAACTCAGCCAATACATAGCCTATTAAGCATGTGACCACACTGCATGGGTAATAGAAAAAGACTATGGCCGAGTGTGCAAAATGGCACCTATGCAGCTGGGTAAGTATAATTTAGATATATAAAGTATAATAGAATTTGGGCCTTATAATATACAATTTAACCCTTATTATTTAATTTCAGCTCTATATCATCTGAGGAACATGTGATGAAGGAAAAGCACAGGAGAAGTGGGCAAAAGAGCTGGCCAGCCTGTATTTTCAAGGCAACAAGGGATAAGTATATGTAGGTGAGTATTTTGACTTGCTGAATAGGAAGAATAAAAACAGCAAATATTTAAAACATTTTAAACAGATCACCTCCCGTAATGATAATGTTGTCTTGGAAATAAAAATTAATATTAAATTGCACTGTATTTCTTCTTTTCTGCACTTTTTAACCTTTTGTGGGGAACTACCATTCACTAATATGTGTTAGCATATCAGGCTCTACATTTATATCTTAAATACATAAAATCCATACTATCTCCTACCTTCATCAAGTTGGGGAGCCGCTATCATCCCAGAATGATACACTATAAAAATCTTTACAGTCTACTACTCTGTGTTCTCAGTCACCTACTGACGGTCTACCCCTACAGTCTGCTTCCTGTATTTCTGCTTCCTGTTAAATCTTTCCCATGCTCTCCAATACCTTTAGTTTTTCCCCCTAGTATACATCAATTCTAAGAAAAATATTCTGATGGTAGGAACAGCAGGACAATGTAAGAAGCTGGCCAGGGAATTTATAGGATCTCCTTCATTGGAGGTTGTCAAGAGTAGGCTGGATAGGAAGTCATCTGGGATAGTTAAGGAATAGTAAGCCCTGTATCTGTGCGAAGAGCTGGAGCCCATCAATTCTTTCCAGCCCTATGATCTTATTTCTCACATTCCTCTGATCACCACTGTTTCCTACTTACTTCCTTCTCCATGTTGCCCATTTCCAATGCCTGTACATTTTCCTATTTCCTGCCTGGTATTCATGTGCTGGTTAAGGAACTGTCATCCTTCCTTGGAGTAGTCTGGTTTCAGTCCTATGGAAAACAACTAGAATTAGGGATCATCCTTGGAGAGGGTGGGCAACTTTATTTTTGACAGTAAAGTTTAAAGGGACAATGAGTGTCCATCCTACCAAAGGCAGGCTGCAGTTTCTAGTCTTATTAACAGGGATGGGCTAAAGTAGGATAAAACTTTATAAGATCATGGTGAGAAATCTGAAATTAATGAAAGCCTGTATACACACACAAACCGAGTGTATATCTAATTACATATATACTCAGTGTGTATATAGAGTTAATTTATATAATTAAACGAACTTATATAATTAAATCATAAGTCTACATATCTATAAAATGCTTCTTAAATATACCTATTTAACTATCATATGCTTATCAAAATAAATAATTATAAAACTTAATATGCTCAGAATATTCTTAACCCCCACCATCTTGAATTAGCACATTCGCACTCATATAAGGAGCGAGCAAATTGTTATTGGATCAAAATGGCAATATTTAAACCCAATATGTACTCACTATGCATAGATGCAAGTGACTATATGCTGGAGAATTATCATCCATGGGCATTTAGGGTGCCTATAGACGTGTAACGTGGCTGCTCTGATGCATTGTAATTACATTGTGTTGAAGCATCCATTGTGCAGCATGGTAATTACCTTACTCTGGCAGACTCCATCATCATGTGCCTCAGCATCCCCACACTGAAAAATGGCTTGGGGGCGATTTAACTAAAGCACATTGAATGAGCTTTAGTTAAAGCATCCCCACTGCCATTTTTCAGCATGGGGACACTGATACACTTAATGCGCTGGGCACTTCAATTAAATTAAAGCACCCCCCCTTCTCCCCGGCCTCACTCTTGAAACTCATATAGATACCCTTACATTTTACACTAAGAAATATTTGTTGACTAACTGATAAAGAACATTAAAATATTAGCATAAACTAAGTTATCCTATCATATGCGCTCTATAGCTGATAGAAAATAATATTTCCAGTATTTCTTAAACAAGCATGAATGTAATACCTAAAATATTGGGTAAAAATGTAAATTATTGAGTTAACTGCATATTGCAGCATATTAACATTTCTCAAAAGTTGTATGCAGCATTAGCAGGAACCTGGAACACTTCACATTTATGAGTAAAAATTTGATAATTAAGATAAAAGCATCACTTTATTGATCATTGACCACTCTCTTCTATTAGAACAATAAAACTAATTAATGTGACAACGTTAACAAGTCAGAACTCAGGGAGATAAACAATTGTGTTGCAAGTACTTTCACCGGTAGCAATATCTGTTGAAAGGGTAAACTCAACTGCACTTAGCCAGCCCAAGCTATATTGTCCTTCAGTTTATATGGAAATCCATAAAAAGTCACTTATACAATCAATACAAAATACCTTGCTCAACATTTCTGACACACTAATTAAATACTCTGTAGTAATGTAAGTTATTTAATACGAAGGATATTACCTTCATCTTAATCATGACCATTGGTTCTTCACCCTAAATATCATTAAGCATTATTCTCATGATAACTACTTATATATTATTTAGTAAGTTATCTATTTTTAAAACTGAAAAGCTATTATTTAAAACCAATCTGAACAAACACAAATCATACAAAAATCAAAGCACTAATCTATAGATGCCAGAAGTGCCTTAAGATTTTCAAATTAGTCATCTGGCAGGACTGGGAGATCATATGGATTTTTTATGGGGAAGAAAATTTGATCCCTTTGCTTATACTATCTATCATTAGTTTCCATTTACAATGGTAAACTGTCCATTATTAAGTTGGTATTTAATAGTGTAGCATCTATGCTATGCCTCATTGATAAATACTGTATTTACTCACATCTAAGACAAGCCTTCTTTTAAGATGACACCCCCAATAATTATATTCTATATATGGAAAATGTATAAATTTGTTATATTTTTCAGATATAGAATCTAATTATCAGAGGCTTGTCTGGAATCCTTCCCCATCCTGCTGCTACAGCAGGGAAAATAATAGTTGAGGGTTTAGGAAAGATGGAAGATCACATCTGTGTGATCACACAGTAATGAGAACAGGGTGGTTGGCGTGGCAGTACTAATTAAAGAAACACACCTGTGACTAATAAACTATCAGAAGATAATTGAGAGAAAAGTGCTACAGGTGACTGGGGAGAAGCGAGGGAAAGGTTTAGGATACTGAATGTTTATGTACCAGAACAATGTGAGGCACATTGCAATATCTTACAGGAACTAGCAATCTTCCTACAGGGAACACAGTCCCTAATATTGGTTGGAGATGTAATTGTATATTGGAGGAAGGGGATAGGATGGGAAATGATGCCTCAGAATTGGATAGGTCCTCATGGACACTGGCAAGGGTGGTAGTGGAGCACAAATTATGAGATACCCAAGAGGTTGTGCCTGGAGTTAACAATAGGTTTACTAGAGTAGATGCTGCAGGCTGTTCATGGTCCCATATAGACTTCATTTTTTGGTCCATACACTGGAAATTCAAATGGTGGAGAGAGTAGGTAGAACTTCTTCTCAGACCACCTACTACTGAAGATGGCATTGGAAGTGGAAGAGCAAGGCACACCAAGTAGTGGACAGTAGAAGTTAAATATGAGACTATTGAAATATGAATAAGTGTGCAGATGGTATAGGAGACACTGGGGACTAATGAAAGGAAAGTATGAAAAATGGGGACTAATTTAAGGAATGTATACAAGCAGAGTGAGATTGTGAGAAGATATTAAAGAATATGAGTCTTTATTTCAGAATGTGGGGAAAAGAAAGGTCTGGGGAAAATGGAAGAGATTTGCAAGACTGAAGTGGATGGAGACAGTAGTATCTCCTACAACTGGTGGGGATTCTCAGTAGTGGAGGAAATTGGAGACAATTTTAATATCTTAGCAAGAGATAGTGTGGGCAATAAGACATACAAATGAATACGGAAATGCATTGAGGGAAAAATTAAATGTACAAAAAAGTGCCTGGTTGTGTGCAAGATGGAAGGAACAGGAAAATTGGGGTTACAGGTCAAGAAGAACCATATCAGGATATTGGGAGTGCAGGTAGATGCACAACTGACAGGCGAAGTGCCTAGAAACAAGTGAATGTACTGGTGAAACAAAAACTGCAGAACTGGTATGACTATAAGCTGTTGATGGCAGGATGGGTAAATGTAATTAAGGCAGTGGTACTTCCAATCATATTTTACGTAGGTGTCGTGTTCCTGCTGTCATGGACTGCCAAGTCCAGGATTCAATGGGAACTAATGGTATTCTTTTGGAAAATCAAAAGAGAAAGGTTTGGGAAGATAACACTGTTGAATGAGAAAGTGAATGGAGGACGGGTCTTCCCAGAGGTGTTTCTATTTATTTATGTGAATTATGCCAGTTTATGTTGCATGGAAGGGATAAAAGGGAGCAGCAAATGGGCTGGGTTTGTCCAGTACTATGCAGGGATTTTATTTCATAGTTAGGTATGTAAAAAAGTCACTCACAGCCCTGGGATAATGCCACTAATGTAGAAGAAGAATGTAAAATGTTTGAATCATTACAGAATGCAGACAACTGACACAATAAAGTTGGTGAACCATAAAAAAAAAAAAAAATCAAGGCCTGGGTCAGGAAAAAGTAGACTGTGTCCCCAGTAGAGAAGTTTATAGAGGAAGACGAATGGACAATTTGGAAGGCGGTGTTTGACAAAAGCTTACAGAAACAGCACTGGGATTTTTTGTTGGCTGCTAGCACATCATATTTCACTACAACAGGTGCTCCATTACAGCTATAGATTGTAGAATAGTGGGATGCTTTAGACAAACATGCCATGGGGAAGAAAGCATATGGCATGCGATGTAGGAGTATCAATTTGCCAGAACAGGCTGCGGGAAGGCAGAGAAACTCCTACAACTGCTAAGAGCCTACCCATGCTAGGTGGTTCTGTGTAGAATGTGATCCCAGGCCCAGAAGAAGGATGGAGGAAGAGTATGGAAAGATGTAGTGAACTTTTGTGAGGCATTGTGAAAGGCAAGAAACTTAGTATTCTTGCAACAACTGGAACTCTCTGTAGAAGATACATTGCATTTTGGCTTGAGCACACTGGGGTGGTATTACTGGTGGGGCATAAGAGATAGTTTTGGTATTCCCCACCAGTAATACCACTCCAGTGTGCTCAAGTCCAAATGAAGAGGGCAATGGTTTTATGGAAAAGGGGAAGAATAGATATACCTAATAGGGGGTGAAAAGATGAAGAGGCCTGGGAAGTGGCAGAGCTATAGCTGCAAGCTGGGAGTTGGCTAGGAAAAAGGGCATGAAGGTGGGTAAGACAAGAAATATATGGGACAAGAGGTGATAGGCATTAATAGATGAGCCTGGAAGGTGACAGGGAATAATGGGGTATTAAGAATGGAAGAGTCCAGGTCCCCGGATTAACAGGAATCCAGGGAAGGAGGGAATAATTGGATAATGTATAAATGTTCTATTTTTCTGTTGGTCTTATTTCTCAAAGTTCTGGAGGCCAGCTGAAGCATGCTTTAAGTTCTGACAATGTATTGTTTGTGTCCTCTTATTTGATGTAGCTTCGTAATGTAATATAAGCTAATGGATGCATGTTTTAAGTTTTTATATTTTATTGTTTTGTTGATCTATATTTGATACAGGTTTTATAACACCATGCAAGCTGGTGTATACAGGTTAAGTTTTGATACTTCTGTAATTTAAAAAAAAAAGGTTCTAGTTAGAAAGTTTGCCCAATATTGTTCATATGGTTTACAGGCCTGCTTACTGTGGGCTGATTCTGGCAGAAGTTTAATAATAGGCTATATATTTAATGAGGGAGGTTTACTTGTGCATGAGCATAAGATGAGAAGCTTTTTTCCCAATGCTGATCGGGGAAAAACCTCATCTTGTATTCAAGTAAATATAGTATAAAATTATCAACTGAAAAATATTACTTCTTGGATTGTTGGATATCAACTTACCAATGGATAGTTTACTACTTGAAGGTTTTCTGAGCTCTTTCCATTTTCAAATGATGATTAAATAAATAGAACACTGTATTGTTAAATAATATTAGCATAATATTAACAATTCAGCACCTCTACAAAAAAGAATATAAAATAATACAAAGTATATGTCCTTTACAAAAGTTCATCCTCTACTTTTCTTGTTGTTTCATAGAACACTGTGTTGTCATATACACTTGCTTTCTAATCTGTTCCCCCAAAACAAGTGTTTGATCAAAGCAAGTGCCTGTCCAGCTGAGAACCATGGTCTGCAGGCAGCCTCAAAAGGGTTCATGTGTGGCCTCTGGGTTCGTGGTCCAGGTGCCACTCCTCTCTTTGCTCTGCCACTGGAGTCCTTGGGCTTTCCTCTCTCCATAACCTTATGCTGCCTACCCTGTCTCCACAGTGAACCCAGGGACCTTTCACAGTATCTATGCAGTGCAGTGCAATAGGAATCAATTAGAAAATATTTAAGAGTCAGAGAAAAATGAGGTTGATAACCAAGAAGTTTCCCTTACATCCTATATGTAACTTGATTACTATTTATTGGGCTTCCTAGATTGGACTGACTCTACTAGCTTATATATTAACTCCTTCCCCTGTCTAACAGATAAAACATGTTCCACACTGAAAGGATTCAAAAGTCCATTAGCACTTTGTTTGTCTCGCTCACAGGTTTCTGGAAAGTTTGGTGAAAGCTTTAATAAAAACCTGATTATTATATAGTAATACATAAGCTATAAAAGGTTGTATAAACTAATAGATACTATTAATGTACTTAGAACTAAAAATTAAGAGTGCATTATATATACAGTTGTGATTGTCTGTAATGTATGTCACTGTATCAACAGTATGAAAGTGGTTCTTAGCAACTGTAATTTTCTGTTGACTCCTTAATTTGATTTTTTATGGAAGAGAAAGAGAATGATTTTTATTCTCTTGCAAGCACTCCAAGCCAAGAATCACACATTAAAGTAGTACTGAAGGAGTGGAAAGATACTACAGCATGCCCAAATATAGGGCAATCTGGAGATTGAAATAGAGAAATATGTTTAGTCATTTAGAATACCTACACCTCCTGCATCATGTAGCCATATACGTCTTCATTCCCTGCTGTGACACTGGGTACCTACAGATGTGCGGGCAGTCTGCTCCAGCACGTTGTAATTACAGATTAATTGAGTCTGCTGGAGAGTGCTAATTAATGTGCTCCAGCCAGCTTTCATATCTCATGTATCAGCATCCCCACACTTCAAAATGGTGGCATGGGTGCTTTAGGCTTGTTTGACAAAGCACCCCCATGGCCATTTTGAAGTGAGGGGATGCTGATATGTGAGACACTCTGGCCATGTTAATTAGAGTGGCTCTCAGAACCTCTCTAATTAAAGTGCACACCCCCTTAACCTCCAGAGAACGTATAAAAATGCCCACTATCCCTAAATAAACTGCCACAAAAAATACAGGGACCATAGTAACAGCCCTGAGAAAAGTAAAAACAGGGAAAAGAATACATTGGTTCTCACAATATCCAAGAGTAAAAAACACACCATTAAATTATTCTTCAGATAAGTACAACATTTTAAAATTCAGATTTTTGGTGGTGAGATTCTGCACCCATTTTTGCATACCCATGCACTGGTGTAAATGAGATCCAGAATCTCTCGCAACATATTGTACTTAGTAGAGTAGTTTTTATGACGGGAGCACTGTCATGGATAGGTATAAACCAAGGGTGGACAAAATATGCCTATAAGCCAGATCCAGACCACCAATTGATTGTATCCAGTCCATGGCTGTCCCCACAGTGCTGTGCATGGGACCAAGCCCTGCCCATTCCCACCCAGGGCAGCGTGCACCATGCTCCCATCCACATCTGCCCAGGACATCCCATGCCATTCCTGCTGATTGGTTCCTGCCCTGGCCCTGGCCCTAGCCCCAGCCTGGCCAATATGCACAGCTTATCAGTGGCACTTCTCCTGCTACTGCTGCAGTTGTCCAGGTACTGCTCAGCTCCCCTAGCCTACAGCAGCTCCTCCTCCTGCTGCACCACTCTGGACAGCATATACCACAGGGTCAAGGGGATACATGCTGGGCACCACATACTAAACCAGGTGGGGGGAAGAGGGAGGGAAGTTCCTGACCCCGAATGCTAGACTCCAACTCCATATCCTGGCTACCTTCCACACTCTTGATGGCCTGGCACAATGAGCACCCACTTGTTGGTGGCTGAGTGGGTGGAAGCTGTGTGTACTGGACAAGACCAGAACTGGGGCCAGGGCTGGAAGTGGGGCTAGGGCCAAGGTGGGTGTCAGGTGCTTGCAGGTGTGAATGTAGTGCAGGCTGGCCTCAGCAGGGGTGGCTGGGGCTCAGCCCCATGTGCAGTGCTGCAGGTCAGCCACAGGCTGCATAGTTGTGGAGGTGAACCTGCAGCCCCCCTTCCCCACATAGCCCCTCTCTCAGCGCAGTCACTGCCTGGCCCAAGTGCAACTTACAAGGATGGACAGTCCACAACCCCTCTGGTAGCTTACTCATGTGTGTGCCTTACTACCCTTCTTGTGAAAATGTATTAACAAATATCTAACCTAAACTTCCCTTGTAGCAGCTTCAGAAAATTGCTCCTTTTTCTGTCTTCTACCACCATTGAGAACAGTGTAGCTCCATCATCTTAGGAACCTATGTTCTTTGGATAGGTTAGACCCCCTATTGGTCTTCTCTTTTCCAGACTAAATAAACCCAGTTCCCTCTGCATCCCCTCATAGGTCATGTGCCCTGGACCTTGAACCATTTTTCTTGCTCTCGCAACATCCTTTCTGTAGTGGGGGCCCAAAACTGGACATAGTATTCCAGATATGGCCTCACCTGTGTCGAATAAAGGGGAGTAATCACTTCCATCAGTCGCTGGCAATGCTCTACTATTGCAGCCCAGTATGCTGTTAGCCTTTTTCAGAACAAGGGCACACTGTTGGATCATCTTCCACTTATTTTCCATTTTCTGCAGAGCTGCTACTTAGATGGTAAGCCATGGGGGTCTTAGATTGTACTGGTACATGGGGTTGTTCCATCATATGTGCAGAACTTTGCACGGATACTTATTGAACCTCCTGAGATTTTTTTTTGGTTCAATCCTTCAATTGGTCTAGGTCTCTCTGAATCCTAGCACTACCCTCCAGTATATATGTGACTCTCCAAGCTTGATGTCATCTGCAAACTTGCTCGGGTTGCAGTTCATCCGTCTTCAATATTGTTGATGAAGATATTGAATGGATATTGACCCCTGGGGCACTCTACTTGATACGGGCTGCCAACTAGACATCAAGCCATTGATTACTACCCTTTGATCCAGATGATCCAGCCAGGTTTCTATCTACCTTATAGTCTATTCATCCAACCAATAGTTCCTTAGCTCGTTTGCAAAAATGTTGTGGGAAACCATATCAAAACCTTGCTAAAGTCAAGGTATATTGCATCTGCTGCTTTTCCTGGATCCACAGAACTATTCATTTAATCAAAGATACAATCAGGTTGATCAGGCATAATCATGCCCTTAGTGAATCTATGGTGACTCTTTCTAATCACCTTCTCTTTCTAATCACCTTCACCTTAGAAATAGGTTCTTTGAGGATCTGCTCCATGATTTATCTTGGAACTGAGGTGAGAGTGACTGGTCTATAGTTCTTTGGACCCTCCTTCTTCCCTTTCTTAAAGTTCAACACTATATTTGCCATTTTCCAATCATCCAGGACCTCTTCTGACTACAAGAGTTTTCAAAGATAAGGACCAGTGGCTCTGCAGTTACATTGGCCAACTCCCTTGGCACTTTCAGGTGCATCCCATTTACCCCCATGGACTTGTACATATTCATCTTTTCTAAATAGTTCCTAACCTGTTCCTTCACTATTTTTGGCTGCTCACCTCCTCCCCAAACTGTGCTGCCAAATGCAGATGCAGATGCAGTAGTTTGGGAGTTCACTGTGACTGTGAAGACTGAGGTTAAAAAAGCCTTTGCCATATCATTTGTCACTAAGTGGCCTCCCCTATTCCATGAGGGACCTACAGGTTTCCTGATCTTCCTCTGGTTACTGATATACTTGCAGAAAACCTTCTTGTTACCCTTCACATTCCTTGCTAGCTGCAAATGAAATTACTCTGTGGCCTTCCTGATTTCATCCCTGTATGCTCGAGCAATACACTTCCATTCCTCCCTAGCTGTTTGTTGAAGTTTGCACTTCTTGTAAGATTCCTTTTTGTGTTTTTGCTCAATGATGAGTTATCTGCTAAGTCAAGCTGGCCTTATGCCATAATTGCTAGTTTTCCTGCACATTGGGATGTTTTTTCTACACCCGCAGTGAGGTTTCTCTAAAGTATAGCTAGCTCTCATGTACTCTTTTCACTCCTCAGACTGGCCTCCCAGGTCATCAGTTCCTTCAGTGAGTTAAAGTCTGCTTTTCTGAAGTCCGGGGTCCTTACTCTGATGCTCTCCATCCTTCCTTCCCTCAGAATCCTGAACTTATACCCAAGAAAAAGCCAACCTATTAAATGGGTACTTTGCATCGGTTTTTCATCAGTCCCATGGGACACCCATGCCCATTACAGGACAGGGAGGCCCAGGTGAGGGAGATTCCCTGCCCTCCATCAATGCTGACCTCATGAAGGAAAACCTTGAGAGGCTGGACACCTTCAAGTCAGCTGACCCTGACAATCTACACCCCGGAGTACTCAGGGAGCTGGCAAGCATCATAGCCCAACCCCTGGCACGGATCTTTGAGAACTCCTGGCACTCTAGTGAAGTGGCCAGAGATTGGAAGAAGGCCAATGTGGTGCCTATTTTCAATAAAGGGAGGAAAGTGGATCCAGCAAACTATAGGCCCATCAGCCTGACCTCTACCCTTGGCAAGGTCTTGGAAAAGATTATCAAGGAAGCCATCCTTAGCAGACTAGTTGACGGCAATATCCTGAAACCCAGCATGGGTTTGTTGTGGGTAGATCTTGCTTGACCAATCCCATTTCCTTCTATGACCAGGTGACTTATCACCTGGACAAGGGAGAGGAGATTGACGTCATATATCTTGACTTCAAAAAAGCCTTCAATCTGGTATCCCATGATCATCTCTTGGCAAAGCTGGCTAACTGCAGACTCAGGTCCACCATGATCTGCTGGCTGGGGAATTGGCTCTGTAGTCAAACCCAAAGGATGGTGGTTGACGGAAGGCTCTGTCCTTTTACCTGTATTGTTCGACATCTGCATTAATGATGTAGACACTGGAGTCAGAAGTGGACTGGCCAAGTTTGCCGTCGATACCAAACTCGGGGTAAAGTATCCACACCTGAGGACAGGAGAACGATCCAGGCTGAACTTGACAGGCTCAGGAAATGGGAGGATGAGAACCTGATGGTGTTTAATACCGAAAAATGCAAGGTTCTCCACCTTGGGAGGAAAACCCTGCAGCATCCGTATAGACATGGTAGTGCAATGCTGACTAGCACTAAGAATGAAAAGGACTTGGGGGTCATGATTGACCACAAGATGAACATGAGCCTTCAGTGTGATGCTGAAGCTAGTAAAGCGAGCAAAATGCTGGTTTGCATCCATAGATGCTTCTCAAGTAAATCCTAGGACATCATTCTCACATTGTACTCGGCCTTGGTGAGGCCGCAGCTAGAGTATTGCATCTAGTTTTGGGCTCCACAATTCAAAAAGGATGTGAAGAAGCTTGAGAGAGTCCAGAGAAGAGCCACATGCATGATCAGAGGTCAGGAAAACAAAACTTATGATGACAGGCTGAGAGCCATGGGGGTTTTTAGCCTGGAAAGGCGCAGGCTCAGGGGTGATCTGATGGCCACCTATAAGTTTATCGGGGTGACCACCAGTATCTGGTGGAATGTTTGTTCACCAGAGCACCCCAAGGGATGATGAGGTCTAACGGTCATAAACTACTACAAAATCTTTTCAGGCTGGACATAAGAAAGACTTTCTTTACTGCCTGAGCCCCCAAGGTCTGGAATAGCCTGCCATCAGAGGTGGTTCAAGCACCCACTTTGAATGCCTTCAAGAGAAATTTGGATGCTTATTTTGCTGGGATCCTATGACCCCAGCTGACTTACTGCCTCTTGGGCAGGGGGCTGGACTCGATGCTCTTCTGTGGTCCCTTTCAGCCCTAATCTATGAAATCTATGAAATCAACTTGTGGTCACTGCCACCCAAATTGACATCCACTACTACATTCCCCACCAATTCTTCCCTGTTTGTGAGCAGTAGGTCAAGAAGAGCACAGACTCTACATGGCCTCTCCAATACTTACACTAGATTGTTGTCCCAACACTCTTCAGAATCTTCCTGGATTGCTTGTGCCCTGCTGTATTGCTCTCCCAGCAGATGTCAGGGAGATTGAAGTTCCCCATAAGAACCAGGGCCTATGATTGGGAAACTACCACTAGCTATTTGAAGAAGGCCTTATCTACCTCATTCTCTTGCCCTGGTGATCTGTATCAGACACCCACTATGACTTCACCTTTGGTGTTCTCCTCTATGACCATAATCCAGAGACTTTCAACAGGTCTATCTCTGTCCAATAGTGGGCTTTGACCCTCAAAGTCCCACTGCTATCTGTGGCAGAGGCTTGTCTCTATCAATCTAGGTGTCATAAATCCTTGGAGCTCATCACCTGTCTGAACAGCTTTTTTTAAATTCTTTATCTTCTACACCAAGACAACTTTAGCACCTCAGCTGACAAGCCAAAGTCTACTGAGATGTCTTGCTGGCCCCTCCTACATGCCTGCAATCTCTCCTGCCATGACTTGTTGTTATGGGAGAAAATAGGATGCTGGGGCACGGGGTTCTTGATGCTTTGGCTCTTGCAATTTGTCTTAGTGTAACGAGGGCTCCAGCAACCCCTATACACTCACCTGTTCCAGTGGGTGGTAATTCAGTTGTCTCTGCAATCTGCCTTTGAGTAGTACAAAAAACTGCTACTTGGGTCTCTAGGTCTGGCCAATCAGTACCCCTGATGGGCTTGGTTGTACCTCACCCAGCTGGAACCTAGCACAGACCTACCCGTAATCCTAGCCAGTGTTTTTCCTGGCTTATTGTCCTGATAGCTGTAAACACACTATCTAGGGTGACTTTTCTCTCACCCTAAACCCAAAAAACAAACTGGCACTTTTTCGGCTCTTATAGTCCCAACTTTGTGGTACCCTTTTTCTTCAGCCCTGCTATTAGGGTCTTTACGGTACCTTCTAACTGCCTCATGGCAGTTTCTGTTTATTTCTAGGCATTTCCTTCAGGGCTCTCTTCCCCGGCAGCTCCCTCCACAGAGTTGCTTCCCTTAAGCCCAGTCTCCCCTGCTTCTTCAGCAGCTCCGGCTCTCCCTGCTGTCTCGCTGCCTGAGACAGTCTCTTCCAGTTTCCTGTGTCCTTGTTTTGCCTGCTCCACATTTCCTTTTATCCTGGAGTTCTGGCTGACTCCCCCCACCTCCTGAAATGCCGGGTGAAGAAGGAGCCCTGTGGCAGTCTTTGCAATACAGGTGGGGCCATTTTACTTCTCTAGGCCCTTCTCTCTCCTCACAATCTCCAGTTTCCCACTGGAGCTCTGAGGAATCATACAGCTCTCTTCTCCTCTGCCTGTCCTTCCTGAACACCTTATAGCAGGGGTTGGTAAGTTTTTAAGACTTGGATAAACAAAGCCTTGGCCAGAATAATCTAGTTCTGGATGGTCCTGGTTTAAGCAGGGGATTGAACTAGATCAGTGGTGTGAAAGAAATCAAACTTCACGTTGTGGTTAAATCAGAACTGACAGAGCCAGCTTTTCTTTATTTAAGGCTATACTGTGATCACAGGGAGAATTCCATATAGCAAGGGGAATCACCCACTTGTCTGTTTCAAAGGATTTCT
>NW_017728913.1:30928116-30956171 GCF_001723895.1 Crocodylus porosus | reverse complement strand
AAGAGGACATGTGCAGGAAAATGTAGAAGTATGGTAACCCTACTCCCCACAGACTTACCTCTGGGGTAGGAGGTTGTGTGGGGGAGTGGTGGCATATGGTAGATCTTGGGTTGATTTTATATGCCAAACGTGATCTAGTTAAAAAGGTTGGAGACCACTGGACTAGATGATCTCCTGAGTTTTTGTCCAACCCTAATTTTCTATGATTCTATGTTTATAATATATATAATATCAAATATACACACACATGTATTCATATGTATATATGTGTATATGTATACACACACACATAAACACACAAATATACACATACACATATATATATATATATGAATTATATCTACCAGTTATACCGGTACATACATCTACATGTGTGCATGTGTGTGTATACATATTATGTATGTATAGCAGTGTTACTGGTAAATATAATTCAGATCAGGATTACCAGTTTGATTGTATGACTCAAGACATGACTGAATGTAAATAAATTAACCATATCAAAATCACAAAATATATTCATAATCCTATGCACTCTTTGTATTCAAGAAAAAAAAAATCCTGATCAATTTTGATAGCTTTTTTTTATTAATAGCCAACTTATGAATAAGAGTCTTTCTAATCTATCTGTCTATAGAAGGCCTATTGAGGTCTTGATGCAATCTCCTTGTCCCTGCTCCAGAATCCCACGAAGCCACAGGTTCACTGCTAGCTGCCTTACTAGTGGATCAGGGCTAGCGGCTGTGTCCTGGCCCTTGCTTACAGCTCTTTCCAAGCCTCCTGCCTCAGATCAGGGAACCAAGCTGGGAGCTTCCCACTGCCAAGGCATGGGGATGTTGTCCTGTCCTGAGCTCCACCATGAGAGCCTGCCCCAGCAGCAGGGAGATCCTGGCAGCAGGGACCAATCTCTACCCCTGCCAGGGGACAGCCATCTCATGGCCCCATGCTCCCTGCCACCCCCCGAGCTGACATCCTAGGGGAGTGTAGAGCTCCCTCTGGCTGCTACAGGGGGCCAGTGCAGGGCTGGAGGGGGTTGGAGCAGACTGCTGTTAGGAGCAGGATATCTGCTCCCACATGGGCACACGTGTAGATGCCTGCTCAGGGTTGGCTTATTCCGGAGTAAATTGCTCTGAATTAAACCCATTCAGCAACGTTTGCATGTGTAGATGCATCATCTGACTTTTAAAGTTTCTCTTACAGGATTCTCCAGCATGTACCAAATATTGTGTCACCTCAGAACTCCTCTTCTCTCAATACCCACATGTACAGCTGTCTGGCTTCTAGAAAGCTGAAGAATAGGAAAAATACAATAAGTATAGGAAAAATAGAAAATTACTTTAAGCCTTGTGACCATAGACCAGGAGTGTCATGTTTAGCTGTTCATTGATACAGGGAGCTGACTACAGAAACTTGAATAAGTAACTCAGGGTTGAGAAGAGGTGGATGGAATAGGAGTGGAGTTAGTGAACTGTTGAGGAGGGTATTAGTGGATGTATAAGGAGGGTTGTCTGCCTGGGGGTGATAAAAATAGCACAGTCAGGGTGCAAGGGGCAGTGGATGAGGTATGAAGATCACAGTCCTGGGGCAGGTTAGAGCAACTGGGATTTCTCATCCCTGGCGTTGTTCTTTGAATATATGCAGATGTTTGATATATCAGGTTAATCCAATCCCAAATCTAAATTAATTCACCTACTCAGGCAAACTAACTTTGATTGGGGCCTATATTTTTTCCAATTTAACCCCCCTCCGCCCCCCAAAAGCCTCTACAGATGAACATTTAGATCTACCTAACCCTGGTCAGGTCGATTCAAATGTAATGTTCGTATGTACCCATGAGTGTTGGTAGTTTTCTTATAGTGTGTAAGCCCATACATGACAAGATGGTATGAAGTATTACTTCTCTATTTTATCCACTACAGCACATTAAAGAATCTCCAGTCTACTATCCAGGGCAACTTCAACCCATTTGTCATCATGAAATGTTCAGTACAGTGCATTACATTGATGCAAATTTAATAATACTACTACTTACGCTTAATTAACAACCCTATTCTGAAGTCCAGGTCACTCTACAAACATTGATTCATTAAGCACCACAACACTGTTTCAAACAAATTAGGAAAATGAAGCACAGTAAACTTGAATGACTAGTCCATGGGCTAGTCACATAAGCAGCAGAGACAAGAATCTAACACAAAAGGTTTGACTACCTGTCTTTTTCTTTGCCATTTGAGTAATACTCAGGAAAGCAAATACAATCATTAACTCCATGTTTTATTCTCATAAACTTTTTACCAAAAAATTTTTAAAAACCCAAAGCAATAGTTGTTATACATAATAAGTCATTTTTTGAGGGAGCTTTGGGGAACATTTCTAACTGCTTGTCAGCCTCCTGAAGAAGCCGATTTGCAAAAAGTGTTCAGATCCCCTGTAGAACAAATTTTTACAAAATATCAGAACTCAGCAGATCCCATAGTGACATTTATGGCTAGATTTTCAGTACTCAATGTGCTGAACTCATCTGAAAATCGGTATGCTTGCTTCAATGTTAAAATGAGAAGCATATTCCTTGTAAAGTTTGACCCTTGTTATGGCTTCTAGAAAATGGTCTCAATTAAAAAATGGGTCCTGAGTATGACAAAAAAGTAAATGTGGTTGAAACCTCTATACACTTGAAGAACCTATATCTGCTTGTGAAACTGCTCTTGCTAATGTGTACCATCTTTTTCATTGTTTTTCTTATAAACACAGTATAGCTGAATATGCTAGTTCTTTTTTTTCCATTATGATCCATTTTTATTTAAACACCATGGTGTGTTGACCTTCCAAATGAACAGCTAGAATTCTGGGTTTAATTGCCACTTGCTCTATGGTATTGCAAATAACCTTAGCAGCTGTTACTTTGGGTTGGAGGTGGCTCTGAAAATATGTGGAAACTTCAGCCCTTATCTGAAAGCCAAAATATTTTGACCCAGCTGCAGTATGATAACAGCCTGGCACAACATTACCTCAAACAAACAGTTCCAACTCATTTGAACTGTGTTTACAATATGCTTGAGAATGGCCACTGTTACAGCAGGAACCTGCAGATGAAGAATAGGCCAAGCTAAAGTATGTAAGGCAGAGGTTCTTCCCTTGCTATGGCATCTAGAGTCTTTATGAACAGTTTAGTCACTAGTGTCTATCCACTGGAGTCCTTTGGCAGCTGAATGGTAGGGTCAGGGATGATCCTGCTTTGAACAGAGGGCTGGATAGATGATAACCTCATGAGGTTCCTAGCATCTCTACTTTCCTATGAACCAAAGAGTAAGCCAGTCTGGACTGTTATCAGATATACAGCGGTATGTTCCTTTTGACTGAAGAAATTGAAATGATATGCATAGCTAAGGGACTTATGAAAATATAGTAGCTCCAGCAACCATGAGAGAAAATGCATCATTTTGACTGGCTGAACACTACCATATTAGTCAGAAAATAACATATCCATCTGGTCAAGATTCAAGGAGAGAACTTAGCCAGTAGTTCAACAGAATAAAGACACAGTGTCAAATCCTATTTTGCTTTAACACACCTAAGTGGTATTTACATAGCCACAGGTAACTACCCTGGAAGGAAGAGGAGGGCCTTTCTTCTTTTAGTCCAATACCTGGTGTTTAGTCCCCTGACTAGGGATGAGGAGAACCATAAGTCTGCTTTAGACTTATCTTACCCATGGGTTTTTGAAACTTCCTCTCCTACTTTCCAACAAAATGCTCTACCACTACGTCATGTTCAAGACATTGATTATTCTAAATCTCGTCTCTGGAATCTGGCCCACTGAGTAGCCAGGAGAGGAGATATGAGGGGTTAAGGAGCAAGCCATCAAGAGGGAGTATGGCTATGGGAGAAGGATACTGTCTTGGACAGAAAGAGGCTCTGGTTTCTAGCCCCTGCCCCAATGTTTTTGTTTGTTTGCTTCCCCCCCAGTACTTGTTGTTAATACTATTGGATAGAAAGCAATAGGATAGTTTCTTCCCATTGTGGGCCACAATCAGGGCCCAAGCCAGATATAATATTTAGATCAGTAGGATACTTGTATAATTTGTTACAGTGTAACTATTATAGTGACACTGTATACACCTATAGAAATGGATCAAAATAGGTGTAAGTT
This sequence comes from Crocodylus porosus, assembly GCF_001723895.1. NCBI lineage: Eukaryota > Metazoa > Chordata > Crocodylia > Crocodylidae > Crocodylus > Crocodylus porosus. The sequence goes on along the minus strand of NW_017728913.1, from coordinate 30,952,024 downwards.
AAATCTATTTTATTCAGGATTAAAGTTATAGTGATTTAACCCACATGGGGCACGTAGGCACATGCAATTAATGCAACTGAATAAACTCTGGCTCAATTTGAGTCAAAGTAAACTAATCCTGATGTCATCATCTACATATGCATTTAAGCATAGTAATTTTCTGTGCTGCTGGATAGGGGTATCTGAACCAGGCAGTATTCAATTCAGATTCAAATTCAGCCCAATTTGGGGGACAGTGATTCTATTATCTAGTTCAGATCACTGTCCTGATTCGATTCAGCTGAATCTGAAGATTCAAGTCTTATTCCACCTTGGCTCTGCAATTGGCCAAAGGGGAACCCTTGGTGCCCCCCAGATCCAGGAGGCACCAGTCAGCAAGCTGGGAAGCTGGGGGGGGTGGTCCCCATGCATTCCACAGCAGACCTGGAAGTGGGTCAGAAGTACTTCTGGTCCACTTCCAGGTCCACTACTGAGCATGTGGGGGACTCCCCTGCACTCCTGTGGGACGTTCCCCCCCACCATCTCAGTGTTCACAAGCCGTGCCTGGTACCTCAAGGTATGTTGAAAAAACATATAAAGCTGTGTGTATGGCTGAATTATTGAATCTCTCTGAATTGTTTTGGAGTCTTCCAATTTGATTCGATTCAGAGTGATTAATGGCTCTCCTGATTCAATTCAGATACAGAGATTCAGTCACCGAATCAGGCCAAATCTCCCCTGAACTAAATCAGCAACTGAAGGTTCACACAGCCCTTCTGCTGGATATCAATTCTATCTGAAGGGACTATTTGGCAATGCAGTAAATTAGTCTACTGTGCCCTAATTGCCAAGTAAATGTAGATGGTGACACTTTATTATTCAGCAAATTAGTTTGCTGCTTAGTAAAGCATCTCATGTAGATGCACCCTTACAGACCTAACAGCTACACTGCTAGACCCCCATATAGACTGCAACTCATTTTTCAAGTGGTTGAAAGTTAAGTCTGTACACAGCCTTAGATTTCATCAAGAATGCTTTCCTTAACAAAAGTATATTAAAAAAAATAATAAAACACACTCTTTCTACCAAATTTTGAATTAAAAAACCTAACCAACCAATTCTACAAAATTGTAATGCTAATCATGTTTCATAATACATAACATAATCCTACCTATCAGAAAATATGTCAAGGCTAGTTTCAGCATTAAACATGTGTAGGAACAGCATAGATTCCTGTCCACAAACACTTCATGTATAAAATATAAGTCAAAGAAACCTGTGAGAAATGTATTCGATGTTTCAAAAAGCTGAAATATGAACTTGGAACAATTCTGATTATACTCTGGTTTCCTTACCAGCTGTAGTCACAGTATGAAGTTCTTACCACTTACTTCCCTGGAGACAAAATTTCACCAGTCAGCTGCACCTTGAGCTATTTATCTAGTATTATATAATATGCTGCCTGTTGCTTGGGACTCATGGCAAAGCCACTTTTGTGCCTTTACAAATTAAAGACTGTTTTCCACAAATGGAAACTTACACTTACAAGCTCCCATACAGGAGAAGATACCAAAAAGACTTGCTGGTAAAACAACTCCTAAAACAGGAAAAAGCAAAAGATTCAGCACGTCTACTATTTAATAAGTGAAAAGACTGTTGAAGTAAGCTTGATTCTATTAACTTTACATTACAGAATTTAAGGAGTCTACAAAAGATTTGCATGGAAAATGACAGATGCCAAATTTGGAAATATCCAGTTTACTGCTTGAAAGCCTGGCTAATAAAAAACTCCCTGTATGAACCACTAGCAACCAACCAAACAGTTTATAGTTTCAGAAAAGCATAAATCCAAAATTTGAGGTTCAAGACCTTGCAGATGGCATCTGTTATACCTCTGTTGCCAAATGCATAATACAAGTCCCTGAGTTCAAGTGAGAGTCATATACAAATAACAAAGAGATTTTTCTTCTAGAGGCAGGCTACACCAGCAGTATTTCTTTTTATTAAATTTGAAATAAAATATGTGCCAGTGAACACAATCCTAAATAAAAGAAATGAATCATGGGGAAGAAAAACAATAATATAATAAGAAAAACAGACATTTGCTGAAAACAGAAAGCTTTCTAAGTTACAGTTGCATAGAGTTTATGTTTTGTTCAGATGACAATACTTATGTTAAACTATAAATATATGATAGAGAAAAAAATCCACATTTTTTCCCTTCCTATAACAAAAATTGGTATTTTTTCTCCTTTGATTATTGAGTTCTGCATATCTCCACATTTTCTCTAAAGACATCAGCTACAGCATGATTTCTCTTGTTTACAAAAAACAATTAATTAAGTTCAAGTTCCTTAATGATCAGGAGATAATTTAATGATGTTCTCTCACCATCAATAACAAACTAGCATCTTTTTGTAATTGGAAAATTGGTAATTATTCAGGGAAAGCCTACTAGTTTTGTTTCATCTACTACTTAAAGTACCTATCAACTGACAGTATTTGTTTTTCAGATCTTGAAACTGCAAACTAATGACATTTTGGGAATTCTTTTAGTTTTTGGTGAAAAATTATAGGAAAAAGACATGCGTACAATGATATTTTGTCTCTGTGGAATGATTTTCAGAACTTCGATGAAGTTTGAGTCAGTAGTGTATGTATTGTATTTTCCTTTAAGGAGTTAATATTTACCAATTGTTATGAGTCATTTTAATATATTTTCCTATACTTTGCATAAGAAATTTCTTCAGTACATCTTCTAATACTATTAAAAACTCTTGGCTAATGCTGCCATTTTAATAGTGAAGTAATTTTGTCTCTCTTGCAAAAAAGTACTACATAACATTACTTTATTCTTAATTGTTTTATTCTTCTGAATTGTTGTATCAACAATTTACTGAAACAAATTTCTACTTCTGTACTTTCTGTGCTATGTGATGAAAGGAGTGAAGCTGCATGGCTGTTAGTAAGACTAAATTTGCACTGTAAGATTCTAATATGTTTTAAATTATGAGAATAAATTCCAGCTTCAAGTAAACCTCAGATCTTTATGAAGTTCTGCTTGATTATCACGATTTTCTGCAGCACAGTATAAATTTTCCTTGGTCATTTTTGTAACTCATGAATTGTGTGGAAAAGAGGACATAACATACATTGACCTGACAGTAGTTCATGTACTTCAATTATAAATGTACATTAATATGTCACATTACAGTGACTAATTACATAGAAATTAGTTGATTAATTACCCCTTAAGTATGTTACATTGTGATATTCTCAGAAGGTGACATTTGAAAATACAGGCATTTCAGTGAGATGAGAGAAATGGATTGCAAACAGTGTCACAGGCAACACAATGCAACCTCTGACAAGATATTTGTGAGCAACATGCATTCTGAGTTATATAAATCTTCCAGAACCCAATACTATCCAGTGTGTTAACTCAAATTTGTCTTCTCAGATTGTCTTAATATAACTCTTAGAACCATAAGAAGTGCAATACTTATCATGTTTACTTGAATAGAAGGTAACTCTAATTATAAGGTGACCCCCAATAATTAGATTGTATATATGGAAAATGTGTAAGTTTGTTATAATTTTCCAAGTTTAGATGTAATTAGTGAAGGTCTGACTTAAATGTATCCCCCTTCCACTGCTACAGCAGGGAAAATAGATCTGGGGGGACAGGTAAGCCCTTTGTTTTCTGCTTCCTCTCAACTTTTTTCTTGGCAGTCCCTTCCCCTTCCCATTACTGTCAGACCCTAGCTGTAGCAACCTGGTCCAGCTTCAGGTTGTCCCCTAGTGGAGGATGGGGGCAGACTAATCATATGCACCAGGCTGAGAGAGGGGACAACAAAGAGTATTTAATGGGCACTGGCATATGTCTTATTCAGGTGGGCAGCACTAACTCAGGATTGGAGGCGAGAAACCTGAAACTCAAAACAATGGCAGTGGTGGCAAGTAAAAAGGAGGTGGAACATGAATGAACAGTGGAAAAGAAAGTCTGGAGACAAATGGAGAGTGGGCAAAGGTGGATAAGCAGAAAAGAAAAATGACAGGGAAGATGGGAGCAAGAGTGGAAGTAGCAATGACAACAGAGGCAGCAGCAAAGAAGATGACAAGGACAGAAATAAGGCCAGAGGGAAGACTGGAGCAAAGGAGAATGGGAGATAGAACGGGAAGAGCAGGAGAAAGTATGTTGGTCAAGAGGCAGAAAGTGGCAGGAGCACGACAGAATACCAGCCCACTGGGAGTGGCCTGCCAGGAGGTCATAGAAGATGAACTGGGAAATGTGAGGGAGGATTAGAGACTGCAGATAAAAGCAATATCAACTGGTGATGGAATGCAGATGGGATTGACAATGAACAACTATAAGTTTATAGAAAAGGTACTGTTTGAGATCTTGGACATCCAGGTGAAACATCTCACCAGCCTGACTGCTTTCTGAAACAGAGATTTGGGAGTTTACTTGCTTGAACAGTGAAGGGTATGGAATATTCTGGAAGAAACTTGCAGAGGAATGTGGGAAGGAGGAATTAGGAGGAGTAAAATTTGTAGCAGGGGAAAGTCAAGGGAAAGAGCAATTATAGTAAGAACGTATACAGATTTATTTGAGACAGAAGATAAAGAAAGGTGGGTGCAATTGCATGTTCAAAAAGTAAAGTAGGTAGAGAAGCTGCGGGACAAACATGGCATTTGAATAGGGTCATACAGAGCATGAATTGTGTTGAGAGCAAAGGAGTGATGCCCAGGTGCGATGCAGCACATCCAATGTGTGATCCAGGTGGGACCCAACTGGGGTTTTATCATATACCATGGGCAACCAAAGCAATGCAGCAAATGTGGCAAGGAGGGGCACCTGTTCACACTCTATCCCCTCATGGTGTGTTACAGATGTAAAAGGAAGGGGCATACAGCTGCAGAGTGTCAGGAGTCCCTAAAATGCTGTAGTTGTGGGGGAAGGAACATTTGTTCTGAAGGTGTTCCAAAGCCAATCCCAAAGCCTCCATGACCCTGTCTCAAACAAGGTCAGAACCCCTGAAGAATAACATGAATCAGAAAGGGACAGTGGGGGAGAAAAGGAAGATGAGAGTAGAAAAGAAATTATGGATAAGACCCTGCAGGAAGGAGCATAATATTGGTAATTGAGGTAGCCCAAGAAGAAACAGGAGAAGAAAAAGGGGAGGAGGGAGCAGGAGAGAGCCCAGATATGGTGGTGGAGGAGGGGGAGAAATAAGAAATCAAACAGGAGACATTGAATTGGAACAAATAAAAGAGCCCAGAGTCATGCAGGGAAACAGAAGAAAACACAGAGAAAGAAAATTAGAAAAAGAAACCTGAAAATGAGAGGAATGAGGCAGAGCAGGAGAGCAGCTTCCTGCTCTTAACTCCCTTGGGCTCCAGCCCAGAGTGGTGAACTGGAGGTGGGAAGCTTCAGGGAGGTAAGAAAATGGAAGACTCCCTGAATGCAAAGGTAGTCAGACATCTTGCAAAAGTGATAAAAATAAGAGGGTGTAGGAGGGGGAGGAGTCTACCACAGGGATGAAGCAGTACTGGCGAACCTTAAAGGGACAGGTGCACTCTTTTTAAAACAAGCACAGCAACACTGATTATAGCGTCTATTAATGTCAGCAGTGTAGTAACAAAGAAAGGATGGCAACAGATGAAACCAATGTTAAAACAAATAAGGGCAGACAATCTGCCTGCAAGAATGTGGGATACTAGGGGGAAGGTGTTATAAGTATTTTCAGAAAAGGTGGAGATGGGGACCACCCTGGCAGTCAGGGACAAATGAAAACAAAGTGACTGGAGTGGCAATAGTATTCTAGAATCCAGAAGTGAAAGCAAAGGCAGTGGAGGACATCATCAGTGGCAGACAGCAGCAAATTATGTTATCAGTCAAGTGAGCAGAATTAGATGTTTTTAATGTATATACACCACCAGAGTGGGAGAGGAGGAAGGCTCTGCCCAGAAAGCTAGCAGTTTATGTGGCCATAGGAAGACTGCTGCTAATAGTTGGGAACTTCAATTGTATAACAGAAGCAGGTGACAGAACAAGGGAAGGAGGAGACTGAACTTGAGGCAGTTCATCCACATTGTTAGCAAATATAATAAAAGAAGAGTCACTAAGAGATGTGTGGGCAGGGGAGAAAGTTTTCACTAGAACTGGCCCCACTGGAAAGCAACAATCAAGAATCGACTTTGTGTTCATATCAAAAGAAATAGTGATAAAGAAGACAGAAAACAAAGTTGTGGCATTTAGTGATCTCTGGATGCTGAGTCTTGACCGAACTGAGTCTTGGTAAGAGCCCCATAAAAGGAAGGGGAGTGTGAAAGTTAAATGTGTGACTATTACAAGATACATATTACATATTTAAGCACACATGAGACAGTATGAGAGGTGGAGAACACTGAAAAATATTTTAAGAGTACCAGAGAATGGTGGATGATGATGAAGAGGAGGATGGGAGAATTCTTCAGGAAGGAAGGTTGAAGAACTGCAGGAAAAAGAATAAAAGAGCTGAGAGAGCTTCAAAGAAATACACAGGAGCTGCTAAAGGAAGCCGCAGAAGGAAGTCAGGTATGAGAAGAACTACAAGAAACAAGACAAGAGATAGAAAGCTGGTTTAAAAGAAAGTATGGGAGATTTTTTTTTTTAGCATAAGTACCCTTGGTGGGAGAAAATGAAGACTGGTGCACATACTTTTTGGCTAGAGTTAAGTTGGTGGAAGGAGAGCTAAATGCAGTGTGGAAAAGCAGGAAGAGGTGTTGGAGGCAATGAGACAATTTTATGAAAAGCTATATCAGAAGAAGGAAATGGGAAGAAGATGAAGGTTTTGCTAGAAGAGATTTTAGAGGAGGAGGTGGAAGCAAAGGAGATGGAAGAAAAGATAATCTTAAAGGAAGTGGAGGACTGCTTAAGAACCTTTAAATGAGGAAATTACAAGGAGCAGATAGACTACATATAGAATATATGATTTTTTAAAGTATGGGTAGAGGGAGATTTAGTGGAAGTTTTCAAGGAAACAACAGAAACAGGAGAGGTAGGGAGAGATTGTTCAAGAGACACTGTGAACTTACTTTTCAAGAGAGGGGAAAGGGAACTCTGGAAAAACTGGAGACCAGTTACACTCCTTTATATGGACTATAAGTTAATAGTCAAAGCTGACTTTGAGTATGAGGAAAGACACCCAGAAGATAATATACGTAGGTGGAAGGAGAAAAAAAATATTTGGAGGGGCTAAAAGCATGCTTGCATGCACACATGCTTAGCCTTTCCCAAATGGGGCATGGGACAGAGCCATGAGTAGCTTGTTCAGGGGGTACCCCGTGAAGGGAGAGGGTGGCAGTTCCCACCACCACATGCACCCTGGAAGGCATGGGGGTGGTATTCCCCATAATTACACAGGTGGAGGTGGGCTGCTGCTGTGAGCTGGGGCTGCAACTGCGCCATGCTCTTCCTGGTGGGGGCTGGGCCAGGTTGCACTCAGGGCAGGCAGTGGTGGTGCTGGAAAGGAGTGTTTGGGGGGGCTACAATGAATTGTGTGGTGGCTGCAGCCTCCTTCCTATAGCCCCCTCCCTGAGCACAGCCCAGCCCAGCCCAGCACCCACTGGGAAGAGCCTAGCACAGCCCCAGCTCCAGCCTACAGCAACAGCCTGCCTCCCCTACACAGATTCCGGGGGCACACCCCACCAAGTCTTCGTCGAGTGTTCATAGCAGCAGAAGTCATGCCCCCCGAGATGAGCAGGTTGCGGCTTCATCCAGTACCCTTCCCCACCCCAGTTGTTTAGCACCTGCCCCAGGCCCACTGCCCTCCCACCCCTGCTGCAGCTACTGGAAGCCCACGACCAGGCTGCCTTGTGGCCCTACTTGTGCCCCTCTTTGGGAAGGGGCTAAGCCGCATTAGCCTACCCCCTTCCGCCACCTACGATACATAAAAACGAAATATGCGCACTACCAGGTAGAAGGATCTCTGAAGTGATCAAATTGATCAGAGATACACTATCCCACATCCAAGTGAGGAAACAAACATAGCTATAGCAAACCTAGATCTGGAAAAGTATATGACAGAGTGGATCATTAACATTCCTAGCACATATTCAAAGTGCTAGGAAAAATGGGGTTCCCAGAGAAATTTGTATGTTGGATAAAGCTATTAGATAGAGAAGCGGGGACTCAAGTCCAAATTAATGGGTATCTAAGCATAGTTTTAAAATCTATCCGGAGTGAGACAAAGCTGCCCCTTGTCACCACTACTATTTGTGTGTGGCATGGAACCATTAGCACAAAGAATAACGAAAGAAAAAGTCATAAATAGAGTAAAGATACCAGGAGGAGAAGTAGAATGTGTAGTATTCTACTTGTAGTATTCTTCTGCATGGATGATGTGGAAGAGAGAAACTTTTGATGGAAAGGGTGCTAAAGTATACATCAAGGAATGGAGAACTGATAGGGGCTAAACTAAACAGGCTGAAAAGCACCATATTGTGGAAAACTGGAGGGACTTGGAGAAGTTGGGCTTTCAAACAAGAGAGACAAATTAGAGTGCTAAAGATTCCAATGAATAACAAGGAGAAAGGCAATACAGCATGATAAAAGGTGATGGCAAAGATATGGCAAATGCTTTGGTTATGGTTCAGAAGGATGCTGTCCTTTACTGGAAAAGTGGTGGTGGTTAAGGCTGTGCTACTGTCAATTATTCTATACAAGGGAATTATATTCTCACCAGTGTGGTGGCAGATAGCAAAAGCATAGAGGGAAGTGTGTGTGTTTTTCTGTAATGCCAAAAGAGAAAGGTTGGCTGAACTCTACAAAGCAAGAGGGATGGGGGAATGGGGACTGCCAGACTTGGGATTGTTTATCTATGTGAAATATGTAACTACAGTATGCAAGGCACTGACAGAGGGGGAGAAGAAAGCAATGTGTATCACCCAATTTTATGCAGATTTGATTTTGAGGAAATGGGGAATATATCAGTAATCTTTAAAGAGTTCATGGGCATGGCAACTGCCAATTCATTACATCAGGATGGAAGGTTTCATGGAGAGTATAAAATAGAGAAGGTAGGGCTGGAGGTCCTAAAGGATCATAAGAAAGTGATGAAAGCAGTAAGATAGAGAGACAGGATGATGCTAGTAGGGAACTTCACAGAAGGAAAAAGGTGTGGGGAGCAATGGTAGGAAAATAACTAAGAAAGGAATATGGATGGTTGTAGGAAATATCTTGCCAGTAACAGCTACAACACGGAGCTTGATGAGCTCAAAGTACCCAGGGAAAAAAAACAGTGTGGAAATGTGTTTTGGGAGTGTCTATATACAAAGAGGGTATGGGAAAGGGTCTTCTACTTTCTGTATGTCACCAAATAAACCTGTCATTAGTGCAGGAGACTCCTGTGTGGACTCCTACCAACAGGACTGAAGGACATGTTATTAAGGACTTTATCAGCATGCGTTAAAACTAGTTTAGGGAAAGTAACAAACCTTAAGGGGATGGCTTTCACTGAAAAAGAGTACCTGAAACTGGGCTGCATGAATGCTACATCAATCAGGACAAGGAAGAGATTGGAGAAGAAGATGCAAAGAAGGAGTGGAAGACAAAGGACTGGGGACATTTATTTCACTGAACCTAAAGGGACAACTGATGAGGGGACGGAGAGTTCAGGTCGTTACTGAGGTAACAGTTTTTCATGGGGTTCTGTATGAAGAAAGAGAGTTCTGTAAGGGTGTTTTGTGGAAAGTTGATGCATAGTGTTTAAGCATTTAACATACATAGTTGTATGTTTTAGATATGTAGTTTTTTTGATATGAAGTTTTGGAAAAACAAGGATACTCAGCACATGAAACTTTGTAAGTTTAAGGGCATAAGTGTGTTTTTAATAAAATTTGTAAATAATAATAACAAAAAACGTTCTCATCAATATGTTTGCCCAGTGTAGGCCTTGTGTTTTATAGCCATGCTCAGTGTTGACTGCATTTAATCAACTTCATAGTTGCTTTCCATTGCTAAACACATTGCTTTTTGCAACAGTTTCATGATATACAATGAATTTGTGTGATTTCCTTGTATGCAATTATAAGATGAGGGTTTTTTCCCCCCATGGTAACTGCGGAAAAAAAACGTCATCTTGTATTTTAGTAAGTATGGTACCCAGATCCATATGTACTGGGGCTGTGCAAAACAGCACTATTCCATTTCAACTTCTGTTTCTCTATTTTGAAGGGACAGTGTTTCATTTTGTTTCAAAGCACTGTTCTGTTTGATTTTGTTGAAACTGTTCCACTATTTCAATGTGTTTTGATTTTTTGCCCATAGGCTATAATGGGAAATCATGAAAATACCTATACATTGCCATTTCTTGCCTGATTCAGCTGAAAACAGCAGAGTGGGTAGCCCCTGCTGTGGCTACAAATGCTGGGAATGAAGTTTCAAGGAGATAGGTGCAGGGGTTTCTGGAAAATTGTAGCTCAAACTATTCAGAGCAAAACTCATGTCACTTGTAAGAGTGAAGGCACAGGGAGCCCACGACCAGGCTGCCTTGTGGCCCTACTTCTGCCCCTCTTTGGGGAAATAGGCTATAATGGGGAAGCACAAAACTGCCTATAACTTTGTCATTTTTTGGCGGAGTTGGATGAAAATAGCAGGCATGGTATCCCCTGCTGAGGCCATGAAGTTTGCCAAATTTCAAGGAGACAGGTGCAGGGGTTTCTTGGAAACTGCTTCTGAAACTGCTGACAAGCACAACTCATGGCATGTAAGAGTGTGTGTGTATGTTAAGGTGCAGTGGGGTGAAAACAGCAGGCATGGTAACAACTTCTAAGGTCATTAAGTATTCCAGGTTTCAAGGAGATAGGTGCAGGGGTTTCTGTAAAACTGCACCTCAAGCTCCTGACAAGCAAAACTCATGATGTGTGTGACTTTATGTGTATGTAAAGGTGCACCCTCACTGGCACTGGGGCTCCTACATGACATGCTAGTGTGCCTCAATAAGGTCTCCTCCCCTACAGCCTCAGTTTGGTCCACCACTTTAAATAACAACAGGTAAGCACTGCAGCACAGTAGCACCAGCAGCATCTCAGGCAGCCAAACTGTCACAGAGCCTTTTTTTCCTTTCCTACAAGGGCTTCTTCTCTAGCAGCTGACAGAGAACTTTCCCTGCCAGCCCTGGGGATTAGATGTGCCCAGGGCCCTGCCTCCTTCCAGTCAGCTGACTGGGGACAGGTGCTAAGGGTGTAGGTTGAAGCCATGTTGGTTTAGGGACATCTCACTGGCAGACAATGTTCTTTGGTCAACTGGTATCTTTTAGTAGACCAATTAAATAGTTAGAGAAATATATCTGAGAAAGGCTTCAGGTTGAAAAAACCCTTCGCCAGGCTGAGGAAGCACCTGCAGTTTGTGCGTAAGCTGCTTCTGGATGGAAGGAATAGTAAAGAAGCCAGAGGTTGGCATGCAATTCAGGCAAGAAAGCCAATCAGTAAAAATGGAAATGGAGGCATCAGGGGGTGAAGGACAGCCTGGCAGGGGGAGGGGCGGGAAGGTGGATGTAGCAGATAAAAGTGGAGAGGAACCTGGGGACTCAGATGTCCAGCAGTTTGTAGTGTGTCAAAATGTCAACGTCTATATTGAGTCCATGAGTTTCTGTACCTAGGAGTTTAATGAAGTGTAGTTCATAGGCTCACCTGTGAAAAGTGGCTTTAAATTTAAACAAGCACTGAACCAAGCAATGAGTGCCCTGATGGAAGTGCCGTGATAGAAGTGCCCTGATGGAAAATACATAGAAAACACCAGGCAACACCTGTACACCAGAATGAGTGCACACCAAAAATCTATTGAAGACAAGAACACCCAACTACCTGTCTCCAATCTCTAAGGCCTGATTCTCAAAAGGAATTTACAAACAACTTTTCACAGACAAGCCTATGAACTGCACTATATCAGCCTCCTAGGCACAGAAACTTTCACCAGGGATATCCTCAGTCCTGGCATTTCCCAGGGCTGCCACACCACTGGCAGTCCTAGCAGGCCTCCTGACTCTGGCAGGGTGAAGTTTTAGTGGTCATGCCCAGGACTCGGGGCCTCCTCCTCCCCCACAGCCCCTGTTCATACCACCATGTTTGTTCTGGCATGGGAGCTCAGCAGGGACATGTTCTTTCCCTGATGGTTGGTGATATAGTGAGTGCACCCTCCAGCTCTGAGAGTGAGGCACTAGATGGTTGTGAAACATAAGGGTAAAAAAAAAGAAGGAAGAGCAGACAGGGTGAGGAGGATGGTACTCACTCCATCTGTGCATGGAGCTTAGGGAACCCCAGGAGTGGGAGATGCACTTTCAGGAACACCAGCTACTCCACCAAACCAGAATCCAAGGAAGTGTGGTAGGGTGTCACTACATCACCAGCAATGCTGAACACCGTCTTGCTTGGAACACAGGTTGGTGGACAGGACAGGTGTTCCTGGGCATCCGTGGCCAGATCCAGCCACATCTGGCAGCGGCTTGCCCAGTAGGCCAAGGGGTCACACAGCAGCAGCTCCACATCCTCAGCAAGATAGGCAGCCACCAAGGCCTGAGTGCTACCTGCCTGATGGTGTGGTTTGAACTCCAACATGGAAGCCATGCCCTTGGTCCACATTGGCAGTGCCTATGGTGGAGAAGGAGACTGGCTGGCAGATGGCATGCTGGCATGGGACAGTGGATCCTCCTTTTCCATGTCTCCCCATCTCTGCCTTTCTGCCTCCCTGACTCTCTTCACCAACATCTCTGTCCACTGATCCATGGTTTTGATGCCGCATATGCTGATACTCACCTTCACCCTTGGGTCACGAATGGACCTTACTGGACCACAAGGGATCAGCCTGTTTCCTGATCTCCTCCTTCAGCTGCCTCAGCAGTGCCTGAATTGGCCCTGGAACTTCTCCATTTGGTTCTGAAGTTCCTGCACTACAGGGATTACCTGACTAAGGAGGGGATCACCAGTGCTGAGGGTCTCACTGACCTCAAGGAAGGGCTTGAGGACCAACAAGATCTGGGAGAAGGTATCCTACTCAGCTCTGTTAAGAGGACCACTAATCCCAATATCCCCAAGCAAGGCCATGTCATGGATGGCCTTCTGTTGCTCCACCAACCTCTTGAGCATCAGGTATGTGGAGCTCCACTGAGTCTCTACATCCTGCATGATTTTGTGCTGTGGGATGTTCAGCTCTGCCTGTTTGTCTCACAGCATCTTGCCCCCTTGATGCTCCAATGGAAGTAACCTGTCACCTTCCTGCATTTGGAAATGAGCTTCCTGGTGGTGCTGGTGCCATCAGCAGCAGCCCTGTCCCCCTCCAAGGCATCCCTGCCTACAAGGTAGAACTTGTGTGCCACACAGTGGATGCCAACAAGGTTGGTATCATGGATGGCCACATTGTCGGTGACCATGAACCTGTGGGTGAGCTCGCCCTGCCCAATGAGCCACCCCTGTACCAAGAAGTTCATGGCCCCCTGATCTCATTTGCCATGTGGGACTCATCCATCACTTCAGCTTGAAGGAGAGCCCACCAACAACCTGACTGGTAACACCAGTGTCCTGTGAGGGAGAGGTATGTATGATCTCCACCCCGGATAATCCAGATATCCTGGTGAAATGTAAGGCCACCTGTGGACCTGCCTTGCACAGCTCCTCTGTCAAGCATTCCTTTCATGACTCATACAGTGAGGGCACCATCGTCCTGCTGAAGGTAGTGCGTCTATGGATACTTGGTATGATGGAGCCATGAGCACTGGGAACTGCCTAAACCCTGGCCTCTCAACTAAGGAGAAGGGCCATCCACAGCAAGCATCTTCCCAGCCCTCCAAGTGAACTCACATGCTCTTGCAACATGCTCCCCTTTCTTTCTGTCTTTCCCCCACTGTTCCTGAGCGGTCTGCCTCTGCTTTTGGGGGATGCCTTTGCTTTGGGGGATTTGGAGCAAGAGGGAGACTTATTTTTGGGCATGCTTCCACTGGTGCCATGCTGAGAAGCAAGAGAAAGGAGGTGCCCATTGAGGACATGTATCAGCATCCATGTAGTGCTCATGTGTTTCATTCCCTTGCCCCAACTGGTTTTGGATCAGAAGTGCAGGTAGATAGCATTTGTGGGATCATATGCCAGCTCAAAATGAACCCAGACAACACTATCCCCTTGCTTTGGGGTGCAGGTGCATGTGCAGATGCTGCCTTTTCCCCCTCCTCAGCAGGCAGAGGCACAGCAACAGGAGGAGCAGACTCAGCTGAGCCACTTGCCTCCACAACCTCTACTTCAACCTCCTCTGAAGTGTCTTCTGGGGATGGAAACCTGGTTCTAGGGAAAACTTGAGTGGTGTGGAGCACAAACTCAGATAATTCCCCTTTCTTCCTCAGAATTTCCCTTGTGAAGGCACTCAGGTCCAGATCCAGATCCACTCTTCCTCTGGCACTGGAAAGCTCAGGATAGGAAGTGAAATGGGGGTGGAAGAGACTGTCACATGGGTGCTGCTTATTGTCATGGGGGGGAATGTTATGGCTGGTGCTCTTGGAGGGGATGTAGACTCAGTCAGTGGCACTGCTCCCATCTCCTTGCTGCCAGTAGAATTGGAAGCCTCATGCCTGCTAGTTGTAGGAAAGAGGATGCGTCTCAGTTTGGAGGGGAGGGGCAGGACGTACAGCTCTCCCTTTGGCCTCTCTTCTGCCCCTTCCTGAAGGCTTGCCAGCTGCTTTTCCAGCACACTTCATGGTGTGTTTAATAGTGTCTTTGACTTGGCATGCTGGAAAAACTGTGTGTTCTTCTATAATGTAATCTGTATTTATGTAATATATGTAGATATTTGTATGTGTATTTATGAAATGTACGTATTTATGTAGTAAATAACATATATAAATGTATGTGGTATATATTCCTGAATAAATTCTATATTATAATATGCAATATATGCTGTGCTTCCCTGCACAGTGAATAGAATGCACACTGGGAGAAAAAGCAGATTTCTTTTCTGGGGGAAAATAATCAAAATAAACTAACAAAAAAAAAGAGGGTTTTGCAGGAGGAGTAAATGGAAAGGGATAAATAAATATTATAATAAAAGGGCATGGAAAGCAAAAGGTATTGAATCCCACTTGCTTGTAACAGGCTAGCAGGTAGGAAGTGATAGCCTTTCTCTGACACTGATGAGCTGCTGGAAGACACAGCTAAGTAACTGACCCCAAGGTACAGAGAATTCTCACTTCAAACAATGCTGCTTTTTAAGCTGTTTTTCCATCCCTCCCCCAGAGCACTGGGATTGGAAGGGACCTCAGGGAAGGATCACAGTCACTGGCCAGCTACACATGTCAATATCAATATCCCCCATCTTCCCCTTCCCTCTCCTTAGTTTCTGTTTCCCTACAACCAAGCCCAGTTTTGAAACTAAAAATGTTTCAAAACTTTTGAAACATTTCAAGTGCCCTTGTTTCATTTCAAGGCTGTTTCAACGCCTTTCAATTATTTTCCATTTTGCTGTTTCAAGCTTGAAACAAGTCAAAACAGTGACAAAATGAAACACCCGGCAACATTTTGCACAGCCCTAATATGTACAACTCCAGCTGGCATCAGCATAGCACTGAATAGGGGTATAAAATATATAGTCTGTTTCAGAGCATCTCTGTTCATCTCACCAGGCTACCAATGGGCCACTAAAAATTGTGGCTGTGGACTGCACCAGAATTTGGGGCTCTTTAGCCCCCTGACCATGGCTATTGGTTGTGAGCTTGGGCCTGTTGATGTGTTCAGACCCCTTGTCACTGCCCCTGGATACACTGTCACCTCCTCTGGACTGTTTGTTACCGCCAGATCCCTTGCCACTGATACCACTGTGGCCATGGCAGCTACTTCTGTGCCCCATGATGCATCTGACCTGTGAGGAGCACCACAATCCAGATCTGGCTCAGGGACCCAAGTGAGTTTGACTGTAGTGTAGAACATGCCCACTGATGCTTTGTTTCATTAACTCATAGATGTATACAGTCATTTGCTGCATCCAATCTATATTTGCTCAGCTTACTTTAAATCAATGTTTGTCAGCTGGGAAAGGCACATAAAGCTGTTCATCATTCCTGGAAGCCACATGGGAAACCTGCTGTAAGTAACTCAGGGTGGGGTAAGGGACAGAAGGGATTGGGAGACTAGAGCTGGAAGGGCATGGGCGGGGGGACATCACACTCCCCAGAGGACCCAGAAGTGGACTGGAAGTACTTCTATACACTTCTGGGTTCTCCGCTGAGCATGCGGGGGTATAAGGGGTCTACGATCCTGTTGGATGCTCCATCCGCCCTAGCACTGCAGCATTCACGAGCTATACCTGGCACTTTGAGGAGTGTAGAAAAAACATTTAAAGCTGTGTCTATGGCCAAATCATGGATTCTCCAAATCAACATTGAATCTTCAGATTCAGCTGAATTGAATTAGGGATAGTGATCCGAATCAATGAATCAAATCACTGCCCCCGATTCAGGCTGAATCCGAATCTGAATCAAATACAGCCCATTTCATACATCCCTACTACTCATTTTTTAAAAATTAATCACACACTTAAATATCTTGCTAAATCAATGAGTTCTGCTGGAAAAGAGAATTGTAGTGTCTAATCCTAAATATTCATCCTAGACCTGCTGACTCCAACAAATAGAAAGAAGCAGAAATACTTGGTAAATGTCTTCATCCAGCATCTTCACAATCAACACTTAATAGATTTGTGAAGCTAGCAGGCATTCGTTTTATTGGAATGATATTCTTAAAGATATTGTTACATCTTATAGACAAAATTATGTAAAAGTACAACCAAGGAAAATGGGGATAAAGATAAATTATGATGAGAATCAAATGAAAAAAGCAAGCAAACAAACAGGAAAAGGTTGAATGTTTATGCAGCTTAACAGTATTTTTTTCTATATTATTGTGGGACTTCATTTCTCAATACTACCGAAAAGCAACTGAATACATACTATTTGAGAGCTTAGACCCTTTAAGACAATTTAATGGTGTTAGCAGCTTGAATGGATATTCCATATATTTCTAATGACCTGTGGGGGAGGCACTGGGGGGGAGAGATCCATTTACATAGAAATAAGGCTAAGTACAACACTATTCCTATAATTTATACTAAATCTTTATATGACTAAAAGCTAAATTAAAAGTAAATTCACAGCTCACGGAAATATTTAGAATGAAAATATTATTTTAATATGATCTGAAAGGGAAGCAAAACTGAAGACAAGGTGGGAGCAGATGAAGGAGAAAAGAAAAACACTGATGGAGGCTATAGATGTTCTGTCCTGGACATTGATGAAACAGTCATTACAGACAGAGATGGCATCCTGTGAAGAGATGAATTGCTGCTGTTGCTGCTACTTTGCTGAAGGTGCTTTGAAATGGAAATAATAACAGACTTGAATGTCCTGACCAAGCAAGGTTGGATGTGAAAATCAAGAGCTGTACTTGGCAAACGATAAGAAATTCTGTAATCAAAGCTGGGTGGCAGAAGCACAACATACATATCCATAAAAGAAATGGAATGAGGCAATGTGGCAAGAGGTTCAAATAAAAATGTTCAAAGGCACAAATGAATTATCTTTGTTAAGAAGCTATGGCCCAAATTCCTCCCCTCACTTACAGTGGGTACATATGCAATAAGTGTATTGAAACTATTGTGTTACTCCAGATTTACACTGGCATTTAGTAACATTTAGATCAATTTGTTTTCAACCAAAAGATGAACCTGGATAAACCTCTTTGAAATGGATGCTTTTTGTTTAAGACAGGTGTAAAGAATAAAAGCTGCCCAAAAGTCAGGATTTCTGGTTTGTGAGAAACTGCAGTTTAAAAAAAAAGGACCAAGATATGTTTTTCAAAATCAACAGGAGATTTGAGAGGAAAGCGAGGTGTTTCTTATGTGGCAGGCTTGCTGGCAGCAGGCCAGCTCACCAGCTCGGAAAGGCTCAAAGTGATTGATGGGGCATTCCCCACCAATCAGGAAAGGCATGGGGAAAGGCTTGCCCTGCTCCTATACAGGGGCGATTTGGAAAACCTGGACCAGAGAGGGGACTAACTCTGCCTCTCTGTGATTGGTCTGTCTATCAAAGATATCAGACTCCACTATCATTTGTATCCCTTCCTAAGAAAAACTACCTGTTAGATTGGCTGACTGCTTGGGTCAAGGAGTTCCTTAAACTGCATTTACTTTAGTAAGCAGTGGGCACATCTACATGAGATGCTTACTGCAGTTGCCTAATTAGCTCCACAGGAAATGTCTCAGTGTCTACACATGCCATGCTATTAGGAACAAGTAAACTAATTAACTCTGCCATAGGTTAATGCTTGTAAACACAAGTACTATCCCATGGCAAATTTTTTTACTCTTTAGCAGTGCACATTTAGATGCCAATACGGCTGGCTGGGGCATGAGGGTACTGCAGTGTAGGAACTGCCTGCCAGCTATCCCCACACTGAAGAAACCTCATACCAGCCCCTTTACATCATGTTGAGCCAGATTAGAGCAGCTCCAGGCTGGCAGGCTGACCCTGCGAACCTCCTGGCAGCCAAGGCTGTTCCAACCCAGCTCAATGTGCTGTGGCCCTGGGCACACATTCAAATGAAGCACTATATGTGCTGGAGTTTATTGCTGTACATTAATTTTATGTGTAGATGCACCCAGTGACTACTATCCAGTAGGACTGTGCAAAGCTTCAGTAGCTGATTCAATTTGGAGGAGATTCAGCCCTATTTGGGGACCAAATCTCCAAATCCTAATTGAATCGGGATACCAAGTCAAAGCTCTGAATAAATTTGAAGCATCCAAATGGATTTGGAAATCTTCACAAAAGATTCGGCCGATTCAGAGATTAGGCCACAGACTAAACAGGCAGCTGACATCTGCTTCCAGCTAGTAAGTCTGTTGGGGTCGGGGAAAGGAAGGAAAATGGGGGAGGGAAGGATTGGGGCTAGGTCTGGGACAAGCTGCCCAGCTGGGGTGGAGGGGACACATTACTCAGAGAGCAGGGGGGCATGGGATGTGGACACAGCAGTACTGGGGGTGGGTGCTCTGCCCTGTTGCCACTTGCTCAGCTGGGGCAGGGAGGAAGGGGTGGGATGTGGGCATGGCTCGCTTGAGGTGGAAGGGGGCAAGTGGCAGGAGGGCAGAGCCCCTACTCCCAGGCTGCCATTCCTGCATCCCATACCTCCTATGCCAGCTGGCAAGTGATGTCAGAGCATAGACGCCTCTCCCAGTACTGATGTGGGTGCAGCAGTGCTGGGAGTAGTGCTATGCCCCGCTGCCACCCAGAGCAAGCCTCACCTGCATCATGTCCCTCCCCCCACCGGTTGAGCAAGCAGCAGCATGGCATAGCCCTCATGGATCACCCCAGTGAGGCAGATGTAGGAGCCATGGGAGAAGCCTCCATGGCTACCCTGCTCAGTCTCATCCCCCTCCAGGCCCAGTCTCCTGGCATTTAAAAAAAAAATTGCCCCACAATCACCAGCTCTAGCAGCAGGGATTGGGGCCTCTGGGAGCTCATGGTAGAACTCCCTCTGTGCAGCACAGGGCAGTGGGGGGCATTGGGGATTGCCCCCCACTTGACCCCCACACTGCAGCTGCCCCATGGCATGGGTGCAGCATGGCTCAGCAGGGCACCACATACTGTCTGGGAGTTGGGGTAGCTCCAGCAATCAGTCAGAGCCTGGCAGTGGTCAGCCCCAGCAGCCCCAGCTCTGATCCCTGCTGCCACCCACTACCCCACGCTGCATAGCGGGGCTCTGCCATGAGTGCCCAGAGGCCCGAATCACCAATCCTGCAGCCAGTGACTGCAGAGCTTTAAAAAAAAACAAAAAACAAAAAACAAAAGAAGCCCCATACTCACCATCTGCAGGATCAGCAATTGGGGCCTCTGGGTGCTCATGGCAGAGCCCCCTCCATACAGCGCAGGGCAGTGTGGGGCAGTGGGGATCACCCTCCCCCCCGCCTGGCTCCCATGCAGTAGCTTCCCCACGGTGCAGGTGCAGTGTAGCAAGGCGCCATGCACTTTATGGGAGTTGGGATGGCTCCAGTAGTCACCCGGAGCCTGGCACCACTCAGCCCCAGCCACCCCAGCTCCCAGGCAACACACAGCACCCTGCTGAGCCACACTGCACCTGTCCAGAGTCCCCCACCGTCAATTCTGCAGCTGGTAAGTAAGGGGCTTTTTTTTTTTCTTTTCTTTTTTTTTTCAGAATGCAGGGACTAGGCTGAGGCCGGGCAGGGGATGGGGGGATGGGGGACAGGAGGGGCTTCTCTCGCAGTTCCCCCATCCCCTGGAGAGGTAGGCAAGCAGCCTGTCCCCAGCTGATCCAAATCGCCAAATCTGTCCGAATCAGTGTCGAATCTTCTCAAACTGATTCTGTTGAATCAATTCAGGACAGTGATCTGAATCTCTGAATCAAATCACTTTCCTCTGAATTCAGCATTTCCAAATCCAAATTGAATATTTCCCTATTCGCACAGGCCTACTATCCAGAGGTGTCACATTGTTTCCTATTTTTGTTAAATCATGGTTTGGTCCTTCTTTTCTCCCTCTTTAAGGAAGTGTTGTAAATTTCATTAGTTCACCACAGAACCTATTGTAGGATCTCACTGAATGGGTTTATTGTACAAAAACAGAGTATTCATATGTTTGATACAGATACTATATGTATTACCTATCTGTAGAATTCCAGTGCAAACAGATTTAAATCAGTGCAACCTTTGATTACAGCTAATTTCTTAACACAATCAAAAATTGGGGCTTCTGATAAGTAAATGAGCACATCTGTGTACCAGAGACATATCAGTAGACTTGGTTCTCTACTACCATGCAATATGTATAAGCATTTTATCTGATGGAGGAGATGAAATGCTAGCATTTTGATTAGATTGTGACTTTTAAAATGTAAACTATAATGATATTATCATTTTAAATGACATACTATTTTAATTTATATGTTTATTTACACATACATTTATTTATACATATATAAATCAATCTTTACAGATTTTTTTGTATTTTAAAGTAACTCTCTCTTAAATATCTTCAAGTACATGTTTTAACATTTCACAGTGTATTACATATATACTGCATTTTGGTTTTCATAAGATTTTTCCCTGTCTGCTTCTTTTGTATATCTTCCTGAGCTGGCTTTTCTTCTGCCCACTCTTTTCTCCTTTACTCACTACTTTATTTTCCCTGTCAGATGATTTTTTTCCAGTGTCTTCAAAATGGGAGTCAAATGCATATTGTTCAAGAGACATTTTTGAACTTCTGAGATTTATGTCAATTTAAAATTATGCAAAACATGTTCATTCATCCCTAATAGCACCTGAAGCAGAAAAACATTAAAGCAAAGTTTA
This sequence comes from Crocodylus porosus, assembly GCF_001723895.1. Classification (NCBI taxonomy): domain Eukaryota; kingdom Metazoa; phylum Chordata; order Crocodylia; family Crocodylidae; genus Crocodylus; species Crocodylus porosus. The sequence continues at coordinate 30,930,666 of NW_017728913.1, read as the reverse complement.
TCTAACTATTAATAAAACAATTTTGAACATTAGTTAATGCCAGTCTTATTCTTATTACAGAGTGACACAAAGTGTTCTGTATACAGCAAAAAAAATGAAATGTGTGACGCGTCCTTGTGTATATCTGGAAGTATTTGGATGCCTGTGGGTGAAGTGAATAATTCACTCCAAATTAACTCCAACTGCTTTTCAGGCAATATAGAAGTTCTCAACTCATATGACAACAGGTGTTTTCTTGCTGAAGCCAGTATCTATTACTTGACATATGTGTTACTTGCTGTTAATATTTACTTCCTGTCTGCATGTGAGTCAGGACATTTTACTGAGCTGTTGGGAGGAAAAATAACTACAAACTGCATAAAGCAAACAATATTACTTAGAGTTTTACTATTGTGCCAGAGAAAGTCCAGGGAGCTCAGTGTAATGGAGGAGCTCTTTTTAAGGGCACCACACACCAAGTATTTATTAGGGCTGTCAGAAGCTTCGGTCTCTGATTCAATTCAGTGGAGATTCAGTCCAATTTGGTGCTGAATCTCTGAAGCCAAATCAAATCAGGAGACCCTTTAATCTTTCCAAATTGAATTAGAACTCTCCAAATCGATCTGGAGAGATTCAGAAAGATTCAACGATTCGGACATGGATACAGCTTTAAATGTTTTTTCTACATACCACAAGGTACCAGGCGGCTCATGAATGCTGAGATGCTGGGGCGGATGCAAGATCCCACTGGAGCACGGGGGGCTTCAGGTCCACTTCCAGGCCTGCTGGGGAGTGCACAGGAGGCTTCCCCCCATGCCCTTCCATCTTGGTGATTGGTGCCTTCTGGGTTTGGCTGGTCCCACAGCCAAATGATGAGCCAGGGAGGTGCAGGGGACCTGGAAATATTTCCAGTCCACTTCTGAGTGTGCTGCCGAGGATGTGCCCTGCCTCCCCCCGCTCCCTCCGTACTCCTATTGGATGCTCCATCTGTCCCATCATTGGTCCGCCCCCACCCCCAGTGGTTCCTAAGCCATGCCTGGTACCTTGAGGTATGTAGAAAAGACATTTAAAGCAGTGTCTATGGCTGAATCTTCAGATTCAGATACAGTCAAATCAAATCAGGGACAGTGATCCAAATCAGTTAGTTGAATCACTGTCCCTGATTCAGGTCAAATCTGAATCTGAATTGAATAAGACCCGTTTTGCATACCCCTAGTATTTATCTTGGGTTGTGAGACAAAACAAACAAAGTCATTTTTATCCTGATAGATAAGGTTCTCCTAAAGGCAATACTGACCAAACATCCATATTGCAAACCCTTAAATTCAGCCTCTGGTGACAGTGAGCCAGGAAACTTTGCTAAACCTCTGGGTATAAAGTCAATCCTGCTACCTCCTGTTCCCCTCCATTTGACATGTAGCCCTTGCCTATGTGCAGTGCATTTGGAACTCATTAGGAGCCCTGGCCTCAAAGACAGAATTTTCAATGGCAATAATAGCACAATCCCCTGCTTCTGTCTATTTCAGGATCGCATTTTATTTTCACTTAAATCTCAGGAAAAATATTCTTATTTGGTAGAACAGTAAGGCAGTAGAGCAAACCACACAGGGAAATTGCAGACTTTCCATCACTGTAAGGTGTCAAAATGAGGTTGGGCAAGTATCTATATGAATACCTATTAGGAATAGCATTTCTGAATTTGAGCAGGGGATTGAGGTCCAACTCTGTCATTATGAATCATTCTTTCATTATTTACTATCCCTGTGTACAGGCCAGCCTGGAAACACAAACAAATGATTTTTAGAATAATTCAGAGATAGACTGCTTCTAAATATGAAGAACAACTTGGGCAACTTTGTTATTGGCTACAAGATATCATAAAAAAGACAAACAGGCAGTTTGTATGGCTTAAGCTGGTTGAAGGCAACCATAAGATTGAAACATAGTTATCAGTGTAGGCATACCATAAATGATTTAAATAGACACTCTGGGTATTGAGGTGGGGGGCAATGGAGAAAGCTTGAAAATCTTGAGTGTCTATAGCACTGAGCTACTGGAGTAGAAAATCCCTGTTACTCCACTTTATTCATTAAGGCCTAAACTGAAAGCTAAGATGTCTCATATGTATATTATATATACTAAGTATAATAAATTGTATGGACAGTTTGGTCCTCTTCAAAGGATATTATACATGAAAGCACCCCAGTGTACATGGAAGTAATTTTAAAACTTATTTTGGCTAGATTTTCAAAATGTTATTAAAATGAATATAAATACAATTAGCTGTGTACAATGATTATACTGTAGGGAAGGGTGGGGTACATGGAACTAAGGAACATGATTGATTACTGAGCTAGGAAGAAAAATGAGCAAAGGTAACAAAAACTGACTAAGATATTAGCATGAAACAGGCCAATTGTGGCCTTGGGTCCACCACGATCTGCTGGCTGGGAAATTGGCTCTGTGGTTAGACGCAGAGGGTAGTAATTGATGAAAGTCAATCGTCATAGTGCCCTGTGACCAGTGGGGTCCCCCAAGGCTCTGTCCTTGGACCCATATTGTTCAACATCT
>NW_017728913.1:30925180-30927416 GCF_001723895.1 Crocodylus porosus | reverse complement strand
CTGCCATCGGAGGTGGTTCAAGCACCTACAGTGAACTCTGTCAAGAGTAAATTGGATGCTTATCTTGCTGGGATCCGATGACCCCAGCTGACTTCCTGCCCTTTGGGCCAGGGGCTGGACTCAGTGATCTTCCAAGGTCCCTTCCAGCCCTAATGTCTATGAAATCTATGACCACACCAACATGAATAATGCTGCATAGCGACTTCCCTTTGGAAGTCTGTTCACTTTTACTTTTTCTTGAAAGTGATTCTCCTACCATAAACATCATTTTCTAGCCATGCTTCCTATTGTTTGTGTGGACCTAATGTATTTCATCAGCATATGTTTCATGTCCATGAACCACCAAACAGACTTTGTTTTCTAATACTAAGTTCAGTTCAACCAAACTGATAGTGGTTGCATAAGAACATTATATAGGTCGAGTTACAAAGTTGATATTACTGATAAGGCTTAAGAAAGAAAAGGAAAAGGATACAAGAGGAAAGCTTCTGCCTAAAAGTAAAGAAAAATTGTATAGAGTAATAAAAGATAAAAATAAAAAGAAGTGTTAATCTGAATCAGACTGTGAATATATATATATCGGTGAGTGCATGTGGATATTCGAGAAAGCAAGCAAGATATTTTTCCATAGTACCGGGACCCCTAATAGAGGCATAAAAAACCCCAAAACAAAACAAAAAAAACCCAAACTATATACAACAATCCTCCAGACTAGTGACATCATAAATTAGAACATATAATAATAACATCCAAGATGTGGCAGGTGGGAAAATCAGAGTACCTATAGCTCTTTGGGAGATCATAAGAGGGTACAAAGAGGCATCCTAAGTGCCTCCATCACAATAGGCAAGCTTGTCTGTAGAGAAAACAAAGCAAACAATAAAATAAACTAGTGTGCAAATAAACAAAGCCAAAACCTATGGGTTTTCTTCAGACCTAGGGAGGCACAACCCAAACTATATACTTCTTCAGCCCACCGGCCCTCGCTTCCTTGCCCTCTGTTCCTGAAGTTCTTTAACTCACCCTCTAATTCTACCTTCTTTTGCTGGTCATCAGTTACAGCTGTTTCTACCCTTCCAGACAGGCAGACTCTTAACTGCTGACTACCTGTTCCTGGGTCTCAGGCTGAGCTGCTGGTGAAGCACCTCCTTACAAAATGCTATTTTGATAAAAACCCTCTACACTATTACATACACACTGTCATAATCAACAGATGGCACACCTTAATCCCTATCAACTAATTCCATACGCTTAAATCACATACAACCATTTTCTCCATCTCTCCCTGGAAGTTTTGGTAGTTCGGAACCTTTTTGCCCCTTTTTTTTTGGAACTAAGGGGAAATACAAACAACAGAAAAGGGTGGATAAACTTATGTGGCATGTACATGTATCTCCCAATAATTTTCGTTCCTCCCTCACTTTAATACAATTTTAATTCCAAGTCATCCACGGAAGGAAGAGAAATAGGATATTTGTCAGACATAGTTCTTCAGAACATCTTCTCCAGTGATGTCCTAAGTAATTTGGAAGGAAAGAGTGAACTCAAGAGGCATTTCATAATCCCTACAGTTTTTGTAGGCTTATGAAACCTGAAAACAATGGTCATCTGGGGAGTCTAAAAATGCATCCTCCATTTTTAGAAACATCTGAGTAAAAATGTAATTTTTCATCCAAGCAAAAACTTAAATCAAAACTCTTATACAGAAGTAATTCCGCATTCCCTTATTTTAACTTCCAGAAGCACTGGATAGCATATGAAATCTGATCTTGAAAAGTGCTTAAAAACTTTTTTACAGCATAGCATGCACCTCAGGCATCCATGGATTGGGGAAAATCTGCGGCCAGGCTACTCGCTGTTCAATTTCTGAATTTATGGGGATAAAATTTCTTCTAAATGCAATTGAAATAAAAACGAGGTAGGATGATGATGATGTGTGTGTGTGTGTCTGTGTGTGTGTGTATACACCAGTCGCTGAAATGGGGGAGCATGGTGGTGGGGGGAAGCACACTTAGTGGTGGGCCCCGGAAGTGGACCGGAAGTGCTTCTGGTCCACTTCTGGGTCTGCTGTCAAGCACGCTGGGGAGCGTCCTGTGCTCCAGTGGGATGCTTTGTCCTCCCCAGCATTTCAGCATTCACAAGCTGAAGTATGTAGAAAAAACATTTTAATCTGTGTCTATGCCTGAATCATAAAATCTTTCCGAAACTTTCCAAATTGATTTGGAGAGTTCCTATA
>NW_017728913.1:30872241-30924585 GCF_001723895.1 Crocodylus porosus | reverse complement strand
TCCCCACACTGCTGGCCCATGTTCATCTTGGAGTCACTTATGACTCCAAGATCCTTTTCCGCCTCCGGAATATATATTTATTAGAATCCTGTATGCATCCCAGACATTATTACAATAAGGTATGCCAAAACTGGTGCTTTCTTATTTCATATAAGCTCTTCATAACTTGTTGCTATTTTCAGCATCATAGCACTATTCAAAGTCCTTATACAGCCAATTCAAGGTCATCTTTGTCAACTGCTACCAAGAAAATAACCACAGTTTCCCTGATAGTCAGCTACCTGCATTATTAAGCAATAAATATACACAAAGCTATTAAGAAATGATTCAGATAAAGAGTATAAAATATATTGTTGCAATGTATCCTGCATTTAAATAATAATGTCTGATAGTATCCAACTATCAGTGATCTGATATCAACCAGAAATTGAGAAGCATGGCAATAAAATGAAAGAAAAACCATAGTAACTACTGCTTTATGCATGATGATCAGAAACATGAATACTAACACAAAAGCGTTATCCTTTTTTCTTTTTCATCCCATGGTTGAAATGATACCCTGCATTATAACAAATTGTTATGTTCCTATTAGTACTTTATATTAAATAATAGGATATAATTTCTGCAAGTACTATTCTTAGAGTATTTAATGCCTCATATATATTAAATACACTTTTTGGAATTTCAGTAGCATACTTCATAAGAACCAAGCCACCAAGCATTCCCCAAACCCAGTACCATCAAACTAATATAGCTTGCATGATTGATTTGTCTTAGATTTTCACTTTCCTTGATGGGCAAGAAGACTAGAATATTTCTGATTCACTTCACTCTCAGTTGATATCAATCAAGGTTATTTGAATATATATTATATTCTGTAAGACATACTCTGAGTATATTGTACTATATTGATTCTTGCTTTTCTTCATGGCTATTCCCTTCTCATGGATATTTTTACATGTTTCTATTTTTTTGTCCCTCCAATATTGTTATATTATTTTGCTTCACCCTTTGACAAGTGCAGCTATGCCCCTCCCCAGTGTTAGAACAACTCTGTTGCTAAAAGTTACACTTGAGCTGAAGTGCTTTTCTAAATCAGGTCTCTATGAGACCTCCCTATGGTTGATTCATGGTTCTAAGAGGCCTAACTTTGCAGGCATAAGGACATGATAGTATCAGTAATAATTTATAACACATTCAAGTATTTCTAAAATAAGGGTTGGAATATGTTCTGTAAAACATGTGATATATATAGAATATGTGAAGTTGTGGTGACTGCCTGAATCATTGTAAACAATTTCTGTATTAAATGTGGTGATATTTGTTAGGATATGGAAACAGACTTTAAAAAAATTAATTGTAATGTGAATAATGATTTAACATTATTTGACTAATGTGTCACACCAATTTCAGCCTAAGTTTCTCTTTAAAGTGTTCACAACTAGCAGTCTGCTGAACAACTGATGTTTGGAAACTTTTGGAAATCTTTTGGCAATATAGGATAAGCCACCAAACATTGTCAGTATCTATGACATTGTCAGTATGATTGGCCATATAAATGGATATCATATTTTGAACACAGTATTTTGACATGGATTTTCTCAGGGACAGGACAGAGAAAGCATTTCCAAAAGAGAAATAACAGAAAATAAGTAGGATTGTGGAATTATTGAACATTTTAGTATTTTCCTTTCCTGTTGATGCATGCAAAAGTATCAATATTGTTTCTAGGTTAAAATGTAGTTGAGTTGTTGAGAGAAAAAGACATATAGGGCTGGAATTTCTAGTCTTCTGAGTTTCAGCATAAACAGAAGGCAGTTTGTTTTGGAGTGGGCTGAAGGGAATGGGGAATATAATCTTGTGTATGCCATCACAGTGTTTGTAACAGCAGCAGATGTTTGAACATCCCCCTCGAGCACTAACTCCCACTTGAGCCAGGTAGCCAGGGATCAGAGAGCCATAGCTGGTTCTCTTCAGCTGCTACTGTCTACTTTGCCTGAGTGCAGTTCATACATAATAATAGTGCGCAGTCATAATCTATTTGGATCAGTGCTGAAAAACTGAGATCATAGTTCTATCTGTAAACTACTTGGATGGTATTAAAACATTTCACATGTCTCAGAAAAATCACATTCCTAGAATTAGTTCACATTGGCTTTGAATAGTGTCTTAAATGAGAGGTTAATTGAAGGGTTGTGCACAAAGAATAATGATAAATGACAACAAATCAGTTTATAAGGATGGGTATCTGCAGGATCTTTGTGAGAGCCAAGTCCTTTCCAACATGCAGGTCTTTGCACTGTGGAGCAGCCCATGGAACTATATGATCTGATCCCATCCATCAGCTCACTGGACTGACTCCAGGAGCTGCATGTGGCACATGGGTTGGACCTGGCATGATTCACCTTGCATGTACCACAAGGGAGTTGATCTGGGGTGTGAGCTGCAAGATTGGCCTTGCTCATGGGCCCCAGGGCCAGTCCAGATAGGTCCATGCTGGAACCAGTGTATGAGGGACTCAGCATGCAGTGCACAACCTGGACCGAACACCTTGTGATGCCTACATTGCCAGAACTAGGCTATGCAACATGGAAAGCACATGTCCCATGACAACCCATTGTATCATGTGCACAATATGCCCACAGGCTACCATGGGCACTGCACAGGGGGTCAGTCCCAGTCTTGCCTGCAGCAATCCTCATCTGGCCCTTAAACACCATATGAGTTTAATACACATTCTGTAGAGGATGAGGGAAGATTTTCCTCTTAGTGAAACAGAGGCAGGCTGAACAAAGTACAATGAAGCAACTGGCTGCATCCCCACAGGCACACATGTATGGATTGTGGCACCACAAACTGCATGTGGGGCACATGTTCCCTGCACTGCTAATTTGCAGAGATCCCAGTTTCAAAAAACCCACCAGCAGTGTCAAAAAACCTGCCACATGCCAGCATCATGCACCACCAGAAAGGGAGCCTTACTGGCCAGAGCCATACTCTGGCTGTTGGCTAGACTCCGAGTGGCTGGATGGGCACTGCTGTTGTCCTGTGATGCCCCCATTACCCCAGGTAAAGCTGCTGGGGCCAACCCAGGTGCCGGCCCCAGCCTCTCCTACCCCATCCAGGGCAATTTATCATGCACTGGAGTGCAAGTCCAGGGTCATGCCGCAGCACAAATATGTGACAGCACAAATATGTGGCACTACTACTTGTCACACAGACTTGATGACTGAGCTTAGCTAGGTCAAATTTTAAAACTTGACTCTTGGGCTTTGCCCAAGTGAGTCAGGAATTTTTGTACAAAGTAGGGATGCAATTTTATTTTTTCTAGGGCTCCCTGAAATACAAAATAGGTACCCAACCTGCCTTATTTTCTGAAGTAGAGCAAGTTGCTTCCACAAGTGCTTCCTCTAGTATAAGATATCTCAGAGCAGACTGAAACCATGCTTCTGTCAGATATAGTGTCTGTCACTGCTTAGTTTCTTGAGGTTGTCCACATACTAACTGCAATTATGTGGAGGCCATAAGGCTCACATCCTTCCTCACATCCTATGCATGGGCCATTCTGCCTGTTACACCTTTCCTTTCCTTTCTTTTCCTTTCCTTTCCTTTCCTGTATTTATTTATTATTGTACATCAGGGAATAGTTGTTGTCAAGGTGGGGACCGTGATAAGATGAATTCAGTGATGACTGATGTAATTTTTTCAGCAGTGCATTCATTCTGTCAGACAACTCTGAATTTTGATTATCTGAGAGCCTGCAATTGCAGTATAATAGTTTTATTTCAGTAATATAAGAATTATCATTCTACACATTAATCCAATACTTGCAAAGACAATTCATTATGAATAAATGCATTATGGGCAAAAATAAGTAAAAACCAATAGAAAAAAGCTCATTAAAAGCTCATTAAAAGAGTCATGTGAATGTGAGATAAATAGATAGATAGATAGATATCCATCCATCCATCCATAAGAACAGCTTACTGAAATGGATCTGTCCTGACATTACAAGGGCAGCAGCAGTACCAGTGCTCTCTGGTGTGGAACTTCTACTCCTAGTGTCATTTTTTTTTTTATTTCTGCAAGCAAGTTTAAAGGAAACTTTAAAGAAGTGTCACATCTTTTCTGGGGTACACTATTATTTCTATAGATGAGTAAATCCAAAGGGGACAATCTGGATATACTAAATATGGTATCTACTCTCAGATACTTCCAACTTCTATTTTTCACTCAGAAGTAAAAGCAAAAATAGAATGCATACATTTCCCCTATACTTGGCTGGTTATCTTTTTTAAATCGAGTCACCATATCAAATGTGTTTGAAAGTTTCACATTTGAAAGGCTGCAGATAAGGAAGTAGAGACAGAAAGTAGAAGACTGCAAACTTGGATTCAAATTAACAGAAAGCACAGAAAAGATTTGCAAGGAATGATTATCTACAGTCCAAACTGTTAGAAACTTTTCATTACTGCCTCACTTACACACAAGATGTTAAAACTTATCTTGCCATTTATGTATTATCCGGTATAAAAACGTGAAACAGCTTTCAAGTAGGTCTCCATTACTCAAAATACTGTATAGGGACTTTTCAAGTCTCAAAATTTCACACGAATATCTATATCAATCTTTTCATTTTGAAACTGAGGAACATGGGGTTAAAGCAGCTTGCATAAGGTCATACAGAGTAGGCCTTCGCTAATAACATGAGTATGTCTGCACAGCCTGGAGCTTGCGTTCATGCTCCTACTACCCCACCACACATTGAAAATCCCTTCATTTATATCTTGGTCTAAATCCAGCTTATCCTGAAAGCTCTGCTCATGTTCTACCCTTTGCAGTGTGGATGCATTGTGGTTGAAAGCACCAGACCTTGAAGACACAGGAAATCCTATTATTCCCTGTTAGTGTATCTTTTAGATTTTTTAAACCCCTTTCTCCTTCTACTGCTTGAAAATGGTTTGTTTTCTTTCTAGAGTAGTCCAGAGTGATTAACAGAGGCCAAAGTAAGCTCTGTTCTAGGCCAGCCTTGTCCTCCCGACACACTGTTCATTCTTCAAAGAAGCACAATTGAATTTGGTCAGGATCCCATTGCCACACATCTGCTTTTGCTTGTAAACACCAAACTTGGAAATACAGATGTTAAGCTGCTTCAGGGGCCTCCATACCTGTTCTCAAGAATACCAGAGATTGAGTCATCAATAATGGGTATCCATAATAACAGCAGGGACTTTCCTGCCTTGACATAGCCATTACAATCAATGATACCTTCATTCTCCTCTCACAGTTCATCCTGTAAAGGATGCTTTAGTTGAAGTTCAGTTTAGCAGTATGGTTTGGTTTTCACATTGTTCTGCAAGTTTAAAAATATCTTATTTATAGTTTGTGGTTGGCAAGTTTGTCTTTTTTCTTGTTAAATTATTCATTGGTCATGTTTTGTAGTTTAATACAGTTCTCTGTTTGTTGAACCTCCTCCTCCTTCCTGCCCAAATTTAATGAAAGGCAAAGAAGCAGCAACACAAACATTTTTTTACTGAAACATGAAAACAAATCAGGTGTTCTATATAGTCTGCTGAAATGGATTGTACCATTATCCCAAAATAGCCAGCTTACAAAACCACAATTAGATCAATACTTTTAGCAGACAAATCAAAGCTTTGTCTACTACAATCCACAAAATTTATCAGGGCCAATATATGCCATGCACATTAGCAGCTCCTTCACCACTGAGGTTTAGAAAATAATTACAGCAGGTAATTCAAAACTGTATTGTCAATCAGGACAATAAGTTACAAGGTATCTCACAACTGGTAAAATACACACATATTAGTGGCCAATTATTCAGTAGAACCACCCCACATGACACGAACATGAGCAACAATGAGACACCACATGATTTTCATTGCTTTCCTTGACCAAGGCCCCATATTGATGTGGGGATGTGAGAGGAGGGAAGGCTTTGCAGCTACGGAAGCCATTAGTGTAAAGGCTGTATTCTACAGGAAAAAAAATCTATTCTAGGTTTTCCATTGCTGTGCTAGATCCAAAAAAATAATTGAAGGCGGTACCACCTTGCCTTCAGCTTTTGTAATGCACCAATGTTCTGTAAATTATTCAGAGTGTAACTGAATCTTCTGTATGGCTCCATATTGACAAGGGATAAATGTAGGGAATAAAACAACGATGGATATCAGAACTCCATTTAAGACAATGTTACTGGAAAAAGATAGAAAAAAGGGGTTCAAAGGTGAAAATAAAATTAATATTAATAAACCAGGAAGAGCCTGGGAGTGAATAATGCACTTGAGCATGTTTACTGGTGCAATTATTGTGAATTCATATGCAAATTGATATGTAGGTACCCATTTTATCTTGAATGTTCAACTGACTATTTCCATGCTATGAAGCTATATGGAGAAATATAAGTATGTTGTGAGTGGTACAACTTTGCCTGAGGTCTTTGGGTGCCTCTCTCAAAAATTCAGCCCTGGTTTTTTAACATCAAGCAATTTGATCTAGGTGACAGTAATCAAACACTGCCCATACAGGTCTTCTGTTTGACAAGATCATTACATCAAGGTTTAGATGATAGGATGACAACTTCAGTTATCATAAAAATGTTAAGTATTATTAATTGATCAAAGATTATCATCTTATCATTACCCAAGTGCTATGGTTTTTTTGGTTCCAATCCATTCAAATCCCAAGGCACTATGTCTTGTAGCAATCCCAAGTGACAACTTGACAGACATAAATGTCTTTAGCACTGATATTGCACAGCAGCACTGCCATGTGCTTCCAAAGTCCCTTTAATAAACTTAGTCTCTTCCAGTATCAGCATAGCATCTCTGCTAAGCCTTAACCCTAATGAAAGTAACAATGACAATCTGCCAAAATAACATATGTCACTGCGAAGTGAAACTGAGCTGAAATTCCCAGAAACGTTGTAATTGTAAAAATATAACACTAAAGCCCCTTTCACCTCTTTCCTCCAGTATGCATTCTTTCTGCTTGATAGTTTTTAAGGCTCCTTCTCATAGCTTGGGTCCCATTTTATGCTCCATTTTTTGTCTCTCCCTGAGCTTCTTTTTCTCCCTTTTAGTAGTATAAATAAAGTGGGTGACTGAGGGACCAGCCATGAGTACCTACCTAGAGGGAGTGTGAAAATAGTAGCCCTCACTGCTACTAGGTTGGCTGTTGCAACTGCCACCATTGCTCAGTCAATGCTACTGTCCCTACCACTGCTGCCACCCAGAATGAAGAACTTAAATGTTAGGTCTCTACCTACTGTTTTTTAAAATTTCTTTCCAGTGTCATTCCTGACTATTGTTACTATCCATGATTGTGTCCGTCTTTCTCCCAGAACAGGTTTCAAGGCTTCAGCCATCAGCATGTTAGTAGATATTCCTAACGTGCTTTCTTACCAGTTTAATATGATTTGACTGGAGTGACTGGGAAGCATGTGAGTATTGCTTTAAAATGAAACTTTGGTTAATAGCACATAGGTGAATAAAGCTTAGTTTGTCTTCTACTGTCCTCAGTGACCTGAGGAAGAATGTCTAATTTTACCCCAAGTACATAGTTGGTCCAATAAAAAAGTCACCCTAAGAAATCCTTACCTCTTGCATAATTTCTGGACCATCATGGCTATAAAATCACTCTTGTGCTACACAGTTTATAACAGGTAGCAAATATTTTTTCTATTAAACCCATCATAAAATATTTCTGCAGGTATATCTAGCTGCAGAAAATATATGCTGAGTTCTTTTACCTAAACTCAGCATGGATGCATGCAATCATGCATCGATACAAGTTCAAAATGAGTTTAGTGGAGTTTGTTAAATGAATGAATGAATTTAGTACTTTCAAAAGACATCGAATTAATAGCACCAAGACCTATACAAAGGCAGCTGTAACACCAGTCTTCTCAAATGCATTCACTGATATGCCTAAACCCTAAACCCAAAATATCTAAGGTTAAAAAAAGCATTTGTTCTTCATTCTCATTCTTTGCTATTTCTTCCAACATAAAAGTAAATTAGCAAAAAAAGGAATGATTAATTTTTTACATGAACTCTGTATTTTTTGGTGTTCATATAGCATATACTTTGATAATTTTGGCAAGTTCTTGTTAAGTATTCATATGTGACTTAACAATATTCATTGAAACAAAACACAAAAGTAAATTTGGCTTCTCTAACTGTCAGTGTTGCATAAGGAATCGCACATACGCATTTAGATAACTGTCTTTGAGAATAGGAGGTTACATTTTTGCCAATGAAAACAAGGTAGGGCATCAGTAATACCATTAATCTTCCTAGAAGCATGTCAAGTTCTGAATTGTATTATTTACCAGACAGTGAATGCTCACTGGATCAGTGTTCCTTGCGCAAGACTAGAAGTGTAAGTCTTATTTTTACTGGCAGTTAGAGAATGTTGGAAATGGAAAAAGCTAGTGGTGCAAATTGGTAGTGAACTTTTGGTTTCTATTAATAAATATGGAAATATAGTTGCTTTTCATTTCAAAGTTCAGTTAATCTATTTGAAACTGTTACAACACTGTCATAAAGCAACAGTGCAGCTGGACCTAGTTCAAATGCAAGTCTAGCATCTTTCACCAGTAAAAGTGAAATTAAATATCACAGCAATGAGGAGGAAAGTGTGATTCTCCATGACACAAGCTAAACATATATTATATTAATATTACTTAATATTTGTCTTGTCTTGAACAAGAGAAGAAAAATATTAAAAAGCCTGAAAAGTCAGGGTTAATATTGGCATTTTATCCTCAACTTATATAAAAATGTAATGCTGAAATGGTAAGGGAAGAAAGACTTCATTTCAGGTATATGATCGTTACCTAGAGACTTGTTCTGTTAGAATAGAGTTGGACATTCCATGTGTCCTTGGAAAATTAGGTGAGATTAATGTATACCTTGCTGTGCCTTTCTATACTGCTTTATTTTCTGCACTTCTCTCTGAGTGTCTCTGGGCTGGGATTTGACATCCTGGACTCCTTAACATGCTGCTTCACTTAGAGTATGTCCACACTACAGCTAGCTCTAAATTCTTGAGATACCTTTATTAGGTCTCATTGTTTAGATCATATACCAACATGCAATGTAGACATACCCTGAGACTCAGCAAGCCATATTCAGAAATACTATAAAAGAAACTGGAAGCCTACAGTACTTCGATTCATGGCCAATGCATTTGTCAGTATAAGGGTATATCTAAATAAGGAAACTGAAGCTTAAATATCTAGATATAACTGACTTAGCTTTAAAATAGATCAGATATTTATAATAGTGGCTAGGGACAGAAATTACACATAAACTGAAAAAAAGTGATCAGAAACTCTTTAAAATCTGTAAAAGAACAGAAGCGCAGTATGTATAAACCACTTTCAAGATGGCTGAAACTGGTTTAAGATAAACCTGGATGAATGTAGTATCAGTACATTCAGTAGTAACATTCAATCTCTTACAAAAATAATCCTTTCCCAGGATGCTTTATACCTCTTCTGCAACAACCCACCCCCACCACCATCTTCACAGGGCGGACAGGCTAACCTTGGCCCAGGCTGGTCAGATGCAACCTGTAGCACTCCCCAGATTCTGCCTTAGCCACTACAGGCATGTGGCTGCATTTCTGGAATGAAAAGTGAATGTATTCTGACATATAAGATATGAGTTTTTTTCTCAGCCCACATTTCAACAAACCAATGTTAACATAACAAAACAATGATCACAAATGATTATTTTTATAACAGTTTATTGTTTAAAACAGAGTTTAAAAGGGCATAGAAAATGTCATTAATATTTCAGCTGATCCTTCTAACTTAGATCTGGGGCATACTGATGGGAAAAATACGAAGACGCTTTCATTCTGATAACCAGTACAAACAATGGACTTTATTCTTCAGATCTTTATTCTTTAGTTCTACAGTGTGTCTGAATTCTTGGTTATGTCTAGTGCTTTTGACTGACTAAGATTTGGCAAGGCTAAACATTCAATCTCTTACAAAAATAATCCTTTCCAACATTTTAAATTGGGTACCTACAAAACAATATATCATCAAAGCTATGGATCACTTTAAAAATTGCAAGAAGGGCTCAAATTTTTTTTTAACAATCTTACTTGGAAGAAAACTATTTAAACGAACAATAAATAGTGTCCTTTTAATTCAAATGACCGGGGTGGGGATGGGAACTTTTAGACTATGTTAGATAGTAATCTATTTTCAATAAAAAGATGTTGAATATTTTTTATGGTATGTAATAAATACAAGAAGACAATCTATTAAAATATGATTATTGTGTTTTTAAATCAAGAGGTAATATAGCTTAGCAGGTTTACTGAGTATTACACACACACATCTGCATATAGAGCCTGTCCTAAGAGGTTTGCAACTCTGGATGAACTGGAAATGTCTGCAGAATCCCAAACCACAGTCACTATTAATTTTGCTGCCCTCAATATTTTGCTACTGTATGTGACAACCTAGTCTGCTTTTATGGCAGAGTCAGCCCTGTTTGGACACATATGATTAGTCTATTATTAGTCTATTTCTTTAAGGAAAAAAACTTACTTGTTTGAAATTAATCTCTAAACCATGCTGACCAAAAGCTGTAATATTTGCATTCTTGCAAATCTGATATACATAAGAACATTAATTTCTCCTTTTTCGCTTGCTGGACAATTTTTTTGCACTTACCTTAGTTTTTGTAGATGCATGCAATAAGGTTGTCCTTGATTAGCTTTTTTTACCTACCATACAGTTTTGTAAATATCATTTTTTTTCCTTTTAGGAAGGGCAAAGCAAATATGCCTAAAGAGAAATAGGAAAAACATTTTTACCATTTTTTTCTCCTTAATATTTTTAAAAGTCATCATTTTCTTAAAAAACTGACAGCCAGAAGTTTCATGTAGGCCCTCAGTAATTCCCATTTTGGCTACCATAACTTCCTCTTTTTGATAATGCTTCCAATCAATTCAGAAGACACTTACCAGGTTATTTTCTTCACCCACCAGTCTGCCCACATCTCCTCTCTCTGTAATTCTATTGAACCTTTTTAAATGTGTCAAGTTCAAGGTTTTTCACAGCTCCATCCTTACCAGTAGCACAGGTCAGTATTTACCTGGTCCCCTCTCCAGCCCTTCTCTTGAAGCTGATCCATTGCATCTTGCTTTTAATAGCTATGGGGAAAAAGGGACACAAAGCATATTCTGCTCTGCCAAGAGCTAGGACTCATGCTAGATCCCAGGGTTTGCTTTGTTTTAGAGGATCAGTCATCTCATTGAGCCACACTCCCTCTAACTGGTACTTTTCCTTTTCGCCACACATATCTCCCTTTCCTGGCTGTCCAGAGGGCTAACTTCAAGTGATGCTGTTGGAGCAGTGTTGTATATGAATCTTGTAGGGCTAAAGCAAGGCTTAGCCAGTGAGGCCATTTCCTTGTCCTTTCTCCTCCATTTCATTAAAGCGGACATAGCACTTACGAGACAGCTGGGGGAAGAGCGGTACTGTGTAAGGGTTACTGATAAGATATGAAACTAGATGAATCCAGTCAACAGAGGAGTCTTATCAACAAAGGAAACTTGGAGGCAGTACAAAGATTGTTTTTGTAAGATAAGATTCATCTTAGCAAAAATATATGGGGCATGTAGTCACAAGAGTTAAACTTCAGTGTTCACGCTCACAGTGCCACTTAATTAAATAAAATAGTAATTTTGTTAATAAATAATTGAATATTTTTACAAGCACGAACTAATCACAAACTAATACTGACGTATTAACAAAGTATAAAATAGTATTATAACTAGTAAGCAGAGTCGCTCCTCGAAAACACCTCGCTGCAGCGAATAAAAATTCTGTATCTAACTTTAGATACTTACTCTGCGCAATCATTGCCCCAGCCTAGAGCAAACTACATGTAACTTTAAGAACGTAATTCGTATCAGCAGTCATTGGATAATGCCAAAAGCAGCCGGATGCTGAAGAGTAGGAGTGATGCAAGTTCAAACCCTCTGAGGAAGGAAGGCCTAGAAACTCAATCTCCAGTTTTCTGAATGAGTGCCCTAACCATTCATCTACTGGGGCTAGAGCATAGGAGAATCTTCTGCCTTTCACAAGGAGAATTATGTATGGGCATACATAGCCATGTACCTGCCAAGGCAGTCAGCAAAAATGATGCTGACACTGCTTGTACAGATGAAGTGAAATAAAATTCTACCCTTCTTCTGCTACATTTGTTGTCCCCACTTTGCCTGTCATTCTGATTCTGACAAAAATCTAATTTTTTCATTCTGTCCTTTGGACCTGAAGCCTAGCAGTGGATCCAGTTCCCCAAATCTCTATTATTTGAATCTACTTTCTAAGGATACCATGTCATATCTCTTCTCTGTGTAGTACCTCATAACACAATCTGGTTCCTTTAGGCTGACTCTGGGGTAAATGTGGCACCCTACTGTGGGAAAGAACTGCCAGAAATACAGTAAGAACTGCCACATACAGGATGTGTCTGCACCTGAAATCAGTTTGACACAATAAACTCTGGTGCATATTGTACCAGAGTTTATTGCTCCTGGGCTCTGCATTTACAAATGTGCCCAGGACCAAAGCATGTTGAGCCAGGATAGAGTGATCCCAGCTGACAAGGGATCCTGGGGGTTACCCTACCAGCCCAGGGCTGTTCTGACATGGCTCAGCGTACTGCGGAGAAATTGGTTGGGGCACAAGGGTGCTCCAGTGGCTAGCTGGCAGGCAGTCCTGCACTAAAGCATCCTTTGGCTCAGCCAGCCCCATCAGCATCTGCATGTGCATCGCTGTGCACTAAAGAACACCACCATAGGATAATACTTGTGTTTACAAATACTAACCTATGGTGGAATTTATTAGTTTACTATGGCCGAATAGGGCCACGTGTGTAGATGTTGAACCTTTACTGTGGAGTGAAATGGGGAGCTCCACAGTAAACATCTCATGTAGATGTTCCCACAGTATTTTAAAATATAACACTTTGGACGAGACCTTGGGACTTTAACCTGGGATTTATGAAAAGTTGCATGAGACTGATGAATTTTTTAAGGATGAGTGACCTTAACTTGAGATTTTGTCAAAGATATACTTTGTTCAGAGATTAGGAACAGAAAACATGAACATTTAAAAGTCACATTCCTCTGACAAATGGAATGAGCGGGTTGGAATCAACCATTTTCACAATTATATTGAAGAAGAAAAGAAAAATATTTAGAAGGACCATATAGATGGTATAGTTTATGTTAGTTAATAAAGGGCCACATTCTCACTTGTAAAAATTATTGTAAATCCATTGACTTCAGTAAAACAATATCTGATGAGGACTTTGTGATTATTTGATCTGCTGAAATATTGATATGCTTAAAATTGTTGCTATTTTTTCCCCAAGGGGTTAGCCAAAATCCAGGGTCTTGTGGCTGTTTGTAGTATAACAGATAAAAAAAAGATGCTACAACTCACATGAAGACTATACTAAATCCTGGTACCCTAAATTTCACTATCCAAACATAAAGGAATAAGTACTGTTTTTTTGGGCTAAGATCAAAAGTATTGTTTTGTTTGTCAGTTGTATCTATATGTGTCCCTTAAAACCCACCACTCTCCAATGTGCAGTTTCCTTGCACTGGGCACTTTTATTTTCTCTTCTCTGTAAGCATTGTGCCTAATCCCCACCCCAACCCATTCCACAGCTCAGGATGCTACATTGCTACTGTATAACTTAGCTGTATCCCTACCCCACCCACCCGGTACTATATAGCCACTCTTGTCCAGATATTTGTATTTCCTCCTACCCCTTCAAGTCTTTAACTACCCTTTTAACATTCACTAATAAAGCTAAAGTTATAGGGTGAAGCCTTTCACTTGCATTCTAGGCATTTTGTGTTAATGGAGTACTGCTTTTGCACTTTCCCCCTAGCTTGCTCCATGGCCTTCTGGCTAGGAGCAAGTGAAACTATGGGACTTCTGAACTCCAAGGCTTCCAGGTCTGTGGCTTGCACATAGGATGTCTGCCATGAGTTTGGGGAGTATCTGAAACCCCAGACTGATAGTTCTGGGAGGAAGGATATTTGCCTGGTGGTAGAGCCAAACAGGTTTGATGACTGAGCTTGGCTTAGTCAAATTTTAGAACCTGACTCTTGGGCTTTGCCCAAGTGAATTGGGAGGTTGGAACTGATTTAGTCCATTTCTACTGGATATAAGAAGGTGCCAAAATGCTGTTCAAAAGTGTGTTTATGAAATAATATGAATATTTCCATTGATTCTAATAAGTACTGGATTAGGACCTAAAATACCTTCAGTGAAAAGACTGTTCATCTGCACATTAGACAAAGATCTGTGGTACCAAAATATGCTACTAAAAGAAGCATATATAAAACAAAAAAAAGATATTTTAGTTCTGTACATGTGCTTGAATATTTTCTTAGCATTTGGGCATCAAAGGGATAATCCTAGAAAGATAGGAGGAAAGAAAGTAAAACAGTAAATGTCAACTTCCCAGATATACCTTGATAATAAAGTAATGAATACAAATGAAACTTTAGTGTTTATTCCAGTTTTCTTGTGAATTTCACTGAGTCCCTGGATTTCCATCCAAAGCCTAAAGGAAAAAACCACATTTTTCTATGAGACTGCCAAGTTTTTGTCTATCTTAAACTAGTACCTTAAGGCTCTCTTAGCTACATTCTACTGCTACCCAGATACCTGGAAGCACCATGGAGAGAGATTTCAGGTTTTGCTGCTTAAACAAGAAACATAATGAGTCACATTGTTAAAGTAAGTAAATTATTATTTTCCAGAAAACAATGCAATGAAGTCTCCCTCTCTTATTCACTTTAAAGATAGTAACACCACCAGATTACAATTTTTCCTTTAACCATAGGATTGTAAACCAATGTTATCAAATGGAATATCTGTTTTAAAAGCTGTGAAACTCCTGATGTGCTCTCACCCATTTCTTGCTCTCTTAAAAGCCTAAAAGGCATTGTGGTTCAGTGGGTGAATCTTTGTCTTCCACCTGGGAGACGTGTGTTCAATTTCTGGGCATGCATATAACTACAGCCATCAAAACACTGAACTTCTGTGGCCTTTGGATTCTGTCTCAGTGGTCTAAAGTGGGGATGGAAGGTCTTGGCGGTCTCTGCTGTTATATACTCCCGCCTACATGTACATGTTGAAAGTTCTGGTGACCTCTTATGCACACACCATGATCTAGAAGGCTCAACAATTGCCTACTACTAAAAAAGTATGTTGTAGGAAGAGGAATTGCACATATGACTATTACTGGTGGCCTACAAAGTTCCATGAACCCTCTGCTATACTCTTAGATGGGCCAGCTGCAATTTGATCCTTATGAAAACCTATATTTGGTTCTGGAATGTGCAAGATTTTGTGACATTCAGGAAATATGGTAATTATGTCTATAGCTTTTCATTAAAACTTAATGCATAAATAACAAAGAGGAACTACTTACCTTTGTCTTCATCACTTCTGTGCTGGGTCTGGAGCACTGTTGTGAAGACCACTCACTCCTTTCTGTGCATGAGAAATTCTAGAAAATAAGCCATTTTAGTATGGACACACATAACACAACTCGGTTTATATATGGTTTAAGCTTGAAAAACACAGACATACAGGTCCAGTAAACTAGTTTAAAGCCACCTGAAATGGTTCAAAAGGTTACCTGGAAAGTCAGTTACTCTTTTGAACTTGTTCACAATAAATTGGTTCAGTATTGTGTGTGGATATTGTGTACTCCGTGACAAGGGCCTGGCTCTAGGCATCCCACACTGCATAATTCTATCCCTGCTCAGGTACTGGTTGTTCTTTCCCCCCACTTTTGTTGGCACTTTTTTAGCAATGAGCTCCCTTACACTGCTTGTTCAATAAAAGCCATCTTTCCAACAACCAGCTGTGTGCTCACTCTTTATCTGATCATAGCCTTTTGTCATGCCCCTTTCCAGGACCTAGTATGAGTCTAATCACTCCTCTGCCCTGCCAAACACCCAGCTTCGGTCACATGCAGACTACTAAAGTTTGTTGAACTCACATTTAAGACAGAAGGGAAAGCAAACAAAGTGAAAATACCCCTAGTCTCAGGTCACCAATGCCTCCACGCTGCAAGGCCTGGCTCAGTGCTCACTGCCCCCTGCTGTTGGAATCATAGCACTTCAACATCTGAAAGGTGACTTTTCTGCCTAGAATGCTCTAGCACCGTATGTGTGGCCACCTCTGAGCTGCAACAGTTGTGAACTGAGTCCTAACTAGTGACATAAAGAAGAGGGAAAGGTCCTTTTCTATCTTGCTTCAGAGAGGAGGACAGGAACCATTGGCTTGAAGTTGCAGCAAAGTAAATTTAGATTATATATATGGAAAACTTCTTCACTGTTAGCGAAGCAGTGGAATAGACTGCCTAGGGAAGTTGGGGACTTGCCATTACTAAAGGAGTTCAAGAAGAGGTGGAACAGCCATTGGTAGCTATACATATGTAGAGCTACAGAATGTATTGTATTGCCCAATGGAAGTTTTTTTTCAGTTGGGACCAGCTCTTGGTAGGAGCTGAGCAAAGACCCCTAAGAGCAAAGACCCCTGGTGGACCCCTCTGGTGGACCCCTACCTGACCCAAGTGCAGAGCTAGGAGGTAAGTGCTAGGTAGGCAGTAGCTAGAGAGAGCAGCTGAGCAGAGCCGAGGAGAGTCACACACCCTCCTCTGGCTCTTACTTAGCCCAGCCCCCAGGAAGCCACTTGGCTCAACTGGGATATCAGGGAACTTTCGAAAAAGAAAAAAGAAGCATATAAGCAATGAAAAAATAGCTCAGCATTCAGAAAGGAGTATAATCATATGGCCAGGGTCTGCAGGTATGAGACACGGAAAGCCAAGGCAGGCATGGAGATCAAGCTGGCAACCAAAATAAAGGAAACCAAAATCTCCTTCTATATGTACACAAGGAGCAAGAAAAAAATCAAGCTCCACTGTGGGACCCCTACTGAATAGTGGGGTGCAGCCCACAGCTGATTCCTGCAAAAAGGCCAAACTCCTAAATACTTACTTCACATTGGTATTCCTGAAATCAGACAGGAGCTGTTCATCAGTCCTGAACAGATGAGGGAACATTTGAGCATGTTCAAATCTGCCAAACCAGGTGACCTGCATTGGAAAGTCCTGAAAAAACTGGCTGAGCTCGTGGCAGAGCCTCTGGTGAAGCTGTTTGAAGAGTTGTGGAACTCAGGAGTGGTCCTAAATGACTGGAAGAAGCCTAACATGGTACCCATCTTTAAGAAAGGGAGGAGGGATGACCCTGCAAACTACAGACCAGTCAGTTTGAACTCAGTCTGGGGAAAAATCTTTGAAAAAATTGTCAAGGAGGCCATCAACCATAAGCTTGTAACTGGTGGAGTATTAAGAAGCAACCAGCACAGCTTTGTTGAGGATACAGAGTTATAGGATTGGGCCCACTCTGAATGGGATTTACTGTTCAGCAGTCCCAAGTATTGCAAGGAGACAGTAGAAATAGGTGGGGTATGTGTGCGTGTGCACGTGCGTGTGCTTGTGTGTATATACATACATGCACACTCACCCCCTCAAATCAAGAACATCAGAAATATATAGCATTCTTAACACCAGTATTTTCTGGAAAAAATGTCCTAACAATGATGCTACAAACAGGAGGGCTGTTATATCTTGCTGAGAAGATGTAACAGACATTTTAAAATAGACATATCATAGATACCTGATATGTCTATCTTAATATCAGTTTGTCATGATAATGATTTTTAGTGGAATCAAAGAGTCCCTTCTGTTTCTTTCCTGGACATTTTATAGTCATTTTTTAGACATATTCTTACTATCTCTTGTGAGGAAACTCTGTTCTTGAGTTACATACGATATGGCAGCAAACACCAGAAACAATTTGACAGTCACTTGCTGTCCACTCCACACTATACATTTTACTTGAAATAACAAAGTTGTCTTTAACCTTGGAAATTAAATTTTACTTTGCAAGAAGATAGCTACTGAAAACCTTTGTGTTATTTTCTCTCCTTGTATGAAACTTTTCTCAATTCATTTAACATTATTTAAGCTCACTTGCTTAAAAATATTTCATCTTCATCAAATCTTAAGTATCTGGATAGTTATTCCCTTATTCTGCAATAAGGTAATGTTCCAATATCTGCCTCTCTTAAGAAAGGTTTTCATTGTATGAATCAAAGGGACATTTAAAATGTAATTCCTGCTTTTTCTATATATCTCTCATTCATTTGTCACTGCTTGACAGCCCTATGATATGATGCCCTCTTTCTGGTAATTATGTATTGCAATATGCCCCATAGAGTCACTTTTAAATAAAGTAATGCAGCTTTGTGTTATGAATGAAGGTCAACTAGCAAGGGATCTTTTTGTTACTATGGCTAAAATAGCTGTCCTTAGAGATCACTACTCTACAGAAATTTCTTTGAAGTTCCTGCATTTTGATTATGGTGAGAGAATATTTTGTACCTCTGTTTTGATTCTCTGTTTTCTGCTTGACCATAATGTTTTACATCTTGTAGCATGAACAAACAAATTAAAAAAGAAGTACCTCATACTTAAAACAGATGTTAAGGGAGGAAGCGTTAGAAGTGATAGCCTGAATGGTTCTTTTCACCAGTGATTCATGGTTTCTTTCACTTGGATTATTTATTTCAGCTCCTTCTTTCTGCTTCCAGGGCTTATTAAATATATCTGATAAAATAAAACATCTTCTGTATGCTTGAGAGAAATTAAAATCAAAAGTCCTAATCAACCTCTCATATTGTGTATTATCCAGGTCAGTAGATTTGAATGAAATTCTTCTGAATAGTTTTGGATAGAAAAAATGTTAGAATCATGAAAATGTTGCAGGATATACGAACCCTTTTTATCTAATACTTCAATAGTTAGGGCATGCTCTCATTATATGAGAGATCCAGCTTTAATTCCTTATTCTGCATTAGCTTCCCAGGACAGTTTCATGAGATGTGAGGACTTTGGTTCATATCCCTGCTCTGAGTCAGTCAGAGAATATTTTTGAACTCAGATCTTTGACCTAATAGGAGAATGTCTTGACCACTGGGGTACTAGATGCACCTTCAGCCTCTCCTTTTGGAGCTGTTTTATACTTGGTATAAAATATTGAAGTATTTAGTCAATCAGAGAATTAATGAGAGAGTGATTCTATAGCCTGGTAGTTTGGACACTTACCAAAGAGGTAGGACATTGGATTTTTAGTTAGTTTCTGTTTCATTTATTTGTGCAAAGTAGAAGGATTGAGGAGCAGACCATTTTAAAATATTCTACAGACTCTTTGAAGAGCACTCTGCTGGGAAATAAGAGTTCATATCTCTTGCCTGGGAAAGCAATTGAACATAGATCTTCCACTGTTTGGTTAAGTTCTCTCACCATTGCTATCTACTCTCTTATAAACTTTATTTCTTCTCCTTTTCTTACTGAAGCTCAAATATGATACACTTCTTTTTATTTTCAACACAAATTGTTTTTACTGCTTTCATAGGGGTGGGAGGAAACAAAAAAATTATTTTGGTCACACCTGAAGCATTGTTTACCAGGTTTTTTTCACTTTGTCTACTAAGCCAAAAAGTCACTTATTTGCAAAACTAATTGCAACCCCAGCTATACACAAATTAAATACCAGTTCTTGCCAAAGGGTAGAATGTGACAGAGGGTAAAGAGCTTACATCTTCCCCTGATTACAGAAAGATGAAAACCTCACATGATTAATTTATTCCCTAGAAAATTTCTCAAGGAAGGATGTGATTAACAAGCACAAGACATAGTGTCAGCATACAAAACAAACTTAAATAAGGTTATATCTTGGAACAACTGTAACAGCAGGGTTGAAAGAAAATAATTGGGATTTTTTAAAAGTGTGTACTGCTCAACCATATCATTGGGACACAGTTATAGCACTGTGTGTGATTGAAGACAAATGGCCTGATTCCCACAGCCTTTCACTTTTAGTAAGCATGTCATAGGTCATAGGCAACCACTGATCCTCTGGATCATGGTGTAAGCGAAAAAGTTCTATGACCATCACACCAAGACCTTTGATGTGTTCGCCTAGGCAAGAAAACAGAGAAGTGGAAGCTGCCCAAGATCTACCATCCCCCTTTAGACAGAATCTCAAGGCCAAACCAAGCCCAGATGTTCAGTTCCTTGACGGTTGTAGCTTTTGCCGGAGAGTAACAGATAAGAAATGATGCTGACTGCCTCATGCCGTAGCAAGGGTACATTTCTGTCAACCAACCCCCGCAGCGAGGGTGCATTTCTCCAACCAGTGAGCACCCACAAGGCAATGAGGGCTAGGGTTTTAAGATGTCCTACACTTGCCTTACTCTGGATGTTGCAACGTTGTGGGATTTTATATGCCACGAGTAGCTCCACCATGTTGCTACCAGGCCCTCCAGTGAGATGTAGTTTACGATCATACCCAGGACCAGAGTAATCATTTATGCCTTTGTAAAATGAATACAGAGCATGTATAAAAAGCAACCAAATCAGAATGACAGTGTTTTACATGGAGCTTTGTGTGGAAGTAAGTGACTCCACAAGGGAATAGAGAATCAAACCAAGGAAGTTAATAAACTGCAGTTAATAAACTGCATCAGAAACATAGGAACAAAAGGACAGAAAAGAGAATCAGAGGACAGTAAGAACACTACTGTTGCAAAAACATCCAGTGTAGTAGAGATTAGGTCAGGGATAAAAGAATTACTGTGAACATTATAACCCTCACATATATAGCTAAAGATACTATATTCCCCACAGAATCTGTATACCTCCAGTGGCTGGATCATGTGACATCTTACTTGCAGCCAGTATACATGCCACCTTAATTTGCTACTCAGTATGATATTTTTAAACTATCTATAACTGTTCTGCTAGTATTTCCCTTTGTGCGTGTGTTACACATATGTTTAGTTGGTGGAGCCTGTTAGTAGAGCTCTTGGAATGCCAATTTGCTGCCCTTTTCTAAGATTATAATTCCCCTTTTCAAGTACTCCCTCAATTCACAACAGCAATTCATGAGTTGCGATCTTTCTTCAATAAAGCATAGGGTGAATATATTTGTATACCTTATTCCAGTTTCAGATAGCTAATATGTTGCTTATATCTTAACAAATATACAGACATTTGCTGAATATTCCATTAAAAATGTTACTGTAACATTCCCACATTTTACATACACATCCCTAAACTGAAACCAAAAAACACACAAAAATCAAACAAGCCAGTAGTGAAAGTTCATGCATAACTATATCTGGTCAACTATTTTCCCCATAAAACAATTTGATTGATGGTGTTCATTTCCAGCATGTGTGCTCATACTTTTAAGTGAAGGTAGTCCTTAAACATTGCCCTTAAACTCATAGTTAAGTGAAGAATGGTTTCCTTGCCATTGAGGGAATTCAGCTCTGCTTTTGATTATAACTAAAAAATCCTTTCCGGAGATGGCTTACTTTTGGCACTAATAAACATATTTCTAAGTAGCTATGTTTTTAATTTCAGGGCATTCCAGACTGCATCAGATGGTAAGTATCCATGTGCAGTCATCACATCCCACATATAATGTTATGCTATTGGTATACTCTCTATACATATATTCAGAAAGTATTGTCTCTGTATAGACTGAATAGAAAGCCATAATGTGGGCTTTAGAGAGATATTTTCTCTTGGTGATACAAGTCAGAGGTATTTTTGGTGCAATCTTTTCATTCAAAGAAAATACTGTTTCTTTAAATAGTTATAGAAACAGAATTTGTTGATAAGCCTAGTCAGACAGTTCAGTGCCTAGAGCAGGAGCAGACAACATACAGCCTGCGGGCTGGATCTGGCCCACCAGGCCATTCTGTCTGCCCCCTGGGACACCTAAAATGATTAGAAAATTAATATTTATCTGCTCCCGTCTGCCTGTCAAAAATGACAGGAGCCAGGAGCAGTAGGACTCAGGGGGAGCCAGCAGGACTCATGAGCAAGGCTGGCCCAGCCCTGCTCCATCCTCAGCCCCCTCCTACCTCACACCCCACCCCTGTCACCTGGAAGCCTGTCTGCCCTGGTTTTCACTGCTTCTCTGTACACCTACTCCAGCACCACATGGCTCCTGGCTGCATTGCAAGACCATGGGAACTTGGGGCCACAGCAGTATCCTGGGGTGAGGAGCAGGAGTGGGTTCACTGATGACATCAAACCTTGGGGCAAAGCATCCACACCTGAAAACAGGAGGCTGACTTGGATAGGCTCAGCAAATGAGTGGGTGAGAATCTGATGGTGTTTAACACTGACAAATGCAAGGTTCTCCACCTTGGGAGGAAAAACCTGCAGCATCCTTATAGGCCTGGCAGTGCTATGCTGGCTAGTACTATGGAAGAAAGAGACTTGGGGGTCATCATTGGCCACAGGATGAACATGAGCCTGCAATTTGACGCTGCAGCTAGTAAAGCAACCAAAATGCCGGCTTGCATCCATAGATGCTTCTCGAGCAAATCAAGAGACGACATTGTACTCCCCTTGTACTCAGCCTTGGTGAGGCCGCAGCTGGTGTACTGCATCCAGTTTTGGGCTCCACAATTAAAAAAGGATGTGGAGAAGCTTGAGAGAGTCCAGAGAAGAGCCATGTGCATGATCAGAGGTCAGGGAAACAAACCTTACGATGACAGGCTGAGAGCCATGGGGCTCTTTAGCCTGGAAAATTGCAGGCTCAGGGGTGATCTGATGGCCACCTATAAGTTTATCGGGGTTACCACCAGTATCTGTGGGAATGTTTGTTCACCAGAGCGCCCCAAGGGATGATGAGGTTAATTAATATTCTCATGAACAAAGCAATCTGGTTTGGTCTATGATGAGCTTGCAAACTTACATGTATAATATAAATAAATAGCATTAATGTTATGAAAATACATGAACCTTCTGCATATGTATTCCAAAAAAGACAAATCTAATTAAAATACAATGTCAGGTTGACTGATTCAGAAATAGACATAGCTTTCTTTTTCATAGTAAAATATTACTAATGCTAAAGGTACAGTAAAAGGGCAAGGTATAGTAGAAAAAAGGGAAAAAAAACCCTATAAGAAAGTCATCACAGATTAAACAGCACCAAGTTGCTTGCAGAAGGTTGGAATGAAATGCATTTACACCATAAGAAAAATACCAAAAGCAACAAGGCTGCCAACTGATTTTAAACAGATATTATAAATAACTTTTAAACAACAAGAAAATACCAAAGGTCAAAAAGCAGCCATCTCATTTTGTACAAGTACAAACAACAAATTTATCTTACAAGAATATTTGTAGAAGTGTCCCCCCACCCTTAAAAAAAAAGCTGCAGTCATTAACAATTTTGGACTTCTCAGAAATCTGAAACATTTATAAAATTTCACACACTGAAAATGACATCATTAATGCACAAAACGTTAGAATATATTTTTAAATATATATATATATATATATATATAAAATTAAGAAAAAGCCCTCTCTTAATATGTTTTGGTCAGTGGAGGAGGGTCCACTAATCCCCCAAAAGTTGATGTGCAGGAGAAAATGAACGTTAAAAGCTGTAGGGTGGGAATCTGTGAAAAACTTAATTTTGGACTTTGTTGTTCTTGAACACACATGCAAATCTTCCATTGACATAACTGGCTAACTATTAGAACAACATTGTGAGATCTGGAAATCCCATATGCAGTCTACACTGGTCACAATATAGAGTACAGTGGGGGCTTTTAAAATTACACTTAAAACTCCTGTTAACTCTGCACTTAAGGTAGAGATATTTAGGACCCTCAGTACTGCATAAATACTGGTATGTCAAATGTAGTCTAGTTGTAGGCAACCATCAATCCAGATGGATCATGGTGTATGCTAGGCTTGTGTGAAGTGGCTAGTATTCTCTTCGGACTCAGATTTGGCCAATTCAGGGGAGAGTGATTCAATTCGGTGATTCAATTTGGTGATTTGGCTGAACTGGATTTGGAGATTTGGCTGCTGCCAAACCTCCAAATCACAAAGGTCCAGCCACCACCACCCACTCTCCCAGCCTGGACAATGGCTGCCCTGCCCACCCCAAGTCCCAGCACTTTGAAAAAAAAAGCCCTGACTCACCAGGTGCTGGCAGGTGGTGGTGGGGAATCCCTATTGCCCACCACTGCCCCACACTGTGTGGGGGGCTCTGCAACTTCCCCATGCTGTCCCAGCCCCCGCCCCATGGCTGCCCTGCCCCCCCCAGCTCTGGCCCTTTAAGAAAAAACAAAAACAAAAACAAAAAACCATCAGATTGACCGGTTCCTGCCCAGCAGGGGAAAATCCCCTCTGCCTCCGACTGCCCCATACTGTGGAGAGGACCCTGCATGTGCCCCCTGAAGCCCTGAGGATGTAGGAATCAGTGAGTCTGGGGGGGCTTTGGTTTTTTTTTTTCCTTAAAGGGCCAGGGTTGGGGCAGGTGGGGCAGCTGTGGGGGGGTATAATAAGGGGGGGTTGGGTGGCTCGTGCAGAGCCCCCCACACAACGTGAGGCAGTGGGTGGAAGACGGAATTGCCCTTCCACCCGACAGCACCCAGTGATCCAGGGCTTTTTTTTTTAAAGCACTGGGAGCTGGGGCAGGTGGGGCAGCCATGGGGGGCTGAGGGAGCAGTTGGGTGGTGCTCAGGGGGCTGGGGGATCAGGCAAGGGATGGGGCCTGGCAGGAGTTCCCCATGGTCCCCTTCCCACTTCTCTAGTCATCCTCTCCCCCACTCCCAACTTACCAGCTCCCAGTTCAACTCCAGCTCCCTGCTACAGTGGGCTGCCTGAATCATCAAAGCTCCTCAAATCTTTTCCAAATCGATTCAGAGAGCTTCAAATCAATTCAGACCTTTTAATTGGTCCCCTGATTTGATTTGGATTTGGAGATTTGACCACCAAATCAGGCCAAATCTTTTCTGAATCAAATCCCTATGTGAAGCATCACACACCAGTAGAGTATGCATGACAGGTCACTAGGACCTTTGACATGTACACCTAGGCAGGAGTATAGTCATAGAATCATAGAAAATTAGGGTTGGAAGGGACTTTAGGCAGTCATCTAGTCCAACCCCCTGCTCAAAGCAGGACCATCCCCAACTAGTTCATGTCAGCAAAGGCTTTACTACCCTCTGACTGATATTTTTTTTTCCTGATATGACCTAAAATTTTCTTACTGAAACTTGAGACCATTGCTTCTTGTTCTGTCACCTGCCACCATTGAGAATAGTCTAGCTCCATCCTCTTTGGAACCACCCTTCAGATATTTGAAGGCTACTATTAAATCCCCTCTCAGTCTTCTCTTCTCTAGACTAAATAAGTCAAGTTCCCTCTGCCTTTCCTCAGAAGTCATGTGCCCCAATCTCCTAACCATTTTTTGCTACCCTTCTCTGGACTCTTTCTAATTTGTCCACATCTTTTCTGTAGTGGGGTGCCCAAACTGAACACAGTACTCCAGATATAGCCTCACCAGTAATGAATAGAGGAGAATAATCCCATCCCTTGATCTTCTGGCAATATTCCTACTAATAAAGCCCAGTATGCCTTTAGCTTTATCCTGAACAAGGCCACACTGTTGACTTATATTCAGTTTATTATGCACTGGCCATATCTAATGTAGATAGATAGTTACTACTGCACAGTAGTGTTGTACGGCACAAAGAGTGATGTGACACTACTGCACAGTAATAATGAGCAACTGCACAGTCAGAATCATCTAAAAGCTGCTCAGTGACACAACTGCACAGTAACTCCTGTGCTGTCCCTGTCTTGTGTAGATGCAGCCACTGTAAACCCCAGATCCTTAGCCAGTCAGTCCCCAGTCTGATGTTAACCATCCAATACTATTAAAAAACAGGTTTTGGAAAGTACTTTGCTTCACGACTATCCAACTTCTGGACACCTGGGGATCACATGCCATGTGGGCTGCAGATCCCAAAGCAATACACTGCATGGGCCCCAGACCCCAAAGTGGCCTTGCCATACAAGTTGCCCAGTTTGCCTCTCCACTTCTTTCCCTGTCATGTAGGCAGTGTAAACAGTCTACTTCTTCTTCCACTCCCTAAGTGTTCAATGTGAGCAACCTAGGTATCCCAAGCACACATGTAGTACAAGTAGTGTAAGTCTCTTGGCTGTTTACACAGTGTGAGCAGCCCATGTATTTTGGCTGCATGGCCCAGGTATCCCAGCTATGCATGCAGTCTTTAGCTATATCATCTTTCTGGTAGTCACATGAACCACATGAGCAACCTAGCCTCTCTGTTGCTGGGCCAACAGCCTGACTCTCCTTCCTGCCGTGCATTCAGTGCCCTCCAACTGACCTATCCCTAGGAATGAGGGCACCAGAAGTGAGAGGAGGGAGGTAAAGCCTGGCTGAGGATGTTAAAAGGTGCAGTGGCTGGGTGCACTTCCAGCCTTGTTAATTCCTTGTCAGCTGCACTCAGCCTACAGACTGCCAGTTGGGCAGCCCTGCTCTTAAAGCACTATGCATCACTTCAGTTATAAAGAATTCTTTAGTTTAATCTCACTCTCAA
Source organism: Crocodylus porosus (assembly GCF_001723895.1). Lineage (NCBI taxonomy): Eukaryota > Metazoa > Chordata > Crocodylia > Crocodylidae > Crocodylus > Crocodylus porosus. The sequence continues at coordinate 30,897,980 of NW_017728913.1, read as the reverse complement.
AATACCCTCTATTTTTCTCCAGCAGGGGAGCTGAGTTTCGAGTATAATCTAAGAGCATGTATTTGCAAACTCCTGATTTATTTATGAAAACACTTAAGGTATGTACATATTGTATATGCACGTAGAAAGGTATGTGATTATCCTGCACACAGGGAGAGGTGTTCTAGTCTGAAATCAGGCAGAAGGCAAAGTAGAGATGCACATTATAGACTAAGTAAATCAGAGATGCATAAGCTGTCATGAACCCAAACAAACCTCACCTATTGCTGCAGAAGATCTTATGCAACTCTGATTTAGTCTAAAAAGTTCATGTTGTACACACAACTGTTTCCTTTTGCTGCCCATTCTGAGGGACTGATTATACAGTTTCTATGTGCATCTTAGTTTCATAGAAGTCAATGAAGTCAACTCCAGTAACTCATGTGCAGCTGCTGTATAATCAGACTCTTTTTGCATTTTTTTCTTCCTGCTGACAAGCTTTTCCTCTCTTTGGGACAATTGACTTCTCTCTTGTTTATAATTCTCTACTCCCTCCTCCCACTGGCTTTTCATTTCTCCTCGTTCGTCACTTACACACTTTCTAATCATTTTCTCTTGTGATATCCTCAGCTGAGACAAAATACTTTATTTATTTGTCCTTTCTCAGTTTTTTCCACTCCACCACTCTCAATATTTCTTTCCTTGTCATCTTTTCTCCTTGCCCTTTTAGTTACCTCCCTCCTCCTGTTTCATATCCACTTTTGTTTACTACTCATTATCTATCTGCCTCATTCTCCCCACTACAATGTTTAGTACCTCCTGCAATACATTTTGCAAAAAGTAAACTTTACAGTGATGACATCTCTGAGTAGGAAGAATAGATTGCTTCTGATTTTAAGGTAAAGTTAAAGCTTAGCATGTAGCATGTCAGCTCATATGGCTAGCTCAAGAGGGCTCAGTGAGTTAAAATGGAGTATTTATGTAACCAATTGGTTGTCAGGTCAAATAAGAGATTATCTCAGTAATTGGAAAGAATGTAAATCCACCCCAAAGGGATTTCACAAGGCATTTTAAAATTCTTTTAGGAAGGACTAAGTTGTCTGAGTTTGTGCAGTTCTATTATAACAGGGCCCTTACCCTCTTTGAGCACTTTGCTTACTGCCTTGATAGAAAAAATAATAATTGATATTAATAGCAAAATTGCATACAGAAATAGGGCATACTTTCTCTACTACCATGGTAATCTAGTTTTGTTTTGCATGCTTTCTGAATGCTAACATACTTAAACAACTTGTCAAGTTGGTGAAAATTACAGTGGAGCTTTAATAGATGGTAGTGTGTACCAGTGGGAGGAGAAGGTAATGACAGCTATAATTTTTATGCTGGAAAAAGAGATCTATGAGCAGGTGCCCTTACCATAATATTGAAGAGGGTAAAATAATACTTGAACAATTTCTTTTCACCCAGATATGGTGAATAATTTCCTCCTGGTTGTATATATTCCTTCTTATTAATGTAAAATACTTTGAGAACTGTTAATGAAAGGCACTATATAGTGCAGCACAAGTATAAAGTATTAATTATGTCACCATATTAATTATCTTACCACTTATCTCTTCCCACCTGGCTATTCAAATGTTCAAACGCTGCATCTTATTTGCTGATATCTAACTATGTGTAGAATAAACTCTGGCTCTTTCCGCTAACTGAAATAGATTTTATTAGTGTAATATAAAGCAACATTGTAACCATTACCTCTAGCTTTTGTGGGGTCCTGTTCTTTAAGGTGCCCATGGACACAAAGAGAGGTCCTGCTGACTCCAACTTACTGGTGTTCATTTTTTTGATCTCTTCATAGTGTTGGATGATATATTTCTGGATGGGGCTGCAAATACTTTGTTCAGGGGCTGATATCATAAATCTCATGTTGTACATTCTCTGGATTGTTCAGTGACTTGGAGCAATATTTATCCTACATTCTGCTACTTTCATTTGTCCCCTCAGTTTTTCATATTCCCTTACAAATATGAAGTATATTGAACTTTGCTCATTGTACCTCTGATGTCATAGGAGATGAATGGCATTTCTGTAAGGTTAAGCATTGAAGTTGGCACCGTGAGGGTAGATTTCATGCTGGACACACATTATTTTCTTGCAAATATGTTGGCATATCAATAGTTGTCACACTTTCTTTGGTATGCTATCCCTTGCACAAAGTGCATTTGATGTCAATTTATGTCAATGCCCATGAATCACTGAAATATTCTTTTTCTGAAAGAAGAAAAACTAAATTCTTTGGCATATTACTGTAAGAAATAATATGAATGCATTAGGAAGCTGCCCAAACAACAATATAAATACCCAGCTAAAATGTGGGTTTTCTTTATTCATACTTAAAGACGGTGCTTTATATATTTAAAATGATAACATGAAAACTGAAACCTTAGAGAATACTATTATCTTTATGAATAGAACTCAGGATTTTTGTTTTCCCTCTCATTGCCATGGTTCATGGTTAATAACACATTTTAATCTTGAAGAATATATTAATGAAAAGCTGAATTTAAATAATGGAAACAAAAACAATTAAATGGTCTGCACCATTCAGAAAAAGGGCATTTTCAAAGTGTCTCCAGTGAAAGCAGAAAAATAAATGGAAATTGTATTCTGCCAAGTGGCAGCTGGACAGATATATTCTGATGTGCACACTTATGAAATCCTCCAGGTATAAAATATGTAAAAAAAAAAAAAGAAAGAGATCATTCCAAAAAACAAAAAAAAGGGGAGAAAAAAAAGAAAAAGAAAAAACCGCCATACAAACATGATTAGTTGAATTTTAAGCACACCAAAGTAGATAAAAGCTACAAGAAAACAAGAAGGGAAGAAAATGAAGTGGTATCTTTTAAAAAAACATATTTTTCAAGCTTGAGCATGAGAGTTAGGTATATAGCCTCTGAATCAGAATTTCCTGGACCCTAAATGCTAGAAACTGAAAATGAAAGCGGAACACTGGAAAAACATGTTCATGTCTTAAGATGCCTTATGTGACTCCCTGGGCAGCCTGCCCTGGTCAGCACCCTGGACAGCCCCTGGAAGCCTGTGGCAGAATAGCTGAGTGATGCAGAGCAACTCTGTCTGATGGCATGAGAGCCTGCAGTATCCCCAGACATGGTTGGTCTAGCACTGTGCCCAGACCTGGCTCTAATGCCCTCCACATGTTTGTACCTCCCCAGAGGCAGATGACAGTGGGCTGGAGCCACGCCGGTGGGGTTCTGCACTGCTGCCAGGCACTGCCAAAAAAAACACACAGTGGGTGCTGCTCTGCAAGGTGCAGATGCTGGAGCTGGAGTGGCAGTTCTGGCAGAAGCAGTCACTGTCAGTGTGTGGTAAGTTGGTAGAGGAGGCAGGAGGTGTGAAGGCAACTGTCAAAATACAAGGGACAGGTCCCCACATGACTCCATGCAGGAGAAGGGGGAAATGTAGCATAGGTAGGGTAGTTGCTAGCTGCTCCTCCATGCCTGTCTCTTGGGGTTGGTTTACTGGCCAGATAATGCAACTCTGCAGGGGTGAGACACTTTGGGATTCAGGCAGCCTTAGAAGCCCAGTCTGGGGCTCCTACTCAGGCAATATGGGACTGCGTCCACACCCAATGCCTAGCATGGCCTTCCCTGTCCTGGGAGGGAGCCCCAGCATTGGCTTCTAAGGGTGTCTGAATCCTGGGCAGGCAGTGAGGCATCCCACCCCTGCAGGGCTGCATTGCCCCACCAGGAAACTTGTCCTGAGGGAGAGCCTCTAGCAAAGGCTCTGTCCATGCTGTGCTTCCCCCTTCCCCTGCAGGGAATCACACTGGGGCCTGTCTCTTGTGCTTTGACAAGAGCCCTCCTGCCTCCTGCCTCCTCTGTTGACTTACAGCACACCAACGGGGACTGCTGCTTCCAAAACTGCCACTCCATCTCCAGTGTCTGTGTCTTTCAAAACAGAACCCACCATGTTTTCTTGCCTGGAGGCAGCACGGGGCCCCATGGGCATAGTTTTGGCCTGCTCAGTCACATAGCATTAAGATGCCTTACGGCATCTACACGTGGGTGCCTTGACTAATTGTGCCTAAATTTGAGAATTGTTTTATGTAGGTATTAAATTTAGTGTGGTTACCCTAAAATTGCCATTTTAAGATGCATTAAGGGCACACACATGTAGACCCATGACCTTAATGTACCTTAAAAATGACACAGGATACTGGGCATGATGGACCTATGGCCAGATCCAGTAAACTGAATTTATGTTCTTATGCAAATATCACCAGAAGTTAAAGACCACATTTATAATGGGAACACCACACCTAACTTGGACTTAAGAGGCATATCTACATTGCAGCAACAGCATATTATGTTTTTACATGTGGACACCAAATATGGAAGTGCACTGGTGAAGACACCTGAAGAAATACATTTTTGACCACTCTAGTGACCCCAGTTTTTGGCTTGAGAGTGGCCACTGGAAATGATCCCAAAGCAGCCTTGCTGGCATCCTTCTGGGTTTGGAGCATGCACACAGGAGTGTGTGGAGAAAGTCTGATTGGGTCTGTCCCATACACGTAATGCTTTTGACATGGCATAGACATGAAGTGTGCTTGGTGCCAGATAGGTGCCAGAAGGTGCAATGGATGCAGGATGTTTGAATTAGTGAGGCCACTGAGATATCTACATGCATTCTATTTGGTAGCATTTCCCAGGAGTAACTGTGACTTCCAGGGTGCTGGGCTGGCTGGGGCAAAGGGGAGGGAGAGTGTCTAGGGCTGATACATTGCTGAGTACTAGAGGATGTCTGGAGGTGCTTGTCAGTAGAGCTGGAAGACGTCCTTGGTCTGTGTGAAAGAGCCAGAGGTGGCTGAAGTGAGTGGTGGAAGCTGGGGTGACTGTCCTATCTGGCAGGCAGGGAGTTGCTGTATATTATTTGGTAGTCTGGGAGGGTGGGTTCTCATGTACTCTAGAAAGTTTTTTGATCTTTTCTGGTGGCTGAAAGGAAGTTATTTGGTGGACAATCAGGAATTGCCACTGAGTCCACCTGTCAGCAAGCTCCTACTACTGATATTAGTGCCCTCACCTCTTACTGAGAATTCCATTTGTTCTTTTTCTCCAGGAAACCAGGAGCACAACAGGCAGAGAGATCTTCAGGGTACCTTCTCAGTAAGCACTACAGCAGCCCTGTATGCCAAAAAGACTAGCCTACAGGGATAATCTAGCTAATTTCCCAAAAAGCTCAGGTGGAAACCTGAAGATCTGCTTGTGGTAAAGGAATTCATGACAGGGATGACTAATGCCTAAGAGCAACACAAGATGACCTGAAAACGATTCATGTGTCTCAGTTAAACATTCACATAGCTGTGTCTTTAAATTCTCTTAGTGTTCTTCCAAGCAGAAACTATTTTCATATTTGCTTTAACATGCCAGAACTATAAAGCCTTCAGCTTGAATTAGGCTTCCAGATACAATGCAAATACTAAATCCATTAATGACTGCATTCTTCAGCAAAACAAGCGTGTATTTACATATGCAAATATTCAAGGGTAGGGTATGTATGTTAAACAGATGATCCAAGTTCTGGAATTTTAGCCATATGTATTAATGAAATTGTTTAAATTGTACAATTTGGGGAAAGGAAGGCATTTCTTAGGGTGATATTTTATTAGAACAAGTGCATAGGTAACATCACTTTAACACTACAATTTCACCTCTTCTTGGGGAGACCCATTGCAACCTATTCTTCCAAGGAGCACACATAGCAGACAGTGTCTTCAGTAAAGGCATTCACTGAGCCAAAGGCCACCCATTCAAAGTTTCTCAGTTCTTTACAAAGGGGTTAAACAGTCCCCCTGTTCCCGCAGCCCAAAGTACACCAGAAGATACTCAGCTGTATCCTTTGGAGCTCCACAAAGCTGTTTCACTTGCCTCTAGACTATTCTACACCTAGACCTGCCACGTTGCTTTCTCCAATCTGTTCTTCCTTTGTGTCATGATTGTCCCCTCTGGACACCTCCTGGATGTTTATCTAGGATTGAGGTCAAGCTGATTGGCCCAGGAAACTAGAAGCCAATCAGTTTGACCTCAATGCTAGGTAAAATCCTGGAGAAAATCATCAAAGAAACCATTACACACAGAATAAATGAAGGCAGTATCCTGAAGGATAGCCAACATGACTTCTCATTATGGGTAGGCCATGCCAGACGAACCTCATTTCCTTCTATGATCAGGTTACTCACCACCTGGATAAAGGAAATGAGGTTGATGTTACATACTTGAACTTCAAAAAGGCCTTTGACCTGGTCTCCCAAAATGTCCTCATGGTCCAACTGGGAAAATGCAGCCTTGAGTACTTCATGGTCCAGTGGCTAGGTAACTGTCTCTATGATTGATGAAATAGAGTCATCATGGAAGAGGTGACAAGTGGCATCCTTCAGGGGTCAGTATTTGGACCAGTGCTCTTCAACATATTCATTAACAATTTGGATTCAGGTATTACAAACGATCTGGCAAAGTTCACTGATGACACCAAGGTATGGGGGACCGTTGTCACACTTGAAGAGAGGCTGGCAATACAGGCCAACCTGGACAGGATCATGAAGTGGGCAGACCTCAACCTGATGTCATTTAATACAGAGAATTGTAAAGTGCTCCATCTGGGGAGAAATAGCCCATAACACACTTACAGGTTTGGCAGTGCTTTGCTTGCCAGCACCACAACTGAATGAAACCTGGGTGTCATGACTGAACACAGAATGAACATGAGCCACCAGTACAATGCTGTAGTTTGCATAGCTAACCAAACACTGGCATGCATCCACTAAGGCATCTCGAGCAAGGCAAAGGATGTCATCCTCCCACTTTACTCAGCCGAGGTGAGACCGCAACTGGAGTATGTGGCAAAGTGGGACTCCCTGCCTAGCAACAGTGCTAGGTTCCCCACTTGCCTTTGGGCACACCCCACACCTGACTCACCTGAAACACCTTTTTCTTAATTAATTAAGATGTTAATTAAGGTGGGAGGCTGTCCATTCGTGCCCCGATGCCAGGGCACTCCGTACCTTCCCTACACATCAGCCCATGCCTCACAGATGGCATCCAGCTGTTTATCTTACCAGCCCCATACTGAGTCTCAGAATCATCCAGTCAGGACCCCTCTAAGGTCCCTCCACTCAGCAGCCTACCCTGCCTTTATTTGGGCTGTCTGGCTCCCTGAAAACATTTCCCCTCTCAAGTGTGGTCCCCCTGGTACCTTTGGCCACAACAGGCCCTGGCCTCACCTCCAAGGCTAGTCAGAACCCCAGGCCCTCAGCAATGTGTGTCCCTCACAGTGGGCCCCTGGACCTTTTGACCATTCTGGTTCTGGCCCCAGCATTGACCAGTCAAGCGTACTCTATCTCAGGCGTCTGAGCCTCTAGCCCCCTCTATCTCTGGGGTTTGCCTTCTGGCCTCTACTAGGGGTTATCTGCCCGGTTGTGGGAGCTGGGATGACTCACACCATGACTGATGTTCCAGGGTCTCACGGGGACTCTCACTCCCTCCTGAAGCAGCAGGTCATTTTTCTCACTATATAAACATATTGGGCTCTTAGCCCTCCAGTTTTCCTCCCCCTTCACCAGGGTTCCTCACCTCTGCCCCCTCACTTGGAGCTCCACACTGCCCCCTCACATGGGGCTCCACACCACCCCCTCACTTGGAGCCATGCCTGGCCCCCAACTACCTCTGATGTTATGCAAACCAACCTGAAGGTGAGGGCTAGGGTTAAGGCACCCCTTCTGGCCTTTCACCAGGGTGGTAACTGACCTGGCATTTCCTGGGGGATCCCATGCCACTGAGAGCCCACCCAGGCCACCCACTCCTGGCAGGTGAAGTTTTAGGTCATGCCCAGGACCAGGAGCCTCCTAGCCATCCCCTACAGCTCCTCCTTACCTCCAGATTGTTCCATGAAGCCTTGCAGCCAGACTGTCCTGCAAGGAGCCCTGAATCTAAAATGGCTGTCACAATCAAGCACCTGCTGGCTGCTTGGCCTAGGCCTTAAAGGGCAGGCATCAACAGTGCCCTGCCACAAACCTCCCCCCTTACAATGGTACCTAGGGGAGGTTTCTCCTGCTGCTCCTCCAAAGCAGGCTCCCCTCAGAGCCTGTGAGAGCCCTCAAGTGGTGAGCATCCCCAAAGATGCTCCGCCACAGAGTACTATAAAGTATATTGTTATAAGGGAAGGAGAAGTGCTAATTTGTTTTCCTTCTCCTTTTTGTTAGAGTGAGAGGGAGGTCATCCCTGATAAATAGTGCATTTGCAACTATCGGGACAATAGGCCAGTAAAAGAACTGGCTAGGATTAATGGCAGGTGTGTGCAAGGCTCCAAGCTGGGTGAAGTACAACTAGTCCCATCAGGGCTATTGATTGCCCAGACCTAGAGACCCACAAAGCATTTAGTACTGCTCGGGGGCATATTGTCTAAACTACTGAATTAACACCCAGTGAAATGGGCAAGGGTGTAGGGTTGGTGGAGCCCTCACTACACTAAGACAGATTTTAAGAGCGAAAGCATCGAAATCCACATGCCCTGGCATTCTATTTTCTCCCATAACAACAAGTCATGGCAGGAGAGAATGTGGACATGTGGGTGAGTCCAGCAAGACATCACAGTGGACTTTGGTCTGCTAGCTGAGGTGCTAAAACTGTCTTGGTGCAGAAGATAGAGTAAGAAAGAAAAAAAAAAGACAAGGTGATGAGCACCAGAGACTGACAAAAGCACAGAAAGTTAGAGACAAGCCTTTACCCCAGATAGGGGCGGGGTTTGGGGATGAAAGCCCACCATTGGATACTATTTAGTACTTGTATAAACACTACTTGTTTATATGAGTGCTAAATGACTGCACAGTACTGCAGTACTCCATACTACTGCACAGTAGCACCAAGAAACAGCTCTTTTGTGAAGTCTACTGTGCAGTAGCCTGAGACTACTGCTCAGCAGCATTGTAATGCTATTGTGCAGTAGTCTTGGGCTACTGGTCAGTCAGTATCTCATGTAGATGTGGCCAGTAAGGATTGAGAGATGACCTGCAGTAAAAGGTGCTGGGGCAACAGCTACAAAATGCCCCATGTAGCTCAATAAGACTGAGATAGACACAAATACAACTGTCAGTGACCAAAAGATTTATCAAAAAAATACCAAAAAATGAGAACATATAAGCTTTGGCGAATAACATTTTCCACCAGAGAAGAGAGATAACATGGATTTGTAGAGCTAAAAATTCACCTTGAGAAGGACATCAAAGGGCTGCAGACTGCAATTGCCTGGATGAAGTACTGGTGTAACTAGAAGACTTGGGTAAGACAAGGCATCTGCAATAGTTTTCTACTTTGTTTGTAACCCATGGAGAAGAAAGGTCAGATTTTTCCTGTTAAAATAATGCAAAAAATCACTGTTTTTGAAGGGGGAAAAAAAGCCTCCCTGGGAGGCTTATTTGGCTCCGTTCAACATCAGAGCCCAGATGAATGGTTGGGGAGACGAACAGATGAGCAACATATGTTCTGAAGCATTGAGCAGTTGTGAGAGGCACTGTTTGCTTAGAACCCTCAGGCACATTTCTATGTTAATGGCTGGCTGTCTTGTCTACCTCTGTTATCAATGCCTTCTAAGTGCATCTCTTAAGCACATTTGAATAATTTTGGTGAGCAGGAGAAGTAGCTAAAATCTAAAAATATCTGTCACTCAAAGTATTTGCATGTAATGAATTACATTACAGCTGTACCCTGGTCACACATTATAGGCCTGATCTAAAACCCATAGAAATCAGGTAATATGTCTGCCACTGATGCCCACTTTCCCTTGTCCTCACTAATTATGGCTTTGAGGCAGATGTAGAGACTTGCTCATATCGCTGAAAACTGTGCACATTTCTCCAAACTATGGTGAAGTCTTTCTTCACAGGTGCTGAGCAAGTGCAGAGTTCTGAGAGCTAGCACTTTAGCTCTGTACTTCTTTCAGCATTATTCTGCAGCTTGAAGGGTCAATCCCAAAGGGATTAAGAAATTTCTTTCATGAAAAATAGTGCTTCTTTAACTAGTGCTCAGAACGCTTCCAATGTCTCCAGCTGACCTCAGGATGATGAATGAGGTCAGCTTGCTTAAGTCTGTGTTACTTTACATTATGGTACTGTAGCTCAATAAACACACTTAAAGGAAAATCTAGTTTTCATAATAGAAAAAAATTGAATGCCTTTCCGATATAACTTGCACCATTTCAGGTCACCCTGATCTCAGTGCCATTTATTGAACAACATTAACATCACCTTCAGAGGAAGCAGGTCACCCATTCTTTTATGTGAGGATATAAAATGGCAAGGCAAAGGGGGAGAAAAGGAAGCAGAAGCAAAAATTGCAATTAGGCTAAGTGCTTGCTCCCAGACTGATCCAGTTAAAACTGGGGTATAAAGAGAAAAAATTATGGTGAGGGGTTGGGGGAGAGGCAGGGGGCAGAAAATATTATTTGTAAATGTATATATTTTATAAATATAAATATATGTAATACTGGTAATGCCTAAGAAAAATACAAGAAATTCAGGTGGTATGACCAATGTGAAACAATTCAGAATGATATAGACCCTTTTAGGAAAAGACTACAGATGGACAATATATACCTCCGAATAGCATGCTAATTTGTTCCACAAACATTTGAACTCCTTGCTCATTAAAAGGGACAGTGGGGGATTTTTTTGAAGGAAGGGTAGTTTTATCTTTTTTAAAAGACCTACATTCCAGCAGAACTGTTTCCTATCTACTATTTAGTAAATTAAGTAAGTAATTCTGCTACTCAAAAATGACTGGTTAATGAGCTCCTCACAGCATCTCATTTATGAACATATGTATTCTTAAATTTGTCCCTCCTTTTTCTCCTCCTCCTCAGAAAATCCATTTGTTTTTGTTTTTTTTACAGACCTTTTAGCATTAAATTGTCTATTCAGTGTGCATATCAGCTCTTGCTGAAGTCTATAACAGCTATATGAAGAAATCTCAGGACAAAATTTGACCTATTTTGGGAGGAAAATGTTTAAATGGATACAATAAATGTTTGTCTTCTTAGGAAAGGGTATAATTTTTTCCTTCTCCTTTTTTCCTTATTATTTATTTTATCTTCTTTCTTCATTGATTTCTTATACCAGACACCTTTCACTTTCAGGGTCCCTTATTATGTTCTCTATCTTCTTCAGTCTATACCTAAGAATAACGTGCTATATTTGTTCTTTCAGAAATATTATGCCAGTGATTGACTCAAATGGGCAAAAACAGTACAGAATGTGGACACTGAAGGCTACAGATCATTAAGCAGGGCAGTGCAATTCAACCTACAAAAAGCAGGTCAAAAGCCTACATTATCAAATCAGTTTGGATTAATTAGGATGTCTGTTAATCTTCCTTACTTTTTTATCTCTGAAACTGCTTGTTTGTATTTTTATTGTTGAAGTGTGGCAAACAAGAGTGGAAACAAGCTTTAAGCTTCTCAAGAAAAAAAGGATCAACCTTCCCTTTTCAGAGAGGAATGAGAAAGCTCTTCCTTGGAACACCCCAAAGCGTCAGCTGTCTTTGGTCTTTCTCCTGAGACAATCTCCAGCAGCCAATTCTAGGGTGGCTTAACAAGGAGCAAGGCTCTGGCTTGGAGACCCTGGCTCAGTCCCTGGCTTCCCCTGTGATCTGTAACACCTGCACCTCTTTCTTTTGGGTCAGCTTCCAGGACGGTGTGGGTGTTTTCCTGTTCTAAAGAAAAGGGATAAGAATAACAATGTCCCAAATAGCACAGAAGACTCTGCTTTAAAATGACCAGATTTTATTGTACCATTGCAGTTCTCTTTGTCCTCACTTGAACTTTATTCTCCCTGGGACCATTCCTTTCCTCCCTGTCTACCCTAGGGCCATCTATTTGCCTGCCCTGGTATCTTTTCTCCCCAGAAGTTCACTTCTTCTCCTCTGGCTCAGACACACTTGCAACAAAACAATTAAAAGACTTTATTGGCATTTTTTAAACTGGTTCATGTGCATGGAACTTCTTTACAGTTACAGGCAGTTCCTAGCAGAGTGTGGGACCCAGGGAAAATGAGCCCACATGTGGCCGGGATGTGAAGAAACCAGTGATGGCACTGGTGGAACAGGGGTGAGGAGAGGTAGTGAGTGACCAGATGCGAAGCCAGCGATGGTGCAGAGTCACCAGCACTAGGCAGGCCCTGTAGGAGGAACCATGGCCACTCTGCCCAGCTCTGCAGGGGCCCCCGAAGTGTGGGGTCTGGACCAATCACCTCAATTTGCCCCCCCTCCCCCCGGGACAGCAGCACCCTGGTTACAGGTTTAGACTGATTGCCGGTCACTGAGACTGGGTCTGTAAGTGTGAGGTCAGCACCAGGACATTCTAAGATTAAATTGGATGGCCATTTTGAACCCCAATTTAACCTCCCCAAATATCTGTACTTAGTCTCCAAGCCTCAGGGGTGCACTTTGTTCAGGATGCATACAGGTGTTCAGAAAATTGGGTTAACCCTTTCTCAGTCTAAGTTAGTACACCTTCTGGGGTGAACTTATTTAAATTAGGTATGTCATTTTTTGGCCAAATTAAACATCTTGAATGCCTGCATGATGGTACATTTAGATGAACCTGCACTTGGCAAAGGAGGTTAAGGATAACAAGAAGAGATGCTATAAGTATGTTAGCCAGAAAAGAAGGATCAAGGAAACTGTGGGTTTGTCTGTTAATAAGCAGGGGGATGTCATAACTCAAGGTACAAAGAAGGTAGAACTACTCAACAGCTACTTCACCTCAGTCTTTTGAAAACAAATTAAGCTTCCAGACACCTAGTAGGAATTAGCTGGATAAGGAAGGAGGCAAGCTGAGAGAGGAGATAAAAAAGAAATGGTTAGAGATTTTGTTGGTTTTGAATGAATTCAAGTCAGCAGAGCCAGAAGAACTTCATCCCAGGGTTCTGAAGAAACTTTCAGAAGCGATCTTAGAGCCTTTGGCAATGATCTTCATGAAGTTATGGGAAATGGCCCAGATACCAGAGGACTGTAAAAGGCATGACATAGGACTCCTCTTTAAAAAAGGCAAAAGGAGGACCGAGGCAACTACAGACCAATTAGCCTCACCTCAATACCTGGAAAGTTATTGGAGCATATCCTAAGGCAGGCCACTTTCAACCATCTGGAGGAGGAAAGGGTGATCATAAGCAGCTAGCATGGATTTATAAACAACAAACTATGTGAAACAAAACTGATCTCCTTCTTTGACAAAGTAATTACCTGGGTGGATGAAGGGAATGCTGTAGATATAGTGTATCTGGACTTTAGCAAGGCTTTTGACAAGGTCCTGCCTGACCTTCTCATAACCATACTGGAGAAATGTGGGTCAGATAAAATTGCTACAAGGTGAATAGATAACTGACTCAATAGCTGCAAGCAAAGGGTAATTACTGACAGGTCCATGTCAGAATAGCAGGAGGTTTCAAACAGAGTCCTGGGCTCAGAGCTGTTCAATATGTTTATTAACAATTTGGATACTGGCATAGAAAGCTTCTTGGGCAAGTTTGTGGATTGCAACACTGGGAAGAATTGTGAATATGTTGAAGGATGTGAGTGCAACTCAAAAGGAATTTGACATATTGGATAGTTGAGCTAAAAGTTTGGGTAAAATCAAAGTTGGGCTAGAGTTAACAGAATGAAATTCAATTCAGACAAATGCAAGGTGTTACACCTCAGGAGGAATAATAAAAACCACAAGTACAAAATGGGAAACACCTGGGTGGATGGCAGCTCTATGGAAAAGGACTTGGGAGTGTTGGTAGACCCCAGGCTCAGTATAAGTATACAGTGTGATGTAGTACCCACACAAAAGGCCAGTACAGTTTTGGGTTGTATCAATAGAAGCATTAGGTGCAAGACACAGGAGGTGCTAGTGCCATTCTACTCAGCACTGGCTATGCCTCGTCTGGAGTACTATGTGTAGTTCTGGCTCTATATTTTAAAAAGGAAGTTAGACAGGGTCCAGAGGGGGAGAGCAAAGATGATAAAGAGCTTGGAAGGCAAGTCATACAAGAAGAGACTGAAGAACATGGTGCCTCCTAAGTTGGGCAGGGGCACGTGCCAATCACCCTGACTGGGGTAGGGGGGTCCCCCGCGGCAGATCATGCTGACCCATAAGTGTTGTGCCAACCTAGAAGTGTCATGCTGACCAGTCCCAGGAGCACAGCACTTCCTGATCAGTGCAATTGGCCATGGGGAAACCACAGGGATTGCTTCTTCTGGCGCACCACCTCCCCAGCTGGTGCTCTCAAGGGGGGCACCAGCACTCTCGCTTTTCCCCCTGCCCATCGCTTAACTGAGGAATGCTGGCTGTCAGGGGTCCTTGGACTGATCCTTGGACCTATCTGGGGTCCTTGGACCTATACTCTTCAATGTCTTCATCAGTAACTTGGATGAGTGAGTAAAGTGTACTCTGTCCAAATCTGTGGATGATACAAAACGGAGGGCAGGGAACAGGTTGGACAAATGGACAGAAAACAATAGAATGCAATTTAACAAGGAGAAGTGCAAAGTGCTGCACCTAGAGAAGAAAAATGTCCAGCACACCTACTGCCTAGGAAATGACCTGCTCAGCAGCACAGAAGCAGAAAGAGATCTCAGACTCCTAGTGGACTCCAAGATGAACATGAGTTGTCAGCATGACGAAGTCATCAACAAAGCTAACAGCAATTTATCATGCATCAGCAGATGCATGACAAACAGAACCAAGGAGGTGATACTTCCCCTCCACTGGGCACTGGTCAGACTGTCGCTGGAATACTGCATCCAGTTTTGGGCACCACACATTAAGAGGGATGTGGATAACCTAGAGAGAGACCAGAGAAGGGCCACTCATATGGTTAAGGGCTTACAGACCAAGCCCTACCAAGACAGACTAAGGCACCTGGACCTCTTCAGTGTCCGCAAGAGAAGGTTGAGAGGCAACCTTGTAGCTCCCTATAAATTCATTATGGGGGCACAGATGAGAATTGGTGAGGCTCTACTCACCAAGGCACCCCTGGGGGTTACAAGAAATAATGGCCATAAGCTAGCAGAGGACAGATTTAGACTGGACATTAGGAAGAACTTATTCACAGTTAGAAGGGACAAAATCTGGAATGGGCTCCCAAGGGAGGTGGTGCTCTCCCCTACCCTGGGGGTCTTCAAGAAGAGGTTGGAAAGGCACCTGGCTGGGGTCATCTGAACCCAGCACTCTTTCCTGCCTATGCGGGAGGTCGGACTCGATGATCTATTGAGGTCCCTTCTGACCCTAACATCTATAAATCTATGAATAACTGTTTGCAGTCTGTTCCTAACAGTAATTTAGATCAGGTCATTTCCACATTCTAGCGAAAATCAGAAAAAAACTGGATGAAACCAGAGTTTTCCTTGTTTTCTTTCTTTCTTTTTTTTTCAAAGAAATATTTACCTAACTTTCCAAGACAGTCACAGATCTGTGCTGAGATATGTTAGGCATTTCTAAAGACTTGGAAAAATCTCCTTGACCTCTGAGTAGGCTGCAAGGAAGGAAAGACTGAGTCTTTCTGAACATTATTCATGAGATTGTCCAGTATTCAAATATTTGTGTAGTTAAATATTTGTACATATTATTAAAAGTATAAATGATACATTAAAAATACATTCAAATGGGGACAGACACAGATTTCATGATCTGGAAGTAAGGATTTGACAAAACCTAGTATAAAATGATGTATTTTATTATAGCATTTGTTTAGTATAGCTGTAGTATGACCAACACAAACACAATAGCAATATAAACATGGATTCTACACAGTGAACATATCTATCCAAACTAAATGAAATATAAGAAAGCCAATGCTGAACAATGAATTAGGTTTTGGTTATATGTATGTATCAGATAAGCATACTGTGGGTATTTAATGGTATAAAATGCACACAGCTACATTTCATCCTTGGTTTGTACTAATTTCTGTGTCATCAATGTTTTGAAATCTGTTCCTATATGGGCCACAGTGATAAAATCCAACCTTTTTATAGAGGTCAGGGAGCCCACAGATGTGCAGCTATGACTAGAGCAGTGAGGAGATTCAGCACAAATCATGGGGCACCCTAATTAGCAGGACTTCTGAGAGTCCAGACTCTTAAATCTGTTTTGTGCTCCGCTCAACAACTCATGTAAGGCAGGGGTAGAACACTATCTTTAGGAGGTGAATTCTTTTGGAAGGAAATGATATCTGCATAGTCCAGCGGGGATGAACCAAAACTACAATGCTCCTTGACAGTGCCTCCTATAGTACACTTGGTCTACCACAGAGACCAAGGGCCAAACTAATTATTTCAGAAGCATAGAATTCTGTTCAGAATTCTGTATAACTTTTACCAAACCAATACAGTTCATATTCCACTACATGATAAATAAAGACAGGTTAAAACACACTAGTATCTGACAGGCTGTAAAGGAACTAGAGGCAATGCAGTAAATTTGTTGACAGATAAGATTGCTGACAATGCCTTTAAAAACACAATAAGAGAATACTACTTTAAACTCAAAAATGCCTGGGCAACTATAGCAAGCAAAAGGTCATCAAAACTTTAATCAATAAACTAGTGTCATGATCATCTAGAAAAAGAAAAATAGTAGTAAATCAAAGTGATAGATTTCCTTCGGTTTTGTTGAAAATCTATACCTTTTATTGTTGAAGTGATAGGGTCATGTAGATAAAAATGGAAAATACTTAGCAAAGTTTGTATTTCTCCAGCAATGAATGGCCAAACTCTGAGAGCACTGACTCTGAACAATTTAGAAATGAAAGGCATTCATCAACATGTACCAATCTCTTTGGTTATGAGCACTCATAAGTAGTCCTTACAATTTTTGTTGTCCTTGATCAGACAAGGAGAAAAAGAAACATTTGCATTAATACAATTCCTATATAATTCATATTCCCTTAGTTGATGTACAAAGATATCTATCGAAAGCATGGTTTCTCGGATTGATTAAAAAAATATTTTAAGCAAATTTCTTGTTGCAGATAAACAGAACTGTGACTGCTTCTTAGAATTCTCCACTCTCAGAAAAAAGCTTCCTGATAAGTAAAGTTAATGAAATCAGTCACTACCTGTTTCAAACAATACCAAAGAATCCACAAATAGAAGGAACAATAAAATATAATCACAATTAAGAATTTAGCATTTTTTTAACTAAGGGAGGCCTTAAAGTAAATTTTGCAAATATAGCTTTTCTGGCTTTAAAAATTAATGATTGCTAGTGTTATCATTTTAAAGAGTTTTCTTTTTTCCCTATAAGCATGTACAGTTATAATCAGTAAAAATACATCATAGCATTTGGACTGCTTATTGCACAAGTCAAGCCATTTGGTATGTTATGAATCTGTTTAAAAGCAGAATTGTTCAGGGGCTCAGAAAACAGTAGGAATCAGGGAATCAGATAATTAAGATCTAGTCATGACTCTGGGGAATAAAGTCTAGTGTTAGGCAAGTTCCTATATTTCTCTATACATAACAGATAACATAAGAAACATATTTGCATTTCTTTGCAAACACAGAATTTTTTTTCAACTATATACAAACTAATGATTAACCAAATCAGAAAGTAATAGTAGTATTGCTATTGTGAGACTTTAGAAAATAAATGCTGCCAATTGTTGTATAATTGTTTTAACTCTAGAATATCATTACTCACTGTATAAGAATTTGACAATGGATTTTCCAGTAGTATTCACTTTGATTAGAAACTTAAAAATAAATGTGTTGAAATTTAAAATATATCAGTACTTACAACATTCAAAACACTCTCTTTGAATCATAATTATCTGATCATAAGAATATCTTGTTCAGGTTAGTAGCTAATCTAGTTTTATTTCTCAGTTTGAAAGTGGCTAGTACCAACCACTGCTGAAGAAGACACACAAAACATTCATAATAAACAACTTGAGTCTCTTAGATTGTTTTTGCTAAGATATAGAAATGTTGTGTTATATTTTCCCCTATCTGATAGCAGAAGGTAGGGCAGGGGGAACCTGAGAGACTAACTGGTTCAGAGAAGCCCTAGGAACAACTTACCTTGTTAGATGCTATAAATGGACAAAGTACGTTTTTGCCCAAGGAAGCTCTGACAAAGTAGTCTGTTGCCTTTCAAAGTTCATTCCTCTGTGAATTTGTTCATCTGTAAGGCCGCTGCAACACAACCACTTAATGGCACAATGGGATCTGTTCCCCAATCCCAACAATCCAGTCTCCTGTCATGCCACACTACTTATCAGTGCAGAGATCCTGGGATTGTGAGCCTAGACTCCTCTTCCATCTGCAAGTAGAGAGCTGGGTGCCTGGTGATTGTCAGTCTCAGCCCTGTGGCTACACTGAGGTGAGTATGATACTCTGGTGGGCCCAGGTCTGAGAATAACAATCAGCTGATTCTGAGTCAGGACTGCACTGGGACTGGTCCATGCAGCCAACATCAGGTTGAATAGTGAGGACCCTGCCACACATTCAGTTTAAGGTACAATGGAAACCAGACACCAAATTATTATACATATGAACATATGGATGGGTTCTTATTTAAATCCTGGTTAACTGGTTAATTGTACCTCAAGCCTGACATTTTCCAAAGGCCTAAGGTACCACCCTGCCCTACCTTCTACCTGACTTAACACTGACATTGCAAACCGCTTTCCTGTCTCTTTGCTCATGTAATTTCCTCTTAAATAAAGGCTCTCTGTTGTAGAGAAAACTCTCTTAAAATATGGACTCAAGCAGTAGTACCGCTTCAACAGATTTACCCACAGCTCTGAGGAATAAAGTGAGTCCATGCTGGCCCCTCCTGAAATACCATGTAAAGAGAAAGCTTTCATCTCAGCATTTTAGTGCTACAGATAGTGTAGGCCTCACTAGAATATGGAGTAATACAACCGTAGGTCAGTGTGTATACAAATAATACAGAGGCCCTCCTAACAGCATGATCTGAAGTAGACCCCAATGACTATAAAACTAGGCATACCATATATGGCTTGCACAGAAGTACTGGAAAGGTAGCTCATTAGTTTCAGAGATGCCTCCAAGGCCAACAGACAGCAAGTGAATTCATAAAACCAGCATAGCACATCAAAGCAAAGATCAGAGTGGCGTGGCAAATGGTTGTCCTTATTTATTGGACAGGGTGCACTTATTGGTAAGTGTGCAAGTGCAGCGGGGCAGACAAGCCCCGAGACCCACGGGGTGGAAGGCTCCACAGCAACTGTCCGCCCACGGCCCCAGGAGGCGGGGCACTTACTCACCGGTTTCAGGTGCAGAGCGAAGCTGGCTGGCTCAAAGGCTGGCCCGGAAACAAGGAGCGGGGGACCGGAAGTGCCGGTGCAGGAGCAGACCGCTGGCAGAAGCTCAACGTGGCGGAGACACGCCGACATGTGGCCGTCCCATATGTTCTGGGGCAAGGGTAAGGCCTTGGAAGGGGCGAGATGACGGGGGCTATAGGCCCCGAAGTTGGTGGTGGCCGGAGATGCCTTACCACGGCTGGATTGCCACGGCAGGCAGCTTAGCCTTTAGGGCTGCTAGTGGCAACCCCAGTATACCCCAGCAAGGGAAGGGATTGCCCAGAGAGGTGAGGACTCTGAGGGGAACGAAAGGGGTTCCCTGGACACAGACTTTGGGAATTCTATGCGGGCCGGCGGACCATAGGAAGCCGGGATTTAGTGCCTGCGAGTGGAACTGAGTATCACCCTGGACAGGGTGATTTTGGGACTCATGTAACTAAGGCATTGGCTTACACTCTCGCCCTAAGGAAAAAGGGGAGGTGGGGAGACTAACTGTGAACTGGCACGGAGGCCTGGGCGAGGGTGCAGGGGAGGAAGGAGTCCTCAAGGACCACACCTCTGAGATAATGGGAACGTCTCGCTTCTGGTCCGGCTCATGCTAGAAAGAATCACTGAACATAGGAACCATCCAAGTCGTCGCAGGCGGTTCTGGAGTACACCGCTCCGGGAACGGTACACTTCCGGCTGGGGGTTGGTAACCGGATGAGAATAGACGGTGCAATAACCGGACTCGTTCACAGTAAGAAGTAGGATTTGGATGATGTCACTTCAAGGTGTTTTAGTAACTGATGAGAATAAGTATGTGTATGTGCTATAAATATGAAGCTGTTTAATCAGTGCATAAAAGGGATCTAGTAACCCATACTACTTTACACTGGTTTATGTCGAGGCCTGTACCATGCCTGCACATTACCTCGCACCATTGATTATCCTATCATAGATGTATCGAGGCTTCTTTGTAGACAATAAAGACTTTGTTTTTACTAAGAACTTATGCCTATGGCCTCTTTCTTATAATAATAAAGCTAGGAGTTAGAAGCATAGATGGTATACTGACAGAATGCACACAGACCATTCAAACTGAGAAAGCCTGATATGACCAGTTATGCCTAACCACTGAACAACACTAATGAAGTCAGATGCCAACACTGACAGAGTCCACCTTGATAACATTGGTCACTTCCTGGACACCTGCACCTGACTCACCCACTTTTACTCATGAAATCTTCCCTGTGGGTAGATCTTTGAGATGAAAAATTGGAGTTTTGACTCAGGACTTAAGTATTTGATCCCATCTAGAAAATATTAAAAACTAAAGACTAAACCGATCACTAAGTTTTAAACCTAAAGTAGATAGGATGTTTTTTCTCTGTCTCCCTGTAGGGGCAGTTTTTGTCACACGGGCTATTACAGCAGTTTTTAAAAGACATATATGACCACTAAAATATAGTTTAATCAAAGTAATTGCTCTTAACATTTCCTTCCTATCAACAAGTATCCAGACAGACATTTTAAACTAAGCAGCATAGTCTGGAAGTAAATATAGTCTTCAATGTTTCCAGCAATACAAAAGAAATGCTGGACAAGACCAATGGTGAGTATAATTGAACAAATAGAAAATACCTTTCTCAATCTCGGCCTTCAAGTTCAGAGTTGATGGATTCTGTTTCTGTTGTGGCTGACATCCCCTTGATGAAGACCCTTTTATTTGAAACAGAGGCTTGCCTTTCTTTCTCTGCCTTGTCGAGATTGTTTTCACTTTTACATTCATTGCTATCTGCTTCTAACTTGGCTAGGGGCTTATTGAGAATTTGTTGTCTATATTACCCTGGCAGACTCACATGTTCTCCTCTATTCCTCTATTGCTTCTTTTAATTACTGCTACTCCTGCAGCAGACTGTTTATCCCCTATAAAACAGTTAAGCTCGTTTTTCTCACTGCATTGTTTACAAAGCTGTTAGAGGCAAATTGAGATAGGGTTACGTTTTTCTAAAAAGTCAATTAAAGAGTGCTCAAGAAAATTCAAGACATCTGGGGCCCATTTGAGTTTGATAATAAGGTTCAAAAAGTAATGAATACCTGCAAGTTCTCATTACAGACATAAACATATGTATACCAGAAGTTGGAAATAACTCCAGCCCATAACTGCTGCTACTGTATGTTTAAACTTTGCTGATATTAATTAATTTATACCAACACAATCACCCTAATTACCATATTTCACTCCAATTAAATCAATGCATTAGTACTTTGTTTCCTGGCAAACCTTTCAAAATGAATCTTACATACTTAATGTTCAGTGTTATTTCTTTCATCTCACAAATAAAAACTCTTAAACTGGCAAACCATAGCTAATGTTGTGAAGCATATGTACATGTCTACCACAGAAATCTCTTGGTACATTTCTGATAGCTACCACAGCATAACCACACATCTAAAAAAGCGTGATTCTAAGTTACAAAGAAATACAGTGGGCATCTTAAAGACAGTCTCTTAAAAATGTTTTCTTTAACATCTATGATAATTCACATGTAAAAGAGTACAGAAAAAGGAATGCAGAACATGGAGAAATGTTCTTATATGTTTTTTGATTGTAATATAACACTTAAAATCAAAATCAAGAGAGTTTGCAACACTGGTTTAAACATGGTAATACATTTGATGATGTTTGCCCTGTGGTTCAAAAATATCTGAATAAGTGAAAGTGCATCGCCGTTTACAACTGATATAATTGGATGAAGTGCGTCTGAGAGGATCTTGTAAATGGACTGTGGATATTCTCCCTCATGTCCCTTGTTAAAAATAAGACACTTTTTTGCAATCTGGTCCATCTCAAAGGGTAGAAAAAACATCCTCTTCAGAAAGCCTGAGGGATAAATTGTCTCTGGCAGGCATAATACCTCAGCATTTAGGCGTGGGACAAAATCTATCAAAGGCAGGCAGTCACAGCAATTTTCACTTTGGTAAAAATATTTTTACAAAGGGGTCCCAGAAACCTATGATCACCTCCTTCAACACATGAATGGTACATTTTCTTTCTGCAAGCAGCACATTACATATACATGGAAAAGGACTAAGCACATTAGAGATGGGTCAAAATGGACTAGTTTAGATCTGACATAAGACAATTTAGAACTGGAGAGATACAGCTTTTTGATCTGAAATATAGCCGTGATTCACACTAAAAATATGTTTGGAGGAAAAGTAGATTTCCTTTTCTCCAGTACCCTCTACTTAGTTTGCTGTACCTTGAATGCAATTATTCAACGTCAAGACATCATCAGGTGTCCCTAGATTTTACAGGCCATTGGCTGGTCCTTCTTTATGTTGGTTCTATCAAGCAGTTGTCAGATAAGGGCACAAAATCGCATACATTCTGTGGTGTGCTTTACAGCTGGCTTGACCCTAGTACACATGGCAGAAGGTAGTGACTGTCTGGTCACTGCTTCACAAGCTGAAGCAATATTTTAACATCATTCTCTGGAAATTTGTTAGGAGTGACTTTTGTCAAACTCAGCTTGACAACTCCATTTGTGCTATAGAGCTGATGAACAAAAGGAAAACTAATGCACATCTACCCATTAACTGACCCAAGCTTCCTTTATAAAGAGAACAATGAAGTCTGTCTCACTTTGGAGAATGGTATGTTAAAATGTGAACTCAAGGTAAACACAGTGTTGAAAACTAGAATGGAAGAAACTAAGAGTCAGAAAAAACTGCTTTTGGGTTATAGAAGAGAATACAGTGGTGATTTGGAGCTAAACTATGTTGATAAATTACATTGTGTTAGAGACTGTGTTAAATAACAAGATATTAAACACAGTCTACCCCATAGTAGGCAGAGACACTGTCATCTTTAACACTGGCTGGTTGACATAGTTATCTCTAGGTTACATTATAATCAATATCTGGTAGATGCTTTTTCCTTGGTTAATCAAGAACAGGTGACTCAATATTAAATGCCCCTATTCACTCTAAATTAGTTAATCTGAATCATAAATGGATATGGACCCTTTTATGACCTGCACTGGGGTCATATAATTGTTTTGGTGATGGGGCTTTTTGGTTGCAATATTGAGACTACCACCATCAGCTCTTGATTGCATTGTCCTGTAGACCTATGCCCTGGCTGGTATCACATAGATCTTGTGCAAGAGTTTTTATGACTGAAAATGTCAACACTGTAGATTATACTTTATTTCAGAAGGACAGGGTTGGGAGAAAAGGTGGTGGTGTTTCCTTTTATGTCAAAAACACATACTTTTGTTCCCTGATTCAGGAGAAAGAATACAGAAAAACAGAATACATTTGTGTAGATGAGAGGCAAGGAATGCGGCATCAGTTTAATGGTGGCAATTTATTATAGGCATCCAAATTAAGAAGAGGAGGTAGATGAGACATTCTTCAAAAGCTATGGGATGTAGTCATGGGAGACATCAATCTTCTAAACACCTACTGGAACAACAATACTGCCTGCCAAACAACAAATGTCAAACCATTTCCTAACTTATACAGAGGATAACTTTCTGTTTCAAAAGGTTGAGGGGGTCATCCATCTTGGATCTTGCCTGGACCAATAGGGTGGAACTGGTGGAGGATGTGAAGGTGATGGGAAAAATGGGAGGAAGCGATCATAATACGATAGAATTCCAGATCCTGAGATGGGGAAAGTATAAGATCAGAAAAATTAGGACACTAGACTTCAATTAGATGGATTTAACTTAACTCAAGTTTTTAATGGGCATAATACATAACCCCTGCCCACCCCACAACACACCGTGGCCTTCTTTAAAAAAGCCAGAAAGGAGGACCTGAGGAACTATAAACTGTAAGCCTCACCTCAAAACCTGGGAAGGTACTTGAATATATCCTAAGGAAAGCCATCTGCAAGCATCTGGAGGAGGAAAGGATGATCACAAGCAGCCAGCATGGATTTTCAACAACAAGTCATGCCAAAAACAAACTTGATCTCCTTCTTTAACAGAGTAACTACTTGGGTGGAAGAAGGGAATGCTGTGGATATAGGGTATCTAATTTCATTTGGGCATTTGACATGGGTTTTGCACAATCTTCTCAGAGAAATTGTAGAAATGTGGGCTGAACAAAGCTACTGTAAAGTAGACAGATAACTGGTTCAATTGCCACAGGCAAAGGGTATTTATTAATGGGTCCATGTCAAAATGGCAGGAGGTTTCGAGCAAAATCCCAAAGGGGTCTGTCCGGGGCTGTTCAACATGTTTATTAATGGTTTAGATTCTGGCAAAAGAAAACTCTTGAGCAAATTTGCACATGACAGGAAATGGGGAAGTATTTGAACACACTAAAGGACATCAGCACAATTCAAAAGGATCTCAACAGATTGGAAAGCTGGTTTGAAGCTGACATGATGAAGTTCAATGCTGACAAAGGCAAGGTGCTACCCCTTGGGAGAAATAATCAGAAACACAGATACAAAATGGGTGATACCGGCTGGATGGAAGCATTGTGGAGAAAGATCTGGGAGTCTTGGTAGATCATAGACTCAATAGGCATTTTTACACATGCTAGTTTTAATTAGGGCACCTGCAGCGTCTCATGTATCAGCATCCATCCACTTCAAAATGGCAGTGGGGCACTTGAACTAAAGCTTGTTCAATGAGCAAGTGTCCCCGCAACCATTCTGAAGTGAGGAATGCTGATACAACAGATATGGAGCTGGTTGGAGCATGATAATTAGCGTGCTCCAGCAGACTCAATTAATTATAGCATGTTAGAGCAGCCTCCCAACACGTCTACAGGCACCTGAAATTAGTTGGTAGTGTGAAGCAGCTGCACAGAAGGCAAAGGCAATTTTGGGATGCATCCGCAAATGCTTTAGGTGCAAGGCACAGAAGGTGATAGTTCCTTTCTACTTGGCACTAGTTATACTTCGTTTAGAGGACTTTGTGCAGTTTTGGATTCCACATTTTTAAAAAGGTGTGGAGAAGTTAGAGAGGGTCCAGAGGCAGGAAACAAAAATGATAAAGGGCTTGGAAAGCAATTTATATGAAGAGAGGCTGAGGAGGCTATGCATTAGGCCTGTGCAAAGCAGCTAGTATTCACTTCAGATTTGAATTTGGCTGATTTGGGGGACTGTGATTCGATTTGTTGTTTGAATCGCTGCCCCAAATTGATTTGTCTGAATCTGATTTGGAGATTCGGCTCTTGCCAAATCTCCAAATCACTCAGGCCCATCCCCCACCTTCTCTCCCAGTCTGGCAATGGCTGCCCTGGCTGCCCCAGCTCCTAGCACTTTGAAAAAAAAAGCCGTGGCTCAGCGGGTACTGGGAGTGGTGTCAGGGGGCTCATACCTAAGCCTCCCAGGCAGTATGGGGCAGTGCCCCCCAGCCCAGCAGCACCC
>NW_017728913.1:30864603-30872141 GCF_001723895.1 Crocodylus porosus | reverse complement strand
CAGGGGTCCCTCCATGGTCCCCCCTCCACTAGGCCTCCTTCCCCCACCTCTACTTAGCACCTCTGAGTCCAGCTGCAGCTCCCTGCTGCAGCCACCAGGGATTGTCCAAATCATTGAAGCTCTCTGAATCTTTTCTGAAGTTTAGGAGAGCTTTGAATCGAGTCGGTCCTTTTAAATTGGTCCCACCAAATGACACGAAATCTCCTCCAAATCAGATCGCCACCGGAAGCTTTGCACAGCCCTACTAGGCATATTCAACTTCTGGAAAAGGCTCTTAAGAAGGAACAAGACATCAATCTTCAAATACCTGAATGGTTGTGTAAATAAGAGGGAGAACAAAATACTGGAGGAATCCAAGAAGAGATTGGAAAGCCACTGGGTCAGGGACGGTATAGACACAGCTATGCCTATGTTTTCCTGTGTGTATTCCCCATGCTTTTGAGCTTTGCAAGTTGCTATGTAGGTCTGAGAGGGAATTCTGCCCCCAGCCTTCCTCTCCCCTCTTTCTGCTGCATGTCAGGCTGTTTTGGGTTTTGTCTTTTTAAAACCTTCCTCAGAGGCATTAGATATTGGCTGCAGCCAAGGATAGGGATTTTGACTGGCATGTGCTAGTGCTTCTGCAGGGACTTTAAGACAGAAGTTCCTAGCTAAAGAGTCTTGCACCTCTGCTCAGGGTCAGACCAATCATTACATTTGGGGTCAGAAAGCAATTTTACCACATGGTCAGGTTCATATGGACTGTGGGGGTTGCCTTCCTCTATAGCGTGGAGTGTAGCTCTCTACCTAGGATCTCTTGCGTGTATATAAACAACCTTTTACAGAAGCAGGACATTGGCTACCATGCTTTCCCTGCTTTACCTGTGGCAGGTTAGGGTGTTATGTCTTTTCTTGTGTCAGGGTTAACAGTAATCTTACAAATAGGTTATATTATGCATTTGTATAGGATGGTTTGGGGACTGGACTAGATGACCTATGGACAGCCCATCCAGATCTACTTTCCTATGATTCTTTTATTTTATATATGTTATTCCTACAAAAAGTTTTAAAAGGATGTTATCCCTTTTTTCTGAGAATGTTTTATAGAAACTTGTCTCAGGTGGAGGTGCTGGCTTGCCTTTTCTAACGAATGTAATGCATCCTTTTTAGTTCTTTGTTTCCAATGTCTATAAGAGTTAACCCTTGGCTTTAAGGAAGATTATCCTATCTGGATGTATTTAAAAAACGTAGTGGGTTTCACGGATTCTTTCATCTTTCTGTTAGATTTCTATAAAAGTTAGCAAACACTGTGTTTATTTTTTCTGTTTTGTTAATTTTTTATTCATCATTGTTTTAGAAGTTTGGGGTATTGCTTTGGCAGACTGCTATCTCCTTAGCTGAAACACTAAAAGCCTATTTCCACTAGGCTTGTGTGCATAATAGATCCGTCTGTTTTACTAGTATAGTTTTGCATTTAGTGTTTTAATTAATTCAGTTCCATTCTTTTCTAGAGATTTGAACCACTTCTTCCAGCTGAGACTTTCTGTGTTTTATTTCTGTGTGTTCAAATATGGTCTGAAGGGATTTAAACTTCTGACCATTGCTTTCTCCTGTCTGAAGTGAAGGCAATTATTTTGCCCCTGAGGAGTGTTTTAAGGGTTTCCTACAGTGTTACCAGTAAGATCTCTCCATTGTTATTAATTTGCAGGAAGTCTTTTTTATTTCTATTTCTGTGACATGTTTGAAAGGTGAATCTCCTAAAATTGCTGCTAAGCTGCCATGAGTTACTGTATGGGCTATAGGCTGCTTGTGGTGATAGCAAGATGAGGAAATGATATGACAGTAATGAAGGGAAGATTTTACATTCCTCAGTATCTGATACTGTAGGTGTACTCTAGGTAACAGAAAGAGCGCTACTTTGGAGCAAACTCTGCCTATATCAGAAGACAGGGTATAATCCCTTATATTGGTTTCTTTCTAACGATATGTCATGCCTGCACCTTTTACTGGGTGGTTATATTATTTGAATGTTTCCTCATTGATTTTGGAACTCCCAGAGGAATTAAGGAATATTCGGAGAAGTTCACTTTGTAGCAGGTATCTCTGTATCTATACTGTATATATTTAAATACTTCAGGACGAATTGAATCTTGTGCCTTCAGAGAATCAGTGGCTCTCTGGCTGAGGAAAATGTATTTCCCATGTCTCCTCTCCTGTGGTATCTGGGGACTAATCTTGCATCTTTCTGTTTTGGACTGACAGAACATGGCTGTTTTCAACAGAAGTAGGTACCAAATGCAAGTTTATATGTTTATTTAGAAAATCAAGGGTGTCTCACTTGTGCCATTTTACTGGACATAGAAAGATAAATTAGTATGAGCAGTACTGCAACACTTTCCCCAGAGATGGTAGTAGGAGAGTTCTGTCCACCACTATTTTAGTAATTTATTAATTAATACTGGGAAGTTTCAGTCTTACATTAAAAACTGGCTTCAAAGAGAAAACAGAGAGATCAGAAATGGTCAGTTTTCAGGATGGAAAGATGTAAACAGTTGGGAACCCCAATGATCTGTATTAGGTCTGGTGCTGTTTAACATATTCTAAATGATTTGAAAAAGGGGGTGAGTAATGAAGTAGCAAAATTTTCAGATGACACAAAATTACTGAGAGTGGTAAAGACCAAGGTGGGCAGTAAGGAATTACAGCGGGATCTGCCACTATTGAGTGAATAGGCAACTAAATGGCAGATGAAATTCAATGTAGATAAGTATAAAGTGATGTACCTGGGCAAAAATAACCCACACTATACCTACACTATTATGGTCTCTACCATTCAACATTATACCTATACTATGATGGGCTCTACCACTCTGTCATGGAAATTTTTTGAGTATGTGCTGCCGGTACAGAAGAGGTTAAACTGACATGCGCGGTTTGATTCGGCGAGTGGAAAGTTCCAAGGCTCACCCAGCCCTTGCCCCCTGGGTGACCTGGGGAGCTGTCAATCATTGTTGACCTACTTTCCACCCCCCAATGCATGCTCAGACTGTGTCAGCTCCTGATTGAGAGCATGCTCAGTCAGAACCTGACATAAGGTAATCGGACTAGAAATTTCTCTGCGGAGAGCACTTTGATTGGCTACTAAATTCATATAAAAATTCAATGAGCCCCTCCCTCGGGTGTGGGGGGGAAAGAGATCGCGTTAGCTGAGGACAGAGGCTGCTGCTGCAGGGACTGTCTCTCAGTCAGGCTCTTGGGCCGATAGATCTCCTCTCTCGCCTCCGTTGCTGGTTGCTTTTTGTATTAATCGTTATGTACGTTCTGACTACGCTTCCCTGGCTTCTGACTTACCTTCGTATTGACTAACGGCTACGATTTTGGATCACCCTTTGGACTCTGTTATAACCCGGTTCTGGATCATCGACCTCGACTTTCTTCTCTGACTACAATTCTGCTCATCCCTCTGAACTGACGTCTCCACTGCATCTTCTCCTGGCTTCCGACCTCGGCTTTCTCCTTTGACCACCCGATTGTCCATTACCTTGGACTGGTGTCTCGCGGTTCATCGTTTAAGAGTTACAGTTTTCATTTTGTTGTTTGTATTATCCATTTAATGAGCTGTTGACCAGCCCTGGGACTAGGTCTTCGGACTGAACCTTGTGGGCCAACAGACCCCTTTGTTGTTTACTGTTGTTCATTCCTAACTGTAACTGAAGACTTCTCTGCCTACTCCAAAAGCATAAGTCAAAATAAATCCATCTGTTCTTTCAATCCGCTCCGAGTCCCTATCTCCCGACTCTACGCCGTTAATCCCACCTGTCCGTATCTGATTGCCACCCCGGTCCACCATGACCTTGGGGCCCGATCCATTCAGTTCAGTTTTCCCTGACACACTCTACATTAGCTGTTTCCACAAAGGCAAGTGATCTGGAAGTCAGTGTGGATAGCTTGCTAAAACATGAGCTCAGTGCTCAGCAGGCACCAAAAAAGGCAAACAAAACGTTAGGGAGTATTAAGAATGAAATTGTGAGCAAACATGAAAGTATTATTATACTCCTTTATAACTCCATGGTATATTCAAACCTTAAATACTGTGCCCAATTCTGGTCCACCCACCTCAGAAAGGATATAGAAATACTAGAGAAGGTCCAGAGAAGAGCAACAAGGATGTTTAGTGGTATGGAGGGCCATCCATACGAGGAGAGACTAAAGAGCCTAGGCCTATTCAGTTTACAAAAGAGATGCTTGATCGGAGGGACATGATAAGGGTTTACAAAGCACTAAATGGTGATGACAAAGTAACTAGAAATTTATTTTTTAGTATCTTTCACAATATAAACTAGGGGTCATAAAATGAAACTATGGTCATACCTAGTTCACTCTGCGTTTTAGCAACCATTCTCTGCCACTGCGTGACACAGGATACTGGGCAAAATGGACCTATGATCTGACCCAGTAAATGACAGTTCTTATGTTTTAATACTCTGGCAAGGAGTATTTGGGTGGGAAAAATACATGAGAGACTTGTTTGAGACCACTTCTTCCACCGTTCGTTCCCTGTTTGAAAAATGCTGAGAAAAAAATCATAACAATAAAAGAGCAAAACCTATATGTATGTCAGGATATGCTTCAGTAAGTGGAATTCACAATTCTTACTGTGGGTTTCCATGCTAAACCATGTGACAAAACTTGGCTGATGATGAAATAAGTGACTCAGGAGATATGTCTTTCTGTGAAATTAAGGTGAAGCATTAAACTCCACTTTATGGTGCCAGACTTGTTGCTCCCAGGTGTCACATCTTCATGTATGCCCAAGGCTGCAAGACAAAGAGCCAGGTCAGAGCAGTACTGGTTGGCAAGGGATCCAGGTAGTCAGACTGACAGCTCATTGCTGAACCCAGTTCAATGTGCTGGGACATAAGGGTGCTACAGTGTGGGGCTAGCCAGCAGGCAGCCCCACTCTGAAGCACCCTTGTGCCCCAGCCAACCCCATCAGCATCTACACATGTATTGCTGCGCACTAAAAAAACCCTAAAAAATGCCTGCCACAGGATAGTATTTGTATTTACAAGTACAGGCAGTCCTCGACTTAAGATATTTCTAGCTACAAAGAACAGCCCTTAAAACATTTATAAATTGACGCCCCGTTTCGACATTCTGATGTCAGTTTTGACTTTATAACAGTTTATCCTACAACAGCAAACAAGTTCACTGCATTGCCTATCTCCCCAGAGAACTTCTATCCAAACTTCCTTGGACGCTTTCTTTAAGTAGACAAGAATCCAGAAAAACCTGCAGCCAAGACTCCTGAGAAAACTCCAGCCAAGAGCCCTTCAGAAAGTCCAACCAAGAGCCCTTCAAAAAGTCCAGCAAAGTCACCTCAAAGAAGTTTTTCCAGATCAATATGACTTCCATTTACAATATAAATGCATTAATGTAGGTATATCACTCATCAGTAATTGATTGAGTACAAAATTCTGCGTTATTTTTGGTGAAAATAGGGTATCAGACCTTGGTTCAGGAACCAATCCCCCATTTATAACTGCCCCTATGGGAAAATCAGTTCCAAGTTATGGTGTTTCACTTAAGATGTGGTTTTCAGGAACCAATTGTGTCATAAGTCTGAGGACTGCCTGTAGTAACCTGTAGCAGAGTTAATTAGCTTCATGTGACCTAATAAGGCTGCATGTGTAGATGTTGAGACTTTACTGCAGAGGTAATTAGGCATATCCATGGTAAATGTCTTACAGGAAGTATTAGGTAACCTTATGCAACAAGAAAATGGTACCCAGTTTAATACTATGAAGTACCAAGTCATGCACTTAGGAACTAGGGGTGCTTGCACACATGATGGACGTTTAATCTCCAGGGTTATATTCTATGCTTCCTAAATGGAAACAGTGGAGCATAGAATAAAACCCTGGGGACTAAACTGTTTCAATTTTTCTGTCATGTTATGGCATATTCTTTTTTGTTTCTCTTTTTTTTTTTCTGTTGGAGGTGAAGCCTTCCCATGGCTGGGGAACAAGTTGCCAGTGGGTGTTTGACCCCAGAGGGTGTTTTTTCTGTTGGAGGTGAAGCCTTCCCATGGCTGGGGAACAAGTTGCCGGTGGGTGTGGGCAGGCTTCTAGTGGACCAGGTGCTGACCCAGCTTAGAGGCAGTACTGAATCCAATCCAACTCTTCCTTGACCCAGAGCTGGGGCAGCCCCCAGCCTGCTAGCAGCCTGCCCAAGTGGCCACTGTGAAGGGAAGGACCAGGGCCCCCCACAGCTCAGGGGCTGCTTGGCACACTGACAGCTTGTACCCCAAGCTGTAGAAGATATCATCAAGCTCTGCAGAAATAAAAGGATCAGGCACCTCACTGTTTCTACCTTCAGGAGGCCCCTACAGACAGCAGGACAGCTGGGGCCACCCAGGAATGTGCTGGTTTGCCCCTGGGGCAGCATGGGAAGGAGGCAGGAGGGTGGGGGGTGAGGCATGTGGTTGCTGGCAGTGGGAGAAGGTGATGGGGATGGTGCATGCAGTGCTGGAAACCTGGGTGGGCTCAGGCACCTACCAGATGGGAAAGCACCTCACCAGGTAGCAGCCTGCCTGAGCTTCCAGTGCCCTGTACACCATACTCACCACATTCTTCCACCACCACCAAACCCAGCTGCCTTCCTTCTGCCTTGCCATGCTGTCCCAGGGGTAAGCCAGCCTGTTCACAGGCAGCCCTGGGCACCCTGCCAGCCACAGCAGCCTGCTGAAGGCAGAAGCGGTAAGGGGTGCAATCTTTTTTTTCTGCAGAGCCTGCCCACCTCTCCTGTGCCTTGGTTGGGGGGGTGAGCTGACGGCTGCATCACCACAGTTTGCAACACTGCAAACTAAACTACCTCCAGATTTAGCTAATGATGCAAGTTCATTTAGAACCCCCCAAAGTCTTTCATGTGTACACTGTGATGCCATTAATCCAAACAAGGTGACATTTTCATCATGTGTACATGTTAATGGTATCATGTGTACAATTTTCCTAACAGGTGAACTTTTCATATAAAATGGAGGCTTACAGACTGGAAGCAATAGAAGAATAGAGGGATCTGGTTGCATTAGTTGACTGTAGGATGACCAAGACTTCCCATTTGGATGGCCCAGGAAAAATAGACCGATTCAATTTCAGGAAGGTGTTTTAAAGTTTCATAGTTAGTAGGGTCAGAAGGGACCTAAGCAGATCATCAAGTCAAACCCCTGACATGGCAGGAAAGAGTACTGCGGTCAAACAACCCCAGCAAGGTGATTGTCAAGCCTTGTCTTAAAGACCCCCAGGGTAGGAGCCAGCACCACTTTGCTTGGAAGTTGGTTCCAGATTCTAGCTGCCCTGACAGTGAAGTAGTGCATCCTTATGTCTAGTCTGAATCTACCCTCTGCCAACTTGTGACTGCTATTTCTAGTCACTCCTGGTACTGCTCGGGGAAACAGGGACTTCCCCAATGCCTGCTGGTCCCCGCTGACTAGTTTGTAACAGGCCACCAGATCCCCCCTCAGCCTTCTCTTTTGGAGGCTGAACAGGTTCAGGTCCTGTAGC
>NW_017728913.1:30862862-30864083 GCF_001723895.1 Crocodylus porosus | reverse complement strand
CACCAGGTTGGTTTGACAGGACCTGCCTCTAATGAACCTGTGTTGGTTGCCCCTAAGCATAATCTCCCCTGCTGGCACCTCGTGGACATGTGCCAGGATAATTCTCTCAAAAAGCTTACCCAGGATCGAGGTAAGACTAACTGGCCTATAGTTCCCTGGGTTCTCCTTCTCCCTTTTTTGAATATGGGAATGACATTGGACCTCTTCCAGTCCTCTGGCACCACACCAGAGCACCATGAGTGCTTGTAAAGCCGTGCCAGGGGTCCCACAATGACCTCAGGTAATTCTCTCAGCACTCTGGGGTGGAGATTGTCCAGACCAGCTGATGATGGGGTGCTGGAAACCTAGGCAGGTGTTTTATTGAAAACTTCTTTTTTAATATTGTGTTCCATTCTGGTTACCTACATACAAAAAAAGGTTAATTTAGATGGGATACTACAATGATTAGGGGAATGAGGGACTTATAAAAGTAATTTTAAAAATGACTTGTTTTGTTTAGCAAAATAAAAGTTTTAAGGGAATATGATTACTCTATAAAAACATTTGTAAGGAGACCATTAGAGAGAGGAAGAAGAGCTGTATGACTTAAAGAACTATACCAAGATTAAAAGGGTATGAACTGCTCATGAATATTTGGAATGGAAATTAGAAGAAGCTTTCTGATGATCAAAGGAGTGATATTGATAAGCAAGCTTTCTAATAAAGACATGCATGGAACCTAAATTACTTTCAAAATGGAATCTAACCAGTTTATGAAGGGGATAACATGATAATCAAAGTGACAATCAGACCATATGCTACATTAATTCAAGTATTTTTTATTCCCATGATGGAGATGGGGATAGTCTGTGCAGGAGGCGGCTTGTAGATGTTAAGACAAAACAAAACAAAATGTGCTTTACTGGAAGAAGAAGTGCATTAGTTTGACCAAGCTCCACAGCATCTGTATAGCTCCTTCAGCAGCAGGGCGGGGGATTGGCACTTTTTGTCTAATAGCTTATTCCAAAATAAGGATGGGATTCACCTCCAAGGAGGATTACTCCGCGCTGGTCTGGTCCTGCAGGGACCAAACCAGGAAAGCCAAGGCTGCAACTGAACTCCAAGTCCTTTTTCAGATATGTGGGGAGCCGAAGGAAAAGCAAGGGCAATGTTGGACCCCTGCTAAACCAGATGGGGCAACTGACAACTGACGCCCAGGAAAAAGCCAACCTATTAAACAGG
>NW_017728913.1:30741647-30861557 GCF_001723895.1 Crocodylus porosus | reverse complement strand
CACCTACATTGAACACCTTCAAGAGTAAATTGGATGCTTATCTTGCTGGGATCCTATGACCCCAGCTGACTTCCTGCCCTTTGGGCAGGGGACTGGACTCGATGATCTCCCGAGGTCCCTTCCAGCCCTGATGTCTATGAAATCTATGAAAAGTTGAGCTGTTAGTTCTTAAGTGCATGACTTTGTACTTCATAGTATTAAACTTGGTACCATTTTCCTAATGTATAAAGTTACCTAATTCAATCAGCTATTAAATAAAAGTACCCAAAAAAGCCATATTGAAGTGTTCAGTCTATACAAACTTTGGGTGAGCTGGTTCCAACTAATGCAATTCCTATTTTGGGCATGTTTGGGGCTTGGCATATGAGTGTGCTGAGTTTAAAGTGCCACTTTTTTTTAAATGTCCGCAAACAGCTGAGGTGGTCTGCCAGACTTCATTCCTGCTTGTTTCCTTCTGGGGTCAGGAAGGAATTTTTATGTCCTTTTTCCAATACAAAAAACTTTATTTTACTTTTTTCCCCTTCTATCTCTCACCATTCACTGATGCACTAGACATTAGTTATATGTAGAGGTGAGACTGGTTGGAGTGCATTGGTTCTTCTACCAGTACTTAACTCTTAGGTGCCTGGCTGTAAAGTCTTGATTATGTACTCAGGGTTTAGTCGGGAAGGAAATTTTCTCCTGTATCAAATTGTCAAGGACCAAGGGATTTATTGTGCTGTATCGTAGGGCATGACCTCTTCCTTGGATCATCTGAGCATATTTTCACTTAACAGATTGTCTGCTATTGTGGTGACAAGGCATCGGCAGTACCCTTTTCATTCTGCTCTTCAGCCTTATGCTAGATTGTTTATTTTTAAATGGGTTTGTGGCTGCGGTATATGAAAGGGGCAGACCCTTTTTAGTTACTTTTGGAGAAATTGCTGCTTGCAAAGTGAGGGAAGTAGCTTATTATTTCCCCCTCTTTGTTTGGGAATTAATCCAATTTATGCAGACAAGAAAGCTGTTGAGTGTAAAACTTTAACTTTATTTCTGAAGGTGGACAGTGGGTACATCTACATGTATGCCCCACTGTGTACTTGGTACTGTGCAGTCATTTAGTATTTGCTTTAGCAAGTACTAATGACTGCAGTACCCACTGGCACTGAAGTCCTGGTGGCACACAGGTTGTTTCTGAGCCTACTGAGCAGCAGCAGTGGCATCACAGTTCATAGGCAACTGGTAAGCAGTGCACAAGTGTGCACTTGCCTCCCTTAATGGGGCTGGTGCCCCCCTGATGGCCAACACTGATGCTGTCGGTAGGGCTGGTGCCCCCCCTGACAGGGCCACCACTGTTGGTGGCTTCTGCTGGTGCCCCCCCAGATTCAGGAGGCACCAGTCACTCATGTCATGGTTAGTGCCTGCTGATGCTACATCACTGTAGCAATGAGCTATATTGCCATAGCTCATTTGCTATGGCAATGTGGCAACTCATGTAGGCATGCCCAGTGGGTACTGAAGGAGGTTGAGGTTGAGAATAAGAAATTGTAGAAATGGGTTCCATCGCTACCTATACAAAAAAGGTCTTATTGGTGTTAGTAACATTGTTTTCAGCAACCGTTTCACATATGGTTTATAGGTTCCTTCTTTTCTGAGTGCTGGACTTACCAGCCAATAAGTCCGATTTGCAGAAATTTTGAGAACTCACATTGAGCTGCCACTGAAATAAGGCAATGGAATCTGTGTGTTGAATAAGTAAAGTGCCATATAACAGCAGTTACTATGAAAGATCAGGCCCTAGATATCTCAAATTGGATACTCAAAACCAGGGCATATTTTGACCTTAATAATGCCCCTCAATTTGGAACAGTTCTGAGAAAAGAAATTCAATAATACGTGTGAAACAATGAAGTGATACTATGGTGAGTGCCACAAAAGACTTCATGAGGAAATTAGTAATTCTGTCTTCAGAGCAGATTTTGAATAATGCGTAGTAAATAAGTCCTGGGGCCATACAATGAATGATAAAAACAAAACAATGCTGCTCATTAAGAGAGCATTATTTATCCAAAAGAGAAAAGGCAAAATATGAGACCTATGAAAAAATGAATGTGCTCATGTAATTAAGTCTATATCATAATGTCTATGTACAAAGGGGACAAATGAAGTCAACTTTAATTTTGACATTTCCTCATTTTGGAATACTTGACTTTGTAGCCTTAATAATAATCTTTTAATGTTGTTGTGTGTCGATGAGTGAGATACTTTTCGCTGTGAGTTTTCATTATATCTGTACCATGACTATTTATGCAACTGTTCACAAATGTTGATACAAAAATCCTAAGATTTCTGCCTATCTTTTCACAATATGTCTTATATAATATGAAACATTTATACTTTTTATGCATGTACACTATTGAGAATTCAGAGCATATTTATATTCAAATAGCCTGTGGATGCTAAAACTGTATAGCAGTTTGGTACTGATGGCCTCTGCATCCACATTCAATGGAGCAATATGCAATCAAACAACTTTCTCTTTGTTCCTATTTTATGAAGTAGTGAAACTGAATGAATGAAATGAATAATTGGACAGTTATTCTGTTTTCTTTTCCCCCTTAAACTGTGTGAAGCTTTGGTTTCCGATTCGATGGAGATCTGGCCTGATTTGGTGGCTGAATCGCCAAATCTGAATTGAGTCAGAGGACTCTTTAATCTCTCTGAATCAAATCAGAACACTCTAAACCGATTCAGAGAGATTCAGACAGATTCGGAGATTCGGACATAGATGCAGCTTTAATTTATTTTTTTTTTACATACCTCTAAGTAGCAGGCAGCTCACGAACTCTGTGATGCTGAGGCACATGAAGTGTCCCACAGAAGCATGGGGGGCTCTCCAGCATGCTCAGCAGCAGACCCAGAAGTGGACCAGAAGCACATTGGGGAGTGCACTGGGGGCCCAATGTGCCCCCCCAGCTCAGTGCCTGGTGCCCCCTGGGTCTGGGGGGGCACTCAGAGTCCCTCTGCAGCCAATCACTGAACAAGGGAGAGTGTGAGGGGTCCCCCAGCATACTCCCTGGCAGACCCAGAAGTAGAGTGGAAGTACTTCTGGTCCACTTCTGGGTTCACCACTGAGCACATGGTGGGCCTCTCCACACTCCTGTGAGATGCTCCATTCACCCAAGCATCATAGTGTTCACAAGCCACACTGGTACCTTGAGGTATGTAGAAAAAACATTTAAAGCTGTGTCTATGTCCAAATTGCTGATTCACTGAATTAGCATTGAATCTTCAGATATGGATTTGGTGGAATCAAGGGATAGTGACCTGAATCAACAAATTAAATCACTGTCCCTCAAATCACTGTCCCTGATTTGGGCCAAATCCGAATTGAATAGGGCCCGCTTTGCATACTCCTATTTTAAATCATCACCGTCTCATTGTGGTAATACATTTAGTTAGGTTTGTATATCCTGTTATTCAGCATTTGCTTGGCAGTGGGGGAGGGAGCAGGAGGCAGGTGAATCTTTGTGAGGTATACATAATAGTAGATCTGTGTGTAGGGCTATTTAGCTTGGCTAACAAAAATTTTAAAAAATATATTGTGTGAAATAACATTTTTATTTTTGTATTTTTCACACTTTAATTACATTTATAAATAAGACTGTTCCAAAAGGAAATTTTGAAACATTTCTTTCAGAAAATACCAAAATAAAATGAACCATTTGTGATTTTATTTTTTTTTAACCTGAGGCAATAACCGCAATATGAATTCAAGAAAAGTTTCCTTTTCCTCAAACAAGCATTTGATAGTGTGATGATTATGGGGTTGTATAGTTGGTTTAAATATATATGTTAAAATATCTGGGCTTTGAAGTAGACAATCTTGAAATGCCGTCTATTCAGACACAGTGGAGCTGAGTCAAACTAATGTGTTTTGGATGGGTTTTGTTCTGGCAGGGAAGGGATTAACAGCTGGATTGAGGGGGAGCTAGGTGTGACCTCGATAATTTCATTCCATCCTCTGAATGGTGCTGGAAAGATCCCTTTGCTGAGAGCTCTGGCTCTTCCTAGAAGCTGGGAGAAGGAAATATAAGCCAGGAAGCTGAAGTGTGCTTTGCACATGCTTGGGTGTGCCTGGCTGAATCCCTGTCACTCTGCAGCCTGCTAGAGTCCACAGAGGCTGCCCAAGAGAGTGGAGATAGAGAAAGTCTGCTACACGGGAACTGCAGCAGAGAAGCCTGAAGCAGTGGGGCAAAGGAAACCTGCTGAGGAAGAGGAGAAGGCTAGACTGGGTTTTTTAATCCCTAAAGTTAGTTGTCCTTTAAACTAAAGCTCTCACCTCATGGGAAATTTGCACTCTTATAGCCTTAACCATCTTGGGAACCTGTCACATATCACAAAATGGATTTTCCACCACAAGATTTTACCCATCAATAACAGTAAAACCCTGAGAAGAGTGGGCTTCTATTTTTGGCATTTGGTACTTTTTCCATGGAGACCTTTTATAAGCCTACAGAAATCCTCATTTCTGCTCTTTTTCTCTTGGTGATTTTCAAAACAAATGCCCCATTCCTTGTGACAGTTATTTTTTTTTTTTTGTGAAAGTTTAATGGTCCTTTGAGAAATCCTCTTTTCAATTGCAGTTATACATTTAACATAGTTAAATATAATGCACTGCATAAATAACCTGATCCAAAGCCCAGTGAAGTCAATGATATCTCAATGAGTTCAGTAGGCCTTAGATCATTACCTAATTCTACAGGTCTAGTGAATGCAATAGTGTGCATGTTTCTATACACAGTTTTCATTTAGAGATATAAAATGGCAAAGATGCATTACTTTTTTCAAAAGTAAACTAGTCATTTTTGTTTAAATCACATCTCTCTCAAACAGCTGGTTTAATACACATCAAATTTTGCATAGTTCTTCTTCACATATTGGAGACCAATTATGCAAAATTGCAGGCAGGAAAGGGACTTATTTTTAGAATTGAGAAGATGAGTCACAAGTAGCTGTGTAATGGAAAGTTTCTTATGATCTTAACTGTGGAATTGGCCCCATAATTCCAAAATGTCTGGTATGTATTTCATCAAATACACCTCTCACAGGAGCTGAAGTACATTTTTTTTTCAGTTTTATTGTTGATTTTACACATATGATACTTTAAAAATTCCTCTTAGATTAGAAGGAAATGTTTTTCTAAATG
The DNA here is from genome assembly GCF_001723895.1 of Crocodylus porosus. Taxonomy (NCBI): domain Eukaryota; kingdom Metazoa; phylum Chordata; order Crocodylia; family Crocodylidae; genus Crocodylus; species Crocodylus porosus. The sequence goes on along the minus strand of NW_017728913.1, from coordinate 30,856,369 downwards.
ATTAAAGAGAAAGTGCTGAAATGCCCCCTGGCCTTTTCCTGGCTAGTTTTGTAAAATGGAGTAACTGTCTGCAGTTTCAGCTAATTACTCATATTTTGCCAATATTATCTTAAAAAAAAAATTAATGGTGTATTGTAGGAAGATATAAATAATTTCATTGTCCCAGTGACCTCAGTAACTGAATTTCTCAGTGGTAATTTAATCCAGATTCATGAAGTTTCACTACTTAATTACTCACTTTACAGGAGGGTGAGATGAATCAGATTCAGTGTTATCAGTCCAATTACTAAATGGTCATTGGATAAAATGCTATTCTTTAAATTATTCCTTGCCCAAATACTTTGAATATCATTTTGGCAATGAAGGTAAAACTTCATTGTGATCTAACAGAAATATAAAGGACTGGCAAAAGTAACAACAAATATTTGGCAGACTCAGAGAAACTGATATTGATATGATCATCAACTGTGTTAGGTTAGGAACAGAAATTACATATAATCTAGTATAAGAGATCAGCAGCCAGTTCAAATCTCTAAAACAACAGAAGTTCAGTTTAAAAAACAGTTTAAAATAAACCTGGATGGATGTAGTATCAGACTTAACTGATTTAGGATAAATCAGTTTATTGAACTTCTGTTCCAGATCCCATCCAGATTCAAATTAACACACAGTCCTGCAGCATCCCAGGGTGCTTTGCACCTTATCCACAATCCCCACCCCACCCCCGTGCCTCTTTGCAGGGTGTGTGGGCTAGCCTTGATCCAGCTGAGCAGAGAGGTGTGCTCTAGTGCCACCTGGCTTCTGGTCTAGACAACTGGTATAGGAAACTCATGGTGATCAGGAGAGGTACCAGATGATTGGAAAAGGGCAAACATAGTGCCCGTATTTAAGAAAGAGAAAAAGGAGGATCCAAGGAACTATAGACCAATCAGCCTCCTGTTGGTCCCTGGAAAAATCATGGAGCAGATCCTCAAGGAATCCATTTCTAAGCACTTGGAGGAGAAAAAGGTGATTAGGAACAAGCCTGACCAACCTGCTTTCCTTCTATGATGGGATGACTGACTCTGTGGATGCAGGGAGACCAGTGGATGTGTTGTTCCTTGATTTTAGCACGGCTTTTAATATGGTCTCCCACAGCATTCTCACAGGCAAGCTAAGGAAGTACGGGCTAGATGATTGGATTGTAAGATGGATAGAAAACTGGCTGGGGCATCAGGCTTAGAGGGTAGTAATCAATGTCTTGATGTTTGGTTGGCCACAGGTATTAAAAATAGTGCCCCAGGGGTTGGTCCTGGGGCCGGTTTTCTTTAAAGTCTTCATCAACAACCTGGAAGATAGCATAGAGCGCACCCTCAGTACGTCTGTAGATGACACAAAGCTGGGACTAGTAGTAGATATGCTGGAGGTTAGAGCTAGGATTCAGAGTGACTGTAGCAGGGAACTAAGGTGCCTGCTACTTGTAGAGCCAGGATAACCAGAGGGAACTAGTGACCCACACCTGCCAGTGGTCAGCTGACCGGAAGGGGCAGGGCCTGACTCCCATTTAAACCCCAGGGCTGAGGCCAGGTGAGCAGTTCCCTGCTGGTAGCTAAGGGGGAAGGAGGTCTGTCTGAGCAAGTAACTGTACCCTTAGCATTGGCATTAATAGGCAGCCTCCCACCTTATAAACAACTTTTAATTGGTTATATCAAAGGTGCAGCAGGTGAGGCTAGTGGGAGTACTGCCCTAGACACAAAGGTCAGCTAATGATTGGACCAGCTACAAGACAGCCCCCGTCACAGGGCAAAAGAAATCTCATGAGGTTCAACCAGGAAAAGTGCAAAGTCCTGCACTTAGGATGGAACAATCTCATGCACCAGTACAGGCTGGGAGTGACTAGCTGCACAGCAGCTCTGCAGAAAAGGACCTAGAAGTTACAATGGAAAATAAATTGAATATGAGCCCTTGTTGCAAAGAAGGCTAATGGCATACCGGGCTGCGTTGGTAAGTGTGTTGCCAGAAGGCCAAGGGACGTGATTATTCACCTCTATTTAGCACTGGTGAGGCCATGTGTCAAGTACTGTGTTCAGTTTTGGGGTCCCCAATATAGAAAGGATGTACAAACTGGAAAAAGTTCACCACAAGGTGAGGGGGCTGGGATGATCTACTTGGGGTTGATCCTGCTGTGAGCAGGGGGTGGACTAGATAACATCCTGAGGTCCCTTCCAACCCTAATTTTCTATGATTCTATGATTTATGGAATCAAAATTGATTGTCTGTTCACTTGCTTATTGTTTCAGTCTATGCAGCTTCAGAGACTAACCTTGAGAGATTGAATTGATTAATTCTCAGGCTTTTTGACGGTCTATACTTAGCCTTAGTAGTATTTAATTCTTGGGTGCATTAGATGCATGTATGGTGCAACAGAAGAGAGGAACATGATTTTAAGCTACTTTTTTACATTCTTCCCTGGTACAATATTGTACAAAAATCTATACAACTTGGTACAGTCCTGATCCTATATGGATTCTAGCTCGGTTTAGATTAGCCATATAAGCTAAGTGCAGACAGTCAAAAAGCATGAGGCTAAATTGATTCAATTTTTGCAGGTTAGTCTAAATTGTATAGATTGAACTGATAAGTAAGTGAACAAACATTCACTTTTGATTTTGGAAATGCAGCCACGTGCCTACAGTGGCCCAGAAGCAGGGGCACACTGGAGCACACCTCCCTGCTCAGCTGGAGCAGACAGCCTGGGCCAAGGCTAGCTCACCCTTCCACCCTGAGAGGAGGGGTTTGCAGGAGAGATGCAAAACATCCTGGGATGCTGGGGCATTGTGAGTTAACTTGAATGTGGAGGGGACTTGAGACAGAAGTTCAGTAAACTTATTTATCCTAAATCTGTTAAGCCTAACACTACATCCATCAAGGCTTGTCTTAAAACAATTTGAGCCATTTTGAAAGTGGTGCCCTGAACTTCTGTTGTGCTACAGATCTAAATCAGTTTCTGATCACCACTACCAGTTTATGTGTAACTTCCATCCCTAGCCATTAGGGCTGTGAGAAGCTTCAGTCCCTGATTCGATTTGGTGGAGATTCAGCCCGATTTGGCAGCTAAATCTCCAAATCCAAATGGAATCAGGAGACCCTTTAGTCTCCCTGAATTGAATCAGAACCCTCTAAAATAATTCAGAGACATTTGCAGAAATTGAGTGATTCAGACATAGATACAGCTTTAAACGTTTTTCTACATACCTCAAGGTACGAGGTAGCTTGTGAATGCTGAGATGGTAGGGGAGATGGGGCATACCATGGGAGTGCAGGGTGTCCCTAGCACACTCAATGGCAGACCTGGAAGTGGGTCAGAAGCACTTCTGGTCCACTTCTGGGTCCACTGTGGAGCACGTGAGGGACCTCTCCCTTAGCTCAGTGATCCACTAATGACTCCTGGGTCTGGGCGGGGACTCAGCATCCCCCCAGGGATGATTGCCAAGCATGCTCAGCAGCAGACCCAGAAGTGGACTAGAAGTACTTCTGGTCCACTTCTGGTTCTGCCACTAAGCATGCTCCTGTAGGATGCTCCATTCACCCCACCATCGCAGAGTTCATGAGTCATGCCTGGTACCTTGAGATATGTAGAAAGAACATTTAAAGCTGTGTCTATGACCAAATCACTGATTCTCTGAATCAGCATCGAGTCTTCAGATTCAGATTTGGCTGAATCAAATTGGGACAGCGATCCAAATCAACAACTAGAATTACTGTCCCCTGAATCAGTCCAAGTCCAAATCCAAATCCAAATCCAAATCGAATACGGCCTGCTTCATGCATATACATATGCATATACATATACATATGCATATACATATACTAGCCATATACATCTCTGGACTGATTAGCTATTAATTAAATTACCACAAAAAAGGATTAACAGTTTTAAAAAAGTAACATTTGATACAAAAGTTCTTTTAAGATAAATTTGCCATTTACACATTTTGGACACCATACCTAAAAACAGGCAGCAGAAAACAAGATCTCTATTACTAATTGCATGGCTTTAGGACATTTTCACCGTAATACTCCACTAGTTATAAATGAAGTAATTAGAAGCCTTGAACCATCCAACATTAGAAGATATTATAATTTTTTTAACCAGCTGTATAGTTGGGAGAGATGTTAGACAGGTTTTGTGCAGAAACCTTGCTTATTGCATGAGTTATCATGACTACAACACTCCAATCTGACTTATACAGAAGAAACAGTAAAGACACAATTTAGTATCCACCCACATGATGGCATCAATTTTCTTCAGTGATAGAAATATTTATTACTGCTCTTACATACAGCTGTCATAAAAAGAAATGACAGAAATGGCAAAAAGCAGAGATGTTACAGTCAACAGTAGAATCATTTAAAGAAGCAAAAAGATTGGATTGTGAATGAGCTAAATCTAATGGAGATCTAATGATATTTTCACTTTATAATGTTATCATCATCATAACCGGGTTTTTATCATCCAATACTATAAATTAGAAGAAATTCTACTGATGTTGTAAAGAACAGTTAAACAATAAATTACATCAGACCAGTGACTTGGTATTCATGATCAGTGAAATAACATCATCACCACTTCTGATTCAAACAGTGTGGAAGATTTTTTCCATTACTCATGGACATTTGGTTCAAGGCCAGATAGCCTCCATGTGGCTCACCACACAATAACATGACCATTCAGGAAGTTCAACCAGTCAAGCAAAAAAGCTGTCACAGCAAGCAATATTCTCTCTTAGAACAACTTGCACAGCAAGATCTTGAACAGCAGGTTTAGTAGTGTTTATGTCCATCTTAGTTACTACACAGCAGTTCTTTGACTCTAAAAACCTTTCCCTTAGAGTTAGTTTTCATATATTGTTGTTACATTAATCCTTGGACTTAATGATTAATCATTTCCTGCCTTGGTATACATGTTATCAAAATGAATGCATATAAACCCAAGCAGTGTATCACTTGCAATCAGAAAAGTCAACTTGAAACTATCTACCCACGAAATATTTAAATTCTCTGCAAATAAGTGTATCATCTTAAAGATTATTAAAAATGGCAGAACACATTACTTGAGATGTAAGATTCAGACTGCAACTGAAAGATGACGATAGTCTATTACAGAGTATTTAGAAGTTAACCTTGCAAGATTTATTATTACATAGAAGTATAGTACTGTAATGAAAATACTGCTGCTAATGAATCACAGACTGACTAAATAGTGTGTCGCTCTAGATCCAAGCCATCTTTTAACAACATAATCTGAACTCTTTGGTCTTCCGACTGCACTCATTATTCAAGCAGAAGGCAATGAAGTTAATAAAAAAATTACCTGAGTAAGGACTTTATATAGTCAGATCACTAGTCATTTATATGGATTTGATTAGAAAAATAACATTCCATGGCAAAGTCAAGGAAATAATAACATCTTCACTACAAGCAAACACTTCTTCTGTTGGATGGTTTATATGCCATGAAACTTACATTTTTTTCCTCATACATTCATTTCCCCTATTACTGCTATTAGACTATAGAACCTTGTCTCCAGAGTTGCCTGATTTCACTATATTAGGGGCATTGAAAAGTGGAGTAGTTGCAAGCCAAAGGTTGTCAAAATGATATATAAAAAGTCTCCATATTTTATTATAAAAAATAGGATGTATATTTTTAAAGCTATGATCTTTTTTATTTATACCAGTCTTTAAATGTTTCAAAAAGTCAAGATCTATCTTCTGTTGTCTAGTCAATATGTTTAATTTAAAATTTGTTTTCATACAAATGACGTAGGAATATGCTTTCTAGTAATACAAAACACTACTTCTTAAAAAGGAGTGAAGTGGTTCACTTAAAATAAAAATATTTACCTCTTGCTCCAATCAAATATATCTGAATATTCAGTTAGAAGGATGTGAAGGACCTCAGAAGATCTCATTCTTCCAATGTTTCTCCAGCTGGTGGACAGCCCCCTGTACTCATCTTCTATACTCTTATGCATCTGTGCTGAGATTTAAATGCTATTGAATCCAAATATTACAAGAAGCAGATTTTGCTTCACATGCATGAAATTGTAATTCCGTGCTAGAAAGTCTGAAAGAAAAATCAATGAAAGGTATACATTTTTGGAGAGTAGAAGAAACTTTAAGTTCCATCCCAACATGAAGAGTATGTAGAAGGTCTTGACATAGAAGATGACAGAGGACCTCAGCTTTCTTTGTGAACCTTCCCATGGGGAAAAAAAAACAAAAAACACTTCAGAGAAAAAGTTGGAAGGAGGTGGTTCTGCAACTTCATCAGGAAAAGGAGGAATAATGGGCTCAGCCCCAAAACTTATTCAAGAGATGTTTATTTCCAAGTCATGATGTTAGCATAAAAGGAAAAAAAATAAGTATTTGTTTCCTTTAAAAAATTACCTAAACCAGACTAGTCGTCTGCCAAATATTTAAGGAATTCTCTTTGCTTTAGAGGCATCACATTTGTTACAATTCGTCTATGAACTTGTGCACTGTGTTTTAATTTGTCTACTGATATTACAAATCTTTTAGATTTAGGAGAGAACTGGTTATTGTCTTAGCTTGTTATGTGTAAAATGGTTTCCTGGCCATGGTTATTGCCTGTGGCACATAGTACACACTTGTCTATTCTCAAGACAGAACATTTTCTTTTCATTACTACATCAATCTCTGAATGCAGTTGCGGGGAAAAAAACACACAGGAAATTGGCAGAGGTTAGAAAAGTCTTACATAGAAAAAAGTTAAAATCACACTGGTGAATGCTAGGAAAGCAGGAAAGGAAGCAGGGACTACAACAACTAATTTATTATTATTATTCACAGGGCACGTCTACACAAGATGTTTAATGCACAGAAGACTAATTCTACTGCGCATTAGTGTGGCAAGTTGAGCCCATGCTAATGTACTAATACACAGTAGATTTAGTCTAATGCACAGTAGAGTCATTAAAAAATGTTAATTGGAGCTAATATACAGTAGCACCAATTATGATACATTAAAGTTAGTACCTGTCATTACAGGTACTAATTTTAATGTGCCATAATTATTGTGCATTAATGAACATGTAGACATGCCCACAGTTATCAAGCTCTGAACATATCCAACCTTTGTAACCATACATCTCCTGGGTTCTGTCCCTTCCTGCCAGAACTACTTACATATTTTACATTAGGCAGCTGTTTGATTGAAAAACAGAAATAACTCCTGCAGCAGAATCCAGAAACTAGGTCCCTTCTGCCAGAAAAAATCCATTACCAGTAGGCACCTGAGTCAGGCTCCACCTTGTTTCTGGCCCCATTAACCCTGGATTGCCTTGTGAACCAGGCTTAGCTAGAAAGACCTCATTAAAACTAGCCCATAATGTGGTGCCCTGGGAAGTGTGAAATGTAGGTTTGAATTCCTCTCTGGGAAAGCAGATTCCAGATATATGTCTGCAACCTATATCTCTAACTTCCTTGATGAGTGCTTTTACCACTATTGGACAAAAGATAGGAAAAACCTCCTTCAGCTTATTTTTTGCATTCATGCTGTGACCTTCAGACAGTTTGCAGGCATGTTGTAATCTAACTTAAGGAAACAGGGACTTAGATTCTATTTAGCCACCTCCCAGTCATAATTTGGATTAAAGCAAAGTTTAGTATAGTATGAAGTTAGGTGCCCAGGCAGTTTATCTGGTTTGTTTCAAAGAATACACAGTAGCCCATACCATGCACTTGGAGATCTTTACATGCTAAAACAGAGGAACATATGCAGTTCTGTAGCAGCTGAATATGATTAATTTAGATGGTTCTTGTGACTGTGGGGCCTAATTTATACCTAAGTCCTGTTTACACTTGCAAGGTCAATTTGGAACCAGACCATTGTGTCTTGTCTTGAAATATGCTGCACTCTTATTTCCACTGCAATCAAAGGATTCTGCATGTGTTCTGGTCTGCAGTAGTAAGTGCCGTAGAGATGGACCACAGGTGATTTAAGGCAAGAATGATGTTTGTCTAAAAGTTTTACACAGCTTACAAAAACATGGTATTGATCTTAACTGGAGCTTTTGGATATTTCTGTAATATAAAAGAATAGTACTAGTAACATGCCCCTGAGTAATAATTAGTGCTCTATGCATTTTTCTAAGAAGAAAAATGTTCAGGTGAACAAGTGGAGTAGGAGAATAACATTTTACATCTGAATGTATTTTCTCAAGCCTATATAGCAGTGGCCACTCCCTACTGTCACATTGCTACATAGTACATGATACTGTATAGTTCCAGAAGGCAGAGGAAGTGGTCAGCAAGTATGATGCTTCATTTTCTGACACCACTCAAAGGCAGTTGTTTAACTTTGCAACTTCAAACATGAAATTTGCCAGATAATTTGAGAGCCTCACTGAAATTCTATTTTTTTAATCTGCCTGTCATAAGCTACAAATATAATGCCCATATATAGAAGGAAACAAAATGAATTATCTATCAATTCACAATCATTATAAGTTTGTGTTACCCAGGTTTAAAGTCATATTTTATAACACAGCTGTCCAACTTTCCTTCCATGGCTTAATTTCAAGCCTTCAGGTTTCTGCCTAGCCACCACACCCCCACCTCTCTTTCTCCTGCTGCTGGTTCTCTAGGCTTCCTTTCACTCTGAGGCCCTACTTCCTGCCCTCTGCCTTAGGAGCACATTGGCACAGCCCAGGCTGTGGGGGAGTCAAGAAAAACTGTGTATTGGGCCTTTGGAGGGACAGTAAGGGGAACTACTACACTGAGCCACCTACCTTGCTGTGCCTGGCCCTAAACCACACTTCAGGAGTCACCCCTGGGACACCTATGTCCAACCATCCCCCTTCTTAGAGGCTTTCTGCAAGCCTGGGGAAATGCTGCCACCCCTTGGGCACTGGTCTCTGCTGAGGCTCTGTGCAGCCCAGGTATGCAGACCCAGCCAGACATGGAGCTGTTTGCCCCCTGGAAGCATTTCTGGGTGCTCCTTATAGCCTGGAGCCTCCCGAGATATTCTCAGGTAGGACTGAATTAGTTAATAAACAGCTGGGTACTGCTAGGAGTGAAATTCATTCTGGCTCCTCTCCCCTCAGGCATTCACAGCTAGGCATGCTGAGCCATATAGCCTTTCATGGATTAGAGACAGAGGGATTGGGGGAGTGTAGAAAACAAAGGAAGTTTAAGACAATAAAAAAACTCCTTGTCAATACAGAATAAACTGAACATTTCATCAAATTTGGGTTCAGGGACCATTTAACATGTGGCTAAAACTACCTATTTCTAATCTAGTAGCTAAATTCCAAATTTCTACTAACACATCTTCCAGAGAGTCTGTATCTCATGAAATGACATCCTTCTGTGTCTGTGTTTCCAAAATGACTGCCTGTCCCCTTCCCAAAATGCCTACTGCTGGAAAAGGAAAAGTGAGTTCCCCCTTTCCTTAGGAATTTTTACAGCCCAGTCCTCTAGGTGACCAGGCTTAGTTGCCTAGGTAAACAGGTAGACTGAAATCAGGCAGTTAAAAAAAACCAAAAAACCAAAGAGGGCTGAGTTGTCCCAATACAGAAATGAGGCAGAGCAGAGAGGATTTCTTCACAGGGCCCATCTCACAGAGAGGGCCTGGGGGGGTCTATACAGTCTACATGCTGGGGGGACTGACTTGACATGTGACCTACAAAGCATGTGGCTGCTCAGGAGTTGAACAGCCCTCATGTATAATATCATGCTATTGCATCCAGTAGGCAACTACAAATAGAATATCAGCTAAAGAACTGAGAAGACTTACTGCTATTTATTACCTGACAAACAAATAGTGCATCAAGGACCTGTTCTGCCTTCCATTGCTTTACTTACCTAGCAAGCTGCTAAAAGAATAAGAACTGTAGACTTAGCAGCAGGTATTATGCAGAAACAGGATTTTCTTTTCACTGCTATAAAATTCTCTGCTCTTTTCATGTTGGGGTGCAAAATTACTTTGACTGCAGTTAAACAGTTGCTTGTAGAGAAACACTTGGTGCCTGTATGCACCTAGCTGTGCCTCATTTAATTTGGCCATGTAGCAGGTAGGCAAGAAACCTCAGCTCCAAGAAGGCATTTTCCTTTTAGGAGTCACAGGAAATGTTATCTAGAAAGGACCTTTTTTTTTTAACTACTGGGAAAAGATGAAACACTCCCTTCTTTGGACAAGTACAGACATTACAGTTACACTGGTCTAAATGAATGTAGATTGATCTAAAACTGTAACTGTACACAGGTTTGGCACACATAGACTAGCTTAAAAATGACACAAGCAACCTAAGATAGATCTCATCTAAAGTATAATCAATATAGATCAATTCAAGTTATGCCAATGTATCAAACTTTTGTATTGTTGCAGGTTAGATTTCTGTCTTACAGAATCTCAGCCTGCTTCAGCCACCTGTCAGCTGCAGGCAGGTAGAGAGGAAGTGAGATGTCTGTTCCCCCTGGCATAAGCCCCAGAACCTGGGTATATGAGTCACCTACACACCACATCTCAGAGGCAAAACCTAGGCACCCCATGACCTAGATGCCAGCTGAGACATCCCCTGCTCCCAAGCAAGAGCTGATAAAGGCAGCTTACCTCTGGTGGGCTAGCAGAGAGCACAACATTAGAACTAGATCTGCATGGAAGCAACCCTGTGACATCCACAGCTCAGCTACTACTGGCAGTTACCTGGGCCATGTACACCTGAGGTGCTGCAAGCATTTCTTAGCTTGCAGCTACAAGGTTACAGAGTACTAGGACTAGGGGTGGGCTGGGCAGTGCTGCATTTGCCAGGTTACAGTGCCCACTGCAGAGCTCTTTGGATTTTTGGTTTTGGTAGATGGACCAAATTAGGAGGAAACCAGAATAAATAAAATTGTGTCAATAAAATTCACCTATTATCAAATGGAGAGGTCATGGTCAGGCTGAGGGTTAGGGTTCACCTGGAACTAGATATCTTGGTCATAAATCCAGTGCCAACAGAGGCTGGAAATTTCTAAGTTGGAAATTTATAGGTTGGAACATGGGGTGTTGCCAGCATCGTGGCGGGGGGGGGGGGTCTGCTGGAAGCCCCTGGAAAGTTTGAGGTCAGAGGGTGACCTGGCCAGTGGAGCTCTGGTCACTCCTGAGCAGGTGGTGCAGGTGGACTGAGAGGGAAAGCCATCTGCCAAGACCCAGACCTATGGACCTGCCATCCCTTCCTTCCTTCCTTCCTGGCCCTTGAGGGAGTGTTGTGCCACATGGAGGATAGCCATCTTCTATACCTCCTCTGTTGTCATGACCAACTGGGCAGGCTTGGTGTCGGACTGCAACTCCCAGCTCATGCCTCACCTGGGCCCTCACCAAGCTAATTTTTGTTTTTTTCTTTGTGTGGGAAGTTGGAGGTGATGTCACATGTATGATTGGACAGTGTAGGAATTCTTTGTTTATAGAGGGCTTTGGTCTATATGACCATGTGGCCAGTGTCCCAACCACATAACAGCATGTTAGGCATGACATGTAATACAGCGAAGGTGTCTGTCACAGTGTGATGTTATGAATGTAATGACATATTACACTTGGTTTGATGGTAATTTGTTTGTCTTTGCTTTGCATATTGGACCTGGACCCCAGAGGGGCCAACTTTTTGTACCTCAAACCCCTGTATAAGGTAATTAAAAGTCAAAGTCCTTCCTTCCTTCCACCTCCTCACAGCTGGACCCTCACTAACCCTCACTCTGGAGTACTGCGTTCAGTATCTGGAGTAGTGTGTTCAGTTTTGGGCCCCCCACTACAAAAAGGATGTGGACTAATTGGAGAGAGTCCAGCAAAGGGTGACAAAAATGGTGAGGGGGCTGGGGCACATGACATATGAGGAAAGACTGAGAGAACTGGGCTTATTTAGTCTAGAGAAGAGGAGACTGAGGGAGATTTAATAGTAGCCTTCAACTACCTGAAGTGGGGTTTGAAAGAGAATGGAGCTAGATTGTTCTCAGTGGTGGCAGATGACAGAACAAGGAGCAATGGTCTCAATTGCAGCAAGGAAAGTTTAGGTTAGATATTAGAAAAATGTTCTCACTAGAAAAGTAGTAACAGGAACAGGGTAGTAACACTGGAACAGGTTACCCAGAGAGGTGGCGGAATTTCCATTCTTGGAGTTTTTAAGACTCAGCTAGCCAAAGCTTCAGCTGGGATGATCTAGTTGGGGATGGTCCTGCTTTGAGAAGCAGGGTAGACTAGATGAGCTCCTGAGGTCCCTTCCAAACCTAGTCTTCTATGATTCTATGATCCATGAATTCCAAGACCCCATGAGTACTGTCATGGACCATGGAAGTTTCCATCCTGTCCTCCTCCAGTACCCAACCCTGGTCACACAACTGGGGCCATGGTTCTCACTGACATCTCTGGTGCACATTAGACACAGGGCCAGGTCCCCAAAGAGCACCACAACAGGAACATAATCAAGTACATTGCCTAACAATTACAAAAGTGGGACCACAACAGTGATTGGGTGAAATGAAATGAATGGACCAGTATGAAATGGATGAAGATCCAGTATAAGCATGGGCATGACACCAATAAAAATTCCAGGGCTAAGAGGCAAAGCATACCCTTTTACAAGGAACTGTTCAGCTTCTTCAACATGGAAAGGGGCCATCACTAACCTGCACATGTACAGCACTACTGGGAAGCAGGTTGTGTCTCCAGAAGGAGGAACAGGAAGGTTCTGGGACAAAGAGACAAGTGAATGTCCAGAAGCAGTTTCCTTGGGGCCATGGGGCACAAGGTCTGATGCCTGTGGCAGTCCCCAGGGACTCTAGACTGTTGATGCTGTTTCTTGGAACATCACAGAATCCAGCAGCATAGTTGAATCTGCAGCTGGATTTGAGCTTCCTTGACATCTTCTCAGCCATGGTTGAGTGTGTGGAACACAGTATGCAGGACCAGGGGGCAAGCTCCAGTACCTTGGTCCCTGCAACCCAGGACCTAGATTCCAATGCCATGCTCTCCAGCTTTCAGGCATATCCTCCTGGTCCTCAACCCCATGAACTGTGGCCAAGCACATTGGCCCCAGTACACGGTTTCTGATACAACTGCTATGGGTATTCTGGTCCCACTCTCCTCACATCTCTTTACTAACATCCTTCCAGACATGCAAACTGCTCTCCATTCCCCAAACTTCCAATGCAGAGGCCACTGTGCCTAACCCTCGGCCCAGTTTTGGTGAAGACTCTGGCACCAAGCTAGAATGCCATGATGCCTGTAATCATATGGATCTACCCCACCCCATGCAGCTGTGATGGGGACCCAGGAGTCTGGGGAAATAAGAATCCCTGGGGAGATGGAGGGAGAAGGGAGCAGATGGGGTGGGGAGATAGCAGCACAATGGCACCCAGCAGCCCAAAGCCCTCTGTGTAAGTCTGTCTGCAGAAGGTGGTCAATGGACCCAATCTTCTCACCTTCTTCCCTTCCCCCTGGCCACTGGGGGATCAGTAGCCAATGTAGAATGTCCCTGCAGTCACAGCCCTTTTCCATATGCAAGACATAGGGCCAGAGAAGCCTGGGGCAGAAGATCCATCATCCAGTGCCAGGGTGCAGAAACTCAGGAACTAAAAGCCCTCTGGTCCTATTCATTTGGGAAGTGCTCCCAGTCCCCATAGGCCAGGAATCAATCAGCCAGAACTTTGCAGACCTAGACTCCCTGTTGGTGTGCAGGGGTGGTGCTGCCAACATCAGTGGGGGGCTCATTCTCCCTAGCATCCCTGCACCATTCATGCTCAGCTTGCCATGCCAGGTCTGCACTATGCCTCCTCTGCCCAGATTTCCTGAAAGTTCTTCCCCTTGAACTTGCATATGTTTTGGAGGTAGCCTGGACTCTGCCATACCTCATCATTTGCAAAAATGATGAGATGTAGCTGATCCTCCTCCTCCACTTAGAGGCACATGCTGAGAGCCAACCAGCATCCTTTGAGGTGTCCAATGGTGAACTGCAAAGTCATGTAGTATCTGCACAGGCAGTAATTGAAATGCACTTCCAGTATTCTGGGTGCTCCCCATAGGGCTTCATCTGCCAGGGCATGAGTGGGTAGGCCACATTCCTGATGATGAGAGGGAGATGAGGTGGGAGCCAGTGATGAAACTGGGGACCCCAGGAATGTAGTATGCATTTTCCATCATCTCAGGGAGGAAGAAGTTGCGGAAGACATGGGCATCATGGGCATTGCCTACCCAGCTGGTGAAGATGTGGATGAAATAGTCCTGGTGGTTGAAGACACCCTTCAGGACAATCAAAAAGTTGCCTTTACAGTTGATGAATGCCCAGGTGTCTTGGGGAAGGCAAAAGATGGGAATGTGGGTGCCATCTATGGGCCCCTTTGGGGAAACCCATGTAGTGGAAGTCAGGGACAAACTCCTTTGGGTTGATGAGGCAGATGAAGTGGTTAACCATGGAAGACCAGAAAACACTTCCAAGGTGGAGGTGCCATGGACTTGGCCAGGACAAACTGATTGGTGACATAGTAGAGACTGCTGGACAGGGGCAGCTTCACAGTGGTGATAGTCACCTGCTTCTCAAGAGTGAGGGGTGGCTGCATGCTGCTGCCCCGGTGCATGATCTGGTGGGCCACCTGGGTGATGATGTCCATAGGGGATCCTCCAGGGTGACAAACAGGACATACCAGAGCTTCTGGTCTGTGGGCTTGGATGTGGTGGGTGGGGTGCCATGGCAAGATGTGGAAAGGCTGGGACATGGAGGCACATACACTTAAGAGAGGGCACTTGCTATGGAATGCTTCTAGAAACCTCTGGGTAGGGCACCTGGAGGAGTCCATAGTGAGGTGGTGAAGAGTTGGGTGGTCTGGGCACTTAGCTGTGTTCTGCAGTCTCTGGTAGCCCAGAGACTCTGACAGGCATGCTGAGAGGTATGCAGGAGTTTTCCCTGCCTGCTAGCCTCCTCCAGCGCAGTCTCCCTGTGTACCTCCCTCCCTCCCAACCCCATTAATGGCAAACATGTACGCCATTCACTCCCAATCTAAGCTATGTTGCTCAGAAAAAAACACATAACTCAGATTAATTTCTCACCCAGCTTTTCAAACATCTGTACATGGCCACTATCACAATATCCTTAATCTGGGGTTACCTGTGACCTTTTTCCTTTCTCTTGCCCTCTTGCCCTTAAGTTGTACCCAACTTTGTTTCTTCTTTTCTTATCTATTTCCAAGATCCCTGAAATCAGACAGCATTCTCTGTGAGGGCTTCATTATCTCTAATTACAATTACTGTAATAAATCACTGCTCTAATTTCTTTAATATCATCCTTCAGCCTCATTTTGATCACTGTTTTACTGTAGACCCTTACTTCTAAATGTTTCACAAACATATACCCCTGTAAAGTCTCACTAATTGTTCTCCTCCTTGATTCAACACATAGGTAAAACAAAAGAATACTATGCATGAAGAATTTCAGAACAGAGATAGTGCTAAACCGTACTTTGTCTTACTCCTAATAAAATAAAAAGTTAATTTGTCACCTACATACTCGGATTATCAAAATAATTCTTGCTATGTTAAAAAGGGAATTTTTTTTCCAACAGTCCTCCCTCACAATGATATACATATTTAGAGCCAAGAGTGAAATATACTCCCAGCTTTTTTTTCTTTTAACTCATGTAAGATTTATAGGCTTTATTCTTAAATGTGATCAGGAATGTTTATACATAGGAAAAATTGAGAGAAAAATGGAAAAAAAAAATGAGAGGAAAAATGAAAAAAATAATTTAAATTGTGTTCTGCTATGAATTAAAAAGGTTTGCTATGGCTGTAACGTACAGCACAATGGGCAGCCATACACCTGCTGGATGTCTGCTCCAACACAGGCTAATTAGCATGCATCAGAGCAAACTCCATTAATTAACGTGTTCCTGTAGCTTCCACATCATGTCAATTCAGTGTCCCCATGCTTCAAAATGGTGAGCTTTTGTTCAAGTGCTGCTACTGCCATTTTGAAGTGCAGGATGCTGAATACACATGACACTGTGGGTGCTTTAGAGAGGCTCTCAGAGCCACTTTAATTAAAGTGCCCACCCCATGCATGGCATGTGTATAGATGTCCAATATTATTAGATGCATGGTATTGCTATATGAACCATATGTGTTCATTGACCAAGGAGCGTATGGGAAGCATTTTAAAAAGTAGCATCTTAACAAATATAGTGGACTTAACTGCTTAACTATGTGTCTTGTATCTGGTACATCATATCATCTGCTTATCAACCTTAAGAGAACAGAAATGTAAAATACTGTAATGGACTGAAACATCTCTACAAGTACTACCATTCCCAGCAGGCTTCTGGGGAAAGAGGAAAGAAGCAGACTAGGAGTCAGGATTGTGTGCAAAGAAACAGTTCAGTGAAGAGAGAGAGAGAAGCAGCAGCCAACAAGACACTTTCTGAGACCCAGGAGCTGCAGCAAGGCAGACTCTGCAAGGCATAGCAGTGGGGCTCAGGTGGGGAGCCCGGGTACACAGTAAGTATTTTGTGAGACTAAAGACTGATTTGAGAGCTCCCTGGAGTTAAGGGAGGGCTATCTCCTTAGCCTGTTGGCCTGTGCCCCTATCCCCCCAGAATCCCCCGTACAAATTTGAGAACCCTCCTTTTGGCTCCTGTACAGTTTCCAGGGTTTGGTACAGTACTGTAACAGAAATTACATCATAACTTGCATGACAGAGATCTGTTTCTTTTGGATCATGAAGATCATAAAATAATAATAATAAAAAAAACAAGGTAGTCCATTCACTGCACCCCCTTCCCCTTCCCAGTCTCTTTTTTAGATCACAGGTATGATGAAAAGCCGCGTTCCATTTCAATTCATATAATATATCCATCACCATGGAACCCATGGGTGTCCTAACTATTACTTTTTAGATGTCTAACTACGGGTTCACATATACAATCACTTCTGCTGTGATTAGGTTAACTCATTTTATATTTGATCATAATCTAAATTCTTTCAACATTTTTCAAGTGATAGATGTTTTTAATGTTCAAATAGGCAAACAAACAAAGCCATGCCATATTATCTACCTGTTCTTTTTTTTACCCATTTTGAAAAAAAAAAAAAAGCTCTTGCAACTTCAGAACAACAATACATCATTTTGTTCTGCTATCATCTGTATAAAACACAGTTCACCATTCTTTTCATTCTCTCTATTCTTTAGAATCTGGAATAGCACTTTAACAAAAATGAAAATACTGATAAGCATGGTGTGCTATTAGGGAAGAGCAGTTTGCAACAGATGGGAAAGTTATAGCAGTGTTTTGAAGAACTGGAGAAAGACAGTGATTCTTCTGAAATCTACTTATATGTAATTCTCTGTAAGAGTGAAAAACTATTTTTTTATTTCTAACACTCGGGCAGAGTGCTGCAAATAACAGATTTTCGACTGTTGGCAATTTCAGAAACAAATACAAAAAAAAATGTTTGGGGTCAGATTTTGTTTCAACAAGATCCACACCTAATATATTTATGGGTTTTAATGAAATTAGAGGAAAATTTTATGTGAAATATTGTTTTAAAATGGAATTCAACCCATTTTTTCTTAATTTTCCCTCACCCTTGAGTGAATAATTCAGGAAAATTAATATGAATTCCTAAAGTGTCCTCAAATCCATTCCCCGCCCTCCCCCCACCCCCAAAAAAAAGGTGTGCATAAAAATGTTGCTTAACCAAAGTCTTCTCCCACTATTTACTTCATTGTGGCTCAGTTTTGTACCATTTCCTCACTACTTTCATTCTGTTTTCCTGATTAAAAAATATTTCTACTTTAAAAAAGATTGGATTGAAAACTAAAGATGGTTCTTATTTTCTTGAATGTTTGTCTCAATTCTACATTCTTCTATGGGTTTTCTATTCAATTTATTCCCTTGCTTTCTTTTTTGTCTTCTTCAGTGCAGCAGCAGTTACAGGGGCAAATGAAGTCTTTCTACTCATTTCATTTTTATGGTTTAGCATTTACCAGGTATTTGACCACAACTTTAGGGTCCCTGGGATTACAAGGTTGTCCCTCATAAGGACAGCATAGCTTCCAAGATCAGATGTAGGTGTTTTCAGGTATATTAAAGCATTGAATAGTCATTTATTTTATTTATTTAACTGAGGCTAAATCCTGTGGTTCCCACGCTAGCAGCATGACTTGAAGAAACAAATGGACAAACCCTAAAGCTAATGGGAACATTTTCATTGACTTCAATAAGATTTGGACCGGGTCCCAAAAATATTTTTTATATTTTGCCAGGGAAAGAGTGGCTGGACTTCTTCATGAAAAGTTCAGAATTTGTTTTAAAAAGGGTTTGAGAGAGAAAAGGCACAACACAATATTTTACATAATATATTGTTTCTATACATGGCACGTATACTTATGTTATTTTTTAAATAAAATTATGAGAGCTTTTCTTTCCTTTGACAGGAACAGGAGAACAAATTGATTATAATTAAGGAACATGTTCTCAGCAAAATCTTGATTTAACTCTGACTTTGGAATATTCAAACTCATTTTCCTGATTTATATAAATGGAAAGGAAATTTTGTCAGAAATCCAATAAGAAATAAGGAGTAAACTTCTTAATCCTTATTCCAAGACATCTGGCATTAAGATATGTTTGTAGGAAATAGTTTGACATTTTGGCGTGTTTCCATTAGTGCTAATAGCATTAGAGGTAGCAAAAGTGTCAGTTCAAAACTTTGGATTCATTGTAAAAGTGAGACAGTGTTCATTTAATTTACATATGTTCAGTGACAATATCTATGTGCATTTTAGATCAGTGACAATCCCAACAGTATAACTAGTTGTAACTGCAAACACAACATGGCCACGATGAATATTGATAAATGAGAATAAACTGGTAATAAAAATGTAGTTAAAGTCCACCTGGCAAGAATATATATATGAGCTTACTTTGTGGACAGGATATTTTGGCTAAAGGGGACAAGTTAAATGACAGGAATTTAGCTGTCACCTTGGTCAGGTGCATTGTTGTATGGGTACCACATACAAGCTTTGCCAGAAACCTGATAGCAAATATATATATATATATATGTACAAGTAGATGTGTATATATGTGTGTGTGTGTGTGTGCACATGCATGTATGTGCACATGTGCATGTGTGTGTGTGCGCTCGTGTGTATACATACATACATATATATTCAGAGGATTAACCCCAAAGAGTTTATATATGTAAAGTGAATTCTTCCTTTGGCTCACTCACTGCCCGCTACTCTCATTGAGGATCACAGGGAACTGCTACCCACTTTTCACAAGAACAGCTACGACCTCTCATAGCTACTTCACTAGTATTCACAGACCTTAAAGCCAGAAGAGAATCACTGCTTTTTTCCCCCCACAGTATTTCTACTTCTGCCCTGTAAAACCCAGTTACCGGTAGAGCAGATTGCCATATGCGCGCATGCGCACATGCATGTCTCCAAAATATGAATGATTCAGCAAGGTGTGACACAGAAAGGCTTCATTCATTGTGTTTCTTCAGAAAATAACTTATGTTAAAATATGAAATGTGATGCATTGTCCCATGCTAAGTTATGGCAGCATCTGATTAGTCATATTGGATTACATTACACATCAGGGTGTGTGTTATCATTCCCATCACATCACATTAGAAAATGACATATGTTGGAAATTTGAAGGGACATTTGAAGGGAAAATGTTTTCAGAGGTTAAATTTAAAGAGATGATAGACTGGATTTTTTAAGTGGGGCAGATGCCACCATTTGTTCATTTGCCCTAAGTACCTGCAGACCTATTTGTCCCTTATGGACATGTCTCCATATGCAGGGGCATGCACTTGCAGCAGCAGCAGCAGCAAAAAAAAAATTGGGGTCAAATTTGTGCTGGTACTTTTTGCTGCTGTGCATGCCCCTACATGTGGGTTTTGGTGCTGGGCAAAATGCCCTTTTTTGGGCAAACTTCTGTTTATCTGCTCCTCTTGGCTCCTGGCATGCTGGAGTTGCTGAGGCAGAACTAGAGGAGGGACCCAGAGCATCTCCTGGGAGGACCGAGCCTCTGTGTCTGGCAGCACATGCTTCAGTAGTCTGTGTCCCACTATTTTTGTGGCACTTATTTTGCTACCAGGATTTCCCATTTGCAAATCTTGCCCCCATCCTGCAGCACAGGACATGGGGGCACATTTTTACATTTAAAAAAATGTGAGCATGGGACACATTTTAACATGTCAGGCATGTGGTTTGTGGTGCTACAAACTGCATGTGCCTGCATGTCCATATCTGACCTATAGTGCCACATTAAGCTAATCATAGCTAGGAAAAAACTACATATTTTAGAGATGTTTCATAGATTTCATAGATATTAGGGCTGGAAGGGACCTCGGAAGATCATCAAGTCCAGCCCCCCGCCCAAAGGGCAGGAAGTCAGTTGGGGTCACAGTTGTCTTAAAGATTCAGAGGATTAACTCTAAGTATTTTATGTACATAAAGTGAATTCTTCCTTTAGCTCCTTCACCGTCTCCTACTCTTATTGAGGATCACAGAAAACTGCTATCCAGTTTTCATAAAAACGGCTACGACCTCTCCTATCTACTCCACTAGTATTCACAGACATTAAAGCCAGAAGAGAATTATTGCTTTTATATCACAGTATTTCTACCCCTGCCCTGCAAAACCCAGTCTCTGGTAGACTGGATGGTAACATGGTAGAATGAAGAAAATCCCATTGGTGAGGAAGGAAAGAATGATACAGAGACCCAGCAAGGGAGCTAGCAGAACTATCATTATCAAAGGCATATTTTCTTGTAGCATAATTTACATTTTGCCCAACACACTTCTCATTCAAATGTCACACTTTTGTTATGCAAATAAAAACGTGCACTCTTAATCTATATAGCTTGAAGGGAAAAAAATAAAAATTGGACAGATATAAAATGTCTACGTAGAAGAGAATGGTGTGGAATGATATTGTAGCCATGTAGAAGACAGAGAACAAAAACATTTTCCTTGTAAGATCTTTGTAACTTACCTATAGTTTGTGTACATGTACAAATTAAGCACAAAGGTCTGCGACAGACATTGCATAAACCGGTTTGAGCCAAATCAGTTAAGTTTGATACTACATTCAGCTGAATTTGTTTCAAACTGGTTTCAGCCATTTTCAAATCGATTTACGTGCACTGAACATCTGTTCTGTTACAGGTTTAAACTGGTTTCTGATCACTTAAACCAGTTTATGTTTAATGTTTCTCCCTAGCCAAAGGGTGCCAAGATTGTCATCACACTCACCCAGTTCTGCTTCCCACAAAGATATATATGCAGAGAGAATAGAATCATAGCCATTTTATACATCACAACAACTAAATACATTCACTTTCTAATCCATCAAAGAAAGTTATTTATGTTATGTATTTAATCCACACATTTCTGCCCAATAGAATATTGAATATTAGTTTTCCTTTTCTCTTCCCAATAACAAAATGGCCTTTAGTGAGAGCCTCAGCTTTTTCCATACCACCCACATTAAAATCATCTCTTCTCTTCCTTCTTTTCCATTTTGATGCAGCCATCCCACTGTTATATACATTAAAAGTTTTCTGAGACACATTCTGTTTTTGTCAGAGGACTGTAGAGCTGCCAGACTTATACAGATGCATTGTATCTTCTTGGAGCTGGGCGTTACTATCTGGTTTGCCTTAGAGGTTAAAGTGTCTTGTGGTAATAGTGGAAGCCATTAGATATCCCATGCCTTAGATTCCCAAAGCAACCTAGTATGAAATAAATGAAGGAGAGAGGTATGCTTTGGATGGACTCTCATTTGTCTGCCATCAAACACTACATTTAAAATCACTGCTAACATATTTTCTACATTGATAATGGTGGCAACTATTGCAAGCAGTTACAGAAGTACTGGCATATTCTTTGCAAGGAGTACATATAAATAAAACTCTGTGCTGAGTTTTACATGTCCCACAGTTTTGTCATTTTCTTGGCCAAAAAAAAGCCAAGAAATGAGCACTGTATTTATTGACTGTATGTGAATCATGAGAATAGAGAAAAATAATTAAGTATTTGCAAAACACATCATCACAGCTGGATTCATTTTACTCAGAAAAAAACATTATAGCAGTTAGGATCCAGATAGGTTTCCTTTTTTGAGGCTTCCAGAAAAATAGCATGGTTTTAATTTCCAAATGTGATGCGTTGCCCTTTGCTCTGTTATGGCAGGTTGCATCTGATCAGTCACACTGAATTGCATTACACATCAAAGCAAATGTTATCATTCCAGTCACATTGCATTAGATGATGACATATCATGTTGGCAATTTGAATTCAAGTCTTTTGAAGGGTAATTTTCAAGTGCAGGTTTAAAATATCTATCCCAGTCAAAGGTCAATAGGTACACTTCAGATATCAAATGTGCAGTAGTTGGCACACTTCCCATCCAAACATTATATGTTGGTTATAAAGCCATATGAAATACAGCCAAAGGTGGGAAATCTAAGAGAAGAGTCTAGACACAATTTTAAAGCATCATTGCCTAACTACAACTGAATATTATTCACAGCCTACAAAAAGCAGGAATTGAATGGCTAAAGCATATATTGGTGTATGCGAGATGTAATCACAAAGAAATTAGAACTAATAGGTGCAGGTACCAATTTGAATGTGCAGGAACCATATTATGAATATAATTTTGTACACCGCATGCACCTTTTCTGCGTATATATACCGCATGCAAACATGCAGAAAAGGTGTATGCGGTGTACAAAATGATATATATATTATTGTCCAAACTTGGGGGTCACAGTAGTAATTCACCCCATTTTGTGTATAATGGTGAATTTCAGCAGTAGCATAACTTGGGGGTGGGGGCAAGTGAGGCACTGTCTCTGGATGCCAGTGCCACCACAGAAGCCCATGTTTGGTGAGCTTGTGCTGAGGCGGCAGTAGCCCAGGCCACAAATTCAGGAGCCCCTGAACACGTAGATAAGTGTTCACTTTCCACTGCCCAGGTCACCAACATATTAAATATCACCTTTGAGTTTGAGGTAAACATGTCAAAGATTAAGGGTCAGAAGTACAACAGAAAACATGCAATCCAGGGATTCCAAGGGGCTGGGGGCACTGGACTACTTTTTCATCCTTCTGATACTCAGATATTTTATGACCCCCTGTGTGTCCAAATCAAATTTCAAAGTGTATGCTGGATAACGCAGAGTAAAGTATTGACATGTGCAGACAAGCAATGGAAAATCCCCAAAGGGTGAACAAGCATGCCCAGCACATGCCCCCTGTGCGACCTCTGGCTTGTCAATCATGGCTCAGCCATGAGGTAACTTGTCTTGTTACCATGCGCGTGCCTAGCTCTGCAAAAGACATGACATAATCAGACTAGAAAATGCCATGAAGAAAGCAACCTAATTGGCTGAAAGCTTGACTTAAAAGGCTTCCAAGTCCCCGCCAAAGGGGGAGACCAGACCCGACCTGAGAGCAGAGGCTGCTATCGCAGGGGCTGCCTTTCAGGAGAGTCTTTAGGTCCCAGGGCCCTGGTCCGATTCCAGAGCTCCGCTGGTCTCCTCACTGCTGCGGTTTCACAGCTTATTCCTCGTTGTCTTCACTCTGATTCTCTGTTATCGGACCTATTTCTGGCATTGACACCGACGATCTGAGTAAAAGTAAATAAACTTAATTCTGTTTTTGAAACCACACGTGTCCCGAACCGCTCTGACTCCTCACCGCTAATCCTGCCTGATCTGATCCGAACCCTCGGCCCACTGTGACCTTGGGGCCGATCCCCAACACTGTGTAATTCACGTTAGCCTATCATCACCTCCATTTGGGCTGCAGCGCCAGAAACATCACAGCTGTGCTCAGTCTCAAAACTTCCTTTTCTTTTCAGTCACATACCTGTCATTCCTCTAAAAAAGGCATTCAAAGGGGGTTGTTAGAATATAGTATGTCTGTCTTTCTCAGCTTCTGCCTTGAAGGAGTCTCCCTATCCAGTCTGAACCAGGACATTTACCTGTCATAAAAGGGCACAAATGAGGTCACGATCTCATCTTTTGAATTTAGTCAACTCTTTAAAATATCCCTAATGAACTGAAAGTTTTAGTCACTTTCCCAGAGCATATTAAATCCCCAGACTTGTAAGATGTGCCAAGGTGAACCATTATGTTCTCATGGGGATCTTCTGAAGTCAAAGGCGCCTTGTATCAGTGCAGGGGCCAGCAAAGCTGAAAAGGTTGCTAAGTCAGGTCCTTAAATAATAATTTTTAAATGTTCTTTCTATGTACTAGGGAGAAAAACAAGAGAAAAACCTGTCTTTCCAGGATGACATTTATGAATGTCAATAAAACGCATTCAGTCTGTTTCACTCAACTTGATGCAAGTATCTTAGTTTTTTATAATGTTAGGCTTCCACAGATTTTCACATTATGCAGATGACATTTTTAAAAACCTAACAAAATATAGAGAATATTAGATTCTGAGCTTGTGTGATTTGCCTTAGCCCTTTGTTAAAGCCTACATAGTGAAGCCCTCTTATACAAACTGAGGAATTGGCCCAAAGTTTCTGTTTGAGATGTTGACTTGGTGCAGTAAAAAAGCTTATTCTTTTACCTTAGTAAGTAATATATTTTGGGGAACAAGGTTCTTTTAGTAGATGTGATATCTTTTATTAGACCAACTAAATAGTTGTAAAAATTGTTCTTTGCAAGCTTTCAGGCACAAACCCTCTTCCTCAGGCATATAGAGAGTCTGCTGTAGAATTGTGTGCTCTCCTGGGTAGAATAGAAGCCAAAACGCAAAGCGCAGGTCTGTGAACATACAAATGCATGGCAGTGAGGATCAGAGGAGTAGAAGACAATACGTGTGAGACAGGCTGAGGGGTGCGGGGAGGGAAAATGTTGAGCTGGTGATAGAAGAAGGTAGCTGGTAAAATACAGACAGGTTACATTGGGGTATTGGATGGTAGACAAGTTATAATGTGTTATATATACAATGTCTATATTTAGTCCATGATTTTTGTATCCAGTATATTTTTGAAGTGAAGTTCATAGGTTCATCTATGAAAGGTGCTTTGTAAATTCCCTTTTCAAATTAGAACTGAGAGATTGGAGAGAGAGTGGTTGTCTTGTGAGAAGTATGTACCCACAGGTAATTGGGTATTTTTTTCTTTGATAGATATTCAGTGTGCATTCATTCTGGTGCACAACTTTTTGGTTTATCCTACATTTTTTCCATCAGGGCATTTAGTGCACCAGATGAGATCTATAACATTTCTGGAGGTGCGGGTATAATATTCCAGGAATTGTGGCTCTGTTGTGGGGATGAACACAACTTCACCCTCGAGATGGCCCTGAACAACACCCAGAGGACCAGGAAAGTAGGGGTGTGCAAAGTGGCCCATATTCAATTTGGATTTGGATTCAGATTCTGCCTGAATTGGGAACAGTGATTCGATTCATTGATTTGGATCACTGTCCTTGATTTAATTTGACCCCAGTACTGTTTCCTGCCATGGCAGGGGGTTGGACTAGATGATCTACTCAGGTCCCTTCTGACGCTAGAAACTAAGAAACTATGAATCTGAATCTGAGGATTCGAAGCTGATTCAGAGAATCATCGATTCAGACATAGACACAGCTTGAAATGTTTTTTCTACATACCTTGAAGTACCAGCAAGGTTCATGAACGCTGTGATGCTGGGATGGATAGAGCATCCCACAGGAGTGTGGGGAGGCCCCCCATGTGCTTGGCAGTGAATCCAGAAGTGGACTGGAATTAATTCTGGTCCACTTCTGGGTCCACTAGGGAGCATGCTGGAGCCCCCAAGACCCTTCCCAATTCAGCAATTGGCCACGGGGGGACCCCAAGTGCCCCCTTAGGCCCAGGAGGCACCAGTCACTGAGCTAGGAGGTTGTCGGGGGGCTATGTTGATGACTTCATCCTCCTTGCCAATGATGCCGCCCAGCTGCAGCAGATGCTGGACATGATGGCTGAGGTGGCCAGGTGGATAGGTCTACACTTCGGCGTCACCCAGTGCACCACCCTGCACATTGAGGGCAGGCAGAAAAGCCGCATCCTTGACTCGACCCTCACAATCCAGGGCTAGGCGAGGAGGCACCTGTGTGACGGTGAGGACTGCTGAAACCTCAGGATGCCCACCAGCCAGTGGACCAAGCAGACACTGAAGGATACCACCTGCAAGTGGATCATGACATGAGATAACCCACTGCACGTGACTTAGTCACCTTCCTCAGCAGCTTGCTGGAGGGCAAGTTCGGCAGAGATGGTGGGGGCTTTGCCTCATTGTGAAGCCAAGCCCGCAATGCCACGAGCCACCTCAGGAACCATGTTGGCTGCACCTGGACCTTGACCAAGGAACTCCGGGAGCTGGAAGTCTCCCTGCAACCAGCCCCACATGCTGATCATGTCACTATGATGCCCTACGTGAGGACCTTCCTGGAGCAGTTCCTGAAGGACACCATCCATAATAAGTATGCTGGTGACCTGATGGCCAAACCCAACCAGGACAAGGTCTTCGACATTACCTTGAATTGGGACTCCAGCAACCACTTCATTCGCAGCAGGAGCTTCATGCACTTTGTGGACTGGTGCTTCCTCCACTGCTCCCACCTCAACTGCTTGCCTCTGAACGGGGCTGTCTGCTTTGGCCACCAGGACAAGAGGTCCCAGTGGTACAGCTTTGTGGCAGAGATCCTTGCCCACATGCTGTGCAGCTGCAGACTACATGCCAGAGCCTGACAGCTCTGCCACAATGCCAGGACCACCTGATGACTGCCATCCCAGGTGCAGTAAGGGAGATCTCCATGAACTGCACCATCTTGGGCTGTGAGAGCCAGATGTGATCCAACATTGTCATCACAAATGAGGTGGCCAAGAAAATTGTGATCATGGATGTCACCATCCCCCTCAAGAGAGGAATCTTCAATGATGGACCCCTCCACACCAAAGAGCACCCCCCACAATAAGACTCTATAAGACTGAGAAACTTTTTCAACCTACCCCCTACACCACTGCGGACTATTGTATGGGTTTGTATGCATCTATCCTCTTTCTCTCTTGGTGTCATGACCCTCCTTTTTCCCCATGACCTCCCTCACCCCCAGGTTTAGCTGGCTAACTTTGTATTTTCTGTAACCTAGTTGCATTCCCCTCCTCACCCCCATCCCTGATATGTTAGTCTCTTGCTTGGGCACTCTGTATTTCCCATATGGCTTTGTCATCTTTTTGATTCATGACTCATAACATTGACTAATAAAATTAAATTGTAGACCTGGTGGAAATGCATTGGCAGGTTTTGTATTTTTTGTCCCATGGTCTGGATTCCATGGATGGAAGCAATAACACCTAATATTTCCTCAGTTAGGGTTCCATGGTTGGATATTATAGGTCTGCCTCAGTTTCCTTGTTTGTGAATTTTAGGGAGCATGTAAGAAGTCCCTGGATTGGGTAGTGGGGGGAGCAAGTTTTGTAGTTTTTCTTGTAGTTCAGATGGTAATGATGTGATGGTGGTTTTGAGTTTTAAAGAAAGGGGGAGTTGGATTTCCCACAGTTTTTCATAGGAGGTGGTATCAGAAAGTTGTCTATTGGCTTCTTTTATGTAGTCTTCACAGTTAAGGATAACTATAGCTCCTCCTTTAGTTGCTGGTTTTATATTTATTTGGTGTCTGGATCTTAGAAATTCTATGGCCCTTCTCTCTGAGAGGACAAGGTTGTTGTGGTGGTGTTTGTTGTTGATTATTTATGTTGTTGTTAGGGTAATTTTCTGGAAAAAAATGAAGGCCTTTAGAGAGGGCATATTTTTCCGCTTTGGTAAATGTGTGCATATTTGAGGGTTGACTGGTTCCTTCAGTTTCATCAGGTATGAGGATAGAAAGTTGTACGGTATTAATGTTGTTTCTCTGATGGTTGTTTAGTGGCCAGCAAAGATGTTCCATAGTAATTGGTTCCATTTCTTCTATGTTGGATAGATATTGTAAAAAATCTTTCGTAGTCTTTTTGTATATGCTGTATAATATTTGGAAAGATATCTGGATTTATCTCTTCTAAGTTGTTGCAGCATTTGTTGATCAATCTTGCATTGATCTCTTTTGGAGTAGGTTATGTGAAGGAGATGATTTCTAAGGTTTTCTGAAGTACAGCCAAGTCGCATTTTATGGGTATTTAACTTACGCGAATTCAGCTATACGTGCTCAGCTGCTGGGGCTGGTTGCCGGGTGCCGGCCGGGGCACGGTACATAGTGTGGTGATGCATGGTAGTACCTGCATATGCCAGCATGGCTAGGGGGCGGCTGCTTACTCACGTTCAACTGGCTGCCTTGTCAGGATGAGGCAACAGAGGACGAGAGGGGCAAGGAGTGAATGCGGAAGGCACAGCTGTTGCCCTGTATGCACGGGCTGTGCAACGCTGCTCCTGCCTTGTCTGGGCCCTCGAGTAGTGGTGGCTGCTCAGCACTGAAGCTCAGTGGGAAGGGCGATTTCAACTAAGTGATTTTTGCCTTACCCATTGACTTCAGCACATAACCCCTGCTTAAGATGCAACATACCTGTACCTCTGCTGTAAAGCATATTTGGAGCTGTGTGTAGTAGTCAGAGAATTGTAGATGTTCAGTCCTCTGCAAATGAAGTTGTGTTTCTTGCATATGCTTAGAAAATATAAGTTGCTGTTGAGTTTGGCTTCTTTCTTCTTCATGTTCTAAAGAATTTATTCATATAGAAAAGAGTTATTCTGACAATAGAATGTATTTATTTTACTCTCCTATTGCATCTTTCTGACCCCCCATAATATGTGTTGCTTGAAAAGTGTACTTCTGACTTCTTTGCTTGTGCCTATTTTGAAACAGGGTGTTTATAGATGTACTACAGGAGTGTGTGTGTGGTGGGGGGGGCACTTTAATTAGAGTGGCTCTGAGTGCCACTCTAATTAAAGTCTGGAGAGCCACATGAATCTGCATCCCTGCACTGAAAAATGGCAGTGGAGGCAGTTTAACTAAAGCTTATTTGATGAGTTTTCGTTAAAGCACCTCCTTCACCATTTTTCAGTGGGGACACTGATACACGTGACACTGGAGATTGCTGAAGTGCAGTAATTACCACAATCCAGCAGACTCAGTTAATTGATTCTGCTCTGATGCGCTCTAATTACCAAGACCAGACTCACTGCACATATATAGGAGCCCAGAAATATGACTTTCCTGAACATTTTAACCAATTTATGTTATCACTAGTTTCATTAAATTCAATCACATTGGGAATGTAGGTTGTATTTTCTTAATTTGTACTTGGCAAATAGCAATTACACTACTCATTTCCATTTTCATAACTTATCTAATAAGCATTTTGATAAAGGAAAGCTTACTTTAATAAACTCCCTTTATCAGAAGTTTCCTTGAACTAAGGCTGAAAAACATGTTTAGCAAAAAAATTAAACTTCTTTCCACCCATGGTTACAACATTATAAATATAAATACAAAAAAGAAATAACATTCCATAAAGTTACTATAACCAGGTCCTCAAGCCTGCTACAACTACTTTTCTACCTACCAGATAATATAGGGTAGAGGAAACTATTATTCCTATTTATTCAGTTGAAAGGCTAGCTGATGATTTTGCTCAGATTTTGATCTGGCTCTATTTTATTCTGTATTGGTAATTCTTTCTGGGTTTTTTTCTGCTTGGTAACTGATGGCTCAGTTTTACACACAGTTGCAAAAAAGAATTTTAATTAATGAAACTTGCATAGTCATTTACATCAATATAAAGCCAGAATAAATTTCCTCTATTTTGAATTGGCTACATTTTTCACACATTGTACACTGATTTAATTGACTATGCAATGTGCAGAGCAATGGGGTATAAGATCCACACTGGGCCACAGGCATACTTAAGACATTAAAATCTTTGTACTGAAAACCCTCAGAATGACAGGGTCTACCCTGTATTTTTAAGAATAGTCACTGATGCTTACTTGTGCTTAGTACAGATATTCAAAAAGCCAATGGTGGATGCACTCTAACTTTTGCACTTTATTTAAAGCAGTATAAGTTAGAGTGGGAGAAAAGCAAACAGACATTCACTGCTTGGTTGGGAGGGGAGGAGCTTGGAGCCTGTCTGCACTGGCCAAGGGAAGGAGCAGGGGCACTCCGGCATGCCTCCCAGGAGGAGCAACCCCTCTCCCAAGCCTTGCCCCCTGCCAGCTGGTGACTTTAAGCAATGGGTGGGCAGGGAGGGGAGGGAGGCCCCATATTGCTGGATTGGGCTGGGTCTTGGGGGGGCCTGGGCTGGGCCTGCATGACAGGAGGGCTCCCACCCACTCCCCCCCAGTTTTCAGTGTGGCGAGAACCTGGGCCAGGCAGTCTTCTGCTGCAGATGCTGGCTTCAGCTGTCAACAGGATGAAGTGAGGAAGAGAAGGGATCCCCCCTGCCACACAGACCAAGCCCTCCACCCAAGACCTGACCCAACAACCTGGAGGTGGGGCTGCACAGCAGAGTGGCTCCATTCCCTAACCCCCTGCATGGCAATGTGAAGAGGAGACAGATGCTTTTCTTCTTCCTTTCTCTGACATTCTAGGGGTGGGGCTGGGCTAGTGCTCACCCAGAGAAGACAAGCAACAGTGGAGCCTAACAAGCTGCCAGCAAGGGGCCCCTGGAATGCTGGGTAAATGCAGTCTATCTTGCCTCTGGATGGTATGTGGACAAATGTGTGATAAAGTGCTCTAACCTAAAGGATTTTAGCCTGATGCCACATCCATACAAGTTAACGTGGAGCAGGATCTTCCATTTTTAAAGTGTTTTATGTGCTGTTAACATCTGTATGTGCTTAATGCACAGTAAGTGTAACATCTGTACTTAGCCTTAGTCATTTATCTAGTATGTAAAAGAAATGGAACAAAAACTTCAAAAATGTAGCAGGGCTTTAATCTTCGGACATGGAACATTCTAATCCAAATCAAGAGGTTTTTTTGGTTTTAATTTAGTCAAGCCCTGGTTCCAAAATGATTTATAGAGACATTCACATTTTAAATGGTTGTTTCATTAGAACAATGTTGACCTGATATTTCACTCTTGCTTTGAAATCTAAGGTCTCAGGATATCACTGCAGTGGGACTACTCATGCAAGTATTTCAAATGAAATGTGGCTCAACATGTTTCTTTAAACTTAGTTAACCAAAGAATCAAGTATAAAAGCATAATTTATTTTTAAATATCTAAGTTTGTGTTGGTAGATGGTCCATGCTGGGGTGTCTTTGAATCTCCTTTTCTGACGTTACATTTGGTATGGCCTGAATTAGTTTAGAAGTGTTTGCCTATATTTTATTCTTTTCCTTCCCCTCTGTCTAACTTTCCCATCTTCTTCTCCATTTTTTTTTTACAGTTTGGGTTTTGGAATGAATGGAGCTCAGAGTACATCTTGGAGGAATGGCTGTATTTATTTTGATGTTGTTCCAGCACAATGTGTTGTGAAATTTTCTTCTCACCATGGATTATTCTGTGTTTGCTCAAGAGAGAGTCATCCCTAAGAATGGAGATGTAATTTGTTTTAATCATTGGATTTCCTGCCATGCATGTATGCAAAGCTTTTTTCATTTTAGGTCCAAATGTTTGTTTTCTCCCAGTGATTGATCTTAGTTTGCCAGTATATATTCTATGACCTGTAGCTAAGTCATGTTTTTTCTATTTGAAATCTGACAATAAACTTGCTGGTGCCAACTGAGTGTTGTTTGGTTCTCATATACTCCTCAATCATGTTTCCCCAAGTAAATTTAGCATTATGATCCCATAGGAATAGTAACAACAAATAATCGTCATGATGACAGGTGCATATTTCTTTCAGCATTAGATTTCATGTTTTCAGTAGTGGAAAAGATACACAGGAGTTTCTGTCAGTAAGAATCTATCTTCAGAAAACAAAAAAAATTATCTAATTGCTGTATACCCCAAATGATACCAGAGTTTACTATTACTTTGGCTTTTCCAGAATTCAAGACCATTAGATTGATGTTAACCTTCTTATTTAGACTTAGGTTTATTTTTTTTTTCTAAGTTGCAGCATATTTTATAATTTTTTGTATCATATTGTAGTTAGACAAGCAAGTTATATGTTTAACACCAGAAAATATAGCATGTCAATCAGAGATTACTATATATATAGATATAGATATAGATATATAGATATATAGATATAGGCATAGATATGGAGATCAGTTTTAACTTAATTTCTTTTGAAAAAAATTTCTATTATTGCATTCATGGTTCTGTAATGTAATTCTCTTACATATTTCCAAAGTGACCGTTTCTGTCATATTTACATTATTGTACTCACCTTTTCAGGGCATATTCAAAGGTGTAATGGAGGAAGTGAAATGTCAAAAATTATTCAGAGACTGACAAGTGAGTCAATATTTGTGGCAGAAAGCTTGGCTAGTCCCTCAAAGCTTTGAAAGTCTGTGGTCTAGATATGTACAAGCCACTCCTCTGGAAAGCAGCAGTAACAACCATGACAGAGAAATCTGGGCTCCTGCCCTGTTTATTATTTAAAGCTCCCTTTTACTTTAATAAATCATTGAAAATGATCTCAGTCTATGGTTATTCTCTGTTAAAATATGTTGTCCTGAAAAAAGTAAAGTACTGCATGCAGCCACAATAATAATTATTTATTTTACTTATAGGACCTTAAGGATACAAGTCTTTAGGAGCTTGAATTGTTAGATTACCGCAACAAATGCAAAACCTCATCTTACCAGCCCCAAATATTAAGCTGTGTGCATTGTATACTTATTGCATTTTATGTACTTATATAAATGCAATAAAATATATCTTGAACTCCATAAAATGGAAAAGGAGCAGAAAAGTTTTTAGTCTTGCTGGAAGGGTGCCATAAATGTATTCTGGTGAATAGTGAGAGTAAGAGTTGTAGTGGACCTCTTTCATGGTACTGTTCTTAGGACATAACATGCTGGATTTATGGCATATCAGCACAGCTAGTGCCTGAACTGCCAATGCAAATATTATTTAAAAGCCGATGCAAGATCTTTCAGTGCATCAATAATGTAATCATGTCCATCACCACCCCCCATCTCTCTCATTACCTGATAAGTGCTTACCTTAAAAGAAGTTTGTGTATTTGAGTGGGGTGAGGGGTGCAGTGTGATGGGAGGGGTAAGAGTTTGTACGTATCTGACATAGCACAATATATACCCTGGATTTCAACAGAATATAACAAGGTGCATGCTTGTTACACACTTGGGAGAATAGAAACAGTTAGTTATTCTCTAGATTGAAGAAGTTGATTGTTTTACAAAACTTAATTTTGTGTAAGCTGTGGTTTTGATTTTACATCTTGCATCCTAGGAGCAGGGCTCTAGTTAGAAACTAAATAGGCCATGGCCTCACATAGCTTATCAGAAGAGGGGTGATTATAGGGGTGGATACAGGGGAACAAAGTGATACATTTGCATCCCTCTTTGATTCCTCTGCACCAAAACTTTAAAACCAACTGCTTAAGAGAGGTAGTACCATTTTTATTTAGTGAGGGATGAGAGTGTCAATTGACTTCATGGCTTATTATCATCTCCCTGATTCCTTTCTACTCCACAGTTATTACCAACCCCCTCTTCTTGTTAATGTTACGCTATGCAAACTATCTTCTCTTTGGCAATCTAGCTGTCTATTAGTCATTCCTTGTAATGCCCGTCTCTTATTTCACTGCCCTGTAGATGTTTTTTTAGCTCTAGATAAAAACCTTAACTCATGTGTAAAGAAATGACTGATAGTAAAGTCATTTACTAGCTCTTGACAGTGGAGCCACCATAAAGAGCTCAAGGAGGCCAGATGTACATTGAATTGTAATGACAACAGGACTAATGACACTATATCTTTTGACTGTTTTGGCTACCTTGCTTAAATTGTGTCGGGGTTTTTTTGTTTGTTTGTTTAAACTTAATGCTCATTTCAGTAGTTATGTTTGTTTTTGTTTTGGTCTTAAACTGAATAATATCTTGCTAACATGTTAGTAAAGCTTCTACATCTCTTTAACCTGAGGAAAAAAAGTGTATGCTGTGTTTATAGGTGATGACATGCCACATTTTCTGCACCCCCTTTTCAAAATCCTAGATCTGCCCATAGGTAATTTGACATGTCATATTAGCTTTCTTCCATGGGGACTCACCCCTGAACTCTGCTAAAATATTATAGTGATGACTGTGGAATAAAAACCTGAAGACAGCAGAGCTGAACAAACACATTTTCAATCTAAGAGTTATAGCATCATTTTACTTTCACAGTAGGCGTTTGATAAATTTGAAGGTTCTTCTAACCATAGCTATTATGTGTTGTGCAGGAGGTCAGAATAGATTATCATAATGGTATATTCTAGCACTATACACTCTGAGTCTGTTCTTCTGGAGAGATGTAAGTGCTAGGAAATCATTTAAAACACTAGTTCTAAGAGTAGCAATCAGAATGGATTGGGATGTCACCCCCTACTATGTCTCCAGTGAAGGGGCCGGAGTATCAGAGAACAGAAGGAAAGGAATGGAAGGAAATTAGTGAACCAGAGGCAAAATCATTTTCTTGGCCTCTATTTTAAGCTAAAATAAAATCAAAGAAAAAAATATTTGGCTATTTGAAGATTGTATATGTAAAGTGACCTATAGGAAGAACATTAAGGGTAATCTTAGAAAAAATTTAGCAGACAAATCAACTGTGGCTGATACATACATCTAGTGCAAATTATTAAACAATGCAACAGCTAACAAATTTACTGTAATGCTGGAATATTACAACAGTCATGGAGATTTGGGAAGGTTGGGGAAAACTATGAAGAAGTACACACACACTTTTTCATAGTTTTGCCTGACCTCCCCAAATCTCCATGACTGGTGTTTGCATGTGTATTTATATAATATTAAGAGTAATCTGACCTCATCATTCCATAGCTTTAATTTCTATCTCTAATAAAGTAAAGAAGCAAATATTAGTTAACCATAATCAGCAGAGACTTCAAAGATAGTGGAAACATGAGCTATAAGCAACAGGATTTTGCTAGAAAAAAAAAATTCTTTAGGAGATAGAATGACACATTTAGTAGAAGGAATAAAAATCATGACTATCCTCCATTGCATAAATTTCCTCAAACATTATACAAGTGTTAATTTGATATAGACTGTAACAAAATCTCTCTCTCAAAATTAATTAAAACTGGCTTGGATAGGAACACTGTCATCTTGACTGAAGAGTGACTGAAGGGCCATTAGCAAAGGATAATAATACAGAGCAATGTATTGAGTTGTGGGGGAGGTATCTAGCAGGACTGAAGGGACTGGTGTTAGTTCCAGGTTTATTTGACATCTTCATTAATGATTTGGAAGGGGAGTAAACAGCAAGTTAATGAAATTCACATATTATACTAAATTGGGAGGTGTTGCAAACACCAGTGAGGGCACAGAAATAATAGAAAGGAACCAAGAGATATTAGAAACATGGACATAACAGCAAAATGAAATTCAATTTGGAACAAAGCAATGTAATAACATCCGAGGGAAAATAATCCAAAACACAGTTATAGAGTGGAAGAAAAAAACCTAGGAAGCAGTAATGCTTAAAGAGGCATAGAGACGATAATAGACAGCAAATTAGACGTGAATCTATAGTGTAATATGATATTAAGAGAGACCAATGCATTTTGGGCTACATACAAAGAGGTGTCATAGAACAAGAAAATAATAGTCTCTTTCAATATAGCTCTGGTGCAACTAAGCCTTGGAATATTATAGTCAATTCTGGGCATTGCTTCACCAGAAAAGTATTAGCATATTAGAAGCATTTCAGAATAGAACAAAAATGGACAGGAGACTGGGGAGAACAATTTTTAGAAGAAAATAAAATGGCTAAATATGGCTATGTATACTTTGGCACAGTAACAATAGAAGAGGTGCATGATAAAACTCTGACTATTTAAAGGTTGTAAACACTGAAAGACAAAAGGAATTTAGTGTGGGGTAAAGTGATAGTACTAGATTTAATTAGAATCAAATTAAAGGGAGAAAAATTAAAAACCTAAGACATTCTTTTTGTTTTACAGTAGAAGAATTATTTTGTGGAAATGATATCACTCAGAAATGAACTGTAGACTGAAATGATACAAATCATTCTCTTAATGACTGGAGGTTTGGTTATTGGCTTATTTGGGGTGTGAGGTGTTGTTTCTATTTTGATTTTTATTTATTAATATTGAGTTATAACGTAGTTCATCAAGTAAAGTGGTAGAGGCTGTGCTGTCTTGGACTCTGAAAACAAGGGTAGATAAAACACCTAGCAGTCTTTTTACACTCTATGCAAATATTACCTAAAATCAATCTGTAGAGAGATACATGAAGGATAAGAATCATAAAACAGATGTGTGGCACGATTCTCAGGAACAATAAGCAAAAAGAAAGGAGGAAATTCACAGTGAATGGCTGAAGAGAGAGATGAAGGTAATATTCATTCAACTGGTATACAGAGGGTAAGGACAAAACTAAGTAGGTAACTTGTGAGGATCATTCATCCTAGAAAAAGTGCAGCCCCTCAATTCAAAAATCCCCTTCATTCTAGGTACACTGGCTGTGATGGAGGAGTCTTGTTTGATATTTTAGGGTTCTAGTAAATTATTCTAAATACATATTGAATTTATTAAGTTAAAACAAGAACAATAGAAAAGAGTTATCTGGAGCATTCAGGGATATCATATTCTGTTAAATCCAGCATGGCTACCTATGAAACCTAAAGAGTTAGCATTTTCCATTAAAATCTATAAGATTTTCCCCTAAAGAAGGTCACCTTCTATGATAAGTACTGGAAGAGTCACCATCTGATATATACACACACTAACACCACTCACACTAGCAACTCAGATACATGCCCGTTCAAAATAACTAGTTTAGGTTCATGGACACCTATCACCAGTTTAAGCCCATGCACACTACACACACCAAATTTAGACAGAATCAGTTACCAGCTACCAGCACCTGCACATCCAATACGCATACGTGGATTACTAATTCATATACCACACACACACACACACACACACACACATATAAATATCATTGTGTGTGTGTGTGTGTGTGTGTGTGTGTGTGTGTGTGTGTGTGTGTATTCACTAATTTACACACATACCACCCACCTACACATACACACAAGTGAGTTCCTAAGTTGGATATCGTGATATGTATGCATGGATGTATATATGTGCTTGGTGTACTTGGGATACCTGGGGAAAGGTTAAGGTAAGAAAGTAAAAGTATAGGGAGTTAAAGTTACCAAGACCAGGATTAGAACCAGTAGACTACAGAGGCCTGGGCTGAAGAACTGAGGCTTGGGGGTAACTTCAGGTTAATTGATCTTAATTGATTAAAAGGCAATGCCCAAAGCCTGCATAACAGGGAAGCATGCCAGCACAGAGCCAGAGCTACAGAGGAACTGAAAAGGTAGATGGGAAGAGGGGAAATGGGACTAAGGGAAAGTGTGGGTGTTAAAGAGGGGCTTTGGATGTGGGGAGCCAGAGGATGGCTCCAGGGCAGCCAGAGAAGTTGCAGGGAGTGGCATTAGGTGCTGGAAGCTGTAGAAAACTTCGGGATAACTAAGAGGAGCTTGGAAGCTGTGAGGGGCAGGGATGACTACAGAAGGTGCCAAGGAAGCCTGAAAACAGTGAAAAATCACAGAAAAAGCAGCAGGTGGCAGGACAGCAGGAAAACAGAGAAAGGTAGCAGGAAGTCACAGGGGAAAGGCAGTAGGAGCAGGGGAGGTTGAGAGGTGGCAGAAAAGGGGACATGGAATTGGGAGGAGATAGGGAACCAGCAGAGAGGGTGGGCACTAGAGCTAAGAGAGAGAGAGAGAGAGAATGAGGCTGGAATTTAAGATAAGCAAGGTACTGGGATTTAGTAAAACATGACCCAACTCAGGGTTGCAAATGACAGTGGTTTTATTGAACAGCGGAGATGGTGACACAATGCCAGATTGGTTCCCTTGCGCACGTACGCGCGCGCACACACACACACACACACACACACAATGGCAGCAGGGGTTAGAGAGGTTTGGTGCAGGGGCTGACATCCACTGAAGTCCAGGAGGAGAGAGAGAGAGATGGAGAGAGAGAGAGAGTTCAAATTGTAGGAGGAGGTGTGCAGGTAATATCTACCTATCCAGGCTGGAAAGGGGTTGTTGTCCAGTAGATGTTGTCCACAGTGGGGTCTGTCTTCAGTGCCCCTTTTTATAGGGGCAGACCTTGTGTGACCCTAGTAACAGGAGGCATGCCCAGGCAAGGGTCAGCCCTGGCATACTGAGCATGTGTGCTCCATGCAGGGATGTGCAGTTTTGGGTGTCTGTAATGGTGAGAGCTGCTGGTTCTGCAGGGTCTTTTGTTTTTCAAATGCTGGTCTTGTCTCTGTTCCTGGGTGAGGTCTGTGGTTCCTGGATTAATCAGTGCGAGGTGATGGCCCAGTCATTACAGGCCATTCAGTAGAGGCCTGCTACTGTTGTATTTCAATCATTTCCAATCACACTCATTCATCGGGGAACCAATTTACAAAGGAGGGATACATGACTTATACAGTTGCAACACACAGGGGATTGTCATGGGTGGGGCCTAGGAGTGGCCGTGATCTCACTAGCGCCCCTTGCAGTGTCAATCAGGCAGTCCAGTTAGGCTCAGGTGGCCGGAGCCTTACCTGGCCCCTCTGGTTCCTTGGGATTCCTATTGCTGCGGAAGCCCTCTGGAACCCCTTTTAGACCGCACCCGTCTTGGGGTGGCTGTCAATAGTACATGCCTCCCTTGGGGTGGCTTTATACTGTACGTGCCCTGCCTGGGGCCTCTCTTCAACACGTGCCCGCTCCCACAGCTTCTTGGCACCTTCTCTGGGCCCTAAACAGCCCCTGGCTCAACCTCACTAGGCTAATCGTCTTTACAGCACCCACCCTAGACTTCCACTCATGTGGCTCTCACACTTGGAACCCAACATGAGTCCCTACAGGCTTCACTCTGGTGCTCGACCCCTTGAGCAGGGTCCTCTGCCCTGCTTGGGCCTCTCACTATCATTCACCCAGGGCTACCCGCTGTGCTGCCTCAGCACTGAATAGCTGTGCCGCCCCAGGCACCACTCTGTTGCCCACACAAGGCACTGGGAACCCCCACACAGCTGGAGAGATCCCATGAGGCCTCCTCATGCCCCTACAGCCCCACCAGGTCCTCTGGTGTAATGATAACTAAACCATGAGCCAAACGGCTACAACATAACAACAAGAAGCCTTCTGGCTTATAACATACAGTCTACGCTTCCTTGGCTCTCTAAACATGCCGTAGCTGCTTGGGTGGTCATGCTGCAACCATCAGCTCAGCTCTCCCGCCGAGCTCCTGCTCCTGTGGCTGCCAGAAGGGAACTTCCCCTTAGGCTCCGGCCTGGGCTGTTTATAAAGGCCCAGCCCTGCCCCCTTCTGGTCACATGACTTGCCTGGTTGCCATGGCAACCAGCACCTGAGCTGCTTAGGAACAGGGCATCTCAGTGCTTCTGTGACAGGGATGCCCAGGCAGAGGACACAGATGGAAACTTGACATATAAAATGGAAACTTGGCATGACTTTGGTTCACTTACAAACACAGGCCTAAACCATACAATATCCATATGAAACAATCAAAATCAATACAAAAACAATAATCATACAAGATACAACAATAAAAATCAATATAAGCCTAACAATAATACAATATAAAACAGTGGATATCCAAACCCAAAAACTTGCTACCAAAATAAAAGATGTTTAAAGCTTATCCTACATCTTAGCTTACTTATAGTTATCTATAGGGAAGAGAGAGGGAGAGAAAAAGTCAGAAATGGTTGGGGAAGGGGAGTGAATGCAATAAAAGAAAAGAAAGGAAAAACTGGGGGTTTTGCTACAGGTTGGAGCTGTGCACAGACAACTTCAGTGAGCCAGGAGATCCATGCCCCCTGCCTTGGGGTTGGGAGGCTAGGGTTTGGCGGCTGGGAGTGGGGCAGGGTGCATGGGTCCAGGGAAGGGATTGGCTGCTGGGACACTGCAGCTGGAGCTGCTACTCTTGCTACTACTACAGCCAGCTACAGCACTGGGAAGGGAGAAGGGCAAGAGGCACTGAAAGCCAGGGCAGCCACAGGCTGGATACAATTCTTCAGAGGAGCAGTCACAGGCTGGATAGAATCATTTGGTGGGCCAGGTTCAGTCCATGGACCATATTTTTCCCACCCCTGTGGGCCTGTGCTAGGCAGTAATAGCAATAGCAATGACCTTCTAGTCTTGTATGGTACATGGGCTAGCTCTTTCTGGAATTCATGTGATTCTATTTTGTGACAAATACTGTAAGTTGTCCTGAAGAATTAGTTCTGCTTGTATATTTTGAGCATTTCCTCTTTTCCCCATACCAATCAGCTCTGGTTTTGTTTTGCTGTTTGTTTATACATTGTTCTGGGGTCACACTAAGTGAAATCATGTCATCTTTAATTTATGGCTTGCATGAACAATTTTGATTTTTTCTACGATGAGGTTTTTATACAAACAATGCATTTAAAAAACCCTAAGAATCCCAATAAATTTAAACAATTCATTCATATTCTTTTTTCAGGCTAATATTTAGCAAATACTGTGACATTTATGAATTGTTAAATGATTGACACCTCTTAATTCTAATGATTAAGCCAGTCTAGCATTTCTCTTTAGTATGCTATGTGACTCTCTTTGTAGTAAAAACTGTCAGTTCTAGAGTACTTTCCATACATGAAAAATTTTGCTATCTAGAAACAGCCATGTTGTGACATTTAACCTTGTGTGGAAGGTTGTAATGACACCTGAAGATGGTGAAAAATGGTTGAAGAACAGGACAGTGACACCGTGACACAATATGATTTATTTTCTCTGTAACTTACTTTTCCCCTCTCCCCTGACCCTTATTTCTCAGAGTCAAAAAAATTATTTTGAAAGCAGGAATGATGGGGTGAATTTTTAACTGTTCAGGTGCAGGATTAAGTAAAAGTTTGCAATGGACAATTTAAGTAATATGAAAAATGTTTTAGATTGCCCAGTGCTAGCAGTAGCGGAAGGATATGTTAACACTGGGTGGCTATAAGTGTGCTTTGGGGTCAGGGGCAGGAGGGACTCTAATTAGAGTGGTTCTGAGACCCGCTCTAATTAAAGTACCTGTAACATCACATGTATTCAGCACCCCATGCTTCAAAATGGCATTGGGGGGCACTTTAACTAAAGCTCATTTGATGAGCTCATCATCATTGGATGATCTTTAGTTAAAGCATCCCACCTCCATTTTTAAATGCAGAGACACTGCATACATGTAACATGGAGGTTGCTGGAGAGCAGTAATTAGCACCCCCCAACAGATTTGCAGCAGACTGAATTAATTGAGTTTGCTCTGACACGTGATAATTAGCACACATTAGAGCAAAGATCCTTCACATGTCTTAGGTGCCCATTATGCCTAAGCTTGGACTTGGATACTCTGGTCAGAAACCTTTACTTTAGCTGCTGGGAACATGTATGGCAAAATTTCAGGAAGGCGACAGTGATCCAAATTTCAGGTGAGTGAGACCATTTGTTGTGCCTCATTAATAAAGAACCCAGTTATTTCTGCAGCTTTACAGTACATTTATACTATTATCCAGCATGTAGTACATAGACAAGGAAGAGATGTAACAAATCCCCTTCATATATATAGAACCATTTACAGTTAAAGAGAACAAACCGAAAAGTGACTGGAAGCCCCACTGACTCTCACCTTATCTGTCATTAATTCCTTTAGTTCCTACAAGGAGCTGAGGAGAGAATTGAAAAAAAAGAGAAGGTAGTTTCCTCGTATCCCAATGCAGAGAGTATTCTCTATGTATCAGACACAATGTGGATAGAGACAGTTGAGTAAGAACATGACAAATAGACTAGCATAGTTGGTAGAGCAACCGAGACGTGAGGTGACATAATGACAGAGTGAAGAACAGAGAGAAAGGGAAGGGCAGAGTTGTGAAGGCAAGAACAAGAATCTTGAACCTGAAGCAAAAATGAGGGAATTGCCATCCAGAGTTACATATGGGATGGTGATGTGCTAGGGCAACAGGTACAGTTTGATAAACTGTTTACTAAGGAAATGGATGTGGGAAATTGGAGGTGCTGGTTACAGTAATCAAGAGATGACAAAATTGTAAATGCTAATGATATGTCAGTCCTAAAACAAGATATTTACTCTGCCATTAAATTCTATATTAGTTCTATG
Source organism: Crocodylus porosus (assembly GCF_001723895.1). Classification (NCBI taxonomy): domain Eukaryota; kingdom Metazoa; phylum Chordata; order Crocodylia; family Crocodylidae; genus Crocodylus; species Crocodylus porosus. The sequence goes on along the minus strand of NW_017728913.1, from coordinate 30,814,043 downwards.
ACTTGAAATTAAGCCATGATAGTAAATATGTGACATTATACATCTTTCCATGACAGTGTACTAATATAATAACTTGAATGCACATTCTTGAATGAGGTTTTGTTGGTGTTGTTTTGTGAACTTTCCATCACTGTATTCTTGTGGTGAACTTGGGGACTGTGACAGTTGTGCCTCCCCGGGACCATCTATTTGTAGCCCCACAACACCAATCAAAGGCCAGCCGCCTGCCTTCTTTCCTGCCATGCCTTGTTCTTATTTGCTTGATTGAAAGATCTTAATCAAACAGGAGGCTGCTTATTTTCTGTCTCGGTGCCTTAGGCACTATCTGAGGCTCCTTTCCTCCCCTTATACCGCAGCCCAAGCCTCGCAGATGTATCTGGTGTTGTTCAGGTCTGTCCTACCCCCTGCGCCACGTGGATGCTCTCTGGCTTATCCCTCAGCCTGCACCCTCGCCGGCGCCCTCTAGCTCATTTCAGAGCCCACGCCCCTACCGGCACCCTCCAGCCTGTCCTGCACTGCCCGTTTCGGGACTTCTCGCCCATGCCAACTCTGGGCTCCTCGCTGCCCCCTTCAGCTGGGGCTTCTCGCTGCTCCCTTCAGTCGGGGCTCCTCACTGCCCCCCCTTTGGCTCTGGGGCTCCTCATTGCTCCCTTTCTTTTGCTCTGGGGCTCCTCACTGCCCCCTAACTCTGGGGCTCCTCACTGCCCCCAAACTCTGGGGCTGGGGCCCACGCAACCCAAACAATGCTGCTTCTTCTCCAGCACCAGGAACCTCCACGCTACTGTGGAGTCCCTATGAGGCTTCCTCCAACCCCTAATAGCCTCACCTGGTTCTCCAGTGAAACAGTAAACACAAAATGCAAAGCCTCCAGGCTACAACATAAAAGCTAGACCATTCTGGTCAAAAGTACGAATCCCTTCCTACCAGAGACAGAGAGTGCATCAACCCCCAGCAGGAACCAGGGGATATTCTGACCATCAGAGTTCTCCCTTTGTTCTAGCTGAGTTCCTTCTCCCTCGGCCACCCTCCTGGTCTTCTGCCTGGGCTTAAGAAGGGCTAAGCTCCCCCGCTTCCTGTCTCTAGGTTTCCCTCGTTGCTAGGGCAACCAGCACCTGCGCAGTCCTGGTGACTGGCAGCTGCGCTTCCCCCTTCCTGCCACTAGGGTTCTCTCCTGAGCCGTTTCTGCTCTCAGTCACAGGGCACCTGAGAGCTCTATGACAGGGACCATGGGGAGCTTGGGGAGCATGTCCTCACTGAAGTGATTGCCAATATTCTTTTGGGACAAAATTTCACCTGTGTGCTGTAAAATTTCAGTGGAATACTGGAGATTCCTCCAAAAAGTGAAATAGCAAAGGATTTATACATACTTTTCAAGATTTATAAATATTTTGTAAAAACTGAATAAAAAACCAACTAAAATCTTAGATACAGCTATGAAAAATAAAGCCCACCTTAATCATATTAGACCTATCCAGAAAAAATAAATGCTTTTGAAAGAAGAAGGGTTCTCTCATCAATTTTTCATGTTTAGGAGGGAAAACAATATTGGTGAACTGCTGCTGGTAAAAAAATATTTTGGAAGAACAGCAAATGTTTCTCATAGAAGTAGAGTTGCTTTAGTTTATTGATTACCCTTTATCTTAAATAGATTATTTCAAGTTCCTCTATCAATCTGTTCAAAAATACACTTCTTTTGGTATGATTAAATAGGGATGTTTTGGGTCATTGTAAATATGAATGAACCCTTTTCAGTTGATGGTGTGCTCATACTTACACAGCTGAAAATGGGAAAATAGTGTTCAGGAAAGTCATCGTTATCAAGGAGTGTTGTTTAATGGTTAAAGCAAAGATTTGCTGATGTGATCACATCTGTTACTGAGTCACAGTATGATCTTGCACAGTCATCTAATCTCTTTATAACTCATTAGCAAACTAAAATGTATTTTTTTTTTCTGTGAGAGACATAAATGTCTGAATGAATAAGATTGCTTCCTGGAGAATGTTAGGCAGAAGGCAAGACAGGGTGACACTTTAGAGACTAACTGATGCAGAGGCTGCTTTCCCTGTGCCTTTCCCTGACTTCAGACTAACACGGTTAAATACTTTTTCCACAACGTTAGGGCAAAAATAGCTGCATACCTTTGAAGATGTCCTAAAGGAATTCAGTGACATTTTCAAAGAAGTGTTAGGTGTGTGCAAAAGCCCTGCTCTTTCATTTGCCATGGCACCAATTTGAATGCAGCTCATTGTTCTGCATTCACCCCTGTTCAAAGACTGGTACAGAAATTGATTGTCATGTAGATTGTCTTTGAAGCTACAGGACTAGTATTCTAGAAGCCCAAGACTACAGATGGCAAGACACTTTGAAGACATGTCAATCAGATATGGGTTTTGAGTTCCAGGTGATGTACCATTTCTCACTCCACAGGGAAGATCCAAAGTGGTGTTAAGTTACTGTTAGGCTATACTAAGTGCTATGGAACATTAAGCAGCATTAATTTAGAACAAGCTTTGAGAAATCACACATTAAGGCTTAGTGACTTCTCTGATATTCACAAATGAGACTTGGTGCTAGAGGGCAGGTGAGCAGGGGCATTACTAGGAGTTCTTAACCTCCTGGTAAATCATGGGGAAATAGGGTTGGGCATCAGCAGTGAATGCAGCCTCAGCACCTAACCTACCATGAAAAGACACCCCAAAGACATGAGACCCCGTAGTCTAAAGCCCAGAGGTAGTCCCCAAGCTATGCGAAAGCCTAGAACCCTGTCTTCCCCAAGCCATCGTACACCCCTCTATCTCCAGAGTCACAAACACAACAACAGACACCCTTTCCCCCACCCCAGAGTCTCTAACACTTACCAGTGATCAGTGCTGGATTATCTGTGTCCCTCAGATGGATGAAGTTTCATCAGAGTTACCATGATCTTCTGCATCACCATGGATCTGAGTATGGGTTTGGGTCTCTAGGTTTAAGATCAGAGTCACAATCTGGCAGGAGAACAAATCCAAAGCACAAGCATTCTTCTGCTCCTGTACAGCAGCAGGTAACTTCTGGGAAACTACATCATCAATCTCTCCTTCATTGTTGTCATCACACCATACCAAGTCTGTAAGTGTGTAGTGCATGGTGTGGCAGGGATCAGGGCATAGCCCTTGGCTAGGGACAGAAGTTACACATAAACCAGTTTAAGTGATCAAAAACTGGTTTAAATCTGTAACAGAACAGACATTCAGTGCACATAAACCAGCTGCAAAATGGCTGAAACTAGTTTAAGATAAATCCACTTGAATGGTCCAGACCCCTTTCTGGTTGAAGTTGAATCACAATCCCCCAGCATACTAGCATTTTGCAGCCCTGGGCTGGGCTGGGCTGGGCTGTCTGCTCCAGAGTTCAGGGCTATCCCTGCCCCTCTGCTTCTTAGCTGGAGCAGTGAGAGCTGGCTGACAAGGGGGTAGGGGGAGGGGCATGCCTGGCTAGAGATGCAGCTTCATCTACAGTGGGGTACTGCTCCCCCTGCAGACAAATGCCAGCTAGAGTCTGGGGCCAGGGATGGGGGTTAAACACCCCTTCTCTGCTCGAACTTACTGCTGTCTGCAAATGGGGACTACAAATCTCAGGTACCTGCAGGCAGGAAGAGGAAGTGATGAGCAACCATGCAGAGTCCTACTGCTGTAATTCTAGACTGCAAATCTAGGGACCTCAGGAATGGAGGGGAGGAAGGGTAGCTACAGGAAGAGGAACTGAACACACAGCCAGAGAGCTGTGCTCTAGCACCCCTGGCTTCTGGCCTGACCCACTTCAGGCACCTGGCTGCATTTCCTGAATTAAAGGTAAGTGTCTGTTCAGTTCTGTTTCAGTTTAATCTGTGCAGTTTAGACTATCCTGCAAAGACTGAATTGATTCAGCCTTAGGCTTTTTGACTGTCTGTACATAGCCCTTGAGAATCTGGGCTAGCTTCTGGCAATAGAGGACAGTGGTCTCTGCTACCCTCAAATACTATTACTTAAGGGTTTTAAATTTGATCTGAATCATTAACCAGACCTGACGGTGCTCTGAATGATCCATCAGTTGAGCTGCAATCCACTTGTAGATCTCCTGATTCTACTTATTGGCCTTTGTGCCCTTGGCAGTGGTGGTGATGAAGTCCTCTTCTTGCTGACAGTGCAATGATGCACTGTGAATTGAGTTTGATGCCTGCTTGATAGGGTCCTCTCCTCTCCCCAGCATCTCACCACAACTCCAGTTTGATGCCTGCCCAGGGTGGGGGGGGGGGTGCATCTTTTGGCTCATTCTCTGCCCCTAGCTGCCTCTAGTTAATGAAGGTAGATAAGTAATAGCTGTCTACTTGCACTGCTTGCACCCCTGGCTGTTTGCACAGTTTTCACAGGGTTGCACCTCCTGGGAATGTGAATGGGAGCTGGCTTAGCCCCATTACCACACTTCGGCAGCACCACCCCCTGGGCAGTACATCTAGAGTTTGTCCACACAGAGTAGGAGACAGGGGCAAGGGACAGTGCACCCTGAGATACTGGAGGACTGAAAATTGTTGTTTTAAGAGAGACAGAGCAGTTGCATATTACTATAATGCAAGCATGAGATCTCTGCTAAGAGATAAACCAGGACTGAAGTGGTATAACTTTCAGACACCTAGAGGGTGCTTGGTATTAGTTTTCATGCTTTAATGTATAGGTGCCTCCATATTAAGAGCACTTAGTATAGCTTAAGTGTAATGTGTAACAACACCCACAGACTATTATATATGTGTTATGAACTCCCACCAGTAGATGGAGCTTTTCTGAGTTTTGTTTGTCCCCTGTTGGTTCCTTCTGTTATGCTTGAAGAGTATTCATTTGAGCCTTCTGTTCTGACAATAAAAGTTAGTGCTCTTTTGTTCCCTGTCTAGTCTCACTGGGATAAACCAACCACTACCATACATAAAAGAAAGATACCCTTTGATTTCAGTGGGCTTTGGATCTCAGCCTAAGGGCCCAAGTTTCAATAACATTGAGATTTACCAATATCTTGTTACTCTTAGAGATGATTGCTCCATGTTAGAAAATGAAATACAGGAATATATAAAGAACCTTACTGAAACTTATCCTATGCCTTACTCTCAGTGTAAACACAGGACTTTCATGTATTGCATCTTTTATTAGCACTAACTTAATTCCTTTACACAAAGTAAATGAGAAAAAATAATCACTGAATCCAAAAGACTTTCCATATCTTTAGTTTTACTGCAGTTGCTCAGAAAACCATCACTCCTATAAAATAACTATCCACTGCAAGAGAATTTTATGAGGCTGGACCTTTTTATATATTACCCAGCATTCTATTTCAGCTATCAGAATTATGGTATAGTGTTGCTTCCTTTCTCTAGTGATGAAGATGAAAAGCACTATAAGTGTTTTAGCTTACTTGCCATGAATCATAAATCAAGAGAACAACAGAAGTTGTTTTTAAAAATAATCTCCTGAAAGCTTCTTGTGCTTGTCCATTTACATTCTTAAATAAAAAATACATTTAAGGTTAAATTACACTGTAGAATAATAGGATGGTGCCTATTTTGCAATGTAAATGCTTAAAGAACTCCTGAAACTCACATTTAATGATACTGAAATAAGTATTTGCTTTACTAACTTTCAATTCTGTTTTCATCTGGTCCAGAATAAAACTGAACAATTGTTTATTTATTTTTGCAAATTATTTGATTGATAAAGTCTCTTTGAACTCACAGTTCATATCACTAAGGTTAAAACATCTCTATATTTTTTAATGGCAATACCTTTCTATTTTGTTATTCACATCAGAACATACTCTTTAATTCTAAGATCTAACCTGATTCTCATCAGAACATACTCTTTAATTCTAGGATCTAACCTGATTTTATCAAGTGTAGTCAGGTCTTTAGTGAAGAGACTAGTTAGAGGTAATCAAACAATAATTGATATTCCTTCCATAGCTCCTTATATTCAGAAGGATTACAAATGTTTCAGAAGTACCATAAAGTTGTTGTTTTTATCATGCATGATAGTGCCCATATATGTTTCATGTGGTACACTTTTTACTGGGTGCATCTACATGTGAGCATTTACTGCACGGTAACTAAAATTGCTGCACAGTATGGGTGCATATCTACATGTGCATGACCGTATTGTGCAGTAAATATGGTGGCTTATACTGACTCCAGTGAAAATTTGATACTTGCATCATGCAGGTATCAAATTTACGCCTGATTAATTACTGTGCAGTAATGCACATGTGGATGCCTTACTGCACAGTAACCCAGGAGGCCTCCCTGCTGGGTCTGCCCAGCTACTAGGTGGCCAGCCAGAGGCTATCCCCAGGGCTCCTGTCTGGCCACATCTCCTGGCTTAAACTAATATTAGTCTCAAGTGCTGGTAGCTGACTCTGGCTTCAACTCATGGCTGTTTGTCTCAAGGACTTACACAACCATGTAGCCAGAGGCTGGAGGTCCCCCTGGTGGCCACAGGGGCACATGGCAGGCTGCTCTGATCTGGGGCTAAATGTACTCCTAGGTCATCTGCATGTGTAGATGCTGGCCTATTCCAGCTTATTGTGCAGTAACTGTGCAGTAAATTTAAGCTGGCATAAATCCACATGTAGCAATGCCCATTGAGTACAGAAGTGTTTATGTGTGTTAGTCTTAAGTCAGGCAGAAGTTTGGGCAGGGTGGTACCTGAAATATTAACTGGTTCAGAAAGGCAGTGAGCTTTCAAAGGCTGATGAAGTAGCTTGTCACTGCAAAAGTTCACACCTTCCTGCCCTACTTTCTGCCTGACTTTTTAAGGGGGAAATTTCAGATGGTAGTAGTTAATAAAATAGCAAGGAAACATGAATGAGGTTTAAGGATCTTATAATAAGATAAACATAGCTAGGATTGGTCAACATGGGTTATATAAGTTGTTGTGGACTCAATCAGCCTTACCTCAAACATAAAAGAAATGTCAGGAATTGATAGAGGAAGGACAAACACAACCTGATATTCAACAGCCCAAGGAAGAGAACAAGATTTTAGTACAAACCCATGAAGAAGAGCTAAATGAAGACAGGACCTTCTTGGATGAATCTCGTGTGCTGGCAAATTTTCAAAAGAGGCAAGTACTGAACATTTACTTTGGGACTCTTAATACAGACCTTCCTGAGGCCACAACCTACCAGGGAGTCCCTAAAGAAAGAGTTCTGCCATGACCTCCTGTCAGTTCTGTTGTGTTTGGGGTTTTTTTTTCCATCACTGATAACCCCTGAAGGAACAGATGTGCATAGGCCCAGCTGAAAGGCTGAGTCACTTCACTTTTCTTACATGGCAGATATGGTGGCGAGGATCTAAGTGAGTTCAAGGCCCTGTCAGACCCTTAAAAATGTTCTGGAAAAGGAACATTATGACAGTTATTTGAAGCATGGTAAACAAAACATTTCAGGGATGAGAGTACAATGAAGGCAATCAGCAATTCATGGAAAAGTTCAAAATAAGTTGTAGGATTTGGAGAAAAGTTAGGGAACTGAACAAGAACGACCCTCCCCCCCGCAAAAAATCACACACAAAAAATTAAAACTGAAGGAAGTGTTAAACAAGGCAAAACAGCATTTAAGAAGCTGAAAAGCTTAGAAAGGCAAAATCAGACCTGCTATGGTGGAGAAAGCAACAGTGCCACAATAATTATCACATGAAGAAAAGAAGCCTGCTGTCTCTGTTGAAAAATGTTGAAGCATTTATAAAGAAGGTCAATTGTGACACCTTTCTGGCCATTTATCCTATCCTTGCTAAGTTGTAGTCACATGAGTTTTCTCTGACAAAATGAAATCTAGGGAAATATTTAATACATTCAATCCAACTTTTACTATAATGAGAAATTCCAACACAATTTGAGCAAGTTTCTGGTACTCCACTTTAGTGGATCAACTGTGAGATATCCAGAGATGAGAAGTGAACCTGCTTCCATAAACACTGCATTTAAATTATTATGATTCTGAGCTTATTAAAATATACTGAAATACTAGTGCCTTGATAGTTGAAGAGGTGGTTATAAAAACACTTGTAATTTGATGTTCATATGTAGTAGGTGATCTATTTGTGTCCTCCATTTTTGGTAAATTTACTGAAGGTATTTTTATCTGTACACAAATTATACTTAACATAAACTTGATGAAAGACCGGTTTTGTTCTCAGTGAAACCAGTCGTAGTTCACCAGAGGATGCCTATACATGTACTCCATATTCAAATTAGAGTACTCCAGCGTGCAGCACTGTCTTCTGTATTCAGCATCCCATGTTTCAAATGGTGGTGGGGGTTGAACAAGCTTTAAAGAGTCAACATCACCATTTTTAAATGCAGAACACTGAATGCACATGCTGCAGCATTTTAATTATAATGGTTCTCAAGAGCCCCGGTACCCCAACCCCAGGGCATATGTAGCTTCCAACTATGTTCCAGTGTTATCCTGAAACAGGGTAGATTCATAGATTGTAGATTCATAGATTTTTAGGGGCTGGAAGGGACCTCACAGATCATCGGGTCCAGCCCTGTTGCTCTAGGCAGGAACACGACTGGGGTCAAGTGACTCCAGTGAGGTGACTGTCCAATCTCCTTTTGAAAACCACAGGGATAGGTGACTGCATCACCTCTGGAGGGACTTTATTTCACAGTCTGGACACCCTGACTTTGAAGGAGGTTTTTTTGGTATTAAACCCTAAATGGCCTTCCAGGGGTTTGTATCCATTGGTTCTGGTCTTCCCCAGGGGTGCCCTAGTGAACAGCTGTTCACCAAGCTCCTGATGCACTCCTCTTGTTGCCCCCTGGGGTCAGGCCAACTCTCAGGATTTCAATATTGTGTTGTTAGACAGGAGGCTGTGACACAATTGCACATATACATGCACACAAATCAATTAGGTGCATACACACACACACTACCAAGTCAGGCACATACACATCCAAACAAGCCAAGGCACATGCATACCTATCACCAATTCAAGCACATACATACTATACACCAAAAATTAGACAACAATCAGTTGTCAATACCCAAACACTCAGTACACATATATAGATTACTAATTCATATATCTTACACACAATGACACACACACATACACACACACACACATATATATACACACACACTCACCAGTTCACATGCATACAACCCACCTACACATACACACAGGTAAGTTCCTAACTTGGATGGTACTGTATGTATGTGTGTGTTTGGGGTAATTGGGATACTTGAAGGAAGGTTAAGGTGAGAGAGAAAGTGTACAGAGTGAAAGCTGCTGAAACCAGGATTAAAACCAGTAGACTAGAGAGAAACTGGCTGAGGAACTGAGGCTTGGGGTTACTTAAGGTCCAGTAGCCCTGGAGTTACTTAGGCTCACCTGGTGCCAGGGTAGAAGCAAGGAAAAAAGCCCGGTGGCAAGGAGGAAACAGCCAGGAGACAGAGGCAGAAAGCTGGGAGATCAAGGGAAAAAGCAGTGGGGATAAGGAAATAGAAGTGGCAGAGATTCAGAGAAAAGGCAGTGGGGATGAAAAAAAAAAGTTGCAGAAATCAGAGGAAAAGGCAGAGAGGAGGTCAGGATGGCTGGAGCCACCGGAACATGGGATAGGTGTTGTAGGTGGTGGTTAGCCAGAAGCAGGAGAGGGAGAAATGAGAGAGAGGGGCGAGAAGCAGAGATTGGAGCAGCTCCAAACCATAGTAAAGCAAAACCCAACTCAGGGGTCCAAATAACAGGTTTATTAAACAGACAACAGATTACACAGCCCCATGAAGTTATTGGTTCACACACAAGCACTCACAATGGCAGCAGGAGAAAGAAACTCAATGGAAAGGTTGGAGTCCAGTTAGGAAAGAGAAACAGAGTTCAAGTCCCTGGTTGAAGAGAGGGTGGGGGTGATAGCTACCTATCCAGGATGGAAAGGGGTCTCTGTCCAGCAGGTGTTGTCCAGTGGAGGGTCCCTGGCAGGGCCTCTAGGTGGATAGGTGGTTTGGTGTGGTGCTGGTCCAGATGGAGAGGCCATCCCAAGGAGTCAGTCCTCACTACCCCTTTTTATGGGATAAGCTACCTATGGTCTCCTATGGGGAGGGCCTGCCTAGGCAATGTCAGTCCTATTCCAGAGTGTTCCAGGTGTTCTTACTGAGCATGTGCAGCCTTGGCACAATGGTAGGTCGCCTCATCTTTTGTTTCTTGAATGCTGAGGGTGGTTCCAAGGGTTGGGTCATTGGTCCAGGTATTGGTTTTAATGGTTCAGTCATTCAGAGGAAGCTATTTTTAGACCTAATGCCATTGTCTCTCAAACACCCTCATTCATCCCCATTCGTCTAGGAGCCAATTTACATAGGAGGGGTAGGTGTAAGTCATAGGTTACAACATCAGGGGACACAAGATGGAGGCTTGACATTACAAGATGGAAACTTGACATAACTTATGCTAACTTACATATGTAGGCCTAAATCATATAGTATCAGTGTCCCAGAGACCGGGGTGAAACAAGACACTCACCTGCGGCAGGGGACGACGCGCCAGTGAAACCCAAGCGGTTTGTGAGCCGGCTCCTTATACAGCTGTGGCCAGCCAGTGACATCAGCACCAGATGCCCGCCGGTGAAGATAAAAGCGGCGGTGGCTGCAGAGGAAGGGGCGGATGGCCCTGAAGGGGGAGATCCGTCGACGACGGAGGAGGAAAGTGAAGCCCTGCAGCATCCAGGGAAGGATGAGGGGCCGGAGTAGGAAGAGCCGGAGAGAGGGAATCAGTAACAGCTCCCAGGAGCCGACAGCAGATGGATGGCGTCTGGGAGAGACGACGGGGAAGAGGAGGCATCGCAGAGGACCCACGGGAATCAGGTGCACGCTGGGCACAGCAGGGTGGCAAGGATCCTGAGGGAGGAGCCCAATCGGGGCAGGGTCACCGCTGGAACCACGGGTGCCTGTGTCTATTAGGGATGAAGGTCCTAGGGACCGAGGGTCCATAGCCAAACCTGTAACTGTAAAGGCTCAACCCTTTAGGTATAAGGGATAGGTATAGGGAAAGGCTGCAGACGGGCAAGAGGAGCCATGTAACTTCTCCTTAGGGTCCGCTTCTGAAGGCGGCATGAGGCCGGGGTGCAGGGGTGGTTGGAGCCGCGTGTACATCCGCCGGGTCGGGCCCGGGCAACGAGGGACTCACTAGACGGCCCCCCCACCATTGACGGTACAGCAAGACATGGCAGGAGAGAACAGGGGTGGCAAGGCGGAGAAAGAACACCCGCATTACCCTCAAGGGTCCTGGGGCGGGGTGACATCAAAAGTGTGGTACCTTACGGAGTGAATAAAACCCGGCGGGCACAATCAGTAAAACAGTAATATAGAACAGTAAAAATCAATATAAACATAAGAATTATACAATATAAAGCAGGAGAAAATACAAAACAAATACAACTTTCAACCAAAACAAAACGCTGAAGCTTATCCTATGTCTTAGCTCACTTATACCGATCTATAGGGAATAGAGAGGGAGAGAAAAAGTCAGCAATGGTTGAGGCAGGGGAGGGAATACATTTTAAAAGAAAAAAAAAAGAAAAACTAGGTGTTTTTCTACACTTTGATATAGCAGTAAGTCCCATCTTCTTTAGGCTAAAGAGGCCCAGGTCCCTAGGCTTTTCCTTGAATGGCTTGCCTTGCAAGTCCAGATCATATGGGTAGAATAGTGCTAAGTATCCTGAAAGGCCCAAGCTAGTAGGAGTAGTCATAATATGTGTAGTAAAAATAGATAGAAAAATGCCCCTCACAAAATACACGTGGAAAAAAAAAAGTAATGACCAGTGGTGATGTTGCAACTGCAGTTAGCCAGTTTTTATGTAATGCTATAGTAGTAGAGTACTTATTCAGCTCAGTATCACCCTTAGCCTTGGAAAAGGATTTGAATCTATGTCTGTCACCACTCAGGAGAATGCTCTTATCACTATAACTTAGGCTGTTAGAGGATTCCGACAGCGCTTTCCTGATGAAGCTGGGCCATGGTGGAGATAGGAATGTAAGATACCTGTCAACAGGAAGAGGAAACATATAGGTGAAGTTACACTTTAATTACATGGAATTTTAAGTGGTATTAAAGTTAGAATGTGCTGTGAGCAATCACATATTAAGAGTCAATACTGTATCTTACCTGTATAGGTCCAACTTGCCAATAGAAGGTTGGCAAGTGGGGATGTGAATACCTGGGCTCTATCCCTGCTCAGAGTGGAGAGGGGACTGGTGCATCCTAGGATCCTGGGGGACTGCAAATTGATTTTTGTATCTGTGGAGTACACTGAATTTACATGAGCTAGGCAGCAAAGTCCTTAGCTAAATCTCTTTGGAAGTTGCATAACTTTGGGTGCATATGCATAGAATCATAGAAATTAAGGCCTGGAAGGGACCTCAAAAGTTCATTGAATCCAACCCCCCTGCTCTGGGCAGGAATACTGCTGAGATAAAGTGATCTCAGCAAGGTGTCTGTCCAGTCTCCTGAAAAACTTTGAATGATTGGCCATTGGTCTTTGTCCTTACCTGGGGCACCCTAGTTAACAGTTTTTCTCCCAGATCCTGATATTCACCTCTTACATACTTATAGATGGCCAGCAAGTCCTCCCTCGGTCTTCTCTTCCCCAGGCTGAACAGTCCCAGATCCCTTAGTCATTCCTCATAAGGTTTGTCCTCCAGGCCCTTAATCATTCTTCTGGCAGTTCTTGGGACCCTTTCAAAATTCTCCACATCTTTTTTGAAGTGCAGCATCCAAAACTGGACACAGTACTCCAGCTGCAGTCTCACCAGCACCTAGTAGAGAGGAAGTATCATTTCCTTAGCTCTACTCGCAATGCATCAGCTAATGCATCATAGTATGTTATTGGCTCTGTTGACTACAGCATTGCACTGACAGTTCATGTTCATCCTGTGATCAACTATAACCCCAAGGTCCCTTTCAGCCATCGTGCTGGCTAGGACATCTCCTCCTAACCTATATTCATGTTGCTGGTTACTTTTCCCCACATGAAGCACTCTCCATTTATCCTTATTGAACTGCATCTGGTTCCATTTCACCCACCTTTCCAGCTTGTCCAGGTCTGCTTGGATCCACATCCTATCCTCTAGCATGACTGATTTTCCCCATAATTTAGTATTGTCCACAAACTTAGCCAGCATGCTTCCCACATCCTGAACTAAATCATTGATAAAGACATTGAACAGCACAGGGCCAAGAACCAAACCCTGTGGGATAACACTGGTCATCTCCCACCCAGATGATATAGACCCATCCACTAGCTCTCTCTGGGTTTGACCGTTAAGCCAGTTCCCAACCCACCTGACCATGGACTTTGCCAGTCCATAATTCCACAGGTTTCTTTTTTATAAGAGCATCATGGAAGATTGTATCAAAGGCCTTTTAAAATCCCAGTGTGATATCAACCATGTCTCCCACATTTAAGCGGTTCATTATTTGATCATAGAAGGAAATAAGGGTGGTCATGCACAACTTGCCTGCAATGAAACCATGTTGGCTATCCTTCAGCATCATGCCTTCTGCCAGTCTCTCACAAATGGACTTCTTAATATTTTTTTCCAAAATTTTCCACAGTACCAAGGTCAAACTGACTGACATATAGATTGCAATGGGATATTTTATGGAGAAATGCAAGCTGCTACACCTTGGAGGAAAAAACCTACATCACACTTCTAGGCTCAGCAATGCTACGTTTGCTAGCACCATGACCAGAAGAGACTTGGGGGTCATGACTGACCACAAGATGAACATGAGCCACCAATGCAATACCGCAGCCGGCAAAATGAACAAAATTCTGGCTTGCATCTACTGATGCATCTCAAGTTGTCATCCTCCCTGTGTACTTGGCCTTGGTGAGACTGAAGCTGGAGTACTGCATCCAATTCTGGGTTCCACAATTCAGGAAGGACATGGAGAAGCTTGAAAGAGTCCAGAGGAGAGCCATGTGCATGATCAGAGGGCAAGAGAACAGGCCTTCTGAAGAGAGGCTGTGAGCCTTGCGACTCTTCAGCCTGGAGAAGTGCAGGCTCAGGGGTGACTTGGTGGCAGCCTACAAGTACATAAGAGGTATGCATCAGGATCAAGGGGAACACCTGTTCACCACAGTGCCCCAAGGGATAACAAGGTCCAATGGTCACAAACTCCTGCAAGACTGTTTTAGGCTGGACATAAGGAAAAGCTTCTTTACTGTCAAAGCCCCCAGGGCCTGGAATAAAATCCCTGCAGAGGTGGTGCAAGCATCTACTTTGGACACTTTTAAGAAATATTTGGATGCTTACCTTGCTAGGGTCCTTTGACCCTAGCTGACTTCCTGCCCTTTGGTCAGGGGGCTGGACCCTATGATCCTACAAGATCCCTTCCAGCCCTAATTTCTATGAAATTTATGAAGTCTAGATTAGCAAAAATTCTGATGGGGAGATGATTAAAGACACCTCTGCTTGAAACCCAAAGGCCCATTCTGAAAGAACTGTAGACAGATTTGCTGAAATAAAAAATCAATAGAAAAAAGGTGGTGGGGTGGGGGAGGATTCAGTTTTCATCTTTGATAATGGACAAAACTGCTACTTAATTTAATATTAGAAAACAAAGTTTGGTTCAAAATCTTGAGTTTATCTACTGAATACTCCAAAAGAATTTCAAAAAATTTCATCAGAGAAATTGTGTTTATCTTCAGTATTTTAGAACTAAGAAGAGAATCAGGACACTTATTACCCTCTCAGAAAAATGAAGACCCACATCAGAAAACCTCACAGCAAAACTGGAAGTGAAAATGTAGTCTAAATAGTTGATTAGACCACCTCAAAGACTTAAACTTTAGAATGTTGTTCAGGATCCATTAGATTTAAATGGGCTTCACATACCACACAGGTTTATAAAATACGTGTTAATCTTTATAAAGGAAGAGGTATTTGGAGTGGCTACAGAGATGCTGGTTATCAGAGATAACCAACAAGTGTTGCACAGGGAAAATAATAAATGAGGTAAACTTCAGGGGAAGTGAGTTCTTTAACTGCAGCTTAAAGCATAGATTGTCTTCTTTATGTGGTCACCCTACACAAACTCAGGCAGGATGAGCTCTGGAGGTCCCTCCCAGCCCCACTTCTCTATGATTTCTATGATCCTATGCACCACCGTCAAACGCTCTGTTTGAGGCCAGATATAGTTAATGTAGTAGTGGCATTTATCTCTGAAAATGTGGTAGGCTGAAGGCAAAGTGGGAGGCTTGTGCACCTCCTCCTTCTTCACTGACCTAGTATAAAATGGAAAAAAACCCACTTTATTTGTATATAAGGTGACAGAGCTGCTGTCATAGCATATGCTGCCTTGGGACTCTAAAAAGGAATCCTGGCAAACAGGCAGATTTCTCCCTGGAATACTCTTCTTTCATCCTCATGCTTGATAGCCACAATTTTGCTCTTGAAATTTAGCTTTCAATAAATGGTATTAAACATGGTCATAACCCAAATTAGTTTGTTCTGTTGCCCACAGATCAATCAAGTCAGTCTGCCAGACAACCACATGTATACTGACTGCTGATCTCTTCATTAAAGCTAGGTGGAAAATACTGAAAGGTCTACAAAAAAAATGTGTATTTTGCCAAAAGTATTCTAATTTTGTTAACACAGGGCATATCTACATGAGACATTTACTGCAGAGCTGACTAATCAGCTCCACTATATAGCATCACCATCTACACATGTGCTGCTATTAGGCAAGAATAAACTAATTAACTCCACCATAGGATACACAAGTAATTATATTCTGTGTTCTAAGGTAGAATAATTTACTCCACTACAACACACGTGTAGATGCTCACTATAGCTGGCTGGGGCACAAGGGTGCTAAAGGGAATGCCTTTCAACTAGCTCCACCCTGTATCAACCTTGCACCACTGCCAGCCCCTCCACACCATGTTAAGCTGGGGTGAAGCAGCCCCGTGTAAACACTGAGACCAGGAACAATAAACTCTGGCATGAACTATGCCAGAGTTTTTTGCATCAAATTAGTTTCACATGTAGACGTGCCCATAAATACTAAATTTAAGTGGAACCAGCATTCTTACTGGGCTAATTTTTTTCTTGTTGGCCTTGGGCTTCTTTTGCAGTTGACTCAAGTTACAGACCTATCAAAATTCGGCACAAGTTAATTCTTTTTCTGGTACTGTACATTGATTTCCTATTATTTTTCTTTCTCATAGATCTGGATTCTTTTAAACTGGTCAATTTATGAGGACTAATTTTGCTTGCTTGTTGGAAGATTATAAATTTGTTGTACATCATTCTACCAACATGGTCAGTGTTTTCATGAATGTGGTACACCTGCATTATATCTCAGGAAAAAAACAAAATGTCAGTGAAATTTAAGGGACTGTTTAAAAGTTTGCTTTTAGTGGGCAGTAGTTGTCTTTTGCAGCTCATCACTCTTTGCTCGTGATGTGTCTGATACAGCGACACTGGAAATTCTTAGGGAGGCTAAAAAGTGGATCTGCCATTGAAGAGATCATTATGCATATTAATACATTTCATCTATAGTTTATTCAGTAAAAGACTTCAAGTGAATGTAGGGGAAAAAAAAGAAAAAAATTCCTCTAGCTACTGACTGACTATAATTGAGAGTATCTAAGTTATTGCACTGCCTGGTTAAAACAAATCAATTGTTAAATGAAAAACCTGTCATAATTTTTTCTGGTTCTTGTTGTTAATAAAAAGTATGGCCCCTGGCAGATGGCCAATTAAAGGCATGATATGATCTGATCCAATATCCCAACAATCACACATCCTGCCATGCTACATGTTCATGACAGGAAGTGTGATTGTGGAGTTGTGGATCAGATTCCAGTCATGCCTTATTGCCAGTGCAGGGGGAAACCATGATCCTGGGCTCCCCCTGCACTGGCTAGTAGTAAGCCAGGGGCCTGATGCTCCTGGCACAGAGCACCAGCCACTTAATGGGTGCTCTAGTCTTGGGAGGTGCATCAGAGCTCTTGGCTCCAGTGCTCTCCTGAGACTGGCACTCTCAGCCTCCAGGGTGCACCAGAGCTGAGGGCTTTGCTTCCAAGGCTGGGACTCCCCATGATATGACTGGTGCTCCCAGCCTCAGGGGCATATCTGAATCAAGGACTCTAATGCAGTTCTGAGGCTGGTTGGACAGATCAGCTAAATGGTTTCAGCATAAACATTCAGTTTATGGCACAATGGGAACCAGCCCCAAAGTTATTATATGTATTATATCAGTCTTATGGAGTCATTAATTGAATGAATGCATGGCAGTATAACTAATTAATATGTGCTTTCTGGGCTTTGCTGGTTGCTGCATGAGGCTGGGAGAAAATGCTACCCCCTCTGCCCTCTCCTGCTATATGGGTCAAGTATGTTTTTCTTTTTCTTTTTTTAAGCATTCTTCAGAGGCATTAGATCTTTGCTGCAGCCAAGGCTGGATATTTTAATTGGGGTGTGCCAATGTTCCTGCTGGGGCTTAAAGCCAGAGGTGCCTGGCTAGACAGTCTTACCTGTCTTCTCAAGGTCAGACTGATCACCATATTTAGATTTGGGAAGGGATTTTACCCCACGGTCAGATTGATATGGACTGGGTGGTCGGGGTGTGGGGTTGTGTTCTTCTGTAGCAGGGGGTGTGGCCCTCTACCTGGGATTTTGAGAGTGTATATTAACAACCTTTTACAACAGCAGGAGGTTGACTGCTGTGGTCCCCCTGCATTACCTGTGCCAAGTTAGCGTGTTATGTGTTGTGTTGTGTTGTGCCAGGGTTGATGGTAGTTTTACTAAGGGTTTTCATTGTGGATTTGTATAGGGTGGTTTGGATAAGGATGATTCTGCTTTAGGCAGAGGACTGGACTAGATGAGCTATGGAGGTCCCTTCCAGCCCTACTTCTTTATGATTTCTATGTGATTAACTGGTTAATCATGTCTTGCATGTAACATCTGTCTGAGCCTATGATAACAAGACTCTGAAAGGTTTGTGAAATTTAACTGAGATATTCATAGACACCACATATAGACTCATATAAACATAAAAAATGATAAGTTAACAGGAATACTTGTGCACATAGAGGTATATAATATACATTTTTAAATCTCTTTAAAAATTATTTGTCTCACATTTATTTTTGTACCTGGCAAGTTTGATTCAGAATAATGAATACAAACATATATAAATTAAGTTAATGGTGACTTTTCACCAGATAGGTTCCTTAATATCTACTAGAACTCTTAGGTGAGGAGGAAAAAATGATTGCTTTAAAAAAAGTGTACTTTAATTCCAAACAAAAACCATATTTTTCCCTTTTTGTCTTTTGTGTGTGGAACTTTCATTCTACCCAAAGTCTCCATCATCAAATTAATATTATTTTCCTTATACTAAATTCATTTTCTAATTGCAGTTCAGTGTCTTTGGATAAATGATATGCACCTGCCTATATTATAACATATACAGCAAATTTTATCAAATTCACATTTATTTTTAAACTTATTTTTTGCTCCCCTCCGCCCAATTATCTTCCTGGTTCATTACTTATGGAAAGTATTATCATGCATACATGAAGCTATATAACAATATAAAGCTAAATCCTAGTGCACCTTTGAATGCTTCAGTGACACTTCTGGAGCCACATAGCTGCAATATTTGGCACTTGGACTATTTGGATTGTACCATGTAACGGAGCACAATGTATGCCCTGCTACTCCTGAGGGCATGAGCAGCAACAAAGCAGCCTTCAGCTGGCTATTCTCCCCAATTAGATGTAATTGCCTGATTGGGAACAGGGTCCAGCTGTTCGCTATAAGAGCAGGGTCCTGAACAACAAAGCCAGCAGTCTGGAAAGAACACCACTTGGCTAGAGCTGCTGCTCACAAAATCCTTGGAGGTAAGGGCAGGAGCTATGGGGATGGCAGAAGAGTCCTGGTCCTGGAGCATGACCAAGAAACCTGATAGGGTAGGATGGTGTAGTGGGTCTGCCCCTGGCAGGGTGGTCCCCAGGAGATACCAAGCCAGTTACCTCCCCAGTGAAAGGCGAGTAAGGGGCACCTTAAAGCCCCAGCCCTCACGGCCTAATTAATAGTTGTAACTAATTAATATGTGGGTTACTTGGGAGTAGGGACAGGCAGATGCCCAGGAAGGTGGATTCATGTGAGAAGGAGTGAACAAGCAGTGTGAGAGCCTAAACAAACCCTCAACTGGTCAGTGCTGGAGCCAGGACCAGGATGGCCAAAAGGGCTAGAGTGCTCACTGCAAGGGATGCCCAGAGCCAGGGGGCCTGGGGTTCCAACTGGCCTGGAGGTGACCAGGGCCTGCGTGGCCAAAGGGCCCAGTGAGGAACCCATTCCCAAGAGGGAAATAGGTATAGAGAGCCGACAGCCCTGCATGTTGGCAAGGATTGAGTCCACCTGATTAGGACTAGTTGGGATCCAAACACCAGACTTCGGAGCCCAGTGTGGCTGCCATCTGGGGGAATGTTTGTTCACCAGAGTGCCCCAAGGGATGACAAGGTCGAATGGTCATAATGTACTGCAAGACCATTTCAGGCTGGACATAAGGAAGAATTTCTTTACTGTCTGAGCCCCCAAGGTCTGGAACAGCCTGCCGTCGGAGGTGGTTCAAGCACCTACATTGAACACCTTCAAGAGCAAATTGGATGCTTATCTTGCTGGGATCCTATGACCCCAGGTGACTTCCTGCCCTTTGGGCGGGGGGCTGGACTTGATGATCTTCCGAGGTCCTTTCCAGCCCAAATGTCTATGAAATCTGTGAGGCATTGGATATGATATAAGGGGAAGTTCAGAGCCGTGTACATAGGCCCTTGGCAACAGGGCAAGTAAATGGGCAGCCTCCCACCTGATTGATATCTCTCAATCATTATCATCAAGGGAGCTCAGGTGAGGAAGGCTGGAGGTTAGCTCAGAGACAAGTGGGCAGGCCAAAGACTGACCAGCCCCGGGGCACCCACTTGTTACATACCAATATTTGTGTAGTTACACTTATCTTATTATTTCTTTCCAAGAAGGAAATTATTTCCTCCTTTCCAAGAGGGCAGCAATCTGAACACAAAGAATCTGGGACGTAATTAACTAGCCCTGGCATTCTTGTAATATCAGGTAAGTTCCAAAACTGTAGTTACAGGGAAAAAAACAGAATTGGAGACTTGTTGATGCTGGAGGAGGAGGTAAATAACAATCCTTCCACGTTTAGGCCGTATAGGTTAGTTGTTTGGACACTTACCCAGGAGATGTGGACTCTAAGCCCTCATGCCCCATAAGTGTCTTGAACCTGCATCTTCCACTTTACAGCAAAATGCTTCTACGCCAAACCAAAGGCTGAGTATTGCCTAAAGTATTCTCTGGGCCTTTTCTTGAAGTTAGCCTACCAGGCAGCTAGGATGGGGTCAGGAGGAGACAAATAAGCTGTAGGGAGGTTATTTCTATAAGATACATGCTGCTCTAGAAAGGAAGGGTCCCCTTCTGGTCCTGGCTCCTGTCTCTGATAGGGCAGAAACAATTCTGCTGCTATTTATCCATTTTATCTATTGAACTTTAAATACAAGGTGCAAAAAATCAAATCCATTTGCAGCCAGGGCTCAGCTCTTACAGCACAGTGAATGGGCACTGAAAAACTGTTTTCTTTTTTGTCACTTTTACTATGAAAAGGCCAAACCCTTGATCTTGTTTTGTGACCCCATATGGCCACAACCCTGACATCAGCTCTACTGACTTTGAAGCTTTGTGCAGTTTCAGCCATCCATTAAAACTCACCTTGTACGGTAGGACTGCAAATTAAATAAATATCTATTAATTTAGCTGACTGACAATTAGAAAATATGTTATAACTCTGAATATACTAAAGAAAAAGGAAGAAAGGGAGTTTTAGGAGTTGTAAGGAAAGAGGGGAGAGAGGAAGCAAACAAACCCTAATAGGAAATGTTGCATAATAACTCTGGAATTAAAAAAAAAATCAAGTATGAATGTAGAAAATAAAATTAATATTTGCAGAAGTGTATAAGTATGCAGTAGGACTGACCTTTTTTAAAGGTTTCAAAATAGTTTTTCTTCAAATCTCAGCTGCATAAATGAGCTCACTCTTCAGTTTGACCCACAGTGCTTGATTTGCAAAATGGTAGAATCTAATTATTGAACAGTGAGAATATATTATTGACTGTTTCTATATTAAGCAAGGTACACCAAGAGAAACCTAAAATATCCAACACTTGGCAAATCTCTGCTTTTCTTCCTGTGTAATTACTATATAATTCTCTTCCTGAGAGTATTAAAGATGTACAGACATCTAGATACAACATATGCCACAGTGGTATAATTTAAATTTAACCCCCAAAGTAAGTTCTGTTCCCATGAGTTACCATGGCCACAAGCCATTATCTCCACTGGAAATAATAGCTTGTGGGACTGCAACCTGTTTCACCACGATACATCAAGATTCAAAGACCTTCATAATGAATCCCATAGTGTTCTTAATACATGTGCACATTCATGCATAGTTGGGGATGAAGAAATATCTCTAATTTCTGGAGTACATCTTTCATATTTTGCATAATGACTTTGAACATAGTACATCAGATAAATGAAAGGAAATAGCTTTTAGTGCAGTGTTCCGTCATGGGAAAATAATAAATCAACAACCTATGAACCCTAGGTCCATTTGAAACATATTTAGAGCCCTCATTAACCTAAAGAGGCCAATTTGAATAGAAACTATTTTAATGAAGCCACAGAGGAGATTTTAATAATTTATTATGATGGGAGAAATGGAAACAAGCTAGATATGGTAAGGTTTACCCAAATGCTAATAGATCCAAAAGTGGCAACATAATCGTCTGTGCTATGCTTCGGAGACTATAGCCAAGATGCAGACACTAGATTGCAATGGGATATTTTACAATACAGAAGAGTGCTTAAGGGATTTGGTCCCAAGTAGCTGGAATAAGCTTTCTGCTCCATTGAAGCAGTCACCCACTTTGTTTTAAAGAAACTTTTAATCCATTGTTTTAAGAAGCCTCAGCAATAGAACATGCAGCAAGCTATTTTAGGTTATGTGCTATGCCTTATCTTTATTTTTATATGTCTGGTGAGAGACTACACAATTTTGATTCCACCAAAACCATAATCAGATGAGGTGTGTTACCAATACTATAAATAAATACAGAGATGGATCCAGGGAGGAAACAATGATGCAACCATGTGGCAAGAATAACAGCAAGGGGGCAGATATGAATCCCACCCTTCCTTCCCTTCCATGCTTTGTGGCATGTCCCCTCCCTAGTCAGGGACAGTGGCAAGGGAGGAAGGGAATGGGCAAAGAGGAGACATCCCACTAAATATGCAGGGGAAAGGAGGGTGTGCCAAGAATAGGGCACAGGGGAGGGATTTTTACCTGGTTTAGTGACTTTAAAAAGTCCCCAACTGCTGCTGCTCCTAAGACATGATCAACACTCAACCCAGCTGTGGGAGAGAGTGTGAGTGAGGGATGCAGCCACCCCTGAAGTGCACTGCACCCCACTCTACAAAATCATGGAACCACATATGAATAAATATGATGAGTGTTGAATTATTTTGTGTTTGTGAAGTTCTGTAGCAGTGGGAACCTACCTTTTCAGCAGAGGCACCACAAATTGATCCCACTCCCTTCCCAATCCTCTTTCTCTGCCTGCTCTGCTGCTCTGCTTTCTGTTCCCTATTCTGTGCTTCCTGCTGGATATCCTACTCTTCCTTCTGTTTCCTGCCCCATCTGCTTCTCAACTGCCTGTCCCCTCCATGATATCTCATATGCCACACATGGCAGCCCATGTGACCTGTGGTACTCATGCTTCAGGCTAGCCATCCTTCGTGTACATGATTCTGCTCTGTTATATCCTGATATAAATGTTATTGTAGCCAAGAGGAGTTTTTCCATTGAATTCAGTGACCTTTAATTAGGCTCTTAAAATAACATGCATCGGTCAAATGTATGTTCAGTGTTCAGGAGCAGACTGGAGAGTATGTGATTAACCCCTACTTGGCTACCACCTGATCCTGACAATACCTACACTCCTGAGAAATTGAAGTTTGTTACTTAAAATCCCCAGATGCCTGACTTTTCTACTTATGGGCATGTGAAGAAATACTCTTGTTTGGATTAATAAACAGAGCAGTGCCAAACTTAAGTGTAAACCAGATCAGAATCCAGAATTTAGGTATTCATCAGATTAAGTCCCTAAAGTTTTCATTTGGTTCTCAGAGCATATCTAATCTAGACACCAAAAGGATTGGACTTCCTGCAAAGTGCAGTAGTAGCTACAAACTTCAAATAACTGTTTAGTGAGAGAGAAAAAAAAAACCCTGCAAATAGTCCTGGGAGGAGTGACAACAAAGAACAGAGATGCCTACCTTCACGAAAGAAGGGTACCTCCTTAAAGCCCTGTTGGACTAGGAGTGATGGTTTCAGCTGAAGAAATGTAGGTTGGAATTAGGAGGAACTTTCTGACTATAGAGCTGGTTAAACATTGCTAGAGACTACCTGAAGAAATTGTAGAGTCTTCATCCTTGGAGTAGAGTTTCCACCACTCCTCCTCTGGCTGGGAGTTCTGATCATCTGTCCGGGACACTCAGCCTCAGGAGTACCTGACTGCCTGGGGACACCAATCAGCTATGGGAGCACAGGGTGTTCTGCCTGGTTGGGAGCCCTGATCAGCTGAGGTGCCTCCCAGACTTTGGAGCACACTGGATCTTGAAAGGCTCCCATGTGCTCCAGAAGCTGGGCACTGGCCTCTTAAAGATGTAATAAGAACTGGCCACAAAGTTATTACACATACTTTTGCTGAAATAATTTTGTGAAATAATTTTGCTGGTAATTTCTCATTTCATTGCACCATTAACTGATTGAATGTGTGGCCAGGCCAGTTAATCACATCTTAAGTGTAACATCTATTATACGCCTAGGACACAAATACAATAAAAGGAGTAAATCCCTTTTAGTAAACCTATTAATATTGTCTTTTTGCAATCCTCATTCAGCTCATGGATACAATCTGAGTCTTTGACAATTAGAAACAGCGTGGATTTCCTTCCTGCACTACTGTTTTCTCATCCAGAGAAGTCCAAACCACAAGGTCTTGTGATGTGAAAGCCACCTTATCAAGTTCTGTTCCATCATTTCTTCTAGTGCTGATTTGTTCAGTCTTCACTGTAACTACATTCTGTATTTTCATCACTACCTGCCAGTCTACAGTGAAACTGGACACAAACTGTTGCTGTTAGACTAGTCTGGCCTTACTACAGAGGCAGATAAATATGGCAATATTGTTTAGTTTTACTTAAAAGCCAGCTCTTTGCCAGTCTTGCCAGTTCAGTTTGCTCCAGTCCATTCAAATCCCACTCCATGGAGATAAGAATTTTCAGATGAAGAATGCAGTGAAACAAGTTCCTTCACCAGGATCCCTATTCATACTCTTCTCTTGTTTGTTTAAAGTGAATTATCTTTCTAAATTTTATACCACATGTCAGGGTGACCTACAAACTCCAAGGGATATCTTATACAATCCACGTGCCAATTTGAGAGTACAGTCAAAACAATGACTGAAACATAGATAAATTACAGTAACAACAAAACCACATATGGAACTCTGAGTAAGCGAGACTATAATTTATGTAAATGAAGTTTGACAGAGATAGCATTTTCCCCTTTTCCCTGCAGAGGGAAAAGAGGGATTCATTCCTCTAAACCTTCTAGATATGAGGTATCCATATGAAGGAACAGATGGGTGAGTAGGAGAGAGGGAAGGGCATTTATTAACTTGAGCTGTCCTTACATAGATATTTTACTTTTGCTCAGTTCTGTGGATGGCTAATGGTTTAAGCTGTCTGCCTTCTGTTGTCTTCTTAAATTGGTTTGCATTTCACTCAAATAGTGAAAGTATCTATTGTATGGATGGTGCCTTATTTATGCCAACAAATAGGTATCAGAAGGAATGACTTTTAAATGAGTTAGTCATCTGAAAAAAATTTTTTTTCCAGTTTTTTATTTCACTGGTTAAAACTCTCTGAAATGATTTAGAGTCAGTTGAAACTGATCTCTTCTTATCATTCATTTCAGGAAAAACAATTGCTATTTGCATGACCCTTATCAACATTTATTTTTATTTATACCGTCCTGCCTCTCCCTTTTTTACCTTGATTACGTTAAATAGCTGTTTAAAGTGTTTATTGCCATCTAAATTCTTTAATGCTTGCTATGGGAATCATAATTTAGTTGGCCCAGACTATTGAAAGCTGTTTTCATGCAGACACATTAGATCATATGTACCCTCACTTATATCTATGACATCCTCAATGACTTTATAGGAATTGACACGTCCATGGGATATATGTGCTAATTTGTAGAATAATTTGGAGTGCCTTGATTAAATTCTAGTTTGAATTCAAATTGAATTCCTTGAATGACAAAGATTTAGAGCTGTCAGGCATCCTTATATAAAACATAGAAACCCTGTTGTAGATTTGGGAATTCCCACCCTTTGTTTCTGTGACTGCATATTTTATCTGGAGGCTGGTGATACCACTTAACCCAGGAGGTGCACAGTCCCACCAGGGGGAATGCCCTCCTGGACCTGGTTCTGGACACAGGCAATGATGAGGGGACTCCAGGTCCTCGACCACTTGGGTAACTGATCATCGCCTACTGGAATTCACCATACAGCTTGGGTGTCAAGGGCCTGCAGTAAGGCAGTAGCCCTTGACTTCAAGAAGGCCAACTTCAACAACTTGAGGAGATTGGTAGGAGATGCACTGGGGTCCTGAAGAGTTGGGGAACTGGGTCTCCAAGATGAGTGGTCATTCCTTAAGGAGACAATGCTCCGTGCCCAAGGGGTGACAGTCCCAATGAGAATCAAAGGGTGCAAGAGTGCTCAAAAGCCCCCCTGGCTCACCAAAGGCATTCAGGAATGTCTGAAAGCTGAAAAAGAGGCATACACCCAGTGGAAGGGAGGGACTATCACCAAAGAGGAACATACCTCCATCACTTGGGCTTTTAGGGGGCCTGTTAGGAAAGCTAAGGCAGATACAGAACTAGAGCTAGCATCAAGGACAACAAAAAGTCCTTTTTTAAATGCATAGGGAGTATGAATAAAGCACTTGGTAGCATAGGGCCCCTACAGGATACTCTAGGCAATCTGGTTGTTTCACCAGAGGAAAAGGCAGACCTTTTCAACAATTTCTTTGCCTCCATTTTTTTGTGCAGGCACCAGGACTCCCCCACTGAGATTCAGGAGGGACTCCAACAGGCCTAGGATCAGGAAGGACCGAGTTAAGGAACTTCTGGAGGGGCTGGACATGTTCAAATCAGCAGCTCCAGATGCTCTCCACCCCAGCGTACTGAGGGAATTGCCAGTGGTTATTGAGGGGCCCCTGGCACAGGTTTACGAGCACTCGTGGTGCTCTGGCCAGATGCCAGATGACTGGAAGAGGGCCAATGTAGTGCCCATTTTCAAAAATGGGAGGAGGGAGGACCCAGGCCACTATAGGCCTGTTAGTCTTACTTTGACCCTGGGGAAGCTCTTTGAGAAGATTGTCCAGAAGCACATCTGGGAAGGACTGGCAGGAGGGATGCTGCTCAGGGGCAATCAGCATGAGTTCATTAGGGGCAGGTCTTGTCAGACCAACCTGATTGCTTTCTATGATCCAGTCACAAAATCATTGGATGCAGGTGTCATGGTAGATGTAGTCTTTCTGGACTTCAGGAAGGCCTTTGACACTGTATACCACCTCATTCTCATTAGAAAGCTAGGCGACTGTGGCATTGATGCCTACGCAGTCAGATGGGTCGCAAATTGGCTGAGGGACCACACCCAGAGACTGGTGATGGATGGGTCATATTCAACCTGGAGAGATGTGGGCAGTGGGATCCCCCAGGGCATGGTCCTTGGGCCCACACTGTTTAATCTCTTTATTAGTGACTTGGGCGAGGGGGTGAAAAGCACCCTGTTTAAATTTGCTGATGACACCAAGATCTGGGGTGAGGTGGGCATGCTAGAAGGGAGGGACAGGATACAGCTGGACCTGGACAGGTTACAGGGTTGGGTGAATGAGAATAGGATGGGATTCAATACTGACAAGTGCAGGGTACTCCACTTGGACAGTAAGAACCAGCAGCATACCTGTAGGCTGGGGAACTCCTTTCTCAAAAGCACAGTGACAGAAAGAGATCTTGGAGTCATTATTGATTCCAAAATGAACATGGGCCACCAATGTGAGGATGCAGTCATAAAGGCCAACCACACCTTGTCATGAAGCCACAGACGCATCACAAGCAGGGCCAAGGAAGTGATCCTCCCCCTCTATGTGACACTGTTGGACACTGTCAGGCCACAGTTGGATACTGCATCCAGTTCTGGGCACCACACTTTAGGAGAGATGTGGCTGATATAGAGATGGTCCAGAGGAGGGCCACTCACATGATTTAGGGACAGCAGGGAAGACCCTATGAGGAGAGGCTATGGGACCCAAACCTGTTCAGCCTTCACAAGAGAAGGCTAAGACGGGACCTGGTGGCTGTCTACAAACTTACAACAGGGGAATGGGAGAGACCCTGTTCACCCGTGCACCTCCAGGAGTAACAAGGAATAACTGCCATAAGTTGTTTGAGAGTAGGTTCAGGCTGAACATTAGAAGGCACTATTTCACAGTCAGGGCAGCTAGGATCTAGAACCAACTTCCAAGCGAAGTGGTGCTAGCTCCCACCTTGTGGGTCTTTCAGAGGAGGCTTGAAAATTATCTAGGTGGGGTCAAATGAGCCCAGTATTCTCTCTTGCCCAGGGCAGGGGGTCAGACTTGATGATCTACTTGGGTCCCTTCTGATCCTACATCTATGAATCTATGAATAGTCCCAAGAGGAAGAATGTCTTTAAAAGTTTCGCTACTTAAGTTACAAGAAGAGGCAACATGCAATTCCAATAAATTTAACTAGAATTCAAATATAAAATCTTTAATACTAGAGAATTGAGAGAGTCTACTAGAATGGCCTCTTGGCCAATTGAATTAATAAAATTCATTTATATGTGAAATTGGCTTATTATCAGTGTATAAGTCTTGTCACAGGAGAAAAGAATGCTTAGGTAAACATGTATCAAATGACTGATTAAATCCTGGCACTAGGAAGCACATCTGGTGAAGTAAGCTCCAGATAACAAAACCTGCTCTCTCTATATATATATATTGTATATAATATTAATATATTAATATAAGATCAATACAATGTTAATATTATATATAATATATACCAAATTTTACTTATATATACACACACATATAGTCTGAATGACTAATATTCACCATATAGCACTGCTTCCTAGTGAGACATAGTTACCCATGTTAGTCTGAAGTCTAGTAGAAAGCAGGGTAGATTTGCACCTTACAGACTACCAAATATATATCTTTCCAAATATATATATTTGGTAGTCTGTAAGGCTTGTATACAAACGCTGTTTTGTAAATTCAAATAAGCACTGAACCTCGCTAACCTCATCACCAGAAGCAAGCTTCCTGCAGCCCAAAACACACCAGACTGACCATGCCATGCCATGAGACAAAATGCAAAACCTGCCACCATATCTCTGGTACCCACACAATTGCTACATCCCACAAGAGAACCATCACCATTCCTGGATCTTACAGCTGCACCTTCAGAAACCTCCAGAAACATTATATATCTTATCCAGTGCACCAAATTCCTTGATGGAAAATACATAGGAGAGACCAAACAACAACAATGCACCAGAATGGATGCACACCAGACATCTATTAAAGACAAGAACACCCAATTACCAGTGGGGGCACATTTTTCACAAGAAAGCCACTATCTCTCCAATCTTTCCAGCCTCCTTTTAAAGACGTCCAGGGTAGGAGCCAGCACCGCTTCTCTTGGAATTGCCAAATTGCCAAATCTTTTTCTGAATCTTTTCTGAATTGATTTGGATGCTTTGAATAGATTCGGAGCTGTTAATGGGTCTTCAGACTTGATGATTCAGACTTGATGATTCAGCCACTGAATCGGGCCTAATCTTCTCTGAATTGACTTGGTGACTGAAGCTTTGCACACCCTTAATGCCCATACACTGTCAGTACATCCAAACCAGTCCCCTTGTAATATGTTTTACTGTTCTGAAATACCAGAAGTCTCCAGTCTCCCAGTAAACATTTTGGAAGAAAAAACTGACAGTTCGTATCTTGTAAATTTCCCCTATTGGAGGTATTTGGAAAATATATAGTGTCATATGACTTACAAATTTTAGAGCATGTCCTCTATGCATGTTTTTATCCTTCAGCAGTTAAATATCTTTTTGCCTTTTCTATTTCAGTATCTTGTGTCCTTAGTTTGTCATTCATTTGATCTAAAAGGTCCATTCTAACATCAGAAATCCCTCATAAAGGTATTTATACAGATGTCCTCCGTGGAGATTATTGCTATCCCTTTTGAAATGTTGATTGAACCAGTGTTGTATTGCAGTGTTGTTTTTCTTGCATTGAACAAAATAATTTCAACCAGTTTTTCCTCTTATGACAATTGAAAAGCTATTCTGAAGCCATATATGCACAATGCTATGTCTCAGATTAACTCTACATGTAATTTTAATTTTTGCACCAACCTATTCCCCAGACATCTGTCCATTGACCTATCTTATAAGTATGGAACAGATATTCATCTATTGTATTTCATCATGGCATCCTAGATTTCAGAGTTTGCTGATTCAAACTAAGAGTACATATAAGCATTACATTTAGATTGCCTGAAACAAGCTTTGCAAGCATTCACAGAGCTTAGGTGCCCCTAAAATGGTACACCTGATCCTAAGTTAGTTCACTTCAGGGCTGAAATAACTTTGGATCCACAAAGGGTTAACCTGTGGAGGCGAGAAGCCCCCACAGAGAACACACAGAACCCCCCACCCAGGGGAACTCACCTTTTGTAGTGTGGCCGGAGCTGGAACCAGAGCTACGGCTGCACAAGCTGGCATTTTGCTGGCTCTTTAAAAAGGTGGGAAAGCCCTGGGCTAATTGTGGCAGCTGGGGCAACCACCAAGGGAAGTTAAAAAACCCCACCGGAAGCTGACAAGCGGGGTGGAGAGAGGGAGAAAGCCAGCAGGGAGCACGCCGGGCAGGCAGAGACTCCAGTGGCTGGCAGGAGTGTTGCCAGAGGCACTACACGTGCAGCTGGAGAAGGGAGAGTAGCATCCCTGCACTAGGTAGGGGATGATTGGTCCCCGACTGCCTGCGTTAAGGAATTCATAAAAGCATGTCACTCTCTCAGGGAAAGAGAGAGATGAGATGGCAACTAATCAGCACTGAAGCTGATTCTGAATCTCCCAGAAAAGATTTTACAGAGAACGGCAGAAAGAATGATACCAATGCCCAAGTGGTTGGCAAGTGGATGGGGTGTAGGGGAGGTGGAGCCCTGAGGAACATTGTGGTGCAAATATAAGTACCTCCGTCACTGGGTCACCCAAGAAGAAGAACACCACTGAACCCCCTCCTTTCACTCCATAACAACAAGTTGTGGCAGGCAAGTTGAAGGGGCGCTCCGGTAAAGGGGAACACTATGGTACTCACCCTGCCCATTAGAAGCACCACATAACCCAATCTAGCCAGGATTAGCTTAGCCTAGTGAATGCCCACAAACATTCACAGTCTAGCCCAGAGCTGGAAAAACACACTGTCACAGCTCACTAGGATGCCCTGCTCCTTAAAGAGCTGAAATTGCTAGGGGAAGAGCCCTAGCAGTGAAGTGGAAGCCCCAGCTGCTGGTTACCAGGACAACCAGAACGAGCTAGTGGCCCACATCTGTCAGTGATCAGCTGACTGGAAGGGGCAGGGCCTGGCTAATATTTAAACACCAGGGCTGAGGCCAGGAGTACTGTTCCCTGCCAGCAGCCAAGGGGGAAGGAGCTCTCTCAGAGCAAGAAAAGGGGAGAGGCCTGACTGCACAAGCAGCTCCTGATACTGTTGTGGGAAAAAGTATTCCCCAGTAGGGTTGAAAAGACATTATATCTGGGTCACTTGAATTCATGTTACAGTCCAGGCACTTGTGTTTTGTTCATCATTGTATAGCACCAGTGGTTTGGGTGAGGCTATTAGGGGAAGGAGGAGGCCACATAGGGGACCCCAGCACCAGAGAGGGCACAGCATTTTGTGTGCATGGACCCCAGTGCCAAAGAGGGCACAGCATTTGGAGTGCACAGACCCCAGGCACCAGAAAGGGTACGAGAAGCAGGGCTGCGAGGAGCAGAGCCAGACTGGGCTGCGGGGAGCCTGAGCACCAGTGAGGCGCAAAGCCAGACAGGGCTGCAGAGGGCCCAGGGAGGACTAAGGGGGCCAAATTACAACAGAGCCCAGACGAAACAATGTTGGTACCATCTGCAGGGTTTGGGGTGTGGTAAAGGGGTGGTTGGAGCCACACATAGCCCATAAGACTAGGGTGCCCTGAAACACCTGTTCTGATATCTATCTTGGAGCAGGATTCACCAGGGGTCTAGAAACCCATGGGGTCCAGAAAGTCAAGCAAGACCATGTCCAAGAGGACTGAAAGGCAGCCTCCCTATCATTCATGCCATCAAAGACATGGCAGGTAAGAATAGAGGATGTCCGTTGGGTCAACTTGGCATGGTAGGGGGGCCATCCTGCAGGACCCCATCCTGTGACAAAGTGGTGAATTGTCCAGGAAATGTAGGCCATGCACGGGGAGGAACCCGGTGTCCCTAATTAGGGAGATGAACCTTTGGGCCAATTTAAAATTACAGCAGAGCTAATCGAAAGGTAGTGGAAGGGCTCAGGGAGAAGAGCTGAGGTTGGGAAAAAAATACTGCTGTTAGAGACAGTAGAGGGGAAGACTTTAAGTCTAGGCTAGGAAAAAGTAGGGCCAGACAGAATCATTACAGAGGTAGAGGCTCTGGAAGGCAGGCAGTAAGAAG
The DNA here is from genome assembly GCF_001723895.1 of Crocodylus porosus. Taxonomy (NCBI): domain Eukaryota; kingdom Metazoa; phylum Chordata; order Crocodylia; family Crocodylidae; genus Crocodylus; species Crocodylus porosus. Next base: position 30,782,054 of record NW_017728913.1, on the reverse strand, counting down.
CCTTCACCTGGCAGTTGAGGGTTGATGAGGTGGAGGAAAAAGCTGCCCATCTAGAGTATGAATTAGAAATGGTGAAGGCACAAAAGCAGCAAGCCAAGGTGAAAGTGGCCACTTTAGAGCTGCGGATGCAACCCGGGAAGAAAGAAGGTGGGTCAAAGGAAATCAAGTGTCTGATTGCAGCTGAGGCAGAAAAGACTTGAGTGCGGGATCGGCTTATGGAAATGAGGCCAGGAAAAGCAAACAGTGGGAGGAGAAATTACAAGAGATGCAGAAGGAGATGGCTGAATGTAGGAGTAAATCTCCTGAACCCAGTATGGCCCAGACGGTAGAACAAAAGAATGTTCTACAGAAGCTGGAAATATCAAAGAGCCTCATAGGAGTCCTCCAAAAAGAAATCCACAGCCAGGTGGACCAACTAGAAGGGCTGCATGAGGACCTGGAGAGCTGGCAAGAGTGATGCTTACAGGCCAGTGGGCTCAGTGGCAAAAGTTGAAGAGGGAAAAGGACCAACTAGGGGAAGAGATACAGGCTCTGAAGACCCTTTTACAAGAGAGCACAGCCAAGGAGATGGGGTTGCAAGCAGAGATACAGCAGCACACATTACAGAATACTCAACCACAAGAAGACAAACTGGTTGCAATATGTAGGCAGTTGGAAGAACATGTGTCCAGGGCTACATCAGAATGCAAGGAGCTCTTTCAGGAGCTTGAAGGCTTAAGAGAGATTTTAATAGGCATGAAAAAACTGATAGAGACTGCATGGCCCATATTCCTAAAGGTCCAGAAAAACCAAGAACTACTCAAAAATACTGGGCTAGGAAGCCCCAGGAATGAGAGGGCAGTAGAGCAGCAGAAAAAGAATACAATGACAGAGGAACCTCCTGAAACACATTCTACAACAATGAGGGGAGAAAGTATCCCCACAGTTATCGAGTACCTGGAGCAAAAGTGGAGTCACTGGGTAGGCCAGTATGTAGAGGGAATGAACCACTTGGAAGAAAAACTAGCGAGGCTTGCCAGCAGGTATGTTACTGGGATACTGACGGTGCCAAAACAGGTACAACAGATGGAGGTAGATAAGGGGGATATGGCAGCTGTGCAGGAGAGTGAGCAGTTCAGGGTGAGAAGAGAGAACAGTGATCTCAGCTACCAAGGCCACAGCCAAAAGGGGCAACATCCAAAACAAAAAGGCCAGAAACCAAAGATGGACCAGGCCCTAACATATAGACCAGATACAGGTTCCAAAGGAGAGAGAGTGGCAGAAGCCCCAGATAAAAGGTGGGCCCAAGGTGAGGAGAAGGGGCCAACACTCCAGGGAAGCTGGGGGAAAATAGAGGCATGCCCCAAGTTCCACCTTAAGGACAAGCTGGAGGGGAGTCAGGTGTCCAGGAAGAGTGGTTGTTTCTTAAGGAGACAATCCTCCAAGCCCAAAGGGATGTAATCCCAATGTCGATCAAAGGGGGCAAGAGGGCGCAAAAGCCCCCCATGGCTCACCAAAAGCATACAGGAACATCTAGCTAAAAAGGAGGCATACATCCAATGGAAGGGTGGGGCCATCACCAGGGAGGACTATACCTCAGTTGCTCAGAGCTATAGGGGGGCAGTCAAGAAGGCCAAGACAGAGATGGAACCGGGACTAGCTACACAGATCGAGGACAAGAAGTCCTTTTTTAAATACATAGGAGGTAAAAAGAAGGTACCAGGTAACGTGAGGCCTCTGCAGGACACACTAGGAAATCTAGTTGTTGCACCAGACAGCAAAGCTAACCTATTTAACAATTTCTTTGCCTCCATTTTTCTGAGCAGGGACTGGGTCACCCCCATCACTGGGACCTCCGTAGGTCCCAGGGGAGGTGTACCCATGCCTAGGGTCAGTGAGGACCTAGTCAGGGAACTTCTGGTGGGACTGGACATATTTAAATCTGCAGGTCCTGACGCTCTCTACCTCAAAGTGCTGAGGGAATGAGCAGAAGTCATTGCAGGACCCCTGGCATGGCTTTATGACCACTCATGGTGCTCTGATGTGGTGCTAGAGGACTGGACTGGAAAAGATCCAATGTGGTTCCCATTTTCAAAAAAGGGAGGAAGGAGAACCCAGCAAACTATAGGCCAGTCAGTCTTACCTCGGTCCTAGGTAAGCTTTTTCAGAGAGTTATCCTGGCGCATGTCCATGAGGGGCCAGCAGGGGAGATTATGCTTAGGGGTAACCAAGACAGGTTCATTAGAGGCAGGTCCTGTCAGACCAACCTGATGGACTTCTATGACAAGGTCACAAAATCCTTAGACACAGGTGTAGCAGTGGACGTAATCTTTCTGGATTTTAGGAAGGCCTTTGACACTGTCTCTCACCCCATTCTCATTAAAAAACTAAGGGGCTGTGGCATCAACACGTACACAAATGGGTCACTAGTTGGCTGGAGGGCCGCACCCAGAGAGTGGTGGTGGATGGGTCATTTTTGACCTGGAGGGGTGTGGGCAGTGGGATTCTGCAGGGCTAGGTCCTCGGGCCTGTGCTGTTCAACATCTCCATCAGTGACTTGGATGAGGGGGTAAAAAGCACCCTGTTCAAGGAGAAGTTAAGGGACTGAACCTGTTCAGACTCCACAAGAGAAGGCTGAGGTGGGATCTAGTGGCCATTTACAAACTGGTCAGGGGGGACCAGCAGGCATTGGGGGAGTCTCTATTTCCCCGAGCACTACCAGGAGTGACTAGGAATAATGGTCACAAGCTGGCAGAGGATAGATTTAGGCTAGATATCAGGAGGCGCTACTTTACTGTCAGGGCAGCTAGGATCTGGAACCAACTTCTTTTGGATTTGCTGGGGTTGTTTGACCCCAGTAGTCTTTCTTGCCATGGCGGGGGGTCAGACTTGATGATCTGCTCAGGTCCCTTCCAACCCTACCAACTATGAAACTATGAAGCTACCAAACCCACACAGAAGCAAAGGCCATGCCAGACCCAGGCTGTAGACTGAGCTAAGGAAGCAGAAGTTTCCTCAACACCAAAGATAATCTAGCCAGAGGAAGAATGAATATGGGGCAGAAGGCCATATGTATATGTTCATAACCTCCCAGAGCAAGTCAAATGGTGGACCCTGAGGAAATTAGTTGAAGCTAGAGTCAGGGGAGTAGCCTTTGTAAAAGTGTATACAGGTCCTGGTAGAAGACCCACTGGCCAGGGAAAGATAGAATTTCAGAGAGGAATATGCCCAGAGAGCACTTAGGGTGCAATGGGAGCTTTGGGGAAGGCTCATGGACTGGCAGGAAACCAGAGGGAGAAGGGACTCTTTACAAGGGGCCCAAAGAAGAAGATGTCTGGGGTACTTGAGGAGTAAGGGGGAAAAGGCACCCCAAGTAATAGGAAGCAGCTCTCCCAGGAGGGGGGAGGATGCTTTCTGTTAATGCTGAAGGGCTGTAGAAGAGGAGAAAAGATAGGCCTAAGTTGCACCCTACCAAGACTGGCTAATGTGGGGGGACTACCTGTGGCGGGGTAACTCCTGTGAAATGCCACATGGTGCGCTCTTTGGGAAAAGGCAAGTAGGAGGCACCTGAAAACCTCCTCCTTCTGTTCCGGAGCTCCCGGGTGACTGAAGAAAGGCCAAGAAAAGCCCAAGATGGATGCAATACCCAAAAGTGCAAAGACCTCCCCCGGTGAGTGTGGGTCTTAAGGGGGGAGCTGTGTCATAGCACTCTAGGGTGCCCTGCTCCTTTAAAGATCTGAAACTGCTAGAGGAAGAGCCGTAGCAGTTAGGTGGAAACCCCAGCTGCTGGTTACCAGGCAGCCAGAATGAGCGAGTGGCCCACACCTGTCCGCGGTCAGCTGACTGAATGGGGCAGGGCCTGGCTAATATATAAACCCCAGGGCTGAGGCCAGGAATGTATTTCCCTGCTAGCAGCTGAGGGGGAAGGACCTCTCCCAGGGCAAGCAAACGGGAGAGGCCTGACCGCACGAGTAGCTCCTCATACTGTTGTGGGACGGAGTATTCCCTGGTAGGGTTGATATGACGTTATAGCCGGGTGGCTTGAATTTATGTTACAGCCCAGGTGCTTGTGTTTTGTTTGTCGTGTTATAGCACCGGTGGTTTGGGTGAGGCTATTAGGGGAAGGAAGAGCCTTCATAGGGGACCTACAGCAGCGTAGGGGACCCCAGCACCAGATAGGGTGCAGCATTTGGGGTACCCATACCCCAGGTGCCAGAGAGGGAGCAGTACTTTGCATGCCTTTGAAGCAGAGAGCCAGACTGGGCTGCAGAGGGCCCAGGGAAGACAAAGTGGCCAAATTACAAGGCCCAGACCAAACAATGTTGGTACCATCTGTGAGGCTTGGGGCATGGTAAAGGGGCTAGGGTGCCCCAAAACCCCCATTGTGACATCTATCTTAGAGTGGGATCCACCAGGGGTCAGGAAACTCATGGGGTCCAGAGTGTCAATCAAGACCTTGTCCAAAAAGACTAAGAGGCAGCCTCCCTATCATTTATACCATCAAAGATGTAGCGGGTGGGAATAGAGGTTGTCCATTGGGCCAACTTGACATGATAAGGGGGCCTTGGGGAGATCACGGCTATCCTGCAGAACCCTATCCCATGACATGTACCCACAGCCCAAGGGCTGTGCAGGTTTAATCCTTCTGATCCTGACTCATCTAATTCCCCCCCACAGCTACCTTCCCCCAGTGAACTAGCCAGGTTGCATTTCACCCCGTTGTTCAAATCACTGATGAAGATGTTGAACAGCGCAGGCCCCAGGCCTGAGCCCTGGGGGACTCCGCTGCCCACTTCCCCCCAGGTTGAATATGACCCATCCACCACCACCCTCTGAGTATGATCCTTCAGCCAATCTTTAATCCATCTGACTGTGTAGGCATCAATGCCACAGTCACCTAGTTTTTTAATGAGGATGGGGTGGGAGACTGTGTCAAAGGCCTTGCTGAAGTCTAGAAAGACTACGTCCATGGTCACACCTGCATCCAGTGCCTTTGTGACCTGACCATAAAAGGCAATCAGGTTGGTCTGACATGACCTGCCCCTAATGAAACCATGCTAATTGCCCTTGAGCATCATCCCTGAAGCCGGCTCATCACAGATGTGCTCCTTGAGAATCTTCTCAAAGAGTTTCCCAAGGATAGACATAAGACTGACAGGGCTATAGTTGCCTGGGTCCTCCCTCTTCCCTTTTTTGAAGATGGGGACCACATTAGCTATCATCCAGTCATCTGGCACCTGGCCACAGCACCACGAGTGCTTGTAGAGCCATGCCAAGGGCCCTGCAATAATCCCAGCTAGCTCCCTCAACACCCTGAGGTGGAGAGCATCTGGACCCGCTGACTTGAACACGCCCAGCCCCTCCAGAAGCTCTCTAACCCGGTCCTGAGGTCTGGAGGCGTTCCCCTCGAGTCCATCTGGCGTCCCAGCGGGGAAGTCCCGGTCCCCGCACAAGAAAACGGACATGAAGAATTGGTTAAAGAGTTCTGCTTTCTCCTCTGGTGCAACCACCAGATTGCCCAGCTTACCTTGCAGCGAACATTATGAAATATTTAGGTTTGTGCTATTTGAAATTAAGCTAAAGATCAATATTGTCAAAACTTCTCACAAAATGGGATTTCTGTAGTCCAAATGGCTCTAATTATAAGCCAGTTATTCATGTACAATGAAAATAACTCAATTTTAAAATTAGGGGAGAAGAAAAAAAAGGGAAAAATGCACATTTATATCATTATTCTTCAGTTCAGGAAGGTATAAAGGTATGGTTTTATGCATGTAAGTGATGCTATTAATTATGTGCCTAATTGGAAGCACATTTTCATAGAATCATAGAATCAGTGAGTTGGAAGGGACCTATACAGATCATCTAGTCCGCCCCCCTGCCATGGGCAGGAAGGAGCACTGGGGGTGGCAGAGGTCATAAGACCCCAGGCAAGTGCCTATCCAGTCTCGTCTTGAAGATTTCCAGGGAAGGTGAGAACACCACCTCTCTGGGAAGCCTATTCCAGGCTCTGGCCACCCTTACAGTGAAGTAGTTCTTCCTAATATCTAACCTAAACCTAACCTCCCTCGGCTTGTGGCCATTGTTCCTGGTGACTCCAAGGGGGGCCCTGGTGAACAGACTTTCCCTGAGTCCCTGCTGCTGGCCCCTGATAAGGCTGTAGGCAGCCACAAGATCCCTCCTCAGTCTCCTCTTGCAAAGACTGAAGAGATTCAGGTCCCTCAGTCTCTCCTCATAGGGCTGGCCATGGAGGCCCTCAACCATGCAAGTGGCCCTCCTCTGGACCCTCTCCAAGTTCTCCACGTCCTTCTTGAAGTGCGGCACCCAGAACTGGACACAGTACTCCAGCTGCGGCCTGACCAGCACCACATAGAGCGGGAGCAAGGCTTCTCTGGACCTGTTAGTGATGCCCCTGTTGATGTATGACAGGGTGCAGTATGACAGGTTGCGGTATGACATTTTGTCCCATTAAGGGGTAAAATAATGGAAGAAACTTTTCATATGAGATCAAACAACTTTATTTCTTCCTAGCTGCAAGCAGCAGGAAATGATATTAGTGACTATTGTTTCCCCATCTTTTGGAGGGGTGGGGGCTAAAAAAAAGTGAGAAAGAAGGCATTAATCTAACATACCTTGAGCTTCCAGATATAGTTCCAGGTTCAGCGTGAAATGCTTCAAATACTTCCTTAACCTACATCCACAAGCAGTTATGTGCTTCATCCTTTTCTTCATAATTGTTCATTTCCATTCATTTCCATTGACTTAGTTTCAGTTGAGACCTAGATTTCAATTATGAACAAAAGTATTTGGAACTGACAAGTCAGAATTTCATAATTCTGGATTTTGAATTTCAGGAATTCATTAGGAATCATGTTAGTTTGAACATGAGTTTTTTGCTCAATAACCTATGACTATACATTTTTTTCTACCACTGTTGGGCACAGGATACTGGACTAGATGGACCATTGGTATGACCTGGTAAGCTACTTCTTATGTCCCATGTACATTTTACTAGACATTTGTAAATATTTCAGGAAAAAAGCAATCCCACTGAATTAAAATGGATTAGAAAAAGAAGAAAGAGATCATTGTACTTTCATTATGTGAAAGCTGTTATATGTAGTTAAGAATACAACTAATACAAAAAAGCAATTACATTTTTTCTTCACAAACATTGAAACTGCTTTAGAAAACTACAATGAGTTACCCATTGTGTTTCTTTTAAATATTGATTTTGATCCTGGATGTTATGTAAATAAGCAACTGCTAGGCAGGTATCTAATTAAAAGAATAGAATATAAAAGCTAATATCAGTTTTTCATACCTTATTGTCCTGAATGACTAAGTGAGGAAATAAGTCCTAATAAATATGTTTTGGTAAAATTCATAATGTTAATGTAAAAATGTTTGCAGAGAGAACTTGTTTTTTTGTTGGCTTTTTTCATTGGCAGGCAGAGGGTAAGGTGTTTCCAACATCTGGCCTGAAAAAGGCAGTATTGAAAAACAAGTTATTTAGTTAGCTAGGTAATGTTAAATAAATTAACATTTTTATACATTAGTATTTAAAGATGCATCAACCAGTCCATTACACTGAATGGAGAGCTGTATTTTCTTAGAAAAACCAAACGAAGTAGTTAGAATCAAATCCATCCTTCTATTATTGAAAAGACTAGATTGTATGGAATGTTATAGGTTGTCCTAATATTTGGTGCATTTTACCACAAACCCATGGCCTCTAAGAAACATTTAATGAATAATATATTATTTTTCGACAGTTATCATGCAAACAATTATACACTGTGACATAAATACCATATGTCATTTTGGAACATAAACCCAGAACACCACATTGGAGTGATGATACATATAAGTAAGAATTGTCATGCTTTTCCAAATAACTGTCATTATTTCTTTGAAATCTAAATTATCCTTATTCTTTCCTAATATGAAAAATAGAATACTGTCTTTGTTTAATGAGAATAACACTGGAACTTCTGCTTTGATGCTTACCTTATTGTATATATATTTATTATTATGGCTCTTGTGGGACTGGTGACCAGATTCCATTGATTCCTAGATACATGAAAATGCGTACCTTCACGAGTACTGGTCAGCAAAAACCTGTTTACTCTCATGATGTAAAAAGAGGAAACTTGGAAACAGTATTTGAAGCAGAATTCTTTGCTTACCAGTTGGTATGGCTGAATGAATATCTATAAATCAAGTAAGCATTTTTTTCCTAATTTGCCTCTAAATCTTTATTAACAATGACTGCTAATAGATCAAAGTTGGATATTAATTAAACCATTAAATAACCTTCTGATTTACCATTATACACAAAATTAAAAATGCCAGGGTTAAGTCTGAGTTGTTTCATACACTGAATTAGTCAAATAAAACATTTGCAAACATATATCTCAGAAGGAAATTGAAAATACAAGGATAAGGTAAGACAGATCAGCTAATAATCTAAGAGTCAGCTGTCAATTGACTTCAGTAGGAGTGGACTCCATCCCTAAAGTTATGAAGTTCTAGAATTCTTATATTTTATGTTAATTAGTCCATCTTATGAGTAGTGAGTGAAATATGTGTGATCATAGAATAAAAGAGAGACTTCTTTGAAGAAGCTGATACAGACTTTTCTCACACAACCTTGTAACCCTTGGAAATGCTCTTCCAGAACAAGGCCACATCCAAAGGCTAGTAAAGACTGAAAGTTGCTGAACCGTTCTCACCATTCAAGAGAAGAGATTACTGATACCTTTGTGAAGTCTTTACGTTCAATCCTTGTATCTCTTCTTCTGTCATGTTCGTTAAGGCAAAGATGAAAAAAATTGTCGCTACCCTAGTGAAACATAATATTTGAATGATAAGACTTGTGTCAGATAATATCACTAATTACCTAAAGGGGAAAAAAATGAAACTTCTCTAAGGATTTTTTGGAAGATTCTGCATTGGATATTTTTATAAATAATCTGAATAAGCATATATCTGGAGATGATTTATGAATACTGTATTTACCTGAATCCAAGATGACTTCGAATTTAAAACAATTGTCCCTCTCCCCTCCCCCCAGTAATCAGATTTTAGACATGGGAAATGTATACATTTGTTATAAATATTCATGTCTAGAATCTAATTCTGCAGAGTAAATTTATCTCTGTCACTGCTGCAGCAGGGCAAGCAGAGACAGGGGAGGGTGGTAGGGAGGAAGTGACAGGGGAATCAAGTAGCTTAACCCCTGCCCATTGTCACCTGCTCCCCCCAGCTGCCTGCTCCCCCCACTGCCTGTACATCTCAGAGCTGCCCCCTGCAGTGTCTGCACCCCTCTCACCTGCCTTCTCTGCCCATATCTTGCCTCTGCCACTTGCCTCCACTACTTGTACCCTTCCTGCCTGTCCCCCAGCACCTGTCCCACCTGCCACTTTATCCCCTGCTACCCTCTTGTGCTGCCCCCTGATCCTGCCACCATGATGCTTGCCCCTCTTCATAGTGCCTGCACCCCCTGACATCTTCCCCCTTCACCACTACCTGCCCCCCACTTTCTCCCCCTGCTGCTGCCCCCATGCCACTCCCTATTCCATTTACCTTCCCCTCACAGCTCTAGCTCCAACTGGTGCCCCACTCCAGGCTAAGGCAGGGACCTCAGAGCACATGCTGCCTCCAGCCTCATCTCATCAACTCAGCAGAGCTGTTATGGCAGTAGCAGCTCCAGCCCCACCCTCAGAGAAAGGGCCATAGCAGTGTTTTATGGCCAAGTGGGGACTGAAAGAGCTGCAGGAGAAATTAAACAGCATGGGGGTAGGGGAGAAGGTATGGGGGACAAAGGCTGAGGGAGAGCAGAGGCTATGGGGGGCAGGTGATAGAAGGGGAAGCAGTTACTGCTCCAACTCTGACCCCAGGCTTAGTGTCAAAATCAAAGCCTTAGCCACTGCTCCCCTCCCCTGCCCTGAACTTGTACTTGAATCTAAGATGAGGGGTTTCTTTCTCCCTGTTGAATGTGGGGGTGAGCTAGTGTTTGTTAGACCCTGACTCCATGTGGCACCCAAAGACTAGGGAGACGATGATCCAAGTGCTCATGGATCCTGTTACTCATTAGCCAGGGCAAGCAGGGAGCAAACAGCAGCCCACATTGCTCACAAGAGCTATATTCAGAATGGAGACAGCTTCCAGTGAGCTTCTTCATGGACACACAGCCTGTGAGCAAGGGGATCAGCAGTGAACAATAGTTCTTTTCACTTTTTATACACCTTGGTTCATACTCATTAACATTCCACCCTCGCTCCTCCTTTAGTTCCAACCACATTTCCTCCTCTTTCAAGCTCCACCTCTGTTTACTTTTTGTTTCATTACCATGGAATTGCCTATGCATTTTATTTATTTATATGCCTTTTTGCTGTAAGTGCATGTCCAAGGCCATGAACCTACTTCTTCGGTCAATGGGCAGACTTTGACAAAAACCTGGAAGCTTCTGGAGGCTTATTCACCAATCACCATTCACCTTTTCACATATGTTCATCTTGGATTCTGTTACCAGTTATGTGTTGTCTTTCACATTCCAGTTTTTTTTTCAGTCCCACGTTGTAACATCTTCTGCATTCCTAAGACTTGACCTCATTCACAGCATGCAGACTCACACAGACTCGCTTGCTGCTTTTTTCAGAAAATGGTTTATACAATTAAGATGGTTACTTAGCATAAGCACTCATAAGTAAAATCTGCTTTACCTTCTAATGGTACATCTTTTACAACACTACTATATTGTTAGAAAAGTACTTGCCTAAGCATTTGCAATGTTACTTTTAATACATAATTTTGCCCTGTGGTCAGCAGCTCTGCTGAAAAACAAAAAAAGCCTTTATTCAGCTGAAAATCCAGTTCTCCCCAAGATCCACATATTGTCAACCTAACAGTTTTGGGTTTGAATAAATATAGAAAATCATTCTGTATCTGTGAAGGGGACTGGACTAGAAGGCCCTTGATATCAATATGATTCTGTTAAAAAATGATAAAGAAAATCTATTTTGATTAAAAAATAGCACAGTAAGAATTTAAGACATGAGAAGGTCAAAAACTCCTTTTCTTTTTGATTCATTACATTTCTGATTCCCCTTTATCTGTTTTCTCCTGAGGCCTGGACCTTTCGTCCTTTTACAGTCAAAACTCTAAATGATCTACTCAAGGAGTAAAAGAATAGTGTCCCTCACCCCTAAAACTTGTCTCATCATTCATTGATCTAAGTAAAGTTTCAATTGCCTTATAAAGGAACAAGTATAGTTTTCATTTCTTACATTTAATTGTGTCAAAAAAGGCTTCCCTTAACTACTCCATGCCCTTCACTTCTAATTGTCGTAACTGAAGATTTTGACGTCTTGCTCTGGTCCTTTTCGTTTTTGAAGAGATTGATTCAATCTGTTTTAGCAATAACCTTCATAATTTGGAAAAGTTAGGTCATTGCAAAATATCTTTTTTCCCCCTGATAAATAAGTTATTCCTTCTTCGACTTTGTCCAGGATATGTAGTTCTTAGACTAGTGCTTCTACTCTTCTGAACCCCAAAGATCAATTACAGCTACACATATTACTAGTATAGTAATTCCAGATACAGTATGTTATGCTACATCTTTCTAGTGTAAAAATCTGGAAAATTCAACTTCTATGTATTGTAGGGCTTTATGGAGCAGCAATCTCCTAATACTGAGTAATGACATTTATTTTCAGCTTATACTTTTTGCAAATATCAACTACTTTTCCCTCACAACCCTTTCATTAGTAGGCCATTACTTCTTAAAGTGTAATGATACAGAGATGCATCAACTAAAATTTTGGTCAAAAATCACATAACACATTAGTGATGAGCCCAAGTGAGACCACCAGTATTTTGCCCCTGAAATCTATGCTTAGTCTTCCAAGCAATGTTTTAAGTCATCTTTGGTGTCTTATAATGCACTTTCACATCATGCAATCAGAACTTCAAGCTTCTGCTGCATTGATTTGTATATTATCAAGTACTCAGAAAGTTTTAAAACCATTCACCAGTAGCAAATAAATCTTTCCTGCTATGTCATTACTCAACTGAGCATATATCAGTTTTATTTTTTGTTCTCTGTGATTCAGTATTTAACTTTTCTTTTCATTGACTCATAGGTGTCACCCACAAGCTCAGATAAAGGAACCAAATCTCTCCATACCTGACTCGGATGTTCTTTATTATTTTTGATGTTTTACTACAAAGCATTATCCAAGTAATAACATGTCCAAAGGTTGTTGTGGGGCATGTCTACATATGCTATTAATGTGATGTATGCTTTCCCCAGCAGGACATCTACATATGCACCCATTGGAAGCAAATTTGTTCCCAAAGAGAGCAGCACAGTGCAAGACCTTCTGTGCCCCTGTATAGCAGCCAGGGGGAGTTGTCCCACCTCCAAGGCAGCTGGCTCCCAGCCCCGTGCCTCCATTTGTGTATTGGAGCATGGGGATGGGAAAATGTCCCTTCTCCCAGCTGCTGCTTCCCAGCTTCATGGGACGCAGCAGCTGGGAGAAGGGACATTTTCCCATCCCAATGTCCTGATCTGCCAATTGGGGCATTGAGCTGGGAAACAGCCACCCCAGGGAAGGGACAGTTTCCTCCTGTTAAGCAGTCTATACATGCACAGTCTACACATGGGTATTTATAGGCAGTAGGCAACCATGCAGTAGACTAATCTACTGCAATGTAAATGCTGTGCACATGTAGAAGGTGACACTTGACTGCACAGTATATTGTTTTACTGTGCAGTAAAGTGTCTCGTGTAGACACATGCATTAAGTATTAAGTAAAATATTAGATTAAAATAAAAATTCTTGAATACTGGATAATAATGTCATACAAGCTTTGCAAATGTTATTCTTATTTGCTTTATATCTGTAAGTCACTTTCCAAAATTTCAACTTAGCCTACCAACTTCTCACTCATTGCATCTTCTTTGAAATACAGAAGTTAAGGTTTATGTGACATATGAAATAATCCTTAAGACATTACATTTAACTATATTCTTTGTAGATTTCTCATCTACCATAGCACAGTAATTATATGTATAATAATTATTAATGTATCATTTTAATTATGAAATAAGCATTCCCTGCAAAAGCAACTCTGTATAGCAAAAATGTTTTAAAATATACTGTTAAACTGTAAAATACTACATAATCCTCTTAGTTGTTAAAAGAAAAGCAAGGAAGTGCATTCAAACAGAAAAGTTAAATAAGAGATAAGATTGAGAAAAAAATGCCAAAACCCCATTAGTCAAAAAATAAAAGGAAGAGCTTTGTAATGAAAAGAGTTTTAATACCGTAGAACCCTGAACAGCCACACAAATAAGGACTGGTCCTGTGTAGTTTGTGTATGAAAGCATGGTTAATTGGTAACCTCCCAAAGCATGACTGAAAATAAAATATAACTAAAAGCCACTGCATTTTAAAGTACCTTACTAGCATTCAGTAATTTTGAACCATATTTTTGAAACTTTCATAAATAGCTAGGGATTTCCTAATCAAAAAGTGGGTTGAACTTTCTTTAAGAGAAATTGTGTGGCAATATGCAGTTGATTGGAATGCTGTTCAGCATTTTTGGTGTTTAATTTTTCAGAATCAGAGTGAACTTAATGTGATAGGGAGATATTTACCTACCCTTGGAACTTACAAGTGGAGAAGCCCAGTCAGCCCTGATCTTATCTTTATTGGCTATTATCTTGAGTGGCAATCCATTTCTCTATAGTTGTGGCAGTTTTGAGTCATCATATTTGGCACTTCCACTCAGGTAGCAGTGGGCTCTGCATGGTGTCCCACTCAGGTGTACTTATTTTCACATTTTGAATCCTAGACCCACATGACACACCTATCCTATTTTTGCTTTAGGAGGAGCTACTAGTTAGCCAGGTGGGTCTTAAGGCCCACTCAAATAGGGTGTACAAATAGACAGACAGCAACTCTAGTTCATGGCACTTAGGACATTTAAATAGAAATAAAGGTGTAAGAATCCCCAAATAATAAGGAACCTGATTTCAGCTGAACTACTTTTGCAGTAATACATTAATTTCAAAAGTCAGGGTGCCGCTTGGTTCCTTGAGACATATATATCATTAAACATTTTTTTTTTTTTTTTACTAGCTTTACTACCTTTATAAAGAAGGGTTTGGGACTAAAGACATCAGGGCTTGGATTTGCTTCTAAATCTGACAACTTTGACATTTCACATACTGTTCTCATGAGATTTTGACCTAAACTGCCCTAAACGTTTGAGGAAATTTTTGGTTTTCCCTGAACCAAAGCGTAGTTCTCTTCAATTTTAGTTTCAAAAGAGTAAGAGATACAGAACTATTGTTGTTATCCATCCACAATAATAAAGGGATTCAGATTAAAGGTGCAAATTTCACATGTTAAGTTTAGGAAAACAAGAGAAAAAAAAGCAGCATGTCTACTGCCAAGGTTCTCAATCATTTTTGGACTCAAAGAACCCCTCACTGGAATACTGGAACTGAGGCCATAACTTTTGTGAATCGAGTGGGAACCAGTTTCAAAAATGAATTTATAGATTACAGTGCTTACTTTCAGATGCAGAGAGGCCTAGGGATGGGGATAAGGAATCATCCAGGATGGGACAAGCCTGTGCCTGCGTTTATTTGCTTTATTTACCTGCTTATCTCCTAATACCTAACTTATCTTCTCATACCCTGGATCACTCTTCAAAACATCTGGCAACATCCCAGGGTGCCCCACCACCCTGGTTATAATAACAGGGCTACATAAAAGCATGCTCTTTCCTCGACCTCAAGTAAGAGTCCATGACATTTGAAGACTACAGTTAATGGATAAGGACAGACATTCAATTCCTCCACTGCAAATTTCAGTGGAGAAGGGATTGTACAAGCATTACAGCCCTCTGGCTGGAAAGCAACAAAGGGTATTACAGACATCACATTTAGATTAGATCAATTTAAGTGCAGAACTGTATGTACATTTGGGAAGTTCAGATCAAACAATAAATGGCTGGTCTCATCTAACTGAGTTCCTCTGAGGAGTTGAACTAAGTAGATCAGGCTAACACTTGACCAGTCTAACCAAATGTGTGTACATATTTGGCACACAGTCCCAGGGCTGAAAAGCCTAGCCACTCTCCCCAGCCCCAGGATTGAGACTTTCCTACCTCCCCCTGGCCCTGACCAAACTATTTTGAGTCTTCTGACACCCCTCACCCCAGAGGGACAATCCCCCTCCCTTTTAGATCCACCAAGCCCACCCCCAATCCTTGCAACCTCAAAGGACTCAACACCACTCCCCCCAAAGATCTAATAGCTCCTCCTTGTTGGGACTGGATTTGCAACCCATTCCCAATACCCTGCCCTGGGCAAGCACAACCTTCAGACTGACCACAATTCCTCCAGTTGATATTAGGCAAATTTTATTAATACAAAGTGATAGGAAATAAGAGTAATGCTGGCAAAGCAAGCACGATGATTACAACATATATTACCCAAATTCCCTAGCGCTCAGAATATACACAAGGCAAGAGGTGCATGTGGTCGGTACATAAACGCCACCTTGAGGTTCTTTTCTTGAATGTCCAACATCAGCAACCTTGGAGTTTGGGACTGATGCCAGCTCATTGTTCTCAAACTCCTCCTGTTATATTCTTTCTCCTTTAATGACTCTTTGTCTCTGGAAATTGTTGACTGGTTTCCTGTCCATGTTCTTTTTTGTCAGCCAGAATCCTATCTTCATAAACCTATCACATGTGCACACCTGAATTTGGTCATTTCATTGGAAACTAAGAATCCTAAGGGTTTTTGCAAGTGGGTACTGTAGCCCTGAAGTCAGGCTTATCTCTATTATGAAAACAAAGCTTGGATGTTTTAATTTCCCAGGATATATATGTCTGTTGGCCTCAGACACCCTGTCTGCCTTTAAACTGTGTGACAAGCAGACTTTTAGAAATAAATTAAGTCTTGCCATTCCCCTGGACCATTGTTCTAATGCAATACCTACTTTGCCTACAAGACAATTCTTAATAATAAACCTCTAAATATCAGTTTCTAGCCATCACTCCTGACCCTGCATTCCCCCCTCCACCCCACTTTACTTAGATTGTATTCCCAGTGCAGATTCCAGTACAAACAAATGTGTGTAAAAGGGGGACCCAATCTATGATTATTCAGTTTAAAGTGAGCCATAAGATCATAGATCAGGTTCCAAGAACAACTGTATGTACCCAAAGTCACCTCAAAGATGAGATCTTCAGCCAGAGTGCACTACAGAGCTGCTCCTTCACTCCTTCTCTTCCTCTCCCTGTCTCCAGCTGATGCCTCATGGGCCTCAGTTGGAGCTGGTATGTTGCTTCTGCTTCATAACCCATGCACAACTGAGAGCTGAGTGACTCAGCGCTGTATATGAAGTTGGAGGGCTCTACCACTGCTGGATCAGTCACCTAGACTTGTGTATGGTAGGCTGAATCACCCCAGGCTCTGTGTGTAGCAGGAGGCAGCACAGCTGGACTGTTTGAACTGCTAGAATAGCAGTTTCTCCTGGCATAAATGTAATGTCTGTCCATAGCCAATGTGAAACTACCTAATGATAAGAGTAATACATTATAGATTTCATAGACACTAGGGCTGGAAGGGACCTTGCAAGATCATCGAGTCCAGCCCCCTGACCAAAGAGCAGGCAATCACCAAGGATCAAATGAACCCAGCAAGATAGGTATCCAAGTGTTTCTTAAAGGCATCCAGAGTAGGTGCCTGCACCATATCTGGGGGGAGTTTATTCCAGGCCCTGCAGACTTGGACAGTAAAGATTTTCCTTATGTCTTCCAAGAGCATGTGACTGTTGGACCGTTGGACAGTCGTTCTTCCAGTTTCTGGTGCACACCCCTTGTATACTTATAGGCTGCCACCAAGTCACCCCACGTTATGTAATGTGCAAGATCAGCAACAACAAAAATTAGGGACAGAATAATTATGCATGAGAGAAAAACAAAAAATCACAAAGAAGAGCAGGAGTCACTGGTGGAAGCAAGAGGAAAATCATTTTTTCTATTTATTAAGAAGAAAAAAATGGATGATTTAAGGAGAATGAGGATGGGCATAGACAATCCATAGGGGGCCATGGGGGGTGCATGCCCCCCCAAGATTGGCCCTTGCCATCTGTGGAGTGGGGTGTGATGACCAGTGCCCCCCCCCCCCGAGATTGTGGAGGCACTGAGAGAAGCACTGGTGGCACTTCCGGGTCTGCCGCCAGCACTTCCAGCTTTGCTGCTGGCACCTCTGCCGGTGGCAGTAATCAGGTGCTGGGGACACTTCCCTCCCCAGCTGGTAATTGGTCACTGGTGCCCCCCCCCCAGAATCAGGAGGCATCAGTCACCCATGGTGATGAAGGGGTTTGTTTGATCAGAATGAGAAATGGGAGTATAAATAGGTAAAAAGAAAAAATTGAAGAAGAAAATAGTTCTCAAACAGTCTGGATTAGTATCTAAAACTGAATGAAAGCCTGATTCTGCTGTCACTTTTACAAATTTTCCTTTGGTGTAATTATTTTGACAATGACATTTTTGTCACTAGTCATAATGGCTATGAGCATCTGGAAAGTCCAACTATGAATTTCTAAGCCCTCTTAAATGGCTCTAGGAAGAACCCATTTGGGATAAGATTCAGCCACCTTTAATGTGCATGGGTAAGTCTTATATCTGAAATAACCATCTACCTGCATAAAGGTAAGAGTCCGGCCTCTAAAGCAGTGCTTCCCAAACTTTTCCTCAGTGTGACCCCGTTTATGTCCCCAATTCCTCAGTATGTTCCCCCAGTCCCAACTCACAGCTCCTCACCACCCCAGGTGTCCCTCACTCCTCATCCCCAGTCCCCCACCCCTCCAGATGCACCAGGACCAGGGCCCACAGCCCCCTGCCCCCCACCCCCAGCAGTGCCCAAGCCCTGGCTGCTACACACAGGAGGTAGTGGCTGCTGCAGCCAGAGTGGAGTGCAGAACCTGACTTCCCCCTCACCCTGTCCACTCCCCCATGGGCAGCGCTGACGGAGCACAGCCCATGCAGAGGGAGGATGTGCGCTGCCCGCTACAGGCTTGGGGATCACCGCTGTGCTGTCCTTTCCCTAGGGACTCTGCAGCCCAGTGGGCAGAATCCAACGCAGGAGGGAGCAAGTGCCATGGTGTGTCACCATGGCTGTCAAGCTCAGGCACTCCCTGCTCAACTAGCAGCAGTATGGGCACAACTCTGCACCACCACCATTGCTGTGCCTCACCTTGGTGGTCATGGTGGTGCAGCACTACCTCCCACACTGGGTCCCGGGCCTCAGAGGTGGCTCCTACTTGGAGCTGGACAAACCCAGCTACAACCCTGCATCTTGCTGTGGGTGCAGAAATCTCAGGGGCACATTTATCGTGACCTCATCTGCTGATGTTTTGACCCTATTTAGGTTCACAACCCACAGTTTGGAAACTGCTGCCTTAAGGGTTTGGGAATTTTTAAATTTTAATAAATTAATTTTTTAATCTACTTAATAAATATCAGTCACCTTTACTTTAGTCCCAACATCTTTTACTGTGGATTCATGCTGCTGGATTACCATACACTTAAGTTTTGCAATCTGTTTTCACAAATCAATTTTACACAGCTTGAGAATCTGGGCAAGTTTGTATTTGTGCTATAAAGATGTTTCAGGGAGGAAAAAGAATGAAAACAGTGTTGTAGCTGCAAACAAATCAATCGGACTGTATTAAACCTAAATGCATGATGCCAAAGATGAATGTAGAGACAGAAACAGGGACAGAGATTACCATGGGGTCTAGACACATACAATGATTAATCATCACACACAACCTGAAAAGAAAAGCACAACACAAAATAGTTTTTCCTTCTTGGGCTAAATAGTCCATGGGAAATAAAATCATATTATACTCTCTGTGGATGA
The DNA here is from genome assembly GCF_001723895.1 of Crocodylus porosus. Classification (NCBI taxonomy): domain Eukaryota; kingdom Metazoa; phylum Chordata; order Crocodylia; family Crocodylidae; genus Crocodylus; species Crocodylus porosus. Next base: position 30,763,117 of record NW_017728913.1, on the reverse strand, counting down.
TGGAAAAGAACAAATAGATATTAACTATTCCTTGTTTGTACAACACTAAAAATCTGTCATTCAGTTACCTTAGTCATCTTTTTTCAAATAATACCATAGCATATATATTTTTTAAATTTGAACATAAATCTCCTTGTTTTATTTTTATCACAAATGAGTGATTGTTTGGAATTGGATTTCACATTAAATAACCTTAATCGTTTAATTATGTGTTTCAGAAAAAAATGTGCTCTCTTATAGATAATTGGAATATGATAATAGGAAGTCCTGCAACACGACTTCTTTCCCATACAGTATATCACTTATTCAGACATTATGGTTTTCTAGTGGGGTTCTAATTACTGTATGCATCACTCGTTTTGGATCCCCAGGATATGTTATAATGGCAAAAGGCTATTTATACATTTTTTCTGTTAACACATAGCACTGAAACAGCACTATGTTACTCAGAATCTAATTGATGAATTTCTAGATTCAGAGACAAATATCACCTTCATATTGAGTCTGCTAAAACAAATGTGCTTGTAACACCATATGATAAAAGAGCCTATTAGTATAAAAAATTTATTCTGCAGAAATAGCTATGAGGACTAGGTCACAGGAGCATTAGCATGTCAGCTGGGGGAAATATATCAGATTTATTTAGGATTATTTGTTAGTTACTAGGTTCATGGGATAAGCAAAATAGATATCTATTTAATCTTTTATTCCTTTCCATACTTTCCTGGCATCTTGTGAGTCACTGTTTGAACTCCCCAGCCCCATTTTAATCTGGCTTTTAAGGGACAATATAATTTGGCTAAGAGAGCAGATGTTCCTGTTTCTTTTGGAAACAGCTCATGGGATCTTTTGCATGGATAATGTACTGTATAACAATTACTCAGCCGCTTGCTAGCTGCGGCTCAGCCTCTGCAGTAATAGCAATTTGTGAACACACAAGTCCTCTCAAAAGGTGCTCAATAACTCAGAGGACTGTGTCATTTGTTAATATTGCTTACAACCCACTCATTTTCAGATTAAATCACTTTTTGTTGGTGTTAAAGTGAAATATTGAAAGGTTTCCATCTTCACATGAAAATAAAAGTACCTCTCAAGCATGAGACTAGGGACTTTTTGAGGTTTTTTTAATAACATTATGCTTTATTATTTCTTTTTCACCCACCATGCTCAGGTAGCTTATGCCCTATTAAAGAAGAACATGATTTAAGGCTGATTTAAAAATATTTTTAGAAATGACATAGTTATTGAAAAAAATAGCTATGTAGCCCATGTGGAAAAAATGGATGTTAGGGTAAAATACCTCAGAGGACAGTTTTGTTGTACAACATTTGGCCTTAAATAAATGTAGAGACCTGCTTTTGAAAATATATTATATATGTCAAAGGAACAGTAATTAAACTGCTCCCTCTAAGCCTTTTTGATAGGGCATTTTCAGAATAAATGGTTGAAACTGAGAAAGGGCATTTGGCATTTAAGAACCCTACCTTTAGGATATTATTCTCCTTGCTTTCTCTTGTTCACATGATTTTTCAACTTTTTTCCCCCAGTTGGAACAGTGTTTGCATCTGCTATTTTACTTAAAGATAACATAAAGCATTCTTATAAAATAAAAAATGTATAATATAAATGTAATTATTTTTGTCATTGAATAAAAATGATTAAGTAATGAGATCCTATATAAATCCAAGAGAAGCATTTAATGGGTTGATCATGGCAAGAAAGACAAATTTTGTAGTCTGTCATTGATTAATGAAAACAAATAAAAACCACCATTCACTTGTAATAAATTGTTAAAAATAATTATTACCCGTTTAAAGTAATTTATGGTGAATAAACATAAAATACTGAATGGCAATCTCTGAATGCAACCTATAATCTGTTCCTTAAATTGAAAAAAAATGCCAGCATGTAATGCAATTTATTTAACCTGTTATTCATCTTTAAGTTTGCAAATCCTTGGCTAATCCTTGTATCTTGGTGCTAAAAATGAATTTAAGGACAGTTGTAGAAAAATGAATTATTTTCACAACTGTCATAACTTGTCTTTTTGTGTATGACTGTGAGGTTTGCTTTCGACAGGCAAATTCTTATCTTAGATTAATTGGCACATTTATTAAAAAACAGACCCCAGTGCAGAAATAGAAGAAAACATTGAAACAACATATATAATAATTTTATCTTTTGATCTTTAAATTCTGAGAGAATAATCTGTTACCAAATGAATCAACTAAAATTCTCCAGCATGTCTTCAAAATGTGGCAACATCAGTTGATGGAAGACTCTTTCCTCTCTACATGAAATATGACCTGTAACACAGTCTCATTCCTATTGATATGGTTTTATACCCATACACTGTTTCTTTTTTGATTTGCGTATACCATAGTGGAAGTTCATTTCCATGGACTATAAGCTTGTGCATTTTCAGCTTCTCTAACAATTGCTATTTATATGTCTTATCTATTCACTGCTAGTAAAGTTTTAGGTTTTATAAGTTCTCCCAGTTTTCACAATATGGTATAACTATGCTGAGAGATCAGAATGATATATATGTATTCATACTTAAATTATGTTTTCTTAACATAAGGTTTTCAGAATATCCAGTTTTCTCCATTCCCTCATAATAGGTATAAGATTGTACACACTTTAACTGCAGTCATAATATAAAATACTCACTTTTTTGCATAGGTACAGCGCTTTTTATGACAACAATAGAAACTTTTGAGTTTTTATATTTTGTTGACAAGTGTCCTTTTTTTTTTCTTTACTAGATTTGTTTTTCATATGGATTATCTCTCTTCAAACTGTGTGAACATAGGCAATGACAAAAGGTGCAAGATAAGAACTGCAAACACTCCAAATCTACAATCCTCTGGAATATGTTATAGTAAGAAACAAAGTAATCTTTACTTCTCCATTCAGAAAAAAAGACTTTATGAAGAAGGAAACACAAAAGGGATAGATTCTTCACTTAAGATGCATGAGAGAAATAACCAAAATAGAAAGAAATGAATAAAAGGACCAGCAGGAATTCACTCAATGAATCAAGGAAAAAATGGGAACTATTCAAAATGCTTTCAAATACAGTGTGGTATAATCCCATATCAAATATAAAACATTTAGTATTTACTGGAAATCAGCATGATACTGTGGAATTACAATACATCCAATGCTATTGATCATTTTAAATGTTTGGTTTTTGATAGAATATAATGTTCTTTCAGCTGAAATACAAGCCTGCTGTACATAACTTTCTTTTTAGCAATCTTATTTGTGCACCATATTTTTCACGTAATAAAAAGAAGACACTATCAATTTTCTGTTATTCCAAAATATTATTAATTCAAGGATAGAAAGATCTAGTAAGTAGGGCTGTGAGAAACTTTGGTCCCTGATTCAAATTGGTGGAGATACAGCCTGATTTGGTGGCTGCATCCCCAAATCCAAATTGAATCAGGAGATCCTTTAATCTCTCTAAATCGAATTGGAACTCTCTGAATCAATTCAGAGAGATTTGGAAAGATTCGGCAATTCAGACATAGACGCAGCTTTAAATGTTTTTTCTACATACCTAAGGTACCAGGTGGCTCATGAATAGTATGATGCTGGCATAGATGTAGCATCCCACAGGAGCGCAGGGTGGTCCCCAGCGCTCTCAGCAGCCAGAAGTGGACCAGAAGCACTTCTGGTCTACTTCCAGGTCTGCCGGGGAGTGCACAGGGCCCTCCCCCACACCTCCCTGGCTTGGCGACTGGTGCCTCCTGGGTCTGGGAGTCACATGGGGTCCTCAACACCTAATCACCAAGCCAGAGGGGCACAGGGGTGGGGACCTGTGCACTTCCTGGCAGACCCAGAAGTGAACGTGAACCAGAAATGCTTCCAGTCCACTTCTGAGTCCACTGCTGAAGCACACGGGGGGGAGGGGTATGCTCCTGTGGGATGCTCCATCTGCTCCAGGATCACAGCGTTCATGAGCCATGCCTGGTACCTCAAGGTATGTAGAAAAAAATATTTAAAGGTATGTCTATTGCTGAATTGCTGATTCTCTGAATTAACATTGAATCTTCAGATTCGGATTCGGCTGAATTGAATTGGTGATGGCGATCCAAATCAACTAACAGAATCACTGTCCCTGATTTGTACTGAATACAAATCTAATATGGCCCATTTCTCACACCCCTACTAGTAAGGCCTAGTTCTGGGTATAGTGCTTTAGTTAACACCCACTCCTAGGGATTCGTTAGCTTATTACTGCCCAGAAAAAGTAGACATCTTACATTTCCCCTTACCATTGTGTCAGATTTCTTAGAAGATGCATTAAAAAGATTTTGAAATGAAGACTTCTATGTTCCTGCACCCCTTACCTGCAAGCTTACTTGTGGAAGGTGTATCTGAAAGCCAGAGGTTGGCCACAATTGATCTTATATCAGGACTTAGAGCTTGCCCTGCAGGCAGCAATGTAGAAGAAAAGAATATATGCCCATATTTACTTGTACAATCATTGATGTTCATTAAAAATCTCTTAAAAGGTGTGTCTTGATTAATCACATGAATTTTCAAGGATGTATTATTATTTAAAATATCTACTCACTAAAATACTATGGCTATATGCATAGTATTTTTTAAACGTCAAACAATAACAAGGTTTTATGTAAATGAACTGACTGAGAGATTTTCTTCCATAAGACAACCTGACTTCATTCATACATTTGAAAATCATGATTAACAGATTAATTTAGGCACATAAATTTCCTATTGATTTAAGGTTAAAATGTAGCATGCTCTTGAATGCTTTACTGAAGTGGAACTTCAGGAATGCCACCTCATTAACAAGCTCAGGGTTTGTTAGACCAAACCACAATATGACTTCAAAAATTATAAGGTAAATATGAGCCAGAGTATACTAGCACTTGCAGTTAATCCAAACCATGCAGGGATTTGTTGAATAAAATAAAGACCTTGAAATAAGTCAAAAACAACTACATATATGTGCGTGGGTGTAGACCACTGGACATGCAGGTTAATGCATTCTGCAGTAGAGGAAATTCACAAGTGGTTGTTGAAAGTAGCTCCAGAAGAGGAGGTCAAACTGATCACGCAGTGTGGTAGAAAGAGTAAGGCCATGTTGTGAGGACTCACCTCTGGGACAGGTTTTGCATCTGCCAACATCCTTTATTTAAGGGCTGATTGTCTTCATCTCTGTTTAGTACAACAAGTACATTTAAACTTGAGGCTATTCAACTGGTATGTATGCATGTAAGCTACAGTTCCCCCACTCAATTTAATTCACGAAAGAAATACTTTATTCAAATCCATCATAATCTATGCTTCTTTAAATACCCGTTTCACCACAGTGTGCTTTGCTTTATTTATTTGTTTATTTATTTATGTATGTATTTTAAAATTATACCATTTTGTTAACTGACTTTATAAATTGAAGTAACTGGATATTGACACTACTTAATAATTTGGGAAAGAAAATTTGATTAGATGGAGTTCTTTATGAAAGTGGCTGCCAGAGGGATATTGATTTCTGCTTCCTAATTATGTCCTGTACAACTGCATGGTATATAGCCTCTCTGTCTCTGAACTAAAGAAAATGTTTAAACCAAGTCACACTACAATATGATGCAGACATTTTTTGAATAATATTGATAATTTAGTTAAGCCAAATGAAACCTCGTTATTTCAGGACATATAAAAAAGTCTGTTTGTAATGATTCTAAGAAATTAATTCTAAGACACCATTCTTATTTTGCACAGGTTATTTCTATTGTTATGGTATCAATTTAATTTTTCAAGAGGTTATTTAAAGATTCTAGAAGAAAGATTTTGTAATGGTGGCACTATTAAGCATTGATAATTAAACTGGGAAAAAGAAAAAAAATCAATAAAAAATAAAGAGTTGATGTGTATTCACAAAAGCCAAACAGAATCATAACTGAAGGTTTTCATATTCCACTTTAGGGATAAAATTTGGAGTACAAGTCATAGCATATTATTGTAGAAGACCACATTAATTGCTAAATTATATTGACTAAGAATTTTCATTCAAAAGGAAATGTGTCAGAAATGTTAAAACTGAGTTATACTCTTCCTTTTGGAGTGAGCGTTTGGTATTTTTAATTTCCACTGAAGAATGAATTTTATGGGAGTGTTTTGAGTAGCTACCATTCCACTGTTTTTAAGAATAAGAGAAACAAGATGCAATTTTGCTATGTGGGAAAGAAAACCCTCAGAAAACCGGTTGACAAATTAAAATTTTGAAGGGACACAAGAATAGGTCTAATAAAAAACTTAGTTATCTAAAGCATGAAATGGAACTGGGACACTTTTAATAAAATTATCAAAAAATAGGCCCTGTTCAAGGGAGTTCCAACACTGAAGGCAAATACATATGTAGTAGGAGCCTCTCTTTTCTGAATATTTTGTATGGGCCAGGTAAGTGTTTTTAGTCAGATTTATATGCCATTCTTATGTGCCTAAATTTCTGCTTTCATGTGAAAACCTAAGCATTTCACTATATATCTATGTGTTTTAGTGCTTAGTCAAAAATAGCTCTGTGTATTGAAATACAAGGGTATTGTGAATGCTTGGAATGACAAACATTTTGTTTAAGGGAGTGTGTGTGTGTGTGTGTGTGTGTGTGTGTGTGTGTGTGTGTGTGTAAGATAAGCCTACAGTAGTTTGGGAGTCAGTAAGGAAACACAGATGTACAGAACTCAACTTGTCTGGTTTCTTTGTAAAGATAAACCAAGGATCTCAACACTGTGATCTCAACACTGTGACCTCAATCCATTGGCTCCTTAGTGAATGAATCTAACAAAAGCATGAATGTAAGTACTCTTCTGGTTTGTGATATTTTATGTATGCATTTCTTGATGTCCAGTTGGGCAGCAATTCCCAGGGGGATATAAGTTGTTCTTCTGTTAAAAGTAAGCTGGGTTTAATTTTGAGAGACAGTACCGCCCACCCCACATTTAGAGGGTATGCTGTACTTGGATTGGTAAGGGTAAGGGTAACTATTGCATCTAATATAAGTTATTATACCTATTTTGGAAAATCTTTGATTTCTTCTGGAGGGGTGCATTTGAACCAGTCTAGGGAGAAAGGAATTCAACTCTCCCACATACTGGGGAACTGCTCTAACCACTATGTCATTATAATACAGTATAACAGAGGGAAAAATACTGGAACATAGGCCTGGAAGCACCATTGAGTGAAATGCTTGGTTAATACCTGCTCAAAAGAGCCTAGGAAAGAGACAGTGCCCAGTGTTACCAAGGAAGCCATAACTGCCTATAGTCTGTGGTGATTTGAGCTAGGGGAAGAATTCTTTCCTGTCCCCACATTCAAAATTTCTGTGACCCTGACAAGGAAAACAATGCTCTTTAGCTAGAAATCTCTGAGGTACTGTTCCCTCCTAATGTTATTTGCACCCAAACAGGTTTGTTTTATCTGTTACATCATCACATCCACATTTTCATTAATGCTTTCCTACCCAACTATTTTTATTCTATCTTTCCTAAACAGTTTGTACCCTCAGTTGCTGTATCCCAGTCATGCATGCTCTTCCACCATATTTCAGCCATTCCTATAATGACCAGTCTTGTATCACACACCAAGAATTCAAATTCTTCCATTTTATTTCCTAGACGCTTGCATTGATGTACACGCACTAAGTTGTTTCCATCTATCCTAATCCAAGACAGAATGTATGATCAACATACAGGTTTTCCTCACTTTATGCTGTACATGTGTTCCTGGAAAATAGTGCATAACTTGAATTAGCACTTCACAATATAACAAATAGGGAACCGACTTTACAACATAACAAATAGGGATATGTTCTGTAGACCTTGACTGTAATGAGCCCCAGACCCATCTCTCCCACTTTTACAAGACAATTTCGGTACTTGCCAACAGCAGACAGAACACACAAGCACAGAGTGGTAGTGAATGCTACCATAATGGGGATGGCAACTACAGAAACACAGGTCACAGATGATGAGTAAGGAACACAGATCCACACAGGAGACTATCTTTTGGTACACGTCACTCCCACAAGACACCTCACAAAGCAGTTGACTGTGGGCTTCCACTACACCAATTGCATAAGAGTGAATTTATCTCACATATAAAGAATTTTTTATATAAAAAGTGTCATTGCATAAGAGTGAATTCACACATACAGAACCCACATGAAGTGAGGAAAACCTGTATTTCCACTGACAAATATGCTGTGGTGTTCCACAGCATTTCTACTTCTCATTTACCAGACATTACTTCTGCTTATTTTCATCATGGTGATTTTGTAGAATTCTCAGTCTTTTCTGAGTCCAACCCCTCCCCCGCCACACACACACATGCACGATGTTTTAAGAATGAGACATGGACTAGTTCCTTTTAAGGCATAGATGTAGGGGGCCACCTATTCACACCGTTCTATCAGATGGATCTCAGAGGTGATGGTTCTTAAAGGTGCCTTGCTATAATTATGAGTTGGAATCCTAAGCTCCTGAAAAGGGTGATGCTCCCCTTAACATTACCTATTGCTTAGCCATGCCTTCTACTCAGTGTGGATCCCATTCTGAGATGCCTAATTTCTGCATGTATTTTATGGGGTTTATTTTCCACTGTGGATACTAGATACTTGAAAGTTAGGCATTGAGCTACCTGATAATCAGGGATCCAGGTTTTCTGTTCCCTATGGAAAAATGCAGATTTTCTTTTTTAACTGAGAAAAACATGGATTTCTCATTTTAATGGTGAAACATACAGATTTTCTACTTTGGAAAAGAGCTCTCTGCTGGCCGACAAGAGTTCCAGCATGCAAATGACCAGGGGGAGTGGGAGGAGGGTGGTCAGGCAGGGGTCGCCATATGCATGTACATGCACATCTCTGCCAGGCAGCCTGGAGAGCAGCTCCTGCAGGTAACTCTCATGGAGGGCAGGAGAGATTGAAGCCTCCATAAGGATGGAGGGAGGGAGAGAATTGGGCAGGGCTGCAGCTGGGCTGCTGCCCAGCCAGGTGGTATGTGGGGCTTGGGGCGCAGGGCCAAAATGCGTGAATGCAGGGCCTGGGAAGGGAGGTGGATGGAGCCATTGGTGGCTTATCAAAGGAGCAAGGGGGAGGGCTGGCTTCCTGCTACTGTGCTCACTCCTGGGGGACGGGGGGGCTCATGTCCCTAGATCTGTGTGCGGCGTGGGGGTAGGTGTGGGTTGTCCACTGCGGGCTCAGGCTCAATGCCCTGCTGCTCTCCCCCTGGACCCTCCACAGCCCAGAGGATGAGACCTGGCACAGCAGGTGGAGTGGGGCCAGGAGGAGAAGCTCCTTGCTGCTGTAAGCCCTACACTACCCTGGTGATGTATTCCCTGCCTACCCAGCAGCAGTATTGGCCTCTCACTGCTGCCGGGCAGGCAAGGGATGTCTCGCTATGGTAGCATAGGGCTTGCAGCAGCAAGAAACTTCCCCTCCCAGCCCTGCTCTGCCTCATTGCATTAGGTACCTCTCACTTGCCCGTGGAAGCCCCAGGGGCGAGCATGAAGTAGGCAGCCTGAGCCTGCAGCGGGAAGCCTGCACTTGGCTCTCCCATAGCCTCTGCTCCAACCATGCTGCCGTGGGGGAGGGGGAGCTCGGTTCTTTGCTCTGCTCCCCAGTCAGGCTGCAGCAGCTGCTGCCTCCTATGGGTGGAAGCTGGGGCTTGGGCACTGTTGTAGGGAGACAGGGATTGTGGACCCAGGTCCCTGGCCCTGTAGTCGTGTCAGCTGAGGGCCCCCTCTGGCAGGGCTGGGGGATAGGGGGCTATGGGTATGGGGTGAGGTGCACCAGCAGAGCCAGGGGGATGTGGTTGAGGATTCAGGGGCACCAGCAGGGATGGGAGGGCTATGGTTGGGGAGTGAGGGGCTGGACCAGTGTCCTGGTGAGTGAAGGGGCAGAAGAAGCTACTGATTTTTCATGATAAAAAACCCCAAATCATATGCCAAAATTTATAGGTATTTAGAATTTATTTTATTACAGTGATTGAGACAGTGGTAGGCTTCCAAAGTGCTTTACGATTATAAATATATCAATAAAACATTGTGCTCAACTGATACTCATATTTATAGTGGCATTTCATTTTAATCATGGATTTTGGAGTTTCTCTCAGAAAATGTGTAATTTTTTAATCAGAGAATTTGTGATTTTTTATCAGAGAAAAACCAGGATTCCTACTGATAAGTAGACTCTTAAGTCCTTACTGAGTCTAAAACAGAACTGCCACTTGGTACTGTGGCTAAAATTGGAAATGATTTAGCCAAGATATAAGAGCTAAAGTACCAGTTTTGCTTCTTTACGGTACTCAAGAGGCCAGAATTACCTCATCCCTATTTATTTACTGATTTAACTTTACAAATCCATATTCATATCCATATCCTGTTTGTTCTGGAAGACAAAGATGGCTAAAAATTAAATTGCGATAATCACAAAAGAAAGGAAGGTAAAAAATGATCCATTAAAAAATGAAAGATGTACAGTGTGACCATATTGGGGGATTGCTATTGTTAATATCTATTGAACTTTAATTATACCTGAGAGAGCATTATAATACTGGGAAATATTTGGTAACGGCTCCAACCTCCCATTCAAATCAAGCATTAAGGATTCCAAACATTTTCCAAAAACTGCCAGGAAAGAATTTAAGTATCCATAATTTCTTTATAAGACATATGGAAGCAAAAAGTCCCATTATCCAAATAATCCCTTGTAATGATTTTTTAAATATTCTGTTACTCATAATGAATTCACTTTGAATTTTTTCATACAATAACACTATCTGCTAATGTTCTTTTGGCTCCAATGTGTTCATTTCTTATATATATTAAATAGAATTTTCAATTTAATAGACAGTATCTCAGCATTTCAAGGGATGTATGCATCAGCAGTGGAATTTCAGCTGTGATGTGAAAGAGATTGTGACAGAGCTGCATGTTCAGGAAAATACAGTTTCCATCTGATGTAGGGAAGCTGAAGTGGCCTGTGGTTACATGCTTAGATACTACTTTTTTCAGAAGACCCACTGTACAGTGAGTAAGAAAATATTATATACTTATATTAGGCAAGGATCTAAAAGAGAACTGCTAAATTTACTGTAGAACTAGAATGCTGTGTAACAAATTAATCAAGGATGCCCACCTGTAAAATCCTACAGCTTTTGACTTATCTCCTGGAAGATTGCCCAAATCAGTAGAAAGAGACAATTTATGTAATGTTGTATGTCGCTCTGGGATGTATTCTCAGCCCAAAAAAGTCTCCCCCCACATTCAGTGCTTTTTAAATTGCCATTTTTTTAATTGAAGTCAAAACTTTCAAAGTAGCACAATAATCATAATCAATGTAGTCAAGTCGGAGGCCTTTCAGGCTGCTCCCCATGATTGCCCCATGGCTAATCATCAGAAGCAATGTCGCTCATGCAGCCTAAAATGAGCTTCCATCATATTGTAGGAAAACCATGACTGCCTGTCCTGTTGGGTGTAATCATTAAACCAGGTCCCACAGTCAAGGACCAGTTGAGAAAGAAACTGGTCCATCACAGGACAGGTTGGATCCAGGTACCCTTAAAAGGTCAGCCAGCCTGTGCTATAATGTTTCGGAAAACCAACTGGGAACTTGGTAAAAAGAAAGTTGAATGTCTTGCTTTTAGCATACCAATGTGTAATATTGATACATACAAATGTGAATTTTATGAAGCTATTCTAATGCTCTATTGTATGTCACCTGAAAAAAAAAATCATTTTAAAATAAACTTTACCTTATAGGAGTGTAAACAAACTTCTAAAGCCAACTGCTCTGCTAAATGAAAAACAATAAAAGCATTTCAATGTGAAAAAAAAGTTCTTACTGGCTAAGAGCTTCTATGGTAATTTGAACCTGGAGTGTTTTTTTGATGCATAAATTACAAATTTCTTCAGAAGAGGAATTCATAATGAAAAAGCTTAGAAAACCAGTCATTGCTCATTGTGTAAATTGTGCTTATGCTTTGATGAAGCCTCAAACCTCTGCCAACTAGTTTTACAACTTGAAAAATATGCCAAACTGTACACTGTGACAGCTGTTAGGATGGAATGTTTTAATATTATAATTAATTTATGATCTAAGTTCATAAAATGTCCTTTAGGACCTAACTTGCTACCTTATTGACTTAATTTAGTTTTCATTTCTCTTAATTTCAGTATTATTTCTAATAATTGTGATTGTAAATAGAAATTAGACAAACAGCTGATCTCTTTTGTATTTCATGGAATACTCAACTAAATGTGCTTCCATAATGCACCAAACTAGTTAAGCTTGGGAAAGGGTGAAGACCAAAGGTGGGGGAGAAAAGGTCAGAAGCCATCAAAATGGTAGCAAACCTGATTTGTAACAAAATCTGGAGTCCGTAACTTCCTCTTTTATAAGAAAAAGAACATGACTATTACCCACTCCCATTTCCCCATACTTTTCCTAACTGAACCTCACCAGTTTCCTACTACTTCCCAAAACTGGTGCAGAAGGAGATGTGTATACTTTTTACATGGTATTCAAGACTTTTGTCCTCCAATCAGTTAAAAGAGAATAATACTACTGCAGACATGGTCTCAACCAGCCACAGTACTTTACAAGTCAATGCACTACATCCTCTATGATTGGAAAAATCTAAATTATTTTGCTGTTTAAAAGAAACAGAGATTAAAGTATGTATTTTACTCACAGAGGTTGAAATTCATAACTCACTGAATTTAACAGGAATTTTGCCATTGACTTCAGGGGTAATGTCATATTTAATAGATATAATATGTGTTATTTAATAGAACTCCAAGCATGTTTATTTTTTCCACTGTAAATTTTTCATAGCAGTAACTAATAAAGACAAATGTACCACTCTTAATCAAAATTAAACATGGAAATACCCACAAAATTTAACAAAGAATGCTACTATTAGTATTTATTGTAGCATCTGATAGATTTAGCCACGGACCAGTATCTAATTTTTCTAAGCGTTGTACACATTGTGTAAAAAGTCAGTCCCTGCCCTAGATAGTTTACAATTTAAGTGTAATACATCTGTACAGGGAGACAGAAAGAGGATACCAATGAAACATAATTAAACAACATGACAGGCAGCTATATAAAGACTCAATGACCTAAAAATTGTTGGTATTTTTGTAGGCATCAGATGAAAAGAAGAATTTTGGTAAGGATTTTAAGGAAGAAGAATGAAATGGTCTTGTAGATATTACAAGCAGGTCTTCCTAAGCCTAGAAGAAAGCATGAAGGGGCTTGTTTGAAATTTTTACAAGTGAACAACATACACTATCACGGCACAATCAGATAAGAGACTTGACATTTCTATTAGAAATGAAAGATGATTATGGAGTGTTAGGGAAAGCCATAGCCCCCACTGAAAGTAGAAACAGGTTGACGAGACAGAGAAGTGAAAACCAATGGAAGGATTCAAGGACTAGGGTGATGTGGTTGAATTAACAGAAGAATGCATTCTGAAAGCAGATTGCATTTCTCAAGGCATAGGAAAAGGTCCAAAAAGTAAATGAGGTATAAAATGATGGGAGTCTAGAGAAGAACTTTTGCTGTATGGTTGGATAGGACAAACTATCTTGAAGTACATATACACTGAAGTTAAGAGCATGATAGCAGCACAGGTGGATGCATTTGAATGAGTTTTAGCCTGGTTAGCCTGGTATTGATACCAGGGATACTCCAGAAGCCTGGGCTTCAGCAGTCATGTAACTAGTGCTGTATTACAGAATATGGGCTTGAGTGACAGGCATGTGTTTTCCCAGGTTTAAATAGAAGTTTTGGGGAAAGGTTAGAATGAACTTAAAAGAGATCTTTTTTTCATCGTGTTGAACTTCAGTGAAGAGCTGGACATCAACATCTGGTGGACAGGATGAGATTTTATTTGGAGGCAGGTCTGGAATGGCTCTTGGCAAATTAGATCTCTAAGTGTAATAGCTAAATTTAGGTTTGCAAATTAAGTTTCAAGAGATGAATTTCTCTTAGTAGACTTTTTAACACTTTAACTTTGTAATATGGATATTATTTTCTATTACCTTCTGTAGGCTTTAAAAATATAATTCCTATATTACCTAAGCTTCTATAGATGCATAGAGGAAACCTGTAATAAATTATGCTTTTTTATAAGGTTTCACTTCAGTCATTACATGGACAGTATTTTTTCATTGCTTTTAGAATATTTTTCATTGGTAGGTTCAAATACCATGCTAAGATTTCTAACATTTCATACATTCCAGGTGCCTTAAAAAAATCATTGCCATGAGCTTTGGCATACATATTATGTTTTTCTCAAGATTTTTGGGTTAGACTTTTGGACTAGCTCTCTATAACAGCTGTAAAGAACTTTTATAGATTTTCTTACATTTAAAGTTTTATTTTATGATTTTCAAGAGAATTTTCAAAATCTGTATATTAAAAAAGTACATGCAGTCCTACTTGGGTAAAACCAAGAGGGTACTTTTTAATTTTTGTCGACTTCTATGTATGTCTATGATTCCATGTTACACATAATAATAATAATAATAATAATAAATCATACTTGGTGGGAATCTTATTTCCATCTGGTCATTAAAGTGGCAGTTTTCTAAGTGGCATTTTTGATGTATACACAGGTAGGGATTCTGTTTTCCAGAAGGAGAAGACCCAAGGTTCTAGGCCCTTCTTGACCAGAGAAGTCTTTGAACCTACATTTCTCTGCTTTTCCAGCACACCACTCTAACTACCCCAGCATGAAGTCAGGCCCTAGCCAAGTGTCTCTCTATGGCACTCCTTTTGAAGTTGTGACACTGCTTTTTGCATTTAAGAGGCATTGGATAAAATAGACTCATAGATTCGTAGAAATTACAGGCTGGAAGGGACCTTATAAGATCACTGGATCCAGTCCCCCTGCACTTGGGCAGGAGAGACTGCTGGGGTCAGATGACCCCAGCAAGATGGGAGTTAAGATGCTTTTTGAAGATCACCAGGGTGGATGACCACACCACTTCAGGGAGGAGTCTGTTCCAGACCCTCAGCACTTGACTTGTAAAGAAGTTTTTCCTTGTTTCCAATCTGAAGTGATCTTCAGTCAGTTTGTGCCCATTGCTTCTTGTTTTCCACTGGGGTGCTTTGATGAATGGATGCTTCCCCAGCCTCTGATGTATGCCCCTAATATAGGCTTCCTCAAAGTCCCCTCTAAGTCTTCTCTTCTTCAGGCTGAACAGTCCCAAGTCTTTCAGCTTCTCCTCATATGGCCTGCTCTCTAGATCTCTAATCATGTGTGTGGCCCTCCTTTGGACTCTCTCAAGCTTCTCCACATCCTTCCTGAAGCGTGGCACCCAGAATTGGATGCAGTACTCCAACTGTGGTCTCACCAAGGACAAGTAGAGTGAGAGGATGACGTTCTCAGCCTTGCTTGAGATGCAGTGGTAGATGAATGCCAATGTTTGATTCATTCTGCTAGCTGCAGTATCTCATTGGTGGCTGATTTCATTCTGTGGTCTAACCCAGGTTTCTTTCAGTCGAGGTCCTGGCAAACGTAGCACTGCTGGGTCTGTAAGTGTGTTGTGGATTATTTCTCCCCAGATGGAGCACTTTACATTTCTCCATATTAAACACCATCAGGTTAAGATTCACTCACCTCACAAGGCTGTCCAAGTCAGCCTGTATTGCCAGCCTGTCCTCAAGTGTGACCACACTCCCCCATAGTTTGGTGTCATCTGTGAACTTTGCCAGTTCACTTTTAATACCTGAATCCAAATCCTTGATTAACATTTTGAAAAGTACTGGTTGAAGTACTGAACCCTGAGGGATGCCACTGGCCACTTTCCACTGTGTTGACTCAGTTCTGTGTGTTAATACTCTACAGGTCCTACTTTCAACCCAGTTACCTAACCACTGGACTGTAAATTACTTGAGGCCTCATTTTCCCAATTTTACCATAAGGAGACTAGGTCCAAGTCCAAGTATATGACATCAACCAAGTTTTTGAAGTCTAGATATATGACACCAACCTCATTTCCCCTATCCAGTTAGTTACCTGATCATAGAAGGAAATTAAGTTGATCAGGCATGGCTTGGCTACAATGAAGCCTTGTTGTGTATTGTTTAGAATACTGTCTTTTGTTAGACTATCAATTTATTCTTTGATCATTTTTTCTAGGATTTTACCAGGGATTGAGGTCAAACTGATTGGCTTGTAATTCCCTGGGTCTTCATTTCTCCCTTTCTTGAATATAGACACCACATTGACCTTCTTTCAATCTTCTGGGACCTCTCCCAGGTGCCATGAGTCTTCAAATAATTTTGCCATAAGTTGTACAATGAAGTTGGCCAGTTCTTTTGGTACTCTTGGGTGTAGTTCATCTGGTCCTGCTGACTTGTAGATATTCAGCTTCCCTAGGTGTTCCCCCACAAGCGCTTCACCAACTACAGGAGGGTGATCACCCCCACCTTGATCATAGAAACAGAGGCTGAGCAGTATAGCAGGGAACTTTCTGCCTAATTGAGAACTAAATTCCAAGCCAAAACCTAGGTTTCCCTTCCTTCCAGGCCAGTAGCCATCTTGATGTGCAACATGAGACTGGACATCAACATCAGATGGATAGGTGAGATTTTAATTGGAGGCAAGTCTAGAGCCAAGAGTTTATTTAGAGGCAGGTGTGGAGTTTGGCTTCACATACCCTCTGGCTTGCTTGCTTTGTCCTGGCCCTGAATATTTCCTTCTCTTGGCTACCCAAGGGACCAGCTTTGCAACAAGAATTGGAAATCACTGACCTGCTCTGTGGTGGGTAGAGCTGGATTTGTTTAATTTAGCAAAACAAAGGTATGTACAGCTTATCCTTATTTTTTTTATAAATTCACTTGAAGAGTGAGTATCAGGGAAGGAGAAGAGCTACTTAAGTTAAAGACCAATATTTGTAAAAGATCTAACTTGCACAAAATGGTCAGAAATAAAATTGGACCAGGAATTAGAAAAAAGTTTTCTAAACATTAGAGGAGTGAATTTATGGAATGGTCCTCCAAACAAAGTAGTAGGGGCAGGGAACCTGAAGATGGTACTTTATAAATTTATGGAAGGGATAATATAATAGGATAGAGGTGTTCTTGGAATACTAATCAGGTCTTCATACATTTAGTGTGCTTATGAGGGGTTTGAGAAGAAATTCAGCCTCTATGTTGTTTATGAATAGAAAGTGGCTTTTCTGCTTACCTGCTGGATTCATGAAGAATTTCCTCCCCTTGAATCTAATATTGTTTTCTAGGGAAAGTTTTTCAGCTTTTTCTGAAGTGCTTTATTTAGGCTACAGCTAGAGGTAGAATATTGATTTTGACCATAGTGGTTCTCAATGGTACTGAGAAAACTGGCATCTGGCTGATGGGTCCTGGTTCATACACCAAGAACTGTACATGGGATTAAAAAGAAATTTTCCCTCAGGTCAAACTTCAAGGAACAACTTTTATTTTACCTTCCTCTTTTACAGCAAACTTGCTCCATTTCCTAGGATAGTTCAACAATATTTTGTCTAACAAATCAGCATTGATGATATTTTTGTCTATCCTGACACTTTACAGTATTGCTGAGGTGGGAAGAGGTGTTGTTTGGGGTTTTATTTTTTTATCCAGTGCTTTGTGGTTGTAATGAATGAAAGGACTATTGTAGACCATGTTATGGGTACTATTACATGGGTGGTACCCTGCAAGCACAAATATCTGAACCTAATGGCCCAGTCCTATATTTCTGTACATAAACCTGTGCTTAGTTCTTTGGTTGTGAAAACAGGGAAGGATGCAAATAAATGTTAATTAACAAAAAGTCAGGGTACTAAGTTAAAAAAAATGCTGCCAAGACTTTTGACTTTGAAGATGTAGTTGAAAGTGTGTTTATACGAGGCCCAGAAAATTAAAGACAAAGAGTAAAGAGTGGTGAAATCAGAAAGAGATGATAGAGGAATAGTAAATAATGAAGGAGAATGTAGCTAGATACAAAAGACTGAGCACATTTAAAAGACTAATAAATGACAAAGACAGTTCAATGCAGATAAATGTAGAACAGTGGTGACTTTGATGAGTCTTTATCATACAACTGTGCATGCATTATAAAATAGGATGAACAAAATGTCTAAGAGTCAAAAGAAAAGTCTGTGTATCATTGATGTAGAAAAGAAAGCTCATAGACAAGTCAGGACACATGGAAAAGTGATGACTTTGAGGGACTCTTTATGACAAAAGTCTGTGTTTTCATAAAGTAGTAAAAAGAGTAAGAGCTTAAATAAAAAGGAAAAAGAAAAGATAAATTCAACATGAACTATAAAGTATAAAATAACCACAGTAATGTTTTGTCAAGAGGAAAAAATGAGCCAGATGAATTACTTTCACTGTGTTTCTAGTACTGATCTGACCATGCCTATTACACAAAAGTAGCATTTACAGAAAGGATTGCCTTCTGTTTGGCCACCATGTAATGATAATTTTTCAAGTGTTTATTTTTCATGAGCAGGAAAATATTCAACAGCAGAGATAATAACATTTGAAAAAAAGACAAAGGAAAACATGTATGAATTTAATGATGAAGAAAAAAGAAAGATGACGGGAGAGGGAAAAAAAGACAAATCAGGATGAGTAGAAAGGAATGCAAATAAAAGAAGAGAGCTGGCAAACAATGAATAGGCTTAAGATGAAGACAAATAGATCCCTTTTATTTGGATAAGTAGCCCAGTTCCTAACTTATTGTAAAAAAAGTGGGGCACTACCTCCTTTGTTTCTATTATAAAGAAAGTAGAGACAGCTACTGCATTTTTTTATAGACCCTGTTCAGATCATGCCTAGATATTCTAAGTTTTAGCTTGAAAAAGGTTTTGATTTTTGGATCTTGGTAGGGCTTGGAGAAAGACTGCTCAGACCTGTCAAGACTGATGTATTTCTGCGAACACCCAAAAACAATTGGGAAACTTTAAGGTTAGAAAGAATAGTGCTTCTTCAGAATTGTGGCAGTCAAGGCAGCAGATGCGCATAGACTGTAATATTTTAATTTTGAATTCAGGCCCCTGAATTCCACCATAGGCTCCTTAGCAGGCATGCTTTTTTTTGTTACCCAAGAGTGAAAGTTCTGAGCACAAACATACAATACCTGTGCCTCAGTCTAGCTTAACTCCAGAAACAAAGCAAATCTGATTTCGAATGTTTACAAAAACAGCCTATAATACAGTTCCATTTTACCATTTTGTCCATTTTGTCATTGGTCAGGCACAGACATTGCTCTTTTACTTGTAAAAGTGATCAGAAAGTGCCCATAACAGAACAGAAGTTTGGCACACATAGACTGATTAAAAATGATGGAACCTGGTCTAAGAATTACCGCACCACCATCACCAAAAGGGTCAAGGTGTGTTCTGCTCATTACCGATCTAAACTATGCTGCTGGTAGAAAATAGCATAACTTAAATTGAGTCAGTCTTGGGTTTTTTGCATGCCTGCACCTAGCCATTGTCTTGAGACTGGTTCAGTAGTGTTAAAAAAAATAGGTGCCCTCTGTGTATATTATTCTAAAATATTTACTAGGGGTATTGTGTGTTTAACTTGCCCTAGGGTACTGCTGATATGCTTTAGTGCCAACTTTTTAATGATACCACTACTTCTGCCAATAATTTTTATACCAGCTGTACTGGACTAATTATGTGGTTCTCTCAAAAGTCTATTTTTGAAATAATTATGGCCTTTGAGCATATAATAGCACATTTTGGGTAGGCAGGACTATGGACTCTTCTGTTTGAATAACAAGGACAAAGAAAAAGTTGACATATCTTTGTTACATCCTCATTTTGGATTCATAAGCCTCTACATCACCTCAAGGTGTCTGTCTAGCAGAGAACCATTCACACATACTTATGTCCCCACTCTCTTTGTTATATTTCTGGATACTCTCCTGATTTGTCACTACTTCTATTATGACACACTTAGTGATAAAGAAACCCAAGTTTAACTTTAGAAGTGGTTATTGGTTGAAAATAGCATAACTATTATGTATATTCCGTAGTCTCTGTTTCCCCTCCTTATGTATAATTAATGAAGGGCTATAACATCTCGTTCTATTCTAACTAAGGTAGAGGTGGTGTCCTTTTATTCAAGGGTGAAGGTCTCTCCTGTACAGATAAAGTGAGCTGAAATAATCTGCTTAGTTGGTAGTTTCTGTGAGTTCCTGAAAGTGAAAGGAAACATGGAAAAAAAATCTGATGTTCAGCACAGTTGATTTTAAGACTTTTAAAGGGGTAAAATTTTCAAAGCTTTGAGCTGGTCTGAGCAACATGACTCTTTTAAAGTTAATGAGAAAGTCACAGCTAGAATGGCATGTGATAATCTGAAATTTACCCCTCACTGTCTCTTTAGATTTTTCTGTGTCATATGTTATGGTAATAAATGGTTCTCAGCATGAGGTTGATTGCATGGGGCACTGCTGCTTGAAACAAAAAGCCTTGTTGTTTCTCCATGGTCTTTCACTGTAAAATAATCTCAGAATAATTTCTTAGTATATATAGAGTCTACCCTAACCATCTGCAACTCCTGAAACCAAAGATCCCTCAATTAAATGGCACCATTTTTGGAAGGTGAATTTAGATATATTTCTATAGTTCCTCTTCTTTATTAGTCAAGCATAGAAAAATAAGCAAATTTTTGAATGATCATTAATTTTATTGTAGTAGTGCCACAAGGCCATGTCAGGATTGCAATCTACATTATGGAAATTTCTATATACATTTCCTTTTCTTTTAGATTTTATAAACTAATTGCAGAAATACACATACTGTGAGTATGATGGTAGATGGAAACAGAATGAGGGCATTAGTTAGGACTTTTATTCCATCCTGTTTACTCTTAACTTCTTTATTTCCAGCATCTGTGGTTGTCAGAGAAAGGCCTAGCCCCAGGACTCTCTCACATTTCTTACTATATCAGCAATTTAAATGTATTAATCAGAATAACTGATATCAAAAATACTACCTGGGAAAAAGAAAGATTAGAAACATTAATAAAATAATACAAAAATGAATAACTATACAGAAAGATACAGACAATTTATCACAATGATTCAAAATATGAAATTACTTTTATAATATATTAACTGGTAATATAGGGTTTTCTGTTGTTTCAAATTAAATAAGCCCATTTTATTTTTTCTGGGTACATTTTAACATTTCTTGTCATTAACCATCACATCATTAAATCAAAGTCTAGGAGAAAGAGAACTGATTTGTTACATGTAGCATTTTTAGTATTCACAGTCATATGGCCATGTATAAGAGCACAGTGAATTATAAGATATGACTGAATGCCAGTTGATATAATTTCCTATTTATTTGCTAGAGTCTTTAAGAACTGCCAAAAATATTGGCAAAATGTTTTGATGCAGTGCTACATAAGGATTGGGTCAGCCCCCCCCCCA
>NW_017728913.1:30739998-30741547 GCF_001723895.1 Crocodylus porosus | reverse complement strand
CACCTTTTTCAATTCCACAGAATAGTTTAATCCAAAGGACTTCGTAAAAGATGAACAATGTTGATTATTTTTCTTTCTTTTCCTGAAAAAATCACCTTTAACAAATGTTAAAGAGGAATTTATTTATTTATTTATTTATTTCCAATTTAATGAGGGTTTCCTTATTCTAAAGCACAAGAAAGAGATAAAGAAACACACAAAATGTTTTTTTGTTTAAAAAATGTACCTTGAATGGCAAGACATGGTCTACCTTCAGAGGTCTCATAAGTTAGGAGATTCTAAAGAAATACTACTAAAGAGCAATCACATACTTAACACTTCAGTTTGTTTGAAGTCTTCACTTTAGTACACAATTTTGTTACTTGGGTTGAAATATGTAAGTATTCCAAGACTGGTTTGTCATAGATGTTCTGTGGAGCATACTTCATGTATCCATTTTATTTGATTTTTTTCTTAAATCCATCTGGAATCTGCAGCAGGCACAACATTTGGTGGACAACTTCAATTGTATTTCTTTTTGTGACTGCGTTAAATCTATGCTCTTGCTGCTCATTATTTTGTATTAGCATAGACCCTTTCAATCAAAAGCCTTGGATGAAAACAGTTTTCAAACATTTAGGAATTAAGCATCACAACCCCCTTGTGATCTGGCAAAACATCATGTAAGAATTATACCGCCAATAGATACAGCCAAAATTGAGAGGGAAAGTATTAGTGATGAAGATACAGATATTATACCTATCACATAAGCACACAGGAAGTGCTCTATAGCCACAACTGAACAGACATCCATGGCTTAAAAATGGTGGATCATGCTCTAATTTAAGCTTTGATGGATGTGGTGTCAGAATAAAGCACTTTAGGTTAGAGAACTTTATCAATTGTCTGTATTACATCCCACTGGAAGTTAAGGTAGGTTGCATTCCACTAGCATCCCAGGCAGCTTTGTGCAGGGCAGTGCTCTAACTTCAGGCAGAGCTTGTCTGCTTTACCTGTGTGCCAGATTGGCCCTTCCACCTGGGCTATCAATGACTCTGATTCCACCCCCACATCCTCCTTCTGGCCAGCTGTGAGCCACAGCCTGGGTGGAGATGAAGGGGGTCTTTGTCCCCATAGCCACCCTAGCCCTGGGGCATGCTGCAGCCTGGCCAAGGTAGCTTCAGTGAAGGAATCCAGGGTCTCTGTCCCTAGAGCCATAGCGGTCTTGAGGCACACCACTGGAAGGACTCCAGGGTCTCTTTTCCCACAGCTGCCCTGGCCAGAGAAGCTGCAGTGGAGAAGTCCAGGGTCTCTGTCCCCAGAACCCCCTAGCCATGGGGTGTGCTACAGCCTGGCTGGGGTGGCCCCATCAAGAACTGCCCCATGTACAGGAGGGATTGTGTTGACAAAAGGGGCGGGGGTGTAGCTCTCTATGTGAAGGAAAGCTACATGTCCCTGCAAGCTGATGTTGGTGACCAGCATGGACAGCTAGAGACCCTCTGGGTAAAAATTCATGGGGAATATGGCACAGGGGACACAATGGTGGGAGTCTACTACAGACCTCCCACTC
>NW_017728913.1:30721210-30738486 GCF_001723895.1 Crocodylus porosus | reverse complement strand
GAACACCTTCAAGAGTAAATTGGATGCTTATCTTGCTGGGATCCTATGACCCCAGCTGACTTCCTGCCCTTTGGGCAGGGTGCTGGACTCGATTATCTCCCAAGGTCCCTTCCAGCCCTGATGTCTATGAAATAATGCATATAGATATATGCATTATATGGGGTCAAGATGTGCAGCAGAGGTTAACTGGATCTCTAAAGAGCTTGGGAGACGCACACACGGGTTCTCATGGTCCTGGAAATAGACAGGCTGTCTAGCACAACAAGGCCAATGGATGGACACTGTCTGAGAATTGAAGGGAGGCATGCCATAACATGAAATCACAGCCTTTATGGCAGACAGGTTGTCTAACACAACAAGGCCAAGAACAAAGACACACAGTCTAGAAAACAGCCTGGGAGCCAAAGGAGGTATGTTCCAGACTGTTCTACAATGCAAGATAAGTCACACCAGCTACAAGGCCTCAAAGAGCAGAGGGCCATAAGTCCCAGTTTTGGGGGAACAAGCGAAATTAGGACAAGGCCCAAAGGCTACGTGAATGTTTGACCACAGAGACAAAACCAACCAGGGATAGCCATGGATGAAGAATCATCTGAAGTCATCAAGAGGGAAGAAGAATACAAAAGCAGATACTTGAGATTAACAAAGCTACCCTCCCTTTGCCTTGTATGTCCCTCCCATCCCTCCTTTTGTCCCGTCACTCCCTGTTTTGCTCCCTGAGAGGGGTCCCTATCCCTGTCCCTGTCCCATGGGAAGGGGCCCCGTGGTCACCATGGAGCCAGGGCATACCAGTAGTCCATCTCATGAACCGGGGCTTTGGGCCTCAGCATCCCACCACCAGTCTGCTGGCACCTAAGAGACAGAGCCTTGGAGTGGAGCCTGCATCCTGACCAGATGTACTTTGACTGTGATGGCCCTAGGATTGGTAGACATAAAATTGTTTGATTGTTTGTATTGTTGCTTTTTTGTTTTTACTCTGCATCAAAAAATTCACCTATTATCAACTGGCAGGTGTTGTGGTCGGTCTGAGGGTTGTGCTCACCCAGAATAAAGGTATAGGTGCTGGGTCCAAATCCAGTGTCAACAGGGTGGATTGACCATTCAGGTGCACTCGGGAGTCTTTCACAGCCCAGGGAGCCCATGGGGTACACTGTGAGGCAGTTTCCACTACATGCCTGCCTTGGGCAGTGCAAGCAGGGTCTAGCTGTCCCTGCCCCCCCTCCCCCGCCTCCAATTGAATGGGGAACATCTGTTCAGCTCAAAAGCGCTGCAACTTCTCACACTTTAAATAAAGCACAATAGTTAGATTGCTTTTGCCACAGGCTTTTTGAATGTCTGCACTTAGCCTGCACTTAGCCTTAATGACTACTACACTGAATGATGCCTTAGAAGTCAAATTTAATTAGGTGGTATTTCAATACTTGAACCCAAGGTTGATCAGAACAACCAAGATTTACATTCCTGATTTTGAAGAAAACTAATTTATCTATACAAAGAGGAAAAATAAACTAAAATAAATACAAAAGCTAATCACACCTTGGCTAACCACAAGTTGGTTAACCACCTTGGCTAACCATACAAGGCTAACCATAGATGCATCACGAGAAGGTCCAAGGAGGTGATCCACCCCCTCTATGTGACATTGGTCAGGCTGTTGGAGTACTGCGTCCAGTTCTGGGCACCGTGGATAGCATCAAGAGGGTCCAGAGGAGGGCCACTCACATGATCAGGGTGCAACAGGATAGGACCTATGAGGAGAGACTATGGGACCTGAACCTGTTCAGCCTACACAAAAGAAGGCTGAGAGGTGATCTTGTGGCCACCTACAAACTTGCCAATTGGGACCAGCAGGCAATGAGAGAGTCCCTGTTCCCCTGAGCACTATGGAGTTACAAGGAATAATGGCCATAAGCTGACTGAGAGTAGATTCAGGCTTCACAGTCAGGGTGGCTAGAAGCTAGAACCAACTTCCTGGGGAAGTGGTGCTCACCCCTACCCTGAGGATCTTCAAGAGGAGGCTAGACAGTCACCTAGATGGGGTTGTTTGACCCCAGCATCCTTTGGTGTCCATGGCAGGCGGTCAGACTTGATGACCTGCTTATGTCCCTTCTGACCCTACCAACTATGAAACTATGAAAATATATATACGCTTGGGTATAAGACACTCAGGCTTAATGGTATGAGCATCAGTATACTATCACCTGCAAATAACTTTATTATGGATTAACTTCTAGTGCTAAATTCATGGCTACTCGTTTTTATATTACTAAACTTCGTCTCCCCAAAATATCTCAATATGAAAGCTGCTATTCACATCTATAGGGCTAGGGACAGAAGTTACATATACACTAGTTTAAGTGATCAAAAACTGGTTTAAACTGTAACAGAATAGAAGCTCAGTGCACATAAACCAGCTTCAAAATGACTGAAAATGATTTAAGATAAATGTGGTTGAATGCAGTATCACACTTAACTGATTTGGGTCAAACCAGTTTATGAAACTTCTGCCCCAGACCCCTTCCTTGTTCAAGTTAAATCCTAGAAACAGCAGTGAGGGCTGGCTGACAATGAGGGTGGTGGAGAAAGCCCAGCTAGGGATGCGGCCAAGTCGACCAACCCCCCCCCCCCCGAAAACCCAATCAAATTTACCCCTTACCCCTTACCCCAATCAAATTCACTGCTGACTGCAAATATGGACTACAATCCCGGAGGCACCTGGAAGCAGGAAGAGGAAGTGATGAGCAACCCTGCACAGTCCTGATGCTGTAATTCTGAACTCCATTTCCCAGAGACCTTTGGGGTAGCAGAAAGAGGAAATGAACACACAGCCAGAGAACCTGCTCTAGCACCCCCAGTTTGTGGCCTGATCCACTGTAGCCATGTGGTTGTATTTCCTGAATCAAAGATAAATGTCTGTTCACTTCTGTTTCAGTTTAATCTGTGGTTTAAACTAATCTGCAAAGACTAGATCAATTCAGCCTTGAGCTTTTTGACTGTCTGTACCTAGCTTAAGTGAATATGAGATTCTGAATGGAAGAAAACACCCATATTCACTACAGGATTTTTTTTTCTGATAGCAATCACAGGCACAGATCTTTTGGACACAGAGAAGCTGCCAAGAGAATTTCAATGCTTGGGGACAGGTGAAAGTCAGGGCTGACTTACCATATGATTTTTTTTCCATAAAACTTTATTTTGCATGAAAACTACAGACATGGGATTGATTTTGGTTCTTGAAGCACACACTAAAATACACTTCAAATAAGGAAATTTAAGAACAGCTGTTCACACTGAGAATGGTTGCACAACAGTAAGAAACCGTAGTGTGTCTGCTACAGTTAAATCATTCTGTTCACACCATCCAATTATTACATATTTCCCTTAAGACCAAGAACAGTTTCTTATTTATATATAATCATATAAACACTAATAACACACTGCAAATATGGAGGAGGACATACAAAGGGCCCTTAACTTCTTCTCTCAATCAAACCAGTGCCTTGGTACTGACTCTTAATATCAGAAAAACAAAGGTGCTTCACCAGCCTGCTCTAAGCCAATCAACTCCCCCAGCAAAGACCCTTATTGAAGGACAGAAGTTAGAGAATATTGAACACTTTGCACACCTCAGCAGCCATTTTTCAAAGAAAGTCAATATCAATGAGAAGATCCCCTATTGGATCCAATAAGCCAGCTCTGCCTTCAAAAAACTATCATTGTGTGCTCCATGATCATGACATCAAGACTCAAACAAAGCTCCTACTATATAAAGCTGTAGGAAACCCAAATCTTCTCTATGGCTGTGAAGCTAGGGGGACCTACAGGGTCCACTTGAAAAGCCTGGAACGCCATCATCATCATTAGTACTAGCTCCAAAAAATCCTTGGCAAAAAGGGGGAGGATTGTTGCACAATGCCAGTGTCCTCACCATCACTAACACCACCAGTATGGAAACATTGATTATTCAACATCAGCTGCAGTGGACATGGCACTGAGTGCACGTGCCTGATGTATGTTTACAAAAACAACTGCTATATTGCCAACTCAGCCAAGGACAAAGGACACGCAGAGGCCAGAGGAAACACTTCATGGACACCTCAAGGCAGACATTAAGAAGTGTGGTACTGACACCATAAACAGGGAAAAACTAGTCTGAGACAGGGCTACATGTGACCTTGTGAGAGAAGGTGCATCCTACTATGAGGAAAACAGTCTTCTCCTGGAGGCAGAAAAATGACAGAAATAAAAGGAAAGGACACAAAACTGAGAAATCCATGGTCTGACTCTCTCTTTAAGCACCACATGTGATGTCTGCCTGCTAGAGAGTTTGCAGCTCTAGAATCAGCCTTCTTAGCTGTGAATGGACTCATTTATAACCTTTTACTTGACCCATGGGAGTGATCATTCTCAAACGTGAGGGATTGCCACCACTGTCGCTGAGTCACATAAACATGTAAAAATACCACAAGGAATCATTGATCTCAGGTTACACGTGACAAAATGAGTTCCAAAACCTGCAGAAGATATAATACTGTAGTTGTACATACTAGTTATTTCCTTTAACATAATGATTATCGTCATTTTAAACACAGTGTCTTACCTATGTTACACTCCCTCTGCCTTTCCACCCCCAACCTGTCTCTCACCCACTGACTCCTCAATTTACATCTTCGCTGCCTGCCTGTCTTGCATGGTTTCTTTACTATTCATTCCATCCATCAACTGTGAATGCTTCCTCAGCCTGATGAAGGGTGTACCCAAAAGATTGCAAATAATTTTTCCAAACATTTGAGTTGGTTTAATTAAAATATATCAGATTCACTCAAAGAACCTTGTGCCTTATCTATGGCATTTCAGTAATAACTTAATATCCCCTTGTTGTTAGCACTGATGCAATGTGGCCTTGTAGGTCGCTTGTTCTTAGTCAGGTAAATGTAATGGTAAAACAACCCTATCCCACAGGAATTAATAATATAGGATGTACCTTTTAAAGAAACACATTGATTGTACAGCTAATTCATGCTACAGGTGAGATATTTTTAGGGTCTCCTTGTGGTTTTTTCTGTGTATAGGAAGTATTTTTGTAAATTGGTGCCTTGGAAACTTTCTATGCTGTCTTTCTTTGAAAGAAGAGGTAAAAGGTAACTTGTGATTTAAAGCATGTAAACATTTTTTCCCAAATATTAAGGTGTTTCTAATACTGATTTTTTTCAAACTCCTGCAAGTCTTTTCTCAGTTGTATAATACGTTAGGGCATAAATCTTGTATCTATGCTAACCTGATGATTGCATTATAAATTAATAAACATTCTGATTCTTTCTAATGGGCTAAGAAATTAATACTGTCAAGCTTTATTAACTGTTTTGTGATACTGTTTTATGCTGAACTGAGTACATAGCACACATGCAATATATTTAGGTAAGCTTAGCATCACGGTCACGTGTATGTATATGTGTGTGTGCTTATGTGTGCGTTTATTAGGCCTGTGCAAAGCAGCTAGTGTACGCTTTGGATTTGGTTTCGGCCGATTCAGGGGACAGTGATTTGATTCACTGAATCTGATTATCTGAATCTGATTGAGAGATTCAGCTGCTGCCGAATTAGGTGAATCTCAGAACACGCAGGCCCGCTCTCCCAGCCCTGGCAATGGCTGCCCTACCGGCCCCAGCTCCTGGCACGTTGGGAAAAAAAAGCCCAGACTCACCAGGTGCTTCCCAGAGTGTGTGTGTGGGGGGGGTGATCCCCGCTGCCCTCCACTGTCCCATGCTATGTGGGGGGATCTCTCATGAGCTCCCAAACCCCCTGCCTGCTCTCCCAGCCCACCCTATGGCTGCCCCACCCACCTGAGCTCCAGCCCTTTAAGAAAAACAATCCAAAAAAACCAAGGATTCACCGGCTTCTGCCCAGCAGGGAGGATATCCCCACTGTCTCCCATTGCCCCGCACTGCATGGGGGTTCTCCATGAGCCCCCAGAAGCCCTGAGGCTGCTGCAGGAGCCAGTGAGGCTGGGGTTTTGGGGGTTTTTTTGTTAAAGGGCAAGAACTGGGACAGGCAGGGCAACCATGGTGGGAGGAGTGGGCAGGGATCGGGGAGCTTGTGGGGGGCAGCAGGGATTGTCTCCCTGCTGGACAGCAGCCAGTGAGTGGTGGCTTTTTTTTAAAGGACCGGGAGGTGTGGCAGGAGGGGCAGCCATGGGGGGAGCTGGGGGAGCAGGCAGGGGATGGGGCCTGGCAGGAGTTCCCCCATGGTCCCCTCCCCCCTCCTTCAGCTCCCCATCCTCCACCCACTACTTACCAGCTCGGAGTCCGAATCCAGCTCCCTGCTGCAGGGGACAGGTACTGCCCGAATCACTGAAGTTCTCCAAATGTTTTCTGAATTGATTTGGAGAGCTTTGAATCGACTTGGACCTTTTAATTGGGCCCCTGATTTGATTTAGAGATTCGGCCACCAAATTGGACCGAATCTCCTCCAGATTGAATCACGACCCAAAGCTTCACACAACCCTAGTATTTATATATAAATTGGTATGCACAGAGAGGTTTTATATAGTTTATATTCATATATACATATAAATGCCAGGACCTCTGTCTGTATATGTGTGCATATACATGCATATCTTATGTATATATCTGCAGAGCAGATAGATAGATAGATAGATGAGATTAATGGTCTCCTGATTCAATTTGCATTCAGATTTCAGCTGCTGAATCAGGATGAATCTCCTCTGAATCAAGTCAGTGACCAAAGCTTCACCCAGCTCTACTATCTACCTATCTATCTATCTAAAAATAGCCATGGAATACTAACACAGCATAACATGCATGTAAATATAAACATATAAATATAAATATTTATGTTGAGTTTCCATGCACACGTGTTTTCACCTGCAGCTTATTCCATTTGTAGTAATCTTATGTAAGATTATGTAAACTTAAGGGTTTTCATTTGAAAAGCATTGTCAGAGATTTTAGGATACATACATTTATACAGTAGCAAAATTACCAACTTATTTTAAATACACATATTTCCCCAACTATAATTTCATAAGGATGGTTAATTATGTTATTGGGCTTCCATGATTGTTGGATTTGCATGGCATACTACGGGAGTCTAATAATGAGCCATCATAGTACTGTGTTTTAAAAAAAGAAAAGGAAAAGTGTACATAATTACTACATTCTGACTTTTGATGCTGTGCGTGCTAATAAAAAATGCCTTTTTGTAAATTAATTTTGGTCAAGAAATAGCATTCAGAATATTATAATACACTTTTTCTTGCTTCTTTTTTTGAACTGTGAATTGTAAACAGAAGTTTGGAGGCAGAAAGTTACTGTACAATTTTATTCAGTTTGTAGCACAACTTTAGGATCATGACACTTTCTCTCTCAGAAATATTGTTTCTTTTCAGGTTATGTTAATGCTGCACTGTATACATGAACCTCATTTCTTTTTTATTTCTTTTTGTACTTTTGTTGTTGTTGGGTTTTTTGGATTTTTCTAGTCTTATAAAATGTCCATAGCTTAAGCTATTTTTGTTTGTTGTTGATGTTATGTCACTACATTTCTATATCTTTGCAGTGTGTAAAATCAACTCTCCTGTGCAACTGAGGGCAGGATGCAATATTGAACAAAAGTCTCACATCTCTATTACTTTTGTCTTTTTTTCTTCTAATTGGTATGGGAAGAATGGAGAAACAGAAAGCTTGAAACATTTACCTCTTTGCAGAGGGAAAGAAAATCATTTTTTTTCTGCTGTCTGAAAGTCAGTTCTTATTAAACTGCGATATGTGTTGAAAGACATGATTAAGTTACCAAGTAGGGGACTTAACAGCTGATAAGAAGCAGCACTTTTAAAACAAGGCCTTTCCAAGACATTCAGTTAGTGAGGGACATTGAGGAAATCAAATGAAATCCACTAAATTCTCTCCCTGACTTAAGCTCTGCCCTCTTCTATCCCCCAGAAACTAGTAGAAAGGGCAAATTTTGTAGTGTCTATGTATATTGAGTCCACTTTCTTTCTTGATAAAGCTCAACCTTAGCTGCTTCTACTCAAGAATCTCTGGCCCTAGTACACTCCACTCATGATCAGATATCTGAGCCATCCTTTCTTAGCTCCCTTTCATTAACTGTAACCCAAGAGACTGATTGACCCTGATTTCTTGAGAAAGGAGATGGTTATCATGCGAAATATGTATGGGGTTCTTTTCCTTGACTTGGGGTTTTAAGAGCAACAGGTCAGCTTCTATCTTGCATTTAATAAATCCACTTTTCAAAGTGTTCAATTATTCCATTCTCTGCCAAGATGTGGGGAATATTTCTGGAAAGAGTTACTAAGTTTACAGGTGATCTTGAAGAGTGATCATGCAGATTCTACCCAATGTATACTCTTCTATGTTGGGGGCTGACAGCTTGTCTGAATCTGACCAATTTGTATTCCTTTGCTGAGCTTGATGTCATGATGATATAGATCAGATTTTGCCTGTTATATTTAACACATCAGGAATCTATCTCCAAACCTACCAGATCAGAATGCACTTATGCTGATATTTTAGTCTTGCAGTTGTTTTTGTCCACATAATAGAAATCTCTACAATCTTTTTACGCTTCTGTCCTTTCCTCATGTCTGTTTTTCTTCCTCTATTAACTTTAGTTAGTGTAAGTCATTACTTTTGTTTTTAGCACTCCGAGTTATATAATCATTGTATCTGACCAGTGTCTGATTGTAGGGAATCATCTTCCCAAGATGTATAGCAGTCTCTTGAGTTTATTTTTAAATTGAACTTTTATTCTTAAATCTATATTCCATTTTGTCAGGTTACACTGAGATTCTACTATGATTTTCATTATGTTAAATCTGCATTTTACAGTAACTTTTTTACACTTTGTAGAATCAGATTGCTTTTTTCACCCTTTTTTTCTTATACCATTGCAGTTTCCTATTACAGCTTTTCTTTTTCAATAAAGTTTTAAATTTTCCAAATATTTCTTTAACCCAAAAAATCATCTGTAGAGTTAATTTATTTAAACACTGGTCCAATTATTAGCTTTTATTTTCCCCCTACAGTTAAACCTTTTAAATTGTTTGTCCTTTATTATGTCTGGTTCCTAGTTCAGCAAATCAATTCTTTAGGGCATGTTCCCTGCTTAGCTGTGCTCCACCAGTCTTCCTCTCCATTACTGCCTGGCTTCTGGTGTGTAAGGAATAAACTGTTTTTGAACTTGAAAAAGAACACTAAGGTCAAAATACCCACTTTCCAGGAGCCAAACTGTATTAATGGATACGGGATTTTTGATTAAGTAGTACTTAAGTGTGGAAAAATACAACAGAGCAATAATCAGAATCTGACTTCAACCTAGTACCAAAGAAAATCAGAGTGAAGATTACTTTTATTTTTTTTAGCTCACACATTTTTGCCCTCAAATTGTTACCCAGATCTTTTGATGGAAATTTAGATCCAGATCAGAAATTGACTCTGCATGGGCAGGTTTTTAAGCCATGTGGAACAACTTGCAAGATAAGACTTTAAGTCAGAGGGAAATGATCCATCTGTAGAGATGAAGGAATAATTACAAATAAATTAATTATTCTATGAATTAAGCACTATCTGCTCATGTAATGAATTAATCTCCCTCTGCATTTTCTTTTAATTTCTATGGATGATTTACTAAAGTTTCTCAGAGAACATCCTATATTTACTTGGAGGCCTGGTCACTTAAATCCCATGAACCCTTTTTTATCACCTAACAATGAGCATATATACCCTGCTGATGTCAAAAACTCATACAAATTAGGTTTAAAAAAATCTCCAATATGCAAATTTATTTGGTAGTAATATCTGAAACTGAACAAAAGAAATGTAAAGTCCATTTGGCTTTGTGATTTCATGCTAATTTATTAAAAGATGGATGGGACCCTAGGGGGTTCCCTTTTACTTAATCTGCTACTGCTGCCTACAGATCAAAACTGTTCTAGTGAATATGAGCTGTTCTGGCACATTTAAAGCAGATACTTTCAGATACCTGATAGGAAACTTCACCTCTCATTTTTTTTAAGGAAGAAAATTAAGTATCAAAAAATAAGAATGAAGTTAAGAGCAATTGAATAATATTAGATGAGTTTGAAAGAAGGAAAGCAAAGGTTAAAAAAATACACATTTGAGAACCCTTTAAAAAGACCCTCTAAACCCTTTAAAAAGAAGGGTCTTTTTCTCTTCCTTCTCCTCCTCCTCCTCATCACCTCACATATTATACATCAAATATTTATACTGAAATAACATCCAGAAGATTCAACCAAATTTTGCTGCTGTGTACACCCCTAAAATAGGTAATATGTAGGCCAAACCATTTGCAAATCTGGACCGCTCACCTTAGTTAAAGGGAGTCTCGTGATTAAAGCATTGTACCCACAATCTTTAATATATTCTTATATTTCATTGTTAATATGCAGCAAAACCCCCAGTTTTTTTTTTCTTTTAAAATGCATTCCCTCTCCTTCCCCAGCAATGTCTGACATTTTCTTTCCCTCTCTATTCTCAATAGATAAGTATAAGTGAGCTAAGACATAGGATAACCTTCAGCATTTTATTTTGGTAGCAAGTTGTATTTGTTTTGTTTTTTCTCCTTCTTTATATTGTATAATTATTATGTTTATATGGATTTTTACTGTTCTATATTACTGTTTTACTGGTACTATATGATTTAGGCCTACATATCTAAGTTAGCATAAGTCATGTCAAGTTTCCATTTTGTTTGTCAAGACTCCAACCTGTCCCCAGGCCTGGTTGTGTAACCCATGACTCACACCTACCCCTTCTATGTAAATTGGTTCCTGAATGAATGGGGATAAATGAGGGTGCTTGAGAGACAATGGCAGTAGGTCTAAGCTCCCTCTGAATGATGGAACCATCAACACCAATATATGGACCAATGACCCAGCCCTTGGAAGCACCTTCAGCATTCAAGAAACAAAAGATGAGACCATTGTACCAGGCTGCACATGCTCAGTAAGAACACCTGGAGCCCTCTGAAACTGACATTGCCTGGACAGGCCCTCCCCATAGGAGATTAGAGGTAGTCTGCCCCAAACAAGGGGTAGTGAAGACTGACTTCTTGGGATGTCCTCTCCATCTGGACCAGCACCATGCCACACCCCTATCCACCCAGAGGCCCTGCCAGTGACCCGCCTCTGGACAACACCTACTGGACAAGGACCCTTTTCCAGCCTGGATAGGTAGCTATCACCCCCACCCCCACTCTGTTTCTCATCCCTACCTGGACTCCAACCCTTCCACTGAGTCTCTTTCTTCTGCTGCCATTGTGAGTGCTTGTGTGTGTGTGTGTGTGTGTGTGTGTGCGCGCGCGCGCACGTGTGAATGTGAACCAATAACTTCATGGGGCTGTGTAGTGTGTTGTCTGTATAATAAAACTGTTATTTGGACCCCTAAGTTGGGTTTTGCTCTACTGTGGTTTGGCCCTGCTCCAATCTCTGCTCCTTACCCCTCTAACTTCTGTCTCATTTCTCCCTCTCCTGCTTCTGGCTCATTGTCACCTCCAACACCTGTCCTGAGCTCCTCTCTGCCTCCAACCACCTTGTTTCTTTGCCACTGTCTTACCCCATTGCCTTTTCCTTTTCCCCTGAGCAACTAGGTT
The DNA here is from genome assembly GCF_001723895.1 of Crocodylus porosus. Lineage (NCBI taxonomy): Eukaryota > Metazoa > Chordata > Crocodylia > Crocodylidae > Crocodylus > Crocodylus porosus. Next base: position 30,726,837 of record NW_017728913.1, on the reverse strand, counting down.
TCTGCCTCAGTTTCTTTCCTGGCTGTCTCCTCCTTTCCACCACTTATCTGCCCCCCCGCCACAATATCTCCGTTGTCTCCCTCAGTTTCCAGCCCCATTCTGCCTTAGTAAAACCAAGCATCAGTTCGTCAGCCAACTTCTCTGTAGTCCACTGGTACTAATCCTGGTTCTAGAAACTTTCACTCCCTCCACTTTAACTGTCTTTCTCTCACCTTAACCTTCTTCCAGGTACCCCAAGCACACACATACATACTGTACCATCCAAGTTAGGAACTTACCTATGTGTAGGTGGGTTGTATGTGTGTGAAATGGTGAATGTGTGTGTGTGTATATATATATACACACACACATATATATCATTGTGTGCATGATATACGAATTAGTGATCTGTGTATGTGTACTAAGTTAGTGGGTATTGACAATTGATTTTTGTCTAATTTTTAGTGTGTAGTGTGCATGTGCTTGAATTGGTGGTAGGTATGCATGTGCCTGGCTAGGCTGGTTTGGATGTGTATGTGCCTGAGCTGGTAGGGTGTGTAGGTGTGTATATGCACCTAATTGATTTGTGTGTTTGTATATGTGAAATTGTATCTAACAATGCAATAATGAGATCCTGAGAGTTGGCCTGACCCCACAGGGCAACAATGAAAACGAAATGTTAAGTAGCCACGTGTAATAATCTAAAGTGTCTAAATGCGTGGCCTACTCACTGAATATTGCATGCAAAAAATTAATACATAAATAAGATGCAGCAAAAGCATAGCTAGAAGGAATTTTGGAAGATGTAGCCCACCTCAGCTTCAGATTGTGAACAGCCCCAGTTGTGAATCTCTGGTTTAGCAGTTAGAAAACACATTAAGGAATAAGAACAGATACAACCCTCTTGGACATTTAAAAGTAAGCACATAAAACAGCTGCAATGTGTCAGGTAATATATGCTTGTATGTACAGATTCCCTGTAGGGGAGTGTTTACCCCTTCATAGGGGATTAAATATCTCCCAAGTTGGAGTCATGTTCCCTCATCCCTGAACAGTCTATAACATGGTGGCTAGGGCACTTTTCAACATGGGTCTGGCCTGAAACTCAGGTTTTTTATTCCCTATGCAAGACACTAGGCTATTGTGCAAAAAGTATCCCAATTACTTTTGTAAGATTCCTTAAAGATTATATTGAAATTCTAACAGTTTTCCAGGGACTCATATAGAATCACTTAAGCTTTTGGTAATCTAAATGACACTTATGTTACTTAAAGATCGAATAGGGTCTGGATCAAAATTTGAAATCCTTTGCCCTTCATGGTTGTATCCACACAAGCATGGAAGTTTGGTTTCCTGGGGACAAGAAGCAGTGACACACTTTGTGCAGCTGCTTCTGGGGGCCTCCTGGGGCTGCAGTAGTGGTGATTCTGCAACTCAGAGCCTGGCCAGCAGCAGAAGTGTGGCTTCATCCATCCAGGCTCCAGTTTTGGGTGGCACACACTGCTGTCACATGCACCACTCCCCTTTTTATGTGCAGGTTATTTTGGCTCCTGGATGCCCTGGGGTAAAAAAAACCCCCTGCGCTGCTACCTTGCAGTGCAGAGAACAGCTAAATGTGTGGTATGTGTAGGGTGGCCATCAAGGTACCTCAAGAATAGAGAAGAGTTGCATTTAGTGCAACTGTCCCTAGCACCATGAACGTCACTTGCCTCCCGAGGCTGGGCTGCAAGACAAGCTACTGCAGGTGGCAGTGGCAGTGGCGGGGGCATGGTGGCAGCAAGTGGAAGCTCTTTCAGGCAGTTGCGGCAGTGTCAGCAGCAGGAGTGGGCTACAGCGGTGTCAGTAGTGGGGGGTGTCAAGTGTAAAATATAGAAGACATAAAGGCATCTGGTTTCATATCAATAGAGGACCAGAAAACCAGACTGTCCTCTATAAAACCAGATGAATGGCCACCCTAAGTATGTGGCACTGCAGATATGTCTGTGTCACCTCATACCAATGACTGTGCTCATCTAGATGTGGCTCATGTGGAAGGAAGTACGTCTGTAGTCAGTACCCAGACATATTCTCTGGTTGCAGCCATCAAATGGTTAAATTTATACATTTTTCCCGGTATGTACAAACTACAGGGAAGCTTGGAAAGAAATGAGTTTGAAAAATTATTTGTCCCAAAGTTTTATCTACCATCCATAAAGTTTCACTTCTTTTCTTCCGGTTTTGATAAAAATCACATAATTTGGTAAGAAAAGGTTTGGCTTCCAAAATTCAGCCAGTTCTACTGTCCCAATCTCTTCTATTAGCTTCTATAATATTTCCCATCTTGCATGACATAATTAAATATTCTTTGTTCCTCTGAGTGAGAAAAAGCAAACCTCAGTGTGACTCCTAGGTAAGACATTTTCCTGCAGAAGGGAAAGTCTTAGTTCCAATATGCTACAATGACCATTTATTTTATGTAAAATGGACCTTTCAGAAGGACTGACTGAGGGACCCCCACTCATGAAAAACCGGTTAGTTAGAGGGCTGTCTGGGAGATGGAAAGAATAGATTTGAGTTGTCACAGCCATTAATGAGATTTGAATTTAGGTCTCCTATATTCCAGGAAGTGGTCTAACCCCTGGACTATTAGGCAAAGAAGCAAACCACTTGTAATATTGTGTTCTGATAGTGCCCAGTGGATTAGGAATTGAGGGCAAGATACATAGCAGAACATCTGTTCTGAGAATCACACTGGAGTTTAGGCTCCAAGCTGTTCAATGCTGTCCATACTTAAATGGCTCTGTACATTTCCAGTGGCAAGAACAGTGCCCCTAAGGACAGGCAACAGCCAGGAAAAGGTTTGAGAATCTAAAACTGTAGTTCTAAGTGCCTAAAGTGACTGTTAAGTGCCCTAGTATCCCTTATTAATATAGGCCCTTTATTTTCCCCAGGAGTCACCTTGCATTTAATATTTCCATTATATTACAGTCTCTCGATAGAGCAATGTATATAATTAGTATTGTACATTCTGAAACACCTACTCCATATGAGAAGCATATTGGTTATACCTTTCAGGATGTTTAAGACTTTTGTTAGATTCATGAAAACACGGGAAAAATAATTTCAAGATAAATCTCACCACAATGTAACCAGCAATAAATGAAAACTTCTGCCCCAGATTTTTTTAAGCTGCTACTTTAATTGCATTCCTCCAGTACTCCAGTTTCTGTTCCGTTTTCTTAATTGTCTGGTAAATGAAACTGGCTACCACAAAACAATATAAAAGCACCTAAATTATTAATGATTTTTTAAATTGATACTTGGGAATAAATCACTGGCTACATATAGTGAAATGTGCTGCTTTAAAGGGATCTTTTTTGTCTATTTTCCTTAAAGATTCAGACAATCTTTGCAATGTATTTATTACTTAATGATTGGCATAAAGCCACTTATTTGCACAGCTGGTGTAATGTCTGTTCACAGGGACCCACAGTGAAATATGCTGCAATTGCAACTAATCTATTTTGTCTAAGTGTTTGTTCTCAGAGGCCAATGTCTGTCTGGAAAGTTCTTGTGTGTTAGAATGAACGTTATTTCTTTCAGTGGTTTCTATTTATCACTGAGCTGTGGGATGCTACTGGCAATTTAGAGAAGAATAATGCCCTTCAGGTTAGAGACCAACAGCAGGAGCTGCTCCCATAAAGACAAATGTACTGAAGATTTATCTGTTTACCTATGTAATTTTTTCCTCTTTAAGTTACCTAGGGATTTTTGTGCATCATTTGCTACTGATTTGTAAGAGGCTGTTGTCTACAGTAAGAAACATAGCACCTGAGACTTCTCTTACTGAAAATTCTTCATATTCAGGACAGTTGGAAGATAACAGAAATTATTTTATTGAGAAATATATTTGCACAGTTCTTAATGAAGCTCTTAAAACATGTAATTACCTTGGTAATTCCAAGTACATTAATGGCTTAATTCTGAGTGGAATCTGGGACAAAACAGCTGTCATGGTTCCAGTAACTATTCCCAATTATTATACATAGGTACATATTTAAATCTTCCTCCTACAGAAAGTAACTATAAAATTGCAAGGAAATTGTGTGCTGTGTGTATTAATAAGTTAATTATTGATTTTAATTTGTTTGTATATACCAACCTGTCAGGCTGAATCCTTATTAAAATTAATGGCAGCTCGTATTCACCGTATTTAGTTTTGTTTTGTTTTTAAATGAGTCCTTTCCAATTTGGAATAAAATATTAAAATTAAACAGAAAATTCAGATTTCTGATTCAAAGAATGATTAGATTTTAAGTGACAGCACCTAAATGCAAAAGAAAGAAATAGTACAATCCTTTCCCTCAGGCATAAATGTATATTTTATAATAAAAAGTAAACATTATTCTAAGAGTTTTTAACTAAACATTTTTTAGGTCAAATATTCCCAGGTTATGTTTGTGACCCAAAAGTTTCAAGCAGGCACATGTTTGTGAGAAACAATCCATACAGTTTCCATGAAACAAAAACTTGAAAACAATGTCAGTAAGGTCTGGAGACAGCACTTGCCAGTACTTGTGCATGTTTAGGCACTACAAAACAATGTCTAGTTATAGGAATTTTGAGATGGAGAAAGTTGTGGGTAGCGTTGTTTTCTGCTCAATATTTGCATCAACTACTCTGCAGCAATTCCCCACATGCAGACACTTTACTATGAGCCAGATGTGTTAAGCTACTGAGAGGTAAGCTATCTTGCATTTACCACAGGTAAGAGTATGAACAGGGCTATTTTTCCATGTGTATGAGACACATAGTATCACACCTGGCAATATCTTGTTCATACTCTTAGATTATTCCTTCAAAGTCAATTCCTTCTTAACAACTGTTGAACCATTGACAAGGGGAAAAACTCAAGGTGAGAAGTAATAGAAGGAATGACTGAAAAGGAATGGAGAAAATGGAGAACTTGTCAGGGTGTACCTATTCTCATCCCATTTTGGATTCCAGGAACCCCTTATTGGCATGGGCAACTGGTGCCTCCTGGGTCCCCCAGTGGCCAATTGCCAACCGGGGAGGGGGGTCCCCCAGCAGCCAAACACCAAGCCAGTGGCAAAACTGGAAGTTTACTTCCAGTTTCATGCCTGGTGCTTTCTGGGGGTGTACAGCCAATCTCAGGGGGTGCACGTGCATCAGCATGCAGCCCTTACATATAGACAATACTTATTGCTCTTGATGTACTCTTTACTGGACTTGAGACACCCCTCCATAATTTTGAAAATTGAGTAGGGCTCAATTAAAAGAAATAATACATTTCATATTGTACTGCTTACTTCCTTGCAGAAGGGCCAGGCAGTATGGGATGAGAGATCACTTAGGCTGGGGCAAGATGAGAATAGGATGGGATTCAACACTGACAAGTGCAAGGTGATGCACCTGGGGAGGAACAACCAGCACCATACCTACAGACTGGGGATTTCCCTTCCCATCAATGCAGAGGCAGAAAAGGATCTTGGAGTCATCACTGATGCCAAGATGAACATGGGCCGGCAGTGTGGGGATGCAGTCAGGAAGGCCAACCGCACCTTGTCATGCATCCACAGATCCATCTCAAGCAGGTCCAGGGAGGTGATCCTCTCCCTCTATGTGACACTGGTCAGGCTGCAGCTGGA
>NW_017728913.1:30718747-30721100 GCF_001723895.1 Crocodylus porosus | reverse complement strand
CCAAGCGCTACCAGGAGTGACTAGAAATAATGGTCACAAGCTGGCAGAGGGCAAATTCAGATTAGACATCAGAAGGTGCTACTTCACTGTCAGGGTGGCTAGGATCTGGAACCAACTTCCAAGAGAAGTGGTGCTGTCTCCTACCCTGGGGGTCTTTAAGTCCAGGCTAGACAATCATCTTGCTGGGGTCGTTTGACCCCAGTACTCTTTCCTGCCATGTCAGGGGGTCAGACTCAGTGATCTGCTCAGGTCCCTTCCATCCCTACTAACTATGAAACTTTGAAACCTAAACCTGTGCTTATCTGCTTATTCCTTCATGCCTTGCTCATCTTGTTACATTTTGTGGCACCTTTCAAAGGATCTTGCAGCACCCTGGGGGCCACAGCATTCTTGTTGAGAATCATTAGGTTACAGTAACAATGAGACAGTTAAGTGAGGAAGAAACTTGCAATTTATTGGTACTAGAAGAAACACATCTGTTTTCCGTGGCTTCTTCTGTACAAGAAGCGAAAGATAGCTTTTAAACAGGCTCAGGATATTAAACCTCAAATGTTTTCCAAAAGATAGCCACAGGGAGAATGGGAGTTTACTTATTAAGAGTCCCAATTTTGCTATTCTTTGTACCTGTACAGTTCTAAAAAAATCAATAGTTCCTATCTGTAATCTGAACTTGGTCCTAGAGTCATATAACCCTTACAAAAGGTGATTTAATAGTTATTTACTAATGAAAAGGATTTTAGATATACAAATTCACAGACTTTAACTCAATTTAATCTGATAAATTCTAAGCTTGAATAACTATATCAAGCAAAAAGCAACAAATGCCTTATTCCAATTTCTGTTCGATTGCATGGCATATTACATAACCCATGGAAGTTAATGTGCCTGTTTTTTGTAATGCAGTCACTGAATTGATTTTATATCATGGTATTGTGCTGAATGATTTATGTTTAATGTTTTGATGTACAGTTAACATTATAATAGCTCTTAGTTTACCAATTATGCTAAGTCTTAAGTCATGTTATTTTCTTTGTAAAGTATGAGTTAGTACTTCATTCTGTTATGTCATTCTAAACACACCAACTTAAGTAGACTTACATTCTCATTTGATGTCCCAACTGTAAGGCTCAAAATTCTGTCTGCAGCTGCTACCTGCCATAAAGCTCTATGTCACTTCTGCTTGGATGTTGCAGACATTTATGTCTAGAAAAGGTATATATGTTTACAGTTAGATTTAAAGGAAAGAGGGGATATATATGGAATGAAATGGAAGAATATTTAACCTATGATTTGTGCCATCCTTGAAATGTGATATAAGGGGGAAACATCCTGAATATCAAGAAGACCCCAATTCTTGTTACTGCAAAAACAAGGCAAAACATTTGAAGATGGAAGAATGTGTTTGTTAAAAAAAAAAACTCCTCTGCAACACTAGAATTGACGTAGAAGAGTTTTCATTTGTCACAGTCTCTGTGTTTATAAAGGGATTTCATAGAATCATAGATAGTTAGGGTTGGAAGGGACCTCAGGAGGTCATCTATTCCAACCCCCTGCCTCAAAGCAGGACCATCCGCAGCTACATCAAGCCAGCCAAGGTTTTGTCTAGCTAGGTTTTAAAAACTCCAAGAATAGAGAGTCCACAGCATCTCTGGGTAACCTGTTCCAGTGTTCTACTACCCACCTAGTGAGAAAATTCTTCCTAATATCTAATCTAGACTTCCCTTGCTGCAACTTGAGACCATTGCTCCTAGTTCTGTCATTTGTTACTACTGAGAACAGTTTAGCTCCATCCTCTTTTAAATCCCTCTTCAAGTAGCTGAAGGCTGCTATTAAATCCCCCCTCAGTCTTCTCTTCAGACTAAATAAAACTCAGTTCCCTCAGACTTTCCTTATAAGTCATGTGCCCCGACCCCCTACCATTTTTTTTGCCCTCCACTGGACTCCCTCCAATTTGTTCACATCCTTTCTGTAGTGGGTGGCTGAAAACTGAACACAGTACTCCAGATGCGGCCTCATCAGTGCTGAATTGAGGGGAATAATCACTTCTCTTGACCTGCTAGCAACACTCCTAACACTGCAGCGCAGTATACCCTTAGCCTTCTTGCCAACAAGGGCACACTACTGGTTTATATTCAGCTTCAGCTTATTGTCCGCTGTAACCTCCAGGTTCTTTTCTACAGAGCCACTGCCCAGTCAGTAAACCCTCAGCCTGTACAGTAAATGGGATTGTTCTACCCTAAGTGCAGGACTTTGCACTTGTGCTTGTTGAACCCCATGAGGTTTCTTTTGGCCTAATCCTCCAATTTGTCTAGGTCACTCCGAATCCTCGCCCTACCTTCCAGCATATCGACTG
>NW_017728913.1:30705739-30718414 GCF_001723895.1 Crocodylus porosus | reverse complement strand
GAGACACTGTTTCCCCTAGCGCCCCCTGGCATAACAAGGAATAATGGACACAAATTATTGGAGAGTAGATTTAGATTAGACTTCTGTAAGAACTACTTCACAGTTAGGGCAGCTAGGATCTGGAACCAACTTCCTAGGGAAGTGGTGCTAGCTCCTACCTTGGGGGTCTTTAAGAAGAGACTTGATGCCTACCTGGCTGGACTCATTTGAGTCCAGTTTTTCTCCCGCCCAGGTGGGGGATCAGACTTGAAGAACTACAAGGTCCCTTCCGACCCTACTTCTATGATTCTATGACTCACATATGTGCAGCTTGTCTAAATTGTTTCAAATCAGTTCTTTTATCACTGTTGGCTTCTCACTTTCTCCCCAAACTGTGCTGCCAGGTGTAATAGTGTGGGATCCAGCCTTGCTTATGAAGACTGAGGTATAAAAAACATTGAGTACTTCAGCTTTTTCTGCATCCTTTGTCACTAGGTTGCCTTCCGCATTCAGTAAGGGACCCACACTTTCCCTGATCATCTTCTTGTTATTGACATACCTGTCGAAACCCTTCTTACCTTTTACATCCCTTGCTAGCTGTGACTCCAATTGTGCTGTGGCCTTCCTGACTTCGTCCCTGCATGCCTGAGCAATACTAATATACTCCTTCCTAGTTACTTTTCCAAGTTTCCACTTCTTATATGCTTCCATATTGTGATTTAGTTTACTGAAGAGTTTCCTGCTAAGCCAAGCTGCTCTTCTGCCATACTTACTAGTCATCTTGCACATTGGAATGGTTTGTTCCTACACTCTGAGTAAGGTTTCTTTACAATCAGCTCTCTTGGACTCCTATCACCATCATACTGGCTTCCCGTGGGATACTGCCCATGAGTTCTCTGATTTGTGTGTGTGATATTTACAAGAGAAGACTGTTTAACATGATACTGTTAGGCAAAGCAGTGGAAGAAAAATAAGGTGATATTTTCCTTAAAATATGGTTAGTGGTACAGGAGGTTATTTTATAATAAGATTGGAAGATAATTTAATTATTTTAAGAATGAGGTTTGCTTTAGTTTTGCAGTGTTTCACACTTGATCTTTAAGGGAAGGAAAAAGAAGCAATCTAGAATCATGGATTTTGTGGGGAGAAGGGTCAGGAGAGAAAAGTCTGTCAGGAACTATCTTTCAATGATGTTATAATATGTGTTTTGCTTTAAAAAATCTTAAGAAAATACAGTTTTGCTTAGTATTTTAAATTTCCTTTAATAACAATTGTAATAAAGTTTTGTGTTTTTTCTTGACTCAGTAGGAATCATTTTAGTGATCTGATCCAAAATAGTTCTTTTTGAATTAGTTTGGCAAAACATTAAAGTTAATTTCTGAATAATGCACTGCCTTGTGGAAGCTGGACTCCTATTTCCCCATAATGTAATGGGAATTCCCTCTCACGAAGCTTGGAATCAAACAGGCAAGGCACGTCTACATGAGATGCTGAAGGTGCAGTAGACTAATTCTGCTGTGGATTAACATGGCAGGCAAAACCCAGAATCAGTCTACTGCACATTAGCTTCACAAAAAAAATGCATGTGCCAGCACTAATGCGCAGTAGTAGCAATTACAGTGCATTAAGTTAGTACCTGTAATTACAGATACTAAACTTAAAGTACTGTAATTACTGTGTATTAATGAAAGTGTAGATGTGCTTGCAGTGTGTCATTGTATAGGCTATGAATTATTATCCCATTACCTTGACTATCTTTTATAACTCCTATGTTCCTCTGTGCGTTAATTGCTTTGTTTATCCCCTTTGACTCTTTCCATTTACCTAGTGCCCCATCCTTTCCTTCCCCTATCCTTTGTATTTAGATGACCACATTCCTTTCCGTTTAGTACCATTGTTCTCTGCTCGTCCATTCATAGCATCTGTGGAAGTGAGAGGTCATCTACAAAGGGTCCTGGAATGAGATAGTCTCCAAGATGAAAAACTGCCCTGCATAACTTCAGACTAACTCAGCTAACAATCTCTTTCTACACATTGGGTAGTTCATTACAGGATTTTCATGATCCTGGGTACAATCCAATAAAAAGCCTAGTCCAGATAGAAAAAAAATGGGTCACCAGACTCTTGCCTTATATTTTCAACAAAGTGATGTTCCACAATGGGAAAGTAAAGGCTAATGCTGAACTTACTCTCATTGTAGTCTCCAGATGAATTGAACGCACTAAGATAGGACTTTGCCTACAGGAATATCAAATGTTTATGAAAGACTGTTGAACTGAACTGTTTCAGTATATTAAACAAAATATTTGGGGAATTTTTGTTGAACAAAAACATTAAACATTTGGTCCCAGTATGGGATGAAAATAAGATTGAACAGAATAGATCTTTCCAATTACATTCAACTCCAGAACACAACAAATCATAGAATCATGGAAAAGTAGGGCTGAAAAGAACCTCTAGAGATCATTTAGTACAATCCCTGCCAGAAGCAAGATCATCCCTGTCCAAAATATTCCATACAAATCCTTGTCTAAACTATTACTTTAGTAACTACACAGTCACTACACAATCACCTTGTCACATAATTGCAAGACATAACACCCTACCCTACCATAAGTAAAGCAGGAGGGCAACAGAACCCAGTGTCCTGCTTCTGGGAGGGTCATTAGAATATGCTTGAGAGATCCAAGGAAGAGGCTTATGCCCCTCTACAGAGGAAGACACCTCTCCTCCCCACCCTCAAAAAATCTACATCAGTCCTACTACAGGGAAAAATCAAATCTTTCCTGGCCCCAAATATGAAGATCAGTCTGACCGAGAGAAGAGGTATAAAGATGTCTACCCAGAATCCTCTAGGGTTTAGTCCCAGAAGGAGCATTGACTGTCCCATTAAAAATCTCCAACCTTGGCTGCAGCCAACACTCAACATTTTGAGGAAGGAGAAGAAAAAGAATGTTTTCATGCACATGCAAGTAGAAAACAAAAACCTTTTTAATCCTCTGTGAAAACCAGCAAAACCCAGAAGCATGGGAAATAACTATAGTATAGCGTCAGCATAGCCACCACTAGATTATTCCTGACCAATGCTTGTCCAAACACTTCCTGAATGAACTCCAGGGATAGAGCTACCATAATTTCCTTTGGAAATCTGTTCCAATGCTTAACTGTTCTAACAGTGAAGGAGTTTTATTCTAACATACACTCTAAACCTACTGCACTTCATTTTCAAGCCACATGTCTGCATCTTACTCTGAGGCAAAAGAGAAACGGTATTTCCCCTCTTTTTTATGGCATCTCTTTAGATGTCTATCCACCTTATAGCATTTTGTCTAGTCCACTTTTCTCCAATTTGTTTATGAGAAGGTCATGTGGGACTTTATCAAAAGCCTTGCTGAAGTACAGATACACTATATACACTGCATTCCCTTCATCCACCCAAATAGTTATTTTGTCAAAGGAGTTTCTGTTTGTTTGGTATGATTTGTTGTTGTAAATCCAAACTGACTGCTTATGATAAGAATTTGCTCCTCCAGATTCTTGTAAATGGATTTTCTTATGATATACCCCAATAAATTCCCAGGTATTGAGGTGAGGCCTTTTTAAAGGTCCTTTTCCAGTCCTTTAAGTCCTTGTCCATCTCCCACAATTATATAAATATTAGTGCCAAGGGTTTCAAGTCATCTTCTGCTAGTTCATTCAGTATCCTAGGATAAAGTATATTAGGCCCGACTTATTTGAATTCGTTCAGACACATCAACATTTTTCTGACTTTTTTCATAGATTGATAGATGTTTGGGTTGGAAGGAACCTCAGTGTACTACTGAGTCTGACCCCCTGCCATGGGCAGGAAAGAGCACTGGGCTCAAATGACCCCAGCCAGGTGCATGTCTAGTCTCCTCTTAAAGACCCCCAAGGTAGGGGAGAGCACCACCTCCTTGGAAGCCCATTCCAAATTCTGGCAACCCTTACCGTAAAGTTCTTCCTGATGTCTAACCTAAATCTGTTCTCCGTTAGTTTGTGGCCATTGTTCCTAGTTTTGTTATCTCATCCCTCAGTTTGTCCAAATAATCCTTATTAGTTGTCTGGTATGAGGGAGGGGAGGGTTATTATTTATTTATTTATTTATTTATTTTGGTGAAGACTGAGGGAAAACTAGCTGTTAAGCAAGTTCACCTTTTCTCCTCTTGTATTAAGACTTGCCCTGGATATTTAACAGTGGACTGAACAGCTTCATTGGTCTTTCTTTTCTGGCCAACATGTTTCTAGAACCTCTTCTTGTTATCTTTGACATACCTCATTATATGTAGCTCATTTTTCGTCTTTGCCTAACTCTGTTCCTGCAGGTTCCTGTTCTTTGTTGATATGTTCCCTGTGTGACCTGATCATCTTTCAATTTCCTGTACGCTTTCCTTTTGCATTTGAGAAATCCTAACAGCTTCTTGTTCAGCCACATTGGTCTCTTGCCATTTTTGTGCTTCCACTGTGTCAAACAGTTTCTTCTTGAGCTTCCAGTATTGTTCTCATTAGAAGCTTCCAGCCTTTCTGAGCATCTTTTTCCTTCAGTCTATCCTCCCATAACACCACGCTTATTATTTTCCATCACTCTCACATCCTACACTAGATATTACCTATTGGTGAAGACAAGATCCAAGCTAAATGATCACTTGATTGTATCCTCAGAAAGTTGCCCTCCACACAAATTAGGAATTTGCTCAACATTTTATGTCTGGCTGTATTATTCTGCCAGCAGAGATATACTAAACTGAACTCTCCCACCAGTCTCTTTGGATAACTTTGTCACCACCTTGAAGAATACCTCACCCACTTCTCCCTGACTTGGTGGACTATATTTTCACCTTTATATCACTAAAAATTACATAATGAAATACCTTTCACCTTTTGTATTCACTCAATTTCTGATCTGCTATCTTCTTACATGTGTTTTTTATATGAGGCGATGCCACCGCCTTTTCTCCCAATGTTGTCCTTCTGAAGAAGAGTGCAGCTTTCAGTTATGATGTTGCAGTCAGAAAAGCTCTCTCACCAGGTCCCTGTGATACCAATAAGATCATAGTTCTTTCACAGGCTGTGAAGTCCAGCTCATCTTGTTTGTTCCCCATACTTCTCACATTTGTATGCATACATTGGATGTATTTTCCATTACAATCTACTCATTTCCCTTTTGCATCACTTGCTGCTGTCCAGTGGCTCTATGACCATTTTCCAGAGTTGAGCTGCTTCTTCTGGTCCTTTGTTCTGCTGCTGGAGAGTTGTTTATCATCCCCATGGAACCTAGTTTAAGGCACCCCTTACTAGGATCCCCAAAGATGCCCTTTCCAATTCTAGACACGTGGATCCTGTCTCTTGGTAGCAGTCCTCCTACTCAGAATATCTGCCCATTGTCAAAAAATCCAAAACCTTCACTTCAACACATTTGTGCTCCAAGATCCTTAATCCTCATTCAAAGAGCCTTGTAATTTCCTCTCATCTCCTCAGTTTTGTTTCTGGCTGTATGATTGATACCTATATAGACTAGTGGGAAAGGGTAGTGGTCTGAGGAATGGATATGCTCTGGCAGTCTTTCTAAACTATCCTGCATATGGGCTCTAGGCAGACAGCATACCTCTAGGACTCCAAATTCAGATGACAGATTGGTGCACTATTTTACACTTAGTGCAGATTAAATGGCCTTGGCCCTCGGGAAGATACATGAACATGGCACATCCCATACAAGTCAGAGCTATCAATCAGTCTCCATTTATGCATCTTATATTCCCTGGAGGACAGCTAGGCTGTAGAAAACAAAGCAAAGAACCCAACCTCCCAACACGCATAAGCACCCACTTGTTCCCTGGATTCCTCCTGCAATGAACTTGACAAAACTGCTTCCCTGTTTGCTTCTCTGTCTGCACTGATATTTATGAAGAAATTCAGATGCTCAAAGCTCAAGCAGATAGGATTTCTGGTAGTCCCTTATGATAAGCCTCCTTTTACAAGGAGTGTCCACATTAAAGAAAATAATAATATATTCAGGGGAATATGCTTTCTTTTTAATATACTTTGGATCACTTAAAAGACTGATCTACCTGTTAATATACTTTGGCATGACAAATAGGATTACTAGAGAAAATACGTATATAGAGATTCTTCTAGGTTGGAAGAATTGTGGCAGTTTAGGGTAAAGAAGCTTGCATTGCCAGTTCCTGTATTCTGATCAGTTTATCCTTAGGGCTGTTACTCCAGCACCATTCAAAGGTTCTACATTTATTTCCAAAAATCTTTCTTGCTAGATAACACTTTTTATCGCATTTACAAAGTACTACATAAGGGACACCCTTAATGGTATATATTGTACTTATTTGTACAGTGAAATAAGCATTTCAACTAAGTAGCCATATTTGGCTAAGAATACTGTACATTTAAGAAAGCTTAATACCCAGTACACCATACAATGCCTGAAAAGGAAGTGCGGATTACTCATTAGGCCCTTACTCAAGAAGCCATTACATGATGCTGGGAGTTTTGCCAGATATGGCTTTGCCTCTAAACATTCCTTTTCTCGGAAGTGTATTGAAAAAGTGGGGTGACATATATCATTTTGATATCCTTGATGCATTTTAATATGGTTTTAGATATAGCATTCTCTAGATTACCTGGCAATAGATAATGGAACAGAGTCTGTGTTATATCTTTCATTATCTGCTTTTTCTACCAGTTAACAGACAAGCAGATCTGCAACACAACAGACCTGATGCAGGCTAGATGGGAACATTATGGTAAAGAGAATTCCTCAAATCTCTATTTGCAGAAGCATCCCTTCTCTTTCATTGTCCAGCTTAGACTATTGAGATTATGATGCTATAGCTTCCCTCTGTCTTTTCTCAGTGCTTAGGAAAGATAGCAAACTGAATGAAAGTGAATGAGCTAAAGCTCATTTTCGACAAACTGAGGTGATATTAGTGGGTTACAGGAAAGACCCTGTTTGCTTGATATTGTATATTCTGCATCATATATTTTAGATGTTTTTTTTCACTACTTACCTGTAAGACCTAAGACCCACAACTAGGGCTGCTCACAGATTCTGAGATAGAAGTGGAGGTAAACAGTACCTCTTCCCAACTGCATCTGCATCTTTTCATATAACCATAGAAAATTAGGGTGGAAAGGGGTCTCAGAACGTCATGTGGTCCAAACCACTGCTTAAAGCAGGACCACCCCCAGTGAGATAATTCCAGCCAACATTTTGTCTGTCTGAGTCTTAAAAACTTTCATGGATGGAAATTCCAATCTGGGTAACCTGTTCTAGTGCTTTACTACCCTCCTGGTGAGAAAGCTCTTCATAATATCTAACCTAAATCTCCTTTGCTGCAACTTGAGACCATTGCTCCTTGTTCTGTCATCTGACACCACCGAGAACAGGCTAGCTACATCCTCTTTGGAAATAGCTTTCAGATAGTTGAAAACTGCTATTAAATCCACCCTCAGTCTTCTCGTATCCAAATTAACTAAACCCAGTTCCCTCAATCTCTCCTTATAAGTCATGTACCCCAGGCCTCTAACCATTTCCATTGCCCTCTGCTGTGCTCTCTTCAATTTGTCCACATCCTTTCTATAGTAGGTGTGTGGGGGAGAGGAATAGGAACTTGGGCAGCAGTGACCATAAGATGATTGAGTTCAGGATCTTGAGGAAAGGAAGGAGTGCAGCGGAGTATGGACCCTGGCCTGAAAAAAAAGCAGACTTCAGCTTGCTCAGGGAACTCTGGCAGGATCCCCAGGCTGAGGGGGAGAGGAATCAAGGAGAGCTAGCAGTACTTTAAAGAAGCCTTATTAGAAGACAGGCTGGGGATACAGACTGAGTTGGACACCCTTGCAAGGTGGACAGACCAAAACCTGATGGCATTTAATGTAGAGAAGTGCAGGGTGCTCCACCTTCGGAGGAATAACCAGCATCATACTTATAGGCTGGGCAGTGCTACGATCCCTAGCACCATGACCAAAAGAGACTTGGAGGTCTTGATTGACCACAAGATGAACATGGGCCACCAATGCAATACCATGGCTGGCAAAGCTAACCAAACTCTGGCATGCATCCATTGATGCATCTCTGCCAAAACCAGCGATGTCATCCTCCCACTTTACTTAGCATCATTAAGGCCACAACTGGAGTACTGTGTCCAGTTTTGTGCCCCCCAGTTCAGGAGGGATGTGGATAAGTTTGAGACACTCCAGAGAAAAGCTATCCATATGAATAAAGGCCAAGAAAGAAAAGCTTATGAGGAGAGGCTGAGGGACATGGGACTCTTCAGCCTGGAGAAGAGAAGGCTCAGGGGAGCCTTGGTGGCAGCCTATGAGTACATAAGGGGAGTGCATCAGGTTCTGGGAAAACAGCTGCTCACCAGAGCTCCCCAAGGATTAAGAAGGTCCAATGGCAACATACTCCTAGAAGGCTAATTTAGATTGAACATAAGGAAAAGCTTCTTCATAGACCAAGTGTCCAGCATCTGGAACTCACTCCTTCTGAAGGTGGTTCAAGCATCTACTCTAGACTCATTCAAAAGGTGTTTGGATGTTTATCTTGCTGGGATCATTTGATCCCTGCAGACTTCCTGCCTATGGCATGGGGGGTGGACTTGATTACCTCACGAGGTCCATTCTAGCCCCTAATGTCTATGAAATCTATGAAATCTACTCATAGTGTAGGAACAAACCATCCCAATGTGAGGCAAGACTAGTAAGTATGGCATAAAACTAGATTGGCTTAGAAGGGAACTCTAAACTAAATCACAAGATGGAAGCTTATAAGAAGTGGAAACCTGGACTAACAACTAGGGAGGAGTATAAGAGTATTGCTCAGGCATGCAGGGATGATGTCAGGAAGGCCAAAGCACAATTGGATTTCCAGCTAGCAAGGGAACATGAAGGGTAAGAAGAAGGGTTTCTACAAGTATGTCAGTAACAAGAGGAAGAGAAAGAGAAAGTGTGGGTCCCTTACTGAATCAGGAAGGTAACCTAATGCCAGTGGATGCAGAAAAGGCTGAAGTACTCAATGTCTTTTTCATCTCAGTGTTCACAGGCAAGGTCAACTCCCAGACTATTGCACCTGGAAGTACATTTTGTGGAGGAGTTAGGCATCCAAAAGTGGTGAAAGAACAGGACAATTTAGAAAAGCTGGACATATACAAATCCATGAAGCCAGATAGGAAGCACCCAAGAGTGTTAAGGGAGTTGGCTGATATCATTACAGATCCACTGGCCATCATCTTTGAAAACTCATGACTATCATAAGAGGTCCTTCAGGGTTAGAAATGGGCAAACATAGTTCCCATTTAAGAAAGGGAAAAAGAGGATCCAGGGAACTACAGACGGGTCAGCCTCACCTCAGTCCCTGGGAAAAATCACAAAGCAGATCCTCAAGGAATGCATTTCTAAGCACTTGGAGGAGAAGAAGGTGATTAGGAACAGTCAGCATAGATTCACCAGAGGCAAGTTATGACTGATCAACCTGCTTGCCTTCTATGATAAGATGACTGGCTCTGTGGATGCTGGGAGACCAGTGGATGTGGTGTACCGTGATTTTAGTGAAGATTTTTATATGCTCTGCCATAACAGTCTCACAAGCAAGCTAAAGAAGTACAGACTGGATGAATAGACTGGAAGGTGGATAGAAAACTAGCTGGAGCATTGGGCTTCAAGAGTAGTAATCAATGGCTTGATGCCTAGTTGGTAGCCAGTATCATGTGGAGGGCCCAGGAGTTGGTTCTGGAGAAGGTTTTGTTCAATATCTTTATCAACAACCTTGAGGGTGGCATAGAGTGCACCCTCAGCAAGCTGGGGGGAGTAGTAGATATGTTGGAGGATAGGGCTAGGATTCAGAGTGACCTAGACAAGTTAGAGGTTAGGCCAAAAGTAATCTCCTGAGGTTGAATAAGAACAAGTGCAAAGTCCTGCACTTAGGATGGAATAATCCTATTCATAGGACTGATACAGAATCAGGAGTTATTGGCCTGGCAGCAGCTATGCAGAGAAGGACCTGGGGGTTACAATGGACAATAACTAACAGCCATCACTTTTTCTGGATGGCAGTGTTCTCAATCTTTCCTTCCTGGCCTGGCCTCCTTCATCAACAGAATGTGCTCATACTCCTCTACAGCTAGAACTCCATATCTTCTCTCCAAGCACATTGCTGAAGATGGAGATGAAAATTGATACTTACTTGAAGAATTCAGAAGCTTCCAGCTTCTAGCTTCCACCTTCCTGAGAGTACATGTCCTCTTCCCTCTCTAGCACTGCCTTCGGAAATCCTTCCTCCAGAGTTCTAGAGTTATCCTCAAGCATTGAATTGATAAAGTTTTCATGGTTCAGGATGTTTCAGAGCCTTGCCACCTCCTCCTGTTGCTCTCTTGCCTGTTCTCTCAGGGACATCACAAGGAGGCACCAATCAGATTGCAGGCACTTCCTAACCTGGCTATCACTGGAGGAACCTGCAAGCTGCAGTCTCCACTGCACCAAACAAGGACCTGTGTGGAAGCCTTGACAGTGAGTAGTCCTGCTTGGACAAACACCTCACAGGTGCAAGCAGAGGAAGAGCTGACTGTGGCAGTGCCTCTGGTATTGTAACGTTCTCCAGCCATTTCTATGTCTGTTCTGTAGCATGTGCTTTTATGGACTGCATTCAACCAATTGATCTGTCTTTAGACCAAATAAATGCAATATTCCCTATTTGAGACTATACCTGAAGATCAGTGGGGAGCTATACACATCATAGATGCTGTACTGTTGATCAGAACACTACATAAATTCTTTGGGTATGCATGTGTGGATTTAAAATATAAAATAAAATGACTGTGCAGCTTTAATAACCTCTTGAATAGCTGCTTAATTGTTACATTTAGGGTGTAAACAGACCTCTCATTCCTCCTGGGAAAAGGGCTTTTGTTTCAGGATTGTACAGACATATCAGCCCATTATTCCACTTTAAGTGGGAAGCCCAGTCTTCCAATGGCAGTCTGAGCTGCCTGTACACAAATGCCAGAAGCATGGGGAACAAACAGGAGGAACTGGCCCTTCTAATAAGCAAAAATTAATATGATCTCATAGGGATAATGGAGACCTGGTGGGACTCCACCTATGACTGGACCACACATATTGCTGGCTATACCTTGTACAGGATGGATCATGATGCAAGGAAGAGCAAGGGTGTAGCTCTCTATATGAAGGAGCAATACACTTCCCTACAAACAGAGATTGGCACCCAAGGAGGATGTCTTGAGACCCTCTGGTTTAGAATATGGGGAGAATGTGGTGAAGGGGATATAACTGTAGGAGTCTATTACAGATCTCCTAACCAGGAAGAAGAGCTTGACTATGAACTCACTAGGGAACTGGCAGAGGCTTCACACTCTCACTGCATGGTCTTCATGAGCAACTTCAACCACCCTGACATCTCACAAAAAGAGCATTCAACATAATCTGATCAGTTGTGAAGCTTCCTCACTTTCATTGATGAGCTCTATTTGATTCATGAAGCCTACAGACCAACAAGAGATAAAGCACTGCTGGATCTGGCACTATTCAGAGGTGAAGGTATAGTCCACAACCTGAGGATCAAAGAAAAGCTTGGTAACAGTGATCGTGAGTTGATCAGTTCATCTATCCATCACAAAGCTGGCATATCAGTCAGCAATGCAGAATCCTTGACTTAGGAAAGCTGACTTTCACAGGCTCAGGAGGTTAGTTGTTGCAGCCCTGAGAGACCATGATCTGACGGGGAGGGGAGTCCACAATGAGAGCTCATTCCTTAGGGACATGATCCTAAAAGCACAAGGGAAGTATATTCGGTTTGTAGGAAAGGTAGCAAAGGGGCTGGGAGACCCCCATGGCTCAGTAGAGAACTCATGGACCTCCTGAATCTGAAAAGAGAAGCTTATAAGGGATGGAAGTTGGGAACTACTACTAAGGAGGATTATGCAGCATTGATCTGCACCAAAGCGAAGGCAGAAACTGAATTCAAACTTGCTACTGGAATCAAAGACAATAAAAAGTAATCGGACCCTTGCTGAACCAAATGGGGCAGCTGGAAAATGACACACAGGAGAAAGCTGATCTCCTCAATGATTACTTTGCACTGGTTTTCCACCCAAGGGGAACACCCTGCCTGATAGGACGTAGGACTACCAGGGTATGGGTAATAATATGCTTATAATTGGTGATGATCTTGTGAGGGAACTGTTTGAGAGACTGGACATCCAGAAGTCCAAAGAACTCTTGCCACTCAGGAGAGGTTACTGAAGATTGCAAGAGGGCCAATGTGGTGCCTATCCTCAAGAAAAGAAGGAAGGAAGATCCAGGGAACTACAAGACAATCAGTTTCACCTCAATCAATGGAAATATCTGGGAAAAAATCACCAAAGAAACTATCAAAAGCAGGCAACCTCATTTCCTTCTATGACCAGGTGACACATCACATGGACAAAGGAGAAATGTTTGATATAACATATGTAGGTTTCAAAAAAGCCATAGACTTGGTCTCCCATGATGTCCTTACGGTAAAATTGGGGAACTGTGGCCTCAACAAACTTAGGGTCCAATGGCTGGGGTATTGGCTCTGGTTGGACCCAGAGAGTGATAGTTGATGGAACTGACTAAACATGGCCCATGGTGACCAGTGGCATCCCCCAGGTCTCAGTGCTCAGACCA
>NW_017728913.1:30701446-30705304 GCF_001723895.1 Crocodylus porosus | reverse complement strand
TAGACTGTCATGAGCAGGTCACCTCTGTGGCTCAGTGGATGGGACCTGACATGGGAGTGTGAGGAGCTAAAGGATGCTCACCTGGGATGCTTGCCCAGCCAGGATCACTGACCCCATCAGAACAGGACCTCCACACAGGTCCTAGTGTGTCCCAGCCCAGTTTTATCACCTTGGCAGGTGGGGCAGATTGGTGCAAATCTTCAGCCAGGGCAATATCCGGGGACCAGGGGCACAGCTGGGGGGAGAGAGAAGGCAAGGATGGTGGAACCTAGGCAGGATGGAGGGTGGAAGTGCCTAACACTAGACTGATGCCCCAGGAGCTGGGTAAGCACCCAATCAGGCTCCGGAGGAGCTGAGAAACCCTTACTAAAGATCTGAAAGAGAAGGGAAAGAGAAGAAAAAGAAAATAGGAGGGAGAGAGAATAGTGGGAGAGATAAAGAGGGAGGATGCGGAAGGATGCTCTGAAGCCATTGATTCCATTTATTTTTGCTTGTTCAGGAATGCTGATTAATCGCCGCTGGCCACGAATTAAGACAGGCAAGGCCACAGCAAGAAGAAATATTGATAGTAAAGGAGAGGGCCTCTTAAAAAGAAAGGAACAAAACCATGCCACCCCAAGGGCACCACAGCTCAGAACCTGAGGGAATAGAAAGCTAGGGCTGGTTGAAGAAAGCGGGTGGGGAAAGTAGCCTACTCTCACATCCCACTGTTTCTATTCATTGAAGTACTTTTGGCCCATTAAATAGCTATGCACTGCCAATTAAGCTGGGTGTGGCCACAATCAGCCTGGAGGGGAAAAGGGAACTCTCCAGCCTGTCAGGAAGTGCACGGAAGCCAAAGCTGGGAGAAGTATTGAAATAAGTCTCAGGAACGATCGGGACCCAATCCTCAGAAAATAAAAATCTCATAGATGTCTTAATAATAAAAAAAGAAAAGAGAAAGAAAGGAACCTCTACAAACTAATCATTTAGCCATTTCCTCTGTTCGCAGCCTCGGGAACCGGGGCAGAAACTGGTGCTCAATCATGGTGGAGGTGGGGTAGTCTCCACCTCCCTTTTCATTAACATCTTCAATAAATAAAAGAAAAATCCTTTCAACATCGAAGTCATGGCAGGTGGGAAGACAGAGAGTGTAAGAGTCCCACTTAGACTGACCAAAGGTTGTGACCACCCCTGAAAAGGCCAGTGAATGTCTGCCAGACATAAGGGCATGCACCCATATCCAATAACTACCCTACAGGGTGGGCAAAGCGGGGTGGCAAGACTTATTGCTGCTGCCACTGATCGGACCCCTACATCAACCATTCTACAAGCAGCATGATGAGTAATGGACTGAAGAGTCTGCACTTCCCTTATCTCCTCCTGCCACAAGCCACTTGTGCACTGGACACATGATTAGAGGTCAAGAGAGCAGGCCTTATGAGGAGAGGCAAGGGGCTCTTCAGCCTGGAGAAGCAAAGGCTCAGGGGTGACTTGGTGGCAGCCTATAAGTATATAAGGGGTGTACATCAGAAACTGGGAGAATTTCTGTTCACCAGGGCACCCCAAGGTGAAGACAAGGTCTAATGATCACAAACTGCTGGAAGACCATTTTAGACTGGTCACAAGAAAAAAAACTTCTTTACTGTTTGAGTCTCCAGATTCTGGAATAGACTTCCCCCAGAGGTGGTGCAAGCACCTACTCTGGATACCTTTAAGAAATGCTTGGAAGCTTATCTTGCTGGGGTGATCTGATCCCAACTGACTTCATGGTCCTTGGGCAAGGGGCTGGACCCAATGATCTCACAGAGTCCCTTCTAGCCCTAATGTGAATGAAATCTATGAAATCTGTGAAGTATCCAAGATAAAATGTTCTAAGACCTTTTTTCCTGGGATAATTCTTCTGTAAAAGAATTGTGGCTCAATCAAGATAACTTCCATTCAGTCCATGGACAAACCTGCCAGAGGGGCAGCAATTCATCTTGGCAGTACCACTTGTGTGAAGGATTATGTTGCTCCACTTTTGTCCCAGGTTTGCCTTGTTACACCTTACGCTGTGAGCTGCACAAATGTTGATGGGTGTTAGTACTAGCTTGGAGTTCGGAGCAACCACACCCTTAGTTTAGAACAGTGTATTTGACCCCATGGGTCATGACCCAAAAGTGGGTTGCAAGAATATATGAAAGGGTCATAAACAGACTTTAAAAATGAATCATATTTTGCATACTTAAAAAAAAAAAGATGTTGCGTGTACTTCAACATATGTTTATGCTGTGTATACTAAGAAACAGGGATCCATTTGCTGCAGAACAATGTGGATTTTACCTTTTAAGGGAGAAAAAGGGGGAAACCATGAACTTCCCTCCGCAGTCTGGCAGAGTTCCAACCTGCAAGGAGCTGTTTGGGCCTGTGGGTAGTGGGAGGAGGGTGATCAAGCAGGGGGTGCTATGTGCATGTGGGAGCCAGACAGTGTGGAAAGCTGCTCCTGCAGCTTTCCATAGGTAAGTCTATAGGGCATGGAGGGGGACATAGACAATGCATTGGGGGGTAGCATGGGGAGAACCATGCTTCCCCTCCCCTAAGATTAGTGTACCCACAGCAGGCATAGGCCTGCATCCTGGCTAGACTAGCATGGGCAGACCACCTCTGTGGCTCAGTGGGTGGGACCTGGCATGGGAGGGCAGATCGGGGTGGCAAGACTCAGTGCTGCCTCCCCTGCCGGTACCTCCACACCAGTCATTCTGCCAGCAGCATGAGAAGTAATGGACTGAAGGGTCTGCACTGTTCTCACCTCCTCCTGCCACCAGCCACTCATGCACTGGGCTGCAGCTCTAACTCATTGCCATGGCCCAGCCACTCTTATCAGGCCATGGCTCTACCCCGGAGGAGAGATGGGTGGTGGGTGGCATGGGTGGTGGGTGGCATGGGAGGCCTGAGGAGAGTGGCAGTGGTTGCTGGGCCATCACAGCAGGGTAACGGTGCAGCCCAGCACACGAACAGCTGGTGACAAGAGGAAATGAGGGCAGTATGGCAGCCCTCATACTGCTGGTGGTGTGTTTGGTGTGGGGGAACCTGGCAGTGGCAGAAGTGAGCCTCACCACCCCACCTTACCCTTTCACAGTGGGATCTAACTGCTGGGCCATGGAGGCTACCTGGTCAGGCCAAGGCTGCAGCCGTGCCCACTGTGAATGCACAAATCTGGAGTGGCACTTGCCTCCCATTCCCCACATCCCCCCCCCCACTCCACGCATACCTCCCACTTTACATACTGGGTGGCTGGGGATAGGGGACTGTGGGTTGGGAGTGAGAGACACTGGCAGGGCCAGGGGGGCTGTTTTCTACTTAAACTATTTACTGGGTCAGGACTGGCCATCAGTGCTTATAAATGAAACTTGGTACAGAGAAAGTTGAGAACCACTGAATCCTTTTCTGACTGTCCTTTACCAGCACAGCTTTGACTTGATACTAGAGGCCTGATGAGCAGGGGCAGGACTAGATGTTGTAACTCTGAGTTGCCACTAGAGGGCAGGTGAGCCACTACAGGCTTCTATCCCTGCTCTACATATGGGGGTGTGAGAAAACCTGGGATACTCAAATTCAATGGCACATCTGTGGAGACTAGACACACCTTAATGGAATGGGAGCTGGGTAGTGCAGATCAGAGATAATCCTTCCTTGGAGCAGCATAACTCTGAATCACATAACAAGTGCTTAAAACCACTTGAAGGTATTAAGGACTGGTGCTCCTATTTGGTTTTACCGGTGTCAATGTGATTTAAATGTCTGTGAGCGGGTGGGGCCTAGGAGTGGCCGTGTACCCCTTAGCGCCCCTCTACCATCACTTCAGGTGGTCCAAGCACCCTTGAATCTCGCCCGCCA
>NW_017728913.1:30696628-30700241 GCF_001723895.1 Crocodylus porosus | reverse complement strand
GAGCACCCCAGTGCCTCCGTGACAATGTCTGATAATATACCAGTGCCAATGTGCTATAAATGTGTATTAATAAATTGATAATGAGGAGTAAGTCCTATTTTATATATTTTTTAGAAAATTTCATTTCTTACTTCTAAATCTCCTTTTGCTCATTATTTCTCCTACATTTTACCTTTTTTATGCTTTTCTTTGCTCTCTTTCCAGTTCATGGCACCTTATTCAAGTCTTCAACCTGTTCTTTCTTCTGCTGTGACACATTTTTCTAATTACTGCAATAGAAATTAAAGGATGAAGACCCCTCTTCAGCATCTTGAAATGTCTGTATTATGCATATCAGAAAGCTAATATTTGAGTTAGGGAGTTCAAGGTCTGTAGGCATAAATAGTAGGTTATAATAGGTCAACAATAGATTATATAAATGGGACTTCCCTATTTACTGTCACCTTGTTTTTTTCTTTTTTTTCCTATATTGGCTTCCAGCTAAGAAACTCTGAACCCCTAAAACAGTCCTTTAGGCATTGGTGTTAAATAGCAGACCTACACAATACATTTAGGAACATTTTCATGGTTGGGCATGATAGAAGGGAATTGTAATGAATGCCCTCCAGAAGTACATCCTATTTCTTTGTCCTATAGTCCTATATCTTGTTGAATACTTTGAGGAAGGTAGGAATGTCTTGTGGCAAAGCCAAAAAAGTCATCATCAGAAAGCCACTTTACTCTTTCTTCATTTTCCACAAGATCTTGTAAGGTTCCATATGAGCTAAGACACTTAGGAGTCAATTACCTTCAAGGAACCCTTAAACTGTGGTGCCCAGAAGGCAGGTGGTGGTGATCTGCCATTCAAAGCATTGTGCAAGAAACAATTAGTTTATCTTTGAGGAAGGGTAAAATATGAAAGAAAGCATATCTAATGTTGCTGAATGTATCCCATTTACATAGAGGGAATTATATGGAGTTCTGTGTTCTATGAAAACATCTGACTTTTAAAATTTGACCTTTAGTTCATAGATATTAAAAACCAATGATGAAAGTACAAAGGTATTTGGCCCTTCTATGGGCCAAGCATGAAACATGTGCCAGTGAACACCCCCCCCCATATCATTGGAGATTGAAACCCCCTCCTCAATGACCCTCATGGGATTACAGATGTAGGACCAAGTGTCCATCTTTCATCTTGAGGGTCCCTTCGATGGTTCAGTGTAACACAAACTGGCCCACATTTTGTTGCAAGGTGAAATGTCTGAATTGAAATGTGACATAACCTGGGACAGGAAGCAGAAAAGTTGGAGGGCATCATTGGAGCCAGCCCCTATGAGCCAGGTTCTAGAGCTTTTCAGCATTGCCTTCTTGGCATGCCCCAACATGAAGCTGACCAGCCAAATCACACTTCCTTTGACTGGTCAGTGCACTAAATGCAGTCTTGGAGGATTCCAAGTCCAGTGTTCCAAAGAAGGTATAGCAAAGAGTAGCTGCAGTGGAGGTCAGTCCAGCAAGACATGAAAGAAAGTCTTCTCCACTTCGTTCTCACAAAAAGGACAGGATGAAAATGCCAGCACATCTAAGTGCCAGACAAAGGTACCCACAGCCAGGGCCTCATGCAACAGTCACCACTGGTTTCCTGTTCTCCTGGCAATGGGTAGCACATACAGGGTTTGCCAGGCTTGCTCTGATGCCACTACCACTAGATACTGGTTCCAAGTCACATCAGGTTGGTAAGCTGGGACATGGGCATGATGCACTTTGACTGTCTGTGTATACAGTGCCTTCCCAGATAGAATCTCAAGGCAGATCCCACCACTGTTCTCATTGGGCTTGGGGAGGGACAGCAGACTTCCAGGCCTGACATTCATTCACTGTCCATAACCAGAGAAACAAGCAGTGATAGAATGGAACTGTCAGGCCAGATGCCATTGGTGAGAGGTTTTTGTGCACAGAGGTGGTCTTCTAGGGTTGCACAGACATTTTTGGGGAGGGGAGGGGAGAAGTGTGAAGCAAAATAGACAGAGTGTATGCTCAGCCAGTCTACCACAATTTGGCATGGAGCCAGGCAAACTGAACTGAGTCAAAGGGGTGGGTCAGCCTGATGGTGTGCAACCAGGCCAAGGAAGCAATTAGGCTTCAGGAGGTGAGGTTCAGTGCTCCCTGCAGCAAGGCCAGGTTATAAACCAGGGGCCTCTACAGCAGCTCTGGAACCTGCAGGTGCCTGTCCTGGGGTCTCAATCACAGGTAGGGCCATCAGGCCCAAGGGAGGTTGTGGTAGAAGAGTAGCAGGTATCCTACAGGAAAAGTTCCAAACCAAGATTTGTGGTTTCCACACAACACAGGAAACCAAAGGACAGCCATTGCCAGGGGAGGCATTCCCCACCAATAAGCAGGTGCTGCAGGAATTACAGACAAAAGACAACTACCCAGTTCACCAAGTTGACTAGGCCCTGACCTTCTACACTGATGGGAAGGTAAAGAACACTCTCCTGGAGTAAGGGATACCTGTTCCAAAAGGGAGCTCCAGATGAAGCTATGGAGCCTTTGGAGCGAGTTTACTGGAGGGTTCAGTATGGCATACTTGTGCCACAGAGTGAGTAGCAGATGCCAGGTGATTGGTGACCATGTCCCAGCCATGGTAGGAGAGGCTGGGCAGGTACTAGTGTCAACCCTGTAGTCAGACCTCAAGTAAAATGCAAATTTCCAAATGAACACTGAAGTGATAAAACACATTTCAACAATTTAAGTTCATTAAACTTACATAAACTAGAACTGACCCGCTCTGTGTGTGTGTGTGTGTGTGTGTGTGTGTGTGTGTGTACCTTCTCCCAATGCTAGTAATTTCCTTAGGCTTTAGCGATCCCAAAATTAAATGATTCTTAAGTGCTCCATCTCTTCAAAAAGAAGGTATATTTCAACTGTTTTAAAAGAAAAAATGCTAACTAATGTCTACTGTGAGGCAGAGTAAAGAATGCCACCAAGACTTCTTTGGAGAAAAGTAAGCTTACAGTACTTTTCCAAAACAAAATATGCTATCTCATCGTTTTCTTCTTCTGGAGAATTCAGAATCATTACTTTCTAAAATATTTTTTTTAAATGAAAGTGATAGTTAAAAAAAATGGTTAAAAATTGTCAAAAATAGCTTATCAGTGCTGCACAGCTCAATTAAAAGATGTGATTAAGGAAGTCATTTCACTTCAACATTTTTCA
Organism: Crocodylus porosus; assembly: GCF_001723895.1. Taxonomy (NCBI): domain Eukaryota; kingdom Metazoa; phylum Chordata; order Crocodylia; family Crocodylidae; genus Crocodylus; species Crocodylus porosus. The sequence goes on along the minus strand of NW_017728913.1, from coordinate 30,697,046 downwards.
GTTACAACAGAAAGCATAGCAAAAAACCCAGGAAGCATAGTAAAAAAAGAAATATATCTATATTATAGATTTCATAGACATTAGAGCTGGAAGGGACCTTGGAAGATCATTGAGTCCACCTCCCCACCCAAAGGGCAGGAAGTCAGCTGGGGTCATTGGATCCCAGCAAGATAAGCATCCAATTTATTCTTGAAGGTGTTCAGAGTAGGTGCTTGAACCACCTCCAATGGCAGGCTGTTCCAGGCCTTGGGGGCCAGTAAAGAAATTGTTCCTTATGTCCAGCCTGAAACGGTCTTGCAGTAGTTTATGACTGTTCAACCTCATCATCCTTTGGGGTGCTCTCGTGAACAAACATTCCCCCAGATCCTGGTGGTCACCCCTGATAAACTTATAGGTGGCCATCAGATCACCCCTGAGC